>NW_027270896.1:0-667500 GCF_040938485.1 Diadema antillarum
TTTCTCCCTAGGGATGCTACCTGTCAACTTTGGTGAAAATTCATAATGACATTTTCAAGAAAAATATGAAAATGTACAATTTGGGCCCCATTAGGACCCCTCCCCACCCCCCACCCCCCTCCCCTGGGTCCCAAGGGGGGCACCCCTGATTCCGCCATGAACAAACTTGAAACTACAGTCATCAATGTACTAATTCATAGTATTAACTAGCTCTATCACTTCTGGTTCTAGAGAAGAAGATTTTTTAAGATTCCTTAATTTTGGGGAGTTTGGGCCCCTCTGGGGGCCCCCCAGGAGGGGTATGGAGCTCACTTGAACAAATTGAGATCCTATCCCCCTAGGGATGCTACCTGCCAAGTTTGGTCAAAATCGGTCAAGGGGTTCTCAAGAAGAAGATGAAAATGTAAAAGTTTACGCCAGACAACACACGACGGATGCCGGATGAAGAGCGATCGCAATAGCTCACTTGAGCCTTCAGCTCAGGTGAGCTAAAAACACAAAACAAAACAAAACAAAACAAAACAAAACAAAACAAAACATGTAACGGTACCTGACTGACTGCTAGCATCCTCATGGGAACACACAGCAAGTCCATTAGGAATCTCAAGCTCTTTAATTCACAAGGTAGAGTATATCTAGTCCATGGATGTAAATTTCCACTACATGAATGCATGTCACATATCACATACAAATTTCACTACATGAATGTTTGTCACACACTGCATACGCATTTCACTACATGAATGCATGCCATATATCGATTATGCCAACAGACATCTGATGCTGAACGCTCACAGACACAGGCATAGTAAAGGTACAGTGCCTATTTAATGCTTATTTCAGTCCATGGATCAAATCGAAACCGTGGATTTGATTTAATCATCCCTTCTGAATCAGGGCCTCTGAGGTCGCATCTGCACATCTGCAGTGCAGAAAGGACTCTATTCCATGGGGATTTACTAGACTGCTCTCAAGCACAATGTGTTTTTGGTCCTCCTCTGTAGATTCAATCGAGAAAGAGGAGTGTGGAATTGAGAATAAATATACGGATACAAAGAAAAGAGACACATGTCAACAATGATAACATTATCGTCGGGGGGGGGGGGCATTTCATGAAGCCTTTTGGTCAGATTTTTCTTTTTCTGACAAATTTGCTCTCAGCCAACCAAATGCAAGGATTTCAGTAGCTTAGTTTGTCAGAAACTGAACAAATGCTTCATGAAATGCCACCCTAGTTAAAATATTGAACTACTGTATCACAGCGGTTTAGCCTAAAAATACAGTGTACTTGCTTTGATATCCCTTTAGTCCAAATTTAAATTGTTTGTGAAGGAAATACATGTTTGCAAGTAGTGTTGTAGTAATCATGAATGATGTTACACACATCCACAAGATGCAGATATAGGCCAACCATGTATCCTGGTATGACAATAAAGGAAATATTTTGGCTTTATGTATGGGCAAACTATAATAAAAGGAGCAACTACAACCAGAAAGGGCTTCTCTGTAGTTGTATCAGTAACAAGAGAAGCACATTATCACTGTTCATCAAGGAGTCACTTGCTATTCTTTATGTGTACTGCATACACCATATATTTAGCGAGTCTAATTTGGGCGAACCAGGGGGATGTTTCATCAACGTTTGTCAGCGCTGACAACTTGAATCACCATAGTAACAGTCAGTGACCAGAGCATCTTAGCCAATCAAAACCAAAGATTTTGCTGAAATTGTCAGCGCTGACAAACTTTGATGAAACACCCCCCTGGACTTCAAAACAATTTCGCGAGCGGTTAAATTCGCAATTGTGGAATGCAGTACTGAATGGAGAAATGTATGTGTGCACGTCACATTCATGTTGGGATCAGAGTAAATATTTTCATGTATTTTAAAATTCACAAATAGCACCTGACTCACGAAAATAAAAAACCTTGCCAAACTTTCGATGTATGCAGTATGATTCAGGGCTGAGAACTGTGGATTATTATTATCTTAAATGAACACAGGCCATCATTTGCTCTTGTTTTATAGCAGTAATAGCAATCTGTATAAGTACAGATATGTTGCTTCGGGGACGAGAACCATCTCTGGCTCTGCACATCATTGGATTAATTGGTATGCACATAGCACGAGATGAAACACTTGCTACTTGAATTATCACCCACGTACGAGAGGGAACATAATAATGTATGCCTTCTAAACTCTATAACACAAACACAATGTGCCACAAGCTAAGCTGGAAATAACATGTGCAAAAAAGTGACAAATAAAAACCAAAGGATATTATATACAATACTACAATGCCTCTGGCAACTTCGTTGCTGGGCACAAAGAGAGCAAAAGTGAAAGAGGAATCTACTTCAAAATATCACAACTGAAATGAAAAGAAGCATTAAAGACATAAGTATTGGCATAGACTGTGATGACAAGATCTTAAACATTACTAATGAAGAATGTTGAGATTCTAAAGCAGAGATACATGTACAAATCTGCAAAACAAATGAATGAATCCAGAAAGAAAAAAAAAAGAGTCTACATTTGGTCAACAAGAAAGGTAATGATGTAGAAACTAACTATGTTCGATGTAGAAGGTAGCAAGAGGCTAGTGATGTATGAAGAGGTGAACACAATGCAGAAATAACATTCTGCAACTGACAGAAGATTTATTCTTTGACAAACAAGCACACTTCATGGAGGTCGCTATCAGGTCAAGATCTACACATACATGTATAATGTATGAGCCAAACAAACAAAACTACAACGCATGTGAAGGATCCCAAACAGCCTTACACTTTTACTTCTTTCCCTGTGAACTATACTTCTTTAGGCATGAAATCACAATGGAGAGAAGATAGAAGCACTGTGGTGAGAAATGTAGTCTCTTTATACTGAAAATAGAGAATCTTCACATGTCAAGTTTCCGGGACATCTTCATTTTATCGTTACAAAATTGGCGCCTCTGAATATTACTAACTACACTTTACATGATGTGTATCTTATATATGAAAAGATTAGATGGAACCAACAATATTTCTTTAAATCTGCACAAAATCAGAAAAAAAGTAAATATGAGCTAAATTGATGACGGTTCAACAGGAACTGTTAACTGTTATTTCTTTTTAAATGTGTTGCAAATTTAAGAATTGGTTGTAAACTGAACAATCACTTTAAAAAAAAATTCCTCATAAAATACTAACGATGAAAAGTAAAGAGTGTAATAAAAGATACAGCATCAAACCACAGAAATGTACTTTACATGATTTAAACCGCCAATACACCAGAAGGGCAATATCTGGATGATGCTGATGCTATACATGAATGTGCTATTGTTCAATTCATAGAAATTGTGTTTTATGTAGTAAGGGGGGAATCATAGCGCAAAGTGCATAAATTGACCACCTCAAACAATACGACCATATCAAATTCTGTGTAGTGGCAGTACAATAGTGCAAACAATTGTGCTCTTTGTTTTTGACAAACTCTCAATGCTGTGTAAGACACAGAACATGAAAAAGGAAAAACGATGCATACTCAACATATACCTACACTGGTCTGAATAGTGTTGTTTATAAGAAGACAATTCACTGCCACATTAGAAGCAGAAAGACGTCTATGCGAACCTGGATTCTCTTTTCCAGTGTTCTAAGGTAGCTGATATCAGAAAAAATTAAAACTATCCACCGCAGCAATGTCTAACTTTCAGTGTTTTGTGGACAGTCCATGGATGTGAAACATTATTTAATGACCTCAGTTTATATCATCAAAAGGAAATGGCTTGAGGAGGATTTCTGCCAGATATACCAGCTGCACTTACATATACAGGAGGCCTGGGCTGCATAACGGGATACAGAGGTGTGAAGGAGCCATTCATCTCAGCAGTCACAGCTACACGGACAACAAATTGAAAGCAACCAATGTCTTGATTTAATGATGTAAAACACAAGTCGTCAGCCAGAAAAGCCTCTGGTTAGATAAAGAAGCACATACATATTCATATTTCACAGTACTGAATCAGCATGATTATTCATGTAGCACATTCCTCATCTTTTTATTTATTTGTTTAGTATCTATTAATTTCTTTATTTATTTCTTTATCTTTTTATTTTTCTATCTATCCATCCATCCATCCATCCATCCATCCATCTATCTATCTATCTATCTATCTATCTATCTATCTATCTATCTATCTATCGATCGATCTATTTACTCATTCATTTCTATTCTTTTTTTCTTTCGGAGTGGACAATTCAACTTTTGTCAACGCCCCTATATGAAGTATGAAACTTTAGTGAAATCAGTCAAGGAAAGAATTTGTTGCACTAGGTTACCTCTCCATACAGACTCATACATACTCTAATCAAACTCTAGGTCCCCATGATTTAACGAGTGGTGGGATATAAGTGAACATAGTATGTAATACTGGTCTTTGGAGATCTACAGTTCACTGAAAGGATAGTGTGTAGTCTTGCCCAGCTACACCACATAACGACAGAACCCAAAAGCTATCAGTACATCACCTAGTTTCTATCATTGATCCAGACAGTAAAGTCAGAAACACATAGTGAACCACGCATAATCAACCAGCATTAGCGGCTACTACTACTTACTCTTTAGCCTTGCATTCAGCCTGTCCAGAGACTCCATGATCTTGGCTTCCTCTATGGACAGGGCACTGGGGTTCACTGGAAGAGAACGACATAGAAAATTCATAGAACGCAGAACTCATTATAATAGCTGGAATTCCCTTGCTATTACTGTTTAATTATTGTTGATATTTTCAGTTGACAACACTATAACACAAAAACAACAGCTTATTTCTTTATTTATGTGTGTTTGTGAATACAAATAATGACCAGGTAAACTGAAGAATTTCACAAAACAATAAAAAAGGGAATATACTTCAAATGTGAATTCAGTCCATATTGCTTCTGCTCCTTTCAATGATTTTCTCTTTGTCAATGCACTTGTTTGTTTGAATCAACATTGTCACGATGGCATAACATATACGCAAGATATGCTTCAACCTGTTCCTGATCTATCCTGGATCAAAGGAAGGACATCATGTACATACTGGTGACTATTGTTGATTTGTACACTGACTACATTACATAACCTGGAGCAACACGCATAAAAGTTACAGTACACTATGACCATTTGAACGCCAAGAAGACAATCAATACATCATGTGGGTATCTGAACATAACCCCTGCTGTCATGTTGACATGCACCTAAGAGCGATGAGTGACCTCTGACCTCACCTTTCTGCTCTAGCTGTGTGTACTGCTGCTGTTGCCTCGGTTGGTGCTGCTGATGCAGGACGGCTGCGATGTCTGCCTCCTCAGCATTCTGCTGGACCATCTGCTCAGCCTGCTGGAAGGCTAACAGGCTCTCGGTCACTGCAGGGCCAGGGTTGGTAAAATGGGATAACAGCATTTGCACAGAGAATGATAATCAATTACTAATAATAATCAATCATAGTCTTATTCACCCAGTGTAGCCTCTGCAGTGTTACCATTGCTCTTCTGATTGGCCCAGTCATTACTAATAGCCCTGCACTGTCAGGTACCCATATGCACCCGTGTCACAAAGGACATTGCAGGTATAAAGGCCACCGCATATTACACGATCAGACTGGTCTTAAAGTCTTAAGCCAAGCTGGGTCTTAAGACCAGTCGTACGACCGGACACCGCACACTATACGACCCCACTGTAAAGCGCGCGCAGTGCGACATGCGTGCGCTTGCATTTTACTGCATTGTGAATGGCTGAAAGCCCACGACCAGTCGGTAGAAATTCAACATGTCAAATCTCTACGACTGGCGCTAAGACCCAGTCGTACGACTAGAAAATGGCAAGACTGTGACGTCACACTTCTAGTCTTAAGGTCTTAAGACCGGTGAATCAGGGCAAAATCGTGTAGTGTGCGGCGGGCTTAAGACATCTTGTCTAGGGATAAACATACAATTGTATCAAGCAGAATTTAAAACCAGGACCTTTTGTTCAAAATTCTAGAGCCTCATCCACTATGTACTACAGTGCTTCAACAATGCATACATCTGAAACTTAGACAGCTTACATGGTACAGAAAGTTATTTCCTATAAAAACAGTTAAATGATTGAAATTGCTGCAAGATACTGTAGGTTGAGCAAACTAGCAAAAATGAGCAGAATATTTTGACCACTTTGAAATGCCTGTCAAACAACATATAAAAAAAAGCTTTGGCTATCATGTGATTGTGATGCCTTTGAGGCATTATTCATTGTCACTGTGCATTAAAAATTTGACCTTTTTCTTACAGGAACAGCTTTCTCCATTACTCTGTTCCACATATGTTATGGATGCAATATTCCTACCACTTATTAAAACACTCTTTACATTCATTTTCAACAGTGTTCAAAATTTCCAAGCTCAAGGTTGCTATCAGCACAGGTTTTGAAAGGTAAATTTTGTTTCAAGTACATGTAGCATACTGCTCACCATCTGGTTTGTGGCCAGTCACTCCAGATCTAGCTGGTCCTTTTGGACTGCTTTCTGGCACCAGCTGATTGCTCGTCCTTGTTGCACTGGAACCCCTCACATGGGGGCGCCGTTGATGGGCGGCATGCTGAACGTGGGACCCGGAATCACTGTTTGTCCTCCATCGCGGGACTGCCGTCTGTCTGCGCAGGGTGTCCTGGTAGTGACTGAAGCGCGGCTTGTTGGCTGGAGGAGCCACGCGGAGATTCGCCGTTATCCTTTGGTCCTGATGCTGGTGACTGGCCGATGACTGTCTCACTGTTGATGCCTCAGTGCCGTCTTCGCGGGTATGCAAACAAGTCCTCACTTTATCCCACAACCAGTTTATTTCCTCATCTGTTGGTGTCTTATCTAATCGTATTCCATTCTGAATAACCGGAGCAGACTTATTGCTGCCTTCCTCTCTCTCATCAGGATACTGCTTTGCTTCTGAGCCGCGAGGAAAGCGATTGTTTTTCACCTGCATACTAGTTCTCTCTTTCGTATTCCCAGATTTTGGTCTGGGCGGAGTTCCAGTGACGACTGTCTCTGATCCTCCTCCTAACCTCTCCTGCACTGTCCTGGCACTCACTCCTGATACAAGCCGTGGTTTGCGAGGGGCCGGAGCAGTGCTGGTGATGGTTGATTGAGTTTCCACGCTTTCCCCATCGTCGCTGTATTGCAAGTCTGTCCAACGCACCCCTTTCTTCGGAGACCTGACACCATTTTGCTTGCCCATGTCCAGGCTGTCTTTCATGATGGCTGCCGCGAGGCCAGACACCTTGCGGTCTTTGCCGGTGTTATCAGGCTTGTGCTTCTTCAGGATGCCCTTTGGTGGGGACATCACCTGAGGAATGGTTTCTTCTGCCATATTACTGTCTTCATGCTTGGTGACATCTTGAAGCATTTCCTCTGAATTGTATCTGGTTTGGTACTGAAGGGGCCTTTTCGTCGCTGCTGGATAGTGAGTCGTATGAGTCTGTGGCCCACCATGGACAACAACGTTCTCCTGCGTTTGTGCAACATGCCCTCCACCTGCATACGACACTGTGGGTGCCAGAGTAATGGCTGTTGCTGTTGTCTGCGATGAGTATGGCCTCTGTCTTTGACTTGTATTGGCAGTTGGGGCACTGGAATGTTGGTGTATAGGAGGCTTGGTATTCTTTGCAACCGACCATGCTTGTGATGTTGAGTTTATAGCACTATCTTTACTACTGTCTGTGACATAGCTGTGATTTGCACTACTGTTATACCCAGCCTGACTATATGCATACCCATCGACATTCTTTGCCCTATCATTTTCAGTAACACCCCTCACAGATCCTTTTGGATGATATCCATTACTTGTTATCCTGCTGCGGTCATCGGCCTGATGCATTCTGCTGCTCAGCGCATCATTGTGGTTGAGATTTGAAGAACCACCTCTCATCAGCACATCATTGTGGTACAAGCTGTAATTTGCACGCTGATCCTCCACTGTGTTTCCAACCCTTTCATGCACTGGGGTCCCTTCATTCTCACCCTTTTGACCTGCGAGGCCTGCGGATGTCTTTCCATTGTGAAGTCGTGCATTCTGATGTTTTGTAGAATCTGGCTTCTGCTCCTCCAAGCTATCGACGCTGGATAAGCTACCGCTCCTTTGTAAATGCTCCCCATCACTAGCCTCTCCACCAGTCTCAATCTGTATAGCCTGGCTAAACTCCTGCAAAGTCCTCTGCTGTTGTGCAAGTAGCTGCTGCTGCTGTTCAGCAATCTCCTGCTCTATCAGACTGGCTTGCGAGTCTACCCTACCCTGATTCACCACAGAACTTGCTGCACTTTGACCAGCTCTTCCGTTAGTCCTAACCTCATTTCTAGTCGCGACATTAGATGACACATTGGCATTGGTGTCAAGGTATGATCCAGTGTAGTGGGATGGTGTCGGGTGCGTGGACGAAGGGGCAAGTCCATTTGACAGGTAGGAAGGCTGTCCTGAGCCATATTTGAGGGACAGAGAGGATGGTGTTCCCACCATCTGAAGCACATCATCCAGAGATGGAGTTCCGCTTCCATAGGCTGTTGTGCAAATTAAAAGTGACGGACATGTGGATTACCATGGAGAAGAGTTATGTGGCAAAATATCATTAGTTCATTGACGTTTCTAGAACTATGCTTCTTCATGCAGACAATGTGAACTACACAGGTTTACATACCGACAAGAAATTTTCAATGATCAGCATAGATTTCCAAAACCAACTGTCAAAATCTAAATAAAGTGTAGAAAAAAAATGGATTGATCAATCATGGTACTGTAATGAAGCAAATTGGTGTGAAAAAATGAACATCACATGACATGTCCAACTGTTCCTGAGTTGGGAAAGCAAGAATTATTCTTTATTGCAAATTTGTACATTTGACAACTCTGTCATGTAAATGACAAGCAATACAGTATATTTCTCTTTGAGATGTGCATACAATCCATCTTTCAATATGTCAAAATTTCCTTTCAGAAGTGAATGACTTATTTAAGTCTTCTTTTTTTTTTGGCAGAGTAAAATGCATCAGTTAGAGGGGCTTTTCAGAAGAATCTGGCATGTTTGTGTTGTTCATGCTACTATGTTTAGAAAACTACTTTGATATTTATTTGAAGAGAAAGGTACTTTAGCATTCCTACACTGATTTGCATCAGGTCTGTTTATCTATCCATGTACGCACTTAGATCAAAAGGCTGCTAATGGAAACTATGACACAGTGATGCCATACTACCACCGCACTTCAGTACACATCATACATAGATGATCACACATATCAGTAGAGAATACACCTGTACGTCAAACGAATTCAAAATGCCTCTGAGGGATGCATCAGGACGCATCACTGCCATATTAGTATCGTAAAAACAAAAGAAAAAGTTGTCATGAAAATGATGGCGGCCCTGTCACAAAGATTAACAGAGACAGATGTACACAATGTGGATATTACAAAGACTTATGAAATACAGCATGCAAAGAATGCATTTGAAATTCAACACATTGTAACATGGATTACACAAAACCTTTAGCTGCAAATGTTTGCAATACTGGTACACGTAAGAATAACCATGAAACTATAATAATACAATCTATTGAAATTAAAATATAAATTTCAACAACTGATGAGAAAAGAGCTAATATCATAATGATAATGACATAGTCTTTTTGTCATGGTTAGTATCATCCAACAAAAATGATTACTGAGGATGAAAAGCACGAAAGAAGACAGCATCCGAGGAAAAGACGTACTTGAGCTACGAGGTGAGTCTAGACGGTAGCCCCGAGCCATCAGAATACCATCCTGGAGGGGGGCGCCAGGATATGCAGGAGCTACATGAGGAGGACCACGGTGGAGGGATGATGTAAAATTAGCTTTGGTTTCACTTTGTTTTTGTCAGTTCTTCACGAGTTTATAACAGCATCGAAACATGACGCAAACGTGTAAGAGTAATAGACTTCATCTTTTTTTTTTTTAATGTATCAGGAGCCATCCAAAGCCTTCATATCTTGCTTGCATAATGGAGCCACATTTAGAAAGCATGGAAAGTGTGATGGTTGCCTGGAAAGGTATATCTTGTCAAGTGACTGCTGACACTATGACATTTTTTAGTGTCATTAATCTGCTTCCTGTTTTGCAATTTGTTTGGCTTATTAGTTACTTTGGTTTTGCTCTCTTCATTTGATTTTTTTTTTTTTGTTGAAAACATAAATCACTGCTTTTATATGGCTACAATGGTCATTGTGTAATTGCTGCACTGTTAAGGTAGGAAGGATAAGCTTTAAATATTAAAATATCTGTTGCTACAGGAAAGAGAATAATCATGAGTGCATGCACAAAAAGAAATGAAAAATAACTGATAACACAAACTGGAACCACATAACGAACTTAACACCTTTCTAACTATTCTGAGAATGCAAGTCACAAAGTTGAAAGCCTAGAAGACCGAGTAACTTATCATCAGTAAAAAAAAATTGTAACATGTTATCACTAGTAACAAAATGACATTTAATTAATGTTCACAACAAACTTGAAAACTAAAAACAATGACATAAACACTCAACTGACCAATCAATGGTGAAAGTGTAAACTTGCAACTTACTGGTACAGATAAAAAATCAACAAATGTGTATAAATTCAAATATTCATGGTACCTTATTGATATGATGCAAGTAAGATTCAAGAACAGGCATCTCACTGGAGCCACTCAAAGTCAGACAAATTTTTATGATGTATCAGGGAGTATGAAACTATTATTATCTTGGAAACCATCAAATATCATAAATATCACTGATCATTTTTTGTTGTTGTTGTGCCAACTCCATATAGATTAACGATAAGCAATGTTGAGCATTTTTAGGTAACAGAAGCTTTGATGTTCCGGTAAAATGAACACCAAATAATTCTGCAATGATCACAAGGCATATGCAATGTTTGGTGACTGATACTTCACTGAGAAGGCTGTTCTTTGCTGGTTCAAATGTGAATACTTCAATGCTTGTTCGGTCTTGTTAATGAAATTGTTACAAATATGTTTTCTCCTTTCATTTCAATGAAAGATGGGCTATCTTGAAAGAGGCATCTTGACTTTTCATTGCAGTGAAATTCCATGCAGCTGTCCTACCTGTATTGTTGTGCTCCCCATATTTCCTGGCGCTGCCCTTGTTCAATCTCTGGAAGCGGTTGGTTGCATCCCGCTGCCGTTGCCGTCGCTCATCCAGTACTTCCTGCCGACGCTTGGCCTCCCTCTGCGCTTCCAGCTTTTTCTTGGACTCGAGGGCCCTGTCGGCAAAAAAAGACATACACTGTACTTAAAACTTGGTTCCCAAAGTTCAAATGCGGAAGTGCTCCTTCGAGGCAAAATTTGGGGTATGGTTGACATTGTACTTGTATGTCAAGATGCATCTATTGACTTTCCTCAATTTTTCAAGTATCATCTCCTTACAAAACACAGCCCTAACTTCACATATTTTTCTCACAGGATCAAAAGGATGATCTAGAAGCAACATTAATATGTTAATGTATACTTTGGAGTGGGATGGAGGTATACTACAATCGAAATGTTGGATCTGGGGGGTGTTTTATAAAGCTGTTCATAAAGTTTTACGAATGACTTGAAGAAGAACGACTGGTGATCAGTTCTTGGGCTGAATTATTAAATATTCTGATATAGTATAGCACAAGTATAGCACATCAGAACTGATCACCAGTTGTTCGCAAGTCGTTTGTAACTTTAAGAACAGCTTCATGAAATGGGGCTCTGGACTCCCTATTTAATAGACTGGTGATAAATATCATAAGCCTGACCAAACATCTCGCAAAAAAATGGGTCAATTGTGAGAGTGGCATGGTGGATGCACATACTTTCTCCTCCTGTTTGTATCCACAGACATCTTCCGGGCCCTCTCCCTCGCAGCAACCTGGCGGGCATGCTCCACCCCAACATCCTTCATCCGACTCTGCTCCAGAAGCTGAAATTTGGCGCTGTTTGTTTGCAATAGTGCCAATCAAGGAAACCTTGTGTAGTAAAATATGCAAGCTCTCTCTCTCTCTCTCAAAAAAAAAAAAAAAAACAAAGAAGAAACATTCTATTAAAACAAGGAACAAATATTACCCAAAATACTTGCCAAATTGTAAATAATGTGCATGCCTGTGTGCTTTCGACGATACTGTAGACAAATGCACATTGGAAAAGCATTAAAAGAGCATTTCACACACATTGCCAATGCAATAGAGGTTAGGACTACAAGGAGTGTTGGTTTTAAAATACAGTGCAACTAGTACTATTAGGGCGTTAAAATAACAGTTAACACTCATTAAGTTTGAAGCAGTTATTTGCTTGGATTAGAAATCGCATTTTCAATGCACGCTTGTGAATTCAGATTATTCTCTTTACATAGACAATAATGGGGTCTATGAATATAATTTCACGCAAATTGTGAGATAACCTACTACGTACTACTAGGGTAAGAGTACCAGTATTCGGTCAGCTACCGGTATTTGGTCACTTATCACTAGTCACCAGCCAGTAAGTTCAACTGTCACAACACACGCAAATCACATCAATTCACATACTTTCACACTCATTCACAACAGGAAACTCCAAAAATCCATCCAAAATCCCAAATTTTACAGTCAAAAGTGCAGAATCGGCGCTACTTTTTTTAAAAGCGCGCGCGGATAAGGCCCAGTTTTAATAATATGGGTCGCCGAAAAAGCACTAAAAATCAAGAAATAGGCCGTTCTCTCTCAGGAATTTTTGCTTATCACAAGCTTGGAGTGTGATGGTATCCTAAAAAACGCAAAAGAAAAACAAAATTTCTGTAAGTGCCAATACAGTGTCTCAATGTAGATCCGTTTTGATACAACAAGGGTTGAATGCAAGTGCCGAGTCCCCAGTATTCGGTCACCAACAGGCGCCGCAACGTCCCCGATGCAATTTTGCGCTAACAAGGTAGCGCGCACATGCTTTTTTCAGCTGCCTTGAACACGCATTGACTTTGAACGCGCATATCGCGTGACGGAATACTGGTGGCGCTGACCGTATACTGGGGAATTTTCAAGGTGATATATTTTGCGATTTTGTGAAATTCTGTGTGATATTTAACACAATGAAAATTGAGATTAAAGAAATTTGATATATTTCACATACATTGCTGTAGATTCATGTATAATGTATGTATTATTTTAGTTTGAAAAATATTGCAAAAAAGTTTAAGTGACTGAATACTGGGGATGTTACGCTACTACGTTTACTAGTCTAACGTTAGACGTCGGGGTCTAGATTAAAAATGGGCAAGGCAATTGTGCACTTTACGACCCTACATTATCTGTGCGAGATTTTACCCTAATCGAGCAGTGCATGCGAATTCGAGTTCCTATCAGGCACCGTGGGTCGACAGCGGGTCTTCCGGCACTGTACTTTGTTCATGTGTGTGAGATTTCGCGTTGGGATGCACGCAGTGTGTGTGAATGTGTCAACGTGCATGTGCGTGATGAAAGCTCTTACGGCACGCCACATGGTTGCTCTGACGCCCTTCCCTGCCTGTGCGGCAGGCGCGGCGTGATCGAGCGCGAGCAGTGCATTGGCACACAATTGGAACGCAACGAGTGGTAAACTTCCGTGCTTCAATCATGATTTTAAATGAATGAAATTTGCGTATAATGTATAAAGCAGGGTATCACTAATCAACCTATTGCAGAGAGCATATGTCCGGTCGCGGCTTTGGCGGAATTTTTCTGTAAAATAACAATGAAAAGACCCAAAATCTTATCTCAAGTCAGTCTGTTAGTGTTTATTTCGTCTGTCCACACACAGTTACCTGACCAGACGCTGTGCGAAGTGTGTATATAGCTACCGATTTACGGGCAGCCACTACATGGAGACACACACACACACAAGCCTTGCCCGCATGGTTGGTTTGCGCGATTTGTGATGGGTTCGGATCGGGATGGATGAAGATGCATGTAAATACATGTATTCACGTAACTGTTGTGGCGAGCTGGTGCGAGCTAGGATAGGAAGTTCAAAAATGGAACCTATTGACATTGTATCACAGACTACTGCAAACTTTCTCACACTTTGCGCCATGATCATGGCAATTTTCTGCAATGCAACATTGTATATTATGTAAAGCTCGATAATCCTGCAGCAGAGAGCAAAGGCAAGCAAAATCGCGATCGCACCTTGTTCGATGTGTTGTGAGTGAGGCGGGCTTTTAGTGACCATATCACTTGTCAAACGGCGTTCCAATTCCATACAGCAAGAGAAACTCGCCAGCTGCTCAGTGCGCGATGGTTTATGGGATATCATCTTAGCACACGGCGAATGAGGTACCGATAATATAGGGCAGTAAAGTGCACAATTGCCTAAATGGCAAGTAAAAATGTTGCCTCTTCTTTCCTTGGCCTTGCCTCATCACTCAGACCGAGAGTCTTGCAGCTCAAACAGACAAGTTTCTGGAGCTATCGTTAGATTTAAATCCAGTTCAACTACCAGTACAGTTTACCTTACAGAATATATTTGTTAAAAGACACCATTGACTTCAGAGTTACAATTCTACCACATATCTGCCCACAGTCAAGTGACTTTTCTAACGTTAGACTCTATGTCAGAGACACTGACAGTTTGTGCTCGTAAAGCAAAAAAGAGTAAGAGTCGTAACGTTACATGCATCGCGCATCTCATCGTCTCTATCCCATTGGTACTGCATGACATTGAACTATTAACGTGCGTGAAATTTATGTGAAAAGGATACGAATAATTTCCTTGGGCTGTGCCTGTCAACATCCCTCTGGCGATTCAAGGATAATATTTGACAGTTTCGGCAGACGTCACATATTGCACAGATTTTTCCGAACATGAAAGTCCGAAGTAAGCAAAAGGCAATCACTGCAGATGAAAGCTACTGAGGAATCGCCGGAATCGCTCATCTACTCGTCAGTACAGTATCTCACAACACCGCTGCGTCGTCCATGTTGACTGTTTCCACAACTATGTTATGCAAATGAGGTGACGTAGTATTTTTCTTACGAGATTGCACAGCGCCATCAGCGACTAAGGATCAAGCAAGGTCATACTGCTCAACGTTTACAGTGATAGCGCGTTTTTATCGAGGATTTCGTCAAAAGGAATAAATAATTTTGCCTTCTTGTGCATGTTAATGATAGACAAGTATCTTAAAATCCGTTGAGGAGAGTCCCGAGTATACTCGGGCAGGTGTCTATGGGAAAGGTGTGTTGTAGCAAAATCAAACCGTCCTCAACGGGTTACAAACGGTAAAAAATGTCGGAGAAAGTCTGTCGAATGTCACAGGACTTTGGATAGCTTCTCTAATGAAATCCCACCAAAGAGGCCCAGGAAAAACTGTTGGAGGGTGAGAGGTTTTGGTATTGGTTTCGGAGCTTTTAGTCGCTGCAATTTGTTGTTGTTGTCTTTGTCTTATCCTGTTTACTAGATTCTTTATATTAAAGACATTATAATTGTTATTGATATCAATTTTTGTCGATCCTCATTCTCTCTTTATACCACACTGTTATCTTCATGATTCACTATAATTGCAAAATCAATACAACCGCAAAGTAATAGGTCTACAATAGGCTATAGGATACTGATCAAAATATATGCAAGGTACACTCATGCTTCGAAATATTATCCATCCGTCTTTCTGACAAATATCTGTTGTTGAATCAATTTTTTTTCTTCGATCAAAGAATCTCTTACTGACGACTAATATACCTATAATATACAAAGTCAACAATGCTGTACATGTCGTAGTGTTGTGAGCGAGTGACTGCGTCCTGTCTTATACAAAGGCACATCGAAAAGCGCATATAAGTCTATCATTTGCATTTCAAAAATCATATCTATAATACGTAGACTCCAATATCTTTTCTGGATCCATTTAAAATATTGCGTCAAACGCGTATGGTACATAATAATATGTTCGATATTCCTATACAGACTGAAATGGAGCAAAAATATAATGTAGGCAACATAAAACAAACTTCTCAAATTAAACACAAATTTTCTTTCCTTTTCAATAAAAACACATTTTCAGTCGTTAATGATAGACTGTATCATAACTTGACATGAGACTGTTTGAGGTAATTATCTTGTACTTTTCCAACTTGATATTTTTCAATTAATGTAATTGCATCAATTAAAAAAAAAGTTACACCATGATGATATGGCTCTTGATTTGTTTGAATATCTCAGTTTTGTATTTCTGCATAAATTTCTTTCGTGCTTTTTAGGGGATATAATACTCATTTTTTTAAATCTGTTGTTTGCATATCAAGGTATATTCTATGAATTCATCAATTATTTGGGATATAATCTTTATTTCTCTGCTTTTTATATTGCGCTGCAATTCTGCATTAAGTTGAAAAATATAATCAATACGATTCATATCTAACAATTGTTTTTATTATGTTTTGATGTAGGCCCTACCTAGATATCGAATCCCATTGTTCTTGTCCATCACATCACATACAAAAGTGATTTTGATCCTATCAAATTTCTTGAATAAGAGCATAATATTTTATTCCTCATGTATGCTCAAGACTTAACTGGCATTAGCGAAGGCCGATAGCCAGGAGTCACCAGCAATTTTGAGTGTGTTCATTGTTTTTATGTGCCCCCCAACCAGAATGGGTGCTATTCGTTATTCCGAAGGTTCGCTATTCCGAAGGTTCGTTATTCCGAAGGGTCGTTAATCCGAAACACGCAAATTCCCTATACCTAGAGGTTCGTTAATCCGATAATGAAAAAGGGTTCGTTAATCCGAAAAATTGTGGCGTTATTCCGAAGGTTCGTTACTCCGAAGATTGGTTAATCCGAAAATGAAATTCGGAGCAATGAACCTTCGGAATAACGAATCTTCGAAATAACGAACTGTAACCAACTAGAATAGGGGAGAATAACTCGCGGCACAGTACTTGATAAATAAAATTTCAGCTATACCCTGCGGCCACCAGGGTTGCCTGATTGAGACTAGTTTTGATGAGTAAATTTGGCCTATAACTATTCGTTTCCTTATAGTATCCTCTCTTTTTTTTCCAGGTCATGGAATTTCATTGTCGCCAAAAACGAAGTTTGAAAATTATGATGTTCCGAACTGAAAGAAAAAAAAAATGTTAGTGTCAAGCCTTGCCCCAGATGCATAATCTTATAGCCAAATAAGCTCTGTTCATGTTATATTATCACTCTAGCTAAACTGTGCCTCGCTTGAAAATGAAAATGAAAATACACTTGGATTTAAAACGAAGATAAAATTCATTTCTATTAAAACATTAACGGAATTATGACTTTTGCTGAAATATAATCAGGATCTGGGATGACGCAGGCCCTATATATGCCTTCCATTTTCTTACACCAATATTCGAAATATCATTTCTACTTCATTTCTACACCCATTTTAATCTTCTAATCGTTAACATAATAATTCATGTAACCTGCAGGCTGATGTAGATTTTGTTTGCGCCGGATCCCTTATACTTGACTACTTGATCAGAATCCCGTAAAACTTAACAATTTTATGATTTTCAAGACTCTCTCTATATAAATCTTTTCTTAAAATTGTGTCACTACCACAAAGAAACAAATTATTCACGATCAATACTTTCTTCCTCTATATTTTCTAGACTGTTCGAAAGTTCAATTCAATGTGCATGAACGGAGTCGTCGAGTCATTA
This sequence comes from Diadema antillarum, assembly GCF_040938485.1. Lineage (NCBI taxonomy): Eukaryota > Metazoa > Echinodermata > Echinoidea > Diadematoida > Diadematidae > Diadema > Diadema antillarum. The sequence continues at coordinate 17,700 of NW_027270896.1, forward strand.
TGTGTTGACATCAAGGTCGCCCATGCCAATAACATACTTGTATTTATGATGTATATAGACCTCCTAATTCTAACACTCAAGATTTTTTGGATTATTTTCAAAATTAATGTTATTCCATAATTCAGTATTTCATAATAAAGACTGTTATATTATGGGAGATTTCAATATAGATTTATCTAAGTTCCAAAATACTGCTCAATGTTTTCTTGATATCATGATGTCCACATCTTTTTTACCCCTTATAACCAAACCAACTCGAGTAACCAATCATTCGGCAACTCTTATTGATAATATATTTTGTAACATTAACCCCTTACCGGTCTCTGGTATTGTTCTTTCAGATTTATCAGACCATTACCCTATTTTCACTCACATAGGTCCTACCCCTTCAGGAAAAAATTACCATGAATGACCCGGTGTCAACTTTCCGAAAAGTGACACCTGGAAATATAGAGAGGTTGCAAAATGACCTCGGTAATGTGGATTGGTCTTCTGTAAATAATACTGAAGATACAAAATGAGGCTTATGATTCGTTCATGAGTACTTTAATTTTGCTTATGGATAAGCATGTTCCTGTTGTTAAAAAGAAATCTAGAAATTATAAGAGATCCCCTAGACTTCCATGGATATCTAGGTCTTTACTGCGATCAATCAATCGAGAGAATGATTTGTATTATGCTGACAAAATTAAACGTACCCAGCAATCTCATGATAGATACACTTCATATAAAAACGTCCTCACACAAATATTACGTTATGAGAAACGGAAATATTTTACCAATCAGATAAATTTGTTTAAACATGATATTCAAAATACTTGGAAAGTTATTAATATATGGCTAACAATAAAGATAAGGACAAACCCCGTATTACATCAATCAAATACGGTGATTTATTTGGTGATGATGTTTCCTCAATAGTTGATATCTTTAATCAGTATTTTTCACAAAAATAGGAAGTAATTTTGCATAAAATATTCCACATACTCATCTGAATTTTCAAGATTATTTAGAAGTCCCGAATCCTATAGCTCATTGTTTTTCATGCCTTTGCACAGAAATGAATTATTAGATATAGTTCAGAATTTAAAAAATAAAAAAAAGTTCTGGTTATGATGGCATTGATAATGTCCTTTAAAAAAATATTGTTGATTTTATTGTTGATCCACTTGTACATGTATTTAATTTGTCTATAAGTAACGATAATGTCCCTGAGGCTATGAAAGTCTCGAAAGTAATTCCTGTCCATAAAAAAAGGGAAAGGGAAGATGTCTCCAATTATAGACCAATATCCCTGCTAACCTCCGTTTCAAAAATGTTAGAAAGGGTTGTTTACACCAGACTCTTGAAGTTCTTGGACACTCACAAAATAATTTCTGATTATCAGTTCGGATTTCGGCAAAAGCATTGCACATCTCGTGCAATCCTTACTTTCCTTGACAGGGTTTCAAAAGCGATAGATACATTTCATCATACTATTGGAGTCTTCCTGGACCTCTCCAAGGCCTTTGATACCATAGACCACAACATACTGCTTCACAAAGTATCACATTATGGTATCAGGGGAAAGGCCTTGGAGTGGTTCACGAGTTACCTTACTAATCGAAAACAATTTGTATATATCAACGGTCGCGCGTCGACTATGCAAAATGTTGACTGTGGTGTTCCTCAGGGAAGTTTACTAGGCCCCTCTTATTTACACTTTATGTCAATGATGTGTCAAATTCTTCAAACATCCTCTCTTTCTTATTATTTGCGGATGATACTAATGTGTTTTTATCTGATTCTGATTCCGATCGATTAATTGATACTTTAAACAGTGAATTAATGAAGTTACTCCATTGGATAAGAGCGAACAAACTGTCAATAAATTTGCAAAAAACTAAATGTATGTTGTTCAGTAATTCGCTCGAAAATTTACCGAGAAATGTTTTTCTGGAAGACACGGTCATAGAAGAAGTCTCTTCCATCAAATTTGTAGGTTTGATTCTGGACAATAAACTTACCTGGGGATTGCATATCGATTCTGTAAGTCATGTTATTTCAAGCAATATAGGTATTATAAACAAAGTGAAATATCATCTTCCCAAAAATGTACTTTTTATGTTATATTCTACTTTGATACTACCTTACTTAAACTATGGGATACTCGCATGGGGAAACACTTTTTCTATTTATACAGAAAGAATATTATTATTACAGGAAAAAGCTCTTCGTATCATTTGTCACGAATCGTGGAGAAGTCATACTCATAATTTATTTCACGAAAATAGTATTTTGAAACTTTATGATCTTTATCGTTTGCAATTAGGACAATTCATGTATAAACTCACCAACCATCCTCTCCCCCTTGTGTTTGATTCCATGTTTTTAAAGAATGAAACTGTTCATGCATATCCAACCCGTCAATCCCAGGATGAATATCATTTGCCTTGGACTAGGACGGTTTTTGCTAAATCCTTATTCTCCTTTTCTGGACCAAAATTCTGGAATTCTCTTGATAATAACGTCAAAGAAGCTTTAAGTTTTAATACATTTTCTTTAAAGTTAAAGAAATATTTAAAAATGTCGTATGCAGCATAATGATTCATTCTGTTTTTATATACATATTTGTGATTTTCAAAACTGATTTTCAAAAACCCGTGCTTCTGTGCCTCCAGTGCCCTGGTTATGACCCATCGTTTCCTTCTCCTCCCTCCCCCCCCCCCCCCCCCTCTTGCCCACCTCGGGACTTACTACCTTCCTCACTATCTCTCTATCCTCTCATCTATCTTTCCTTACAAGAGAGCCGCCTTGTGCTTGTCAATGTGCGTTGGTATGTGTGCATGTATGTGTGTATTACTCTGTCTTTTTTTTTTTATTCCGCTTAGGGAAATTGTTGTTTTGTTGTTTTTGCGACTATATTTTTTTTTGTACGAGGGGACTGCATTCTACAAGCTCTGCTTTTTAGCAGTCCCCTCCATTTCCAGCAATATTGTTTATGCATTCACCACAGTGACGTAACAGTTATTTGTATCTCTGTTGATAATTTACCTGTATCTGTTTTACAATGTTATTTCTGTTCATCGCATTGTGGTATTGATTTTCTGACATCTGTGCATACGACTGTTTCATTGTTCTTCCAATTATTTTGTTTGTTGGAAATGAAATAAATGAATTGAACTTGAATTCAATTCAATTCAATTCAATTCAATCATAGTTTATTTCCAGTCAACGAAAGTCAAAAACATAGTACAAAGTATACATGTCATGAAATAATATTGTTCAAACGTTTACAAAAGATTCATGTAGTATACGAGATAGATTATAGAACAACATATATATACAATAATTAGGAGGAACAATGTATAGATACTTCGTGGGCGAGCGGAAAATAAATTCGATTATGGAAAATAGTGATCCACTAAAAAGCAAAGCTTGTCGGACGTGGATCGCTAGATAAATAATGATTAAATGATATGCTATTCAAGTATTTAATATAAGTTATTTAAGTCATTTATAACAATGTGCATGTAGTTATTTTGAGATACACAGGTCGGGAAAAATAAAAAGAAATAGAATACCAATGCTAATGCCCGGACACTGTTCACTGAACCACGTGTACCGGGAAAATATGACAAGGACAACACATTCGTACACACATTCAATTACCCACACGCATAATTATACACTGTAAGACGCGAGACAGTACCGAAAGGAGGGAAGACGGTAACAATACAAGTCTACGAAGAACAAAAGACAGGAAAGGAAGAGGAGAGAAGAAAGAAGAGAGGTCTGCATACAGAACACGCCAGGTGCTGCGACATCAGGACAGGTGAAAGTTCTCTTTAACTTTAAAACAGATAATGTAGTTTGATGATTATGTCAAATTTAAGGGTGCTGTTCGTTATTCCGAAGGTTCGCTATTCCGAAGGTTCGTTATTCCGAAGGGTCGTTAATCCAATTCAATTCAATTCAATTCATTTTATTTTCATACTTCTCATTTATGAACATTACAACAGAAACCAGACAAGTTTTTTTACCTTGTGAACAATGTGCAGAAAACAAACAATATACATGGTGATAACACAGTAATTACATGTAATGATAACTGGTCAAAATCGAAATCGAAATGGGGTTGATCAAAGAGAAGTATGACGGGACCTACATGAAAGCTAGCTTGTTTGGCTGTAAGCCCCGAGTAATCAGTGTTTGTGAAAAAGAAACGGAGAACGGATAGAAGACCAGAATGATGATGTAAGGTTGCCAAATTTTATGTAATAAAAAAGAAGAAGAAAAAGAAGTAGAAGAAAAACAAACAAACTATACATTAATATGAACTTACTGTGACCGAGCCATCATTATTATACAGCCTACTTTGGTGTATATACTATAAACTATTGTTGCATTAAAACTTTCACCAGGATATGATCAGTAAGACACAAAAAGTAACATGTACAACTATTAAGCCATTCGGTGCCTGCCGTCAAGCTCGGCATAGAAGGTTAGAGAGGGGCAGAGGGAAAGAGGAAGAGAGGGAAACGAAGTAGAGTGTGGAATTGCTAATGATGAATTCAGAGAGCCCCATGGCAAGACCCTAAATGGAATCTGTAACGTGTTGACAAAATGTTTGATTGGACAATAACATACCACAGTATTACATAAGACATTACGACTGTTCAGTGTCTGCAAAATATGCACTCAATAAAAACTCTTTTAAATTACGTTTAAAGGAATATATAGACGAGCAGCTTGTTATTTCGGGGGAGAGGTCATTCCAGTATCTAGGGCCCGTATACATTATCGTTTTTTTAGCGAAAATTGTTCGAGTACGTGGAAGGTGAAATGCGTCACTTTGGCGGGTAGGATAATTATGAATCAAATAGTTTTTTCTGAACATGCTAGTAAAAACATCCGGTAACTCGTTGGCAGAAAATTTGTACATAAATATGCCGACGTTGTAACTGAACAGATCTGATATTTTCAGTATTTTATTTTTCAAAAATAAATCATTCGTGTGGGACAAATATCCGACATGGTTGATATTTCTGATGGCACGTTTTTGAATACGGAACAGTATATCAAGAAGATTTCTAGTTGCATTCCCCCACACAAGAATACCATAATTAAGGTACGGAGTAATCAAAGTAGAATAAAGATTAAGCAGAATTTGACTTGGAAAAACACTCTTAAGTTTATTAAGAACACCCGTATTTTTAGAAAGAATATTACTTAAATAACTAACGTGGGATTTCCAAGATAAATCACTATCAATAAAAAGCCCTAAAAATTTTATACTACTGACTTGATTTAATTCGGTTTCATTAAACTTAATATGAAAAGGAAGGGTTTTAAGACTATTGCTAAAAAGCATACAATGAGTTTTATCAATATTAAGTGACAATTTGTTGGCGTATATCCAAGATTGCACAGATTTAAGTTCTTTATTCACTGTGTTAACAAGAGTATAAGGATCTCTGTGTGTAAAAAACAGATTGGAGTCGTCAGCAAAACATATAAAGGAAAGAATTGGCGAGGAACTAGGAAGATCGTTAATGTACAAAATGAACAATAGTGGGCCTAGTAAGGAGCCCTGTGGAACACCACATGAAATTAACTTTAACTGAGAATCACGGCCATTTATACTCACAAATTTATACTCACAAATCCGAAACACGCAAATTCCCTATACCTACAGGTTCGTTAATCCGAAAATGAAATAGGGTTCGTTAATCCGACAATTTGTGTCTTTATTCCGAAGGTTCGTTATTCCGAAGATTGGTTAATCCGAAAATGAAATTCGGAACAATGAACCTTCGAAATAACGAATCTTAGGAGTAAAGAGCCTTCGGAATAACGAACCTTCGGAATAACGAGCTGTAACCAAATTTAATATAGTGTGTTTGTAAGTTAATGTATATCTTCGCCATGATTGCAGAATCTTGTTTTGGTTTTCCTTAGTTTTTTTTTTTGTGTGTTATGATAATAATGTGATTTAAGTGGTGTGGAGTTGTGAGTTTCATTTTTGCTATTGTCTTTGAAGCTCTTCGAGCACTGGAGATGTTTTGTTCCACGGATTACGGCAGACATATTGAATCCTGTAACGAGCACTCCTTCACTATATACCATCATCGACTGTTACACTATATCAATAATCAGAGGATTTTCACTGATTTAACGGGGTCAGAAGACGAAAACTGATTATACTTCCCTTATCTCGAAGAACGGAGATACGTATATTTTTTTCACTATCTTGATGCCGAATCAGAAATGGCTAAAATTCAAGTTTAAACGATAACAAAGCAAAATCGATTTGAAATTCCAAATTTTAACAGTTGAGAGACCACGCGTACAAACTCCGAAGTCGCCCCAAATAAGATTCATGCTTTTACCAAATCGCGGACGTTCACAGAAATTTTCCAAAGACATTAATATTTGAGCATGTAAAGTTCAGTAAACTTCACAAAAAAAAATAAGCCTAAGTGAATAGATAAACATATTTGTGACAGTTCGGGCCCAATCAAACACTTCAAAAACAAGTTATCCATTTCTTTCTCCTTTTCTTTTTGATTTTGGGTGAATTCCACATCATTTCGGCCTTTTTTGTTTGCCGAAACCGTGCAACAGCCTTTATGAACAAAGATATTAGAATATGCAAAAGAAATGGAAGAATCTCTTTATAGCCATATTCAAAATAGCGGATACAACCTAGTGATATAATTACAAAAATGTAAAACTGTTTAACCTTGAACAAATTAATAATGTGTCTGTCTGTTACAAAAAATGATATTGTAGAACTGGTATATTTCTAGAAACATGTCTTTTCAATTTGACTTTATGTCGGTTTTCCATTCTCTCATATTTTCTTTTCTTGTTATTCTCCCCTTTCTCTCTTTCATATTTCTTTCGTTCTTGCCCTCTTCCCTCCGGTCTCTTTCTCTCTAATCTTCTCTTTACAGCTGACTATCAATCTGCCTAAAGGTAACTGTAAATGCCTTATCAAATTCACCATTCACAGGCAAATCTAAACCAAAACTTGACTGATGCTAAGCAATGAATAGAATGGTTTCACTGTCACTTTCAATTTCAATTTATTGACTATCCGTGAATTCATTGCGCTACATGTCTTTCCATGTGTCACCATTAAACTACAAGAAATGTAGTAACAAAACACAAGACAGTCATCTTGAAATACCAAAAATTTTGACACAATACTTTATAATTATGTTGAATCTTCTAACACCTTACAGTTTTTTTTTGTTTTTTTTTACACTCTGGTTTAAATATTGCACAGTTCAGAAACTAAATCATTATCTCACGTCCATGTAATTCAATAGAATTGGGAGATAAATGGTGAAATAGATTATATGATTATAATTGAGCTTGAAGGAGTTACACAACTTCCTGTGTTTGGCAATCTTCTATAGTCATTATAAAATGTTATCGACATATGGGAAACAGGGCAGCTACTTTATGTTGTGCTATACAATGCATCATCGATTAAAGAAATACGTTTTCAAGAAGCGTTTTTGTACCTGGAATCTTGACTATCATGAAAGGTCTCCCGTCGCCTTTTTATTCGAAACTAGATTGAGCTGGATAGCATTTTTCTTCCTCTAGAAGTTTTGCTATTATGCGACAACCCAGTTATCCAGATTGCTACTATACCCGTCATTACCTTGTCACTTCTATACCAATATTACACAAATTGAAAGGAATGAAAGCGAAGTCAATGAAAATACTAAAAGCAAGTTAGTTAGGTACAGGAATCTGAAAGAAAAAAAAATGATGCTAAAAGAAAATTCCGGAAAAAAGGCATAATCGAAACTTGTATGTATAATGCTGGCCACCACGAGCATGCACCGGTTTGGAAAGGTGAATACATTTATAGATAATATGTATAGAGCCTTTTGCAGAAAGAGAGAGAAAGAGAGAAAGAGAGAGAGAGAGGGAGAGATAGGGGAGGAGCGAGAGAAACGAAAACAGAGAGCAAAGCAGGTAGATATCATCTGGTATGATGAAGGCGGGGTGGCGGATAGTCAAAAATGGATCATCCATTTGGATTGCGAGATATAAGTCGGGAACCAAGTTTGATCTCTGAGTGCAAATGATTGCTGGCATTGTCAGAAAGATGTATATCATTAGTAAACCATTGGTGCTGATGAGAATGTGCTCCTGTTTCGACATGTTTGGTAAATCACCATTCATAATATCATCGTCGATATGGAATGAGCAGGGAATGAGCACGTTTGTATAAAACCTCAGTAATACCAGGAAACTTCAAAGAAGGTTTCAGCAGCGTTGAATCTAAATTGTGCCATCTTTGCCGAATCTTAAGATGCTGAATTTAACCGCATCAAGTAACGGACGTGACTTTCAGGCATGGCATACAGTATCAATCTTGTCGATGATCAATGTTGTACTTACTCTTCCTCCAAACATCATCCTGCTGATCCTGTTGTCAAGGCAACGAATGATCGAGGATTCGACCAGATGGTTGCACAAAATGTTTATCTGGAGCAATGTGATTCTCAATATGGAGTTTTCTTTGTGGTCAGTGTTCTGGTATGAATCGCAGCGGGGAGAGATGATATGCCGAATTACAAGCACACTGTTTCCACTAGCCCATTATTGCTCGTTTATGTCAACAATGCTCTGCCTTTGTCTGATAAATGTCGACAAGTATGCACAAATCGCCTATCCTCTTCGCTATTCAAGCATGATATCGCGCTCGAAGATGAGAATGAATTACTGGATCATGTGTATTATCTGGCTGCCTTTCTGCATCATTCAACTTCCGTGGCCAAATCTGCCTTTTTACTACTTTTTCTACGATCGATGTACTGGTGCTCGTGTGTTCGGCGATTTTCCAGTATGGATACCTATCTTCGAGAGATCATGTCTTGGAGTGCCAGCTGTCTTCATCGGCATCATCATGCTCGTCATCAACATCGCTCTTTTACGTATCGCTGGTCGCCACGCGCGTCGAATCGATGTCATCCACGTGGCGTTCTCCTCGTATGCAGATGATGGTCAAAGAGAAGGAAGCTTTATGGACGCTGAGCAGCGGAGACAGCCTCGACGAATGCGCCGTGGGCTGTCGACAAAAGGTCTTCCAACTCTGCTGCTGCTCACCAGTTCTTTTTGGGTGTGCTGGGTCCTGTACGTATTTTATGATCTCCTGCCCGACCTCTTCGTGAAAGACTTGTCACTAGTACTGGGAGGAATGAATGGATGGCTGCAGCCCGTATTCTACATCGTTTCAACAAAGGAAGCGAAAGAATTACTGTTGAGTTCCTTTCCATGTTCAGCGTAGACCTAAACTGACGTTCGTCTCGACTCTTGTGAATGCAGTTGAGTATGTTACTAGAATACTCAATTATTTGTGATTATTTCATACGCCCAAAGTAAGTCCCCCAAACCAGTGAATTTTGTCTCATGAGCTTGCCACTCTGAGGAGCATGCAGTTACAAGAAAAAATGTATTTCCATTCGACGAGCTGAACAATACTGCCTTTGGCAAATGATACGAAACGAAACAAACACAACAACTCAACATGCTCAAAGAAATGACTTTATTCCACATCTTGATATCTCCTCGAATATGGGTCTGCTGTGTAAGAACATCTCGGCAAGTTGCATCGTTTAAAATTCCCTTTGATAAGAACGAAAAATCGATTCATTTCCAATTTCATAAATCAACATGTGCTAAATACTTTGTTTTGTTTGTTTTGTTTTAGCAACACCAGTAACGTGGAGAGAAATCACAATGATTGCCCGCATGGAAATGAAAAATAAATATTAGTTGCCAGTCTGAAAGGCATGGTTTGCTCAGTTTACATCCTCTTCATTTTCAGTTTCTATGACTTGAGTTCCTGAGTTCGTACTATCCATGGGATCCTTCAACACTTTTTCATTAATAGTACCGCTTCATTTCTTTCAAACTCTACTCTCTACTAAATTTTCATTAAAATATTTGATTTAATTCTGTATTACCTAATTTCATATCGTATCATACGTCGAGCGCTTTTAACTATATGATACAATCATAACTACATAGAGGACACATGCTTTTTGTAGGGGTCTAGAGCAATTACCCCCTGGGCAATTACCTCGGACCCTCCCTGTGGCCCTAATCCTAATCCTTACCTAGTCCTCATCCTGAACCTAATCGTAACCCTAACCCGAACTCCTAACCCTAAACCTAACCCTAATCTTTACTCTAACCTTACCATTAGCTGGCTAATGCTGGGGGTAACTGCCTGGATACCTTTGGTAGTTATGCCAGCGCAAACGCAACTTAGATAATGATATGCACACGCAGACGCATGCAGGGACCGTTTATGTACACTGCAAAAAGTCCGGTGTTAAATAGTGAACACCGAGCTGGTGTTAAATTTTCGGTGCTCATTTATGGTGTTAAATTAACACCTCTGGGTGTCATTTCCAAATATAAAACTGTTTTTTAAAGAGTTTCTTAGTAACTGCACTTCTTGTTGATTTTTAATTTGAACAATACGATCAAGAATTTTACATCAAAATACTAGATTTTTGAAAAAATGTGAAAATAAATTTACACCACAGTAACACCAGCTGGTGTGGTCTCTTATTGAAGCTGGACGGGCGCTAAACCATTGATATTAACACCAACGAATATCAAATCAACACCATGCGGTGTCATTTTTGAATTAGCACCAGTACAGTGTCAAAACAGCACCAGGTATCCCACAGTGTCAAATTAACACCACGAAGTGTCAGGTGAGCACTTTCAACACCATCACAGTGCATTTTCTACACCTGTGGGTGTGGTCCTCTCATATTGAAGTTTGATCGGTGTTAGATTTAACACCCATTGTGTTAAATCTAACACCGATGTTTTTACAGTGTAGGTATTGCTTAAACTATCAAATTACTACTATACTACTACTAATGATAATGATGATAATAACAATCATTATTATTCTTACTATAATGATAATGATGATGATAATGATAATTGAAATGATAAAGATAACAATAGTGTAATAATCTTTTATAACGCATTTCCGATTATGTAGGCCTTAATAACTTGGCAATTTAGAGTGAAAAATGACAGAGTGACTTGTTTTTGTTCGGAATCAGTAGAATGACCTAAAATTTGATACCAAGTATCTCCTAGAAGGCAGTCTTCAGTACTTAACATCATAACAATGTTCTCAACATGAAAGAAATAGGGCAGTCTATTTAGATTATTTAGTTAGAACATCGAAGAAGGGAGAGTGTTATCGAGATATAGATACGTTTTTTACTTGAAAGCTATTCTGTCATCAATGGTCAACCGTCGCCATTTTATTTGAAACAAGAGTAAGCTAGCTGGATAGCAATTTTCTTCGCCCAGAAGTTTGCCATTATGGCACAACCTAGTTATCCAGATTACTACCACCGCGTCTTGTATCAATATCGAGCAAATTGAGAGGAGTGATAAAGTGAAAGGTAAACAATTTGAACATGCTTAAATACATCCCTTGCAGAGAAGGGAGGGGGGGGGGGGGACCAAGAGAAAAGAAAACAGACAGGCAGGAAGCGAATGGAGCAAGGCAGTCAGATATTATCAGATGAACATGAGCGGGAAGGCAATCGAGAATGGAGCATCCGTTCAGATTGCGAGATAAATTAGGAACTAAGTTTGTCTTCACAATTAAATGCATTGATGGCATCGACAGAGGTGTCTATCATTGACTGTTATGAGACTGGGTGGCACTAAGAGGGTAATCAAGATTAGACGCGTGAAGTAAGCATCATTCGTGTCATGGGCAGCATGTTGTAAGTTACAAGAGAGACGTTTGTATAAATTCTGAGTAATCTCATTTCAGAGCAGAGTAACCTCTTGAAGTGATGGATATTAATCTTAAGATGTTAAACATAAGAGCGTTGGATAATGGGTCTCACTTGCAAACGTGGCATCCAGTGTCCATCTTGTCGATGATCAATGGTATCCTGACTCTTCCTCCAAACATAATTCTGCTCATCCTGTTGTCAAGGCAACGAACGATCGAGGATGCGACCAGATGGTTGCATAAAATATTTATCTGGAGCAATACGATTCTTAATCTTGCGTGGTGTTCGTGGTCAGTGTTTTGGTATGAATCGCACGGAGAGACAATGTGCCGAATTACAAACACAGTGTATCCACTGATGCATTATTGCTCGTTTATTTCCACAATGTTCTGCCTTTGTCTGATAAACGTCGATAAGTATACACAAGTCGCATATCCTCTTCGCTATCCAAGCATGATATCTCGCGTGAAGATGAGAAAGGCTTACGGAATCATGTGTGTAATCTGGCTACCTTTCTGCATCATTCAACTGCCGTGGCCCAATCTGCCTTTTTACTACTTTTTCTTCGATCGATGTACTGGTGCTCGTGTCGTCAATGATTTTCCAGTATGGATACCTATCTTCGAAAGATCATGTCTCGGAGTACCGGACGTTCTAACGGGCGTCATCATGCTCGTCATCAACATCGCTCTTTTACGTATCGCTGGTCGCCACGCGCGTCGAATCGATGTCATCCACACGGTGCCCTCCTCGTATGCGGTTGACGGAAATAGAGAAAGAATCTTACTGGATGCTCATCAGCGGAGACATCCACGAAGGCGGCGCTGTCGACTGTCAACGAAGGGTATTCCAACGTTGCTCTTGCTCACCAGTTCATTCTGCGTGTGCTGGACGCTGTACGTGTTTTATGATCTTCTTCCCAACTTCTTCGTGAAAGATTTGTCACTGGTATTGGGAGGAATGAATGGATGGCTGCAGCCTGTACTCTACATCGTTTCAACAAAGGAAGCTAGAGAATTAATGCTAAGTTCCTTTTCATTTTGAACGTAGACGCAAATTGATTTTAGAGACCCAAGTCGAGTCGCCAATCCGATGACTTTTGTTTCAGGTGCTTGCACGTCGACGGGAACACGTGCAATATGAAAAGTGTTTTATACCATCATTTCAAAAATGCCCGTGGATCACAAAGGCCTATATCAAAATATCAGTCCCAAGTTCGTTATTCATCATGTGTTTAGTGTTTGTTTGTTTGTTTGTTTGTTTGTTTTTTCGCAACATAATGTTGAGAGCTTGAAATAAAAGAAGAACATTAATCTTAAGCTGTTTCCAGGAGGGGGTGGTCTTCTTGATCTATGTTCTTCTTCACCCCACTTTTATCAATAGTTTTAGTTCGTACTGTCTGGTGGGGTTCTTCCATACTTTCTCATGATACTATCTCTATTGAATTCTTTGAGTTGTTAAATTTCCTTCATCTCCAATGTGTTATTTTGATTAGAATAGTATAGACTTAAGTTTCTATAAGTAATTTCATTGTATGTTGCGTCGTGTAAAGTCTCGTAAAGGAGACCTCCAGACAATTTTCAGATTTTTACATTTCAAGAACAATACTATAAATTGGTTATTCTGGGTACATGGTTTCAGAATTGATAGTGACTGGGATGAGGAATAAGAAAGTTTTCAAAATGTATAACAAATCACAATGTACAAGCATGATTACATGACAGCTTCATCATAAGAATACTATGCGTGGGGGCTCAAGGAAACAGAACAACAAGAAAGAAGCATGCATGAATTCTTAACAGGTTAATTTGTATAGCAAGCTGTACTGCAATAGAATTATATTCCTACGTCTTTGAAATATGTGAGCCTTCCCACTCCTATGTCATGATCCTAGTTCAGTGTAATATTTGTTGTCTGTTTTTGAGGGTATCGGTTTCTCTGCCGACAACAAATTCTTCGAAATCTATACAGGAAGCTGTATGATTTATTTCACTTCATTTATTTCATTTATTTATTTTCATATTTCTCAATTAATTAAAAAAAATACATCAAATGTAAGAAAATTGAATACATGATGTCCAGCTAGGAGACATACATAGAATACCGTCAATATATAGGCCTAACACATAATGCTCGATAAGTAAAAGTTGGAATATGGGAATGAATGCTAAAGAAATATGAAGGAACCTACTAAGAAGCAAGCTTGTGGAGCGTAGAGAATTGAGATGAAGAGCACGGGTACAACATGTATGATTTATGTACTACATGATGTGAAATTATAATTATCGTCTGGACTAGAAGGTCTCACAATGTGCTCTGTTTGGTATGCCTACACAATGTACGCAAAAGGAAGCACACCCACATGCATAACATTATGTGTATGTAAATAATGTATTTGTGCATTTAGGCATTTGCACATTGCAGATTATGTTCACGTATCATTCATACAACATAGGCTTTGACACATATCTATTTCCTGGATACACTGAAATATGGCGATAGGTTTTTCATAGGCGCAAGATTTTCATGTCCATATCATCTGAAATAAGCACACCTCACAAAATAGATCACATCATCAAATAACGAGTAAATTCAAACAACAGTGTTTCATTAATAGAGAACCGACGGTGATAATCCATCACATTAGACATAAGAACAGATATGACAGGAGAAAGCGTATTTGATATAAACTTACACTTCATGCACTACAGGTGATTGAGCCGTGAGATTGTGTCGTCACATCGAGCTGTTGAAATTGCTTTTGCTCAATCTCAATACGCATGATCAGTTGTCATCTAATCTCTGCCATCAACTTTTTTTTTATAGCGGAAGGAAAGAAAATAATTGTAATGTAAACAATGACGAGAAGGCGGGGAATAGAAAATGAAGGAGGTAAAAACATAAACCCAACAAAACAAACCAGACATAGTTTTGGTGTGTGTATATAGGTGTCAAAGACTTAGTACACTGGGTAAGGCTCTGGAAATTCAGTCTTCTTTAAAAACAATACGAAAAAAATATACTCCTCTGATGTTAAACGCTGATTTTCGTCATTAAAGCTAAGGATAATTCATAGAAAGGGCCGAGAACAGAGCTTGATAGGGACATGGACACAGAGAGAAATGAGGGGAGATTAACGTTATTATGACTCACTATTATAATTACGAAAGAGAAGAAACTTATAGCTTACCCTTTCAATAGCTTAGCTACAATATCGTTTAATTGTATATACGGAGACAATAAAACGTTGATTAGAAACACGATGGGAATAAGCAGCGAGAAACAGATTACGACAGTTTGGTGAATGTCTTGCGCATGTTTCGCAAAAGTTCCCCAAATCTTTTTTTTTTCCGACCTATCCGAAAACTATTCGTCGAGTACTTTTAGAGACATTCTTACGAACGTTTGGTGTATATTTTGGGGGTAACTCGGCACCAAATGACGTCTAACCTTTATAAAGCGCTTGGCCAATATGTATACCTTTTTTCATTTCATTTCATTTTAATTATTAGATTTTTGTAATGAATTGAAACAAACATCTCCACATAAAAAAGAAATAAATCAAAAATTGTTTAGAAAATGCAATTTTGATCAAAGTCACAAGACACTCTTTATGTGACTCTAAAGTACACCAAAATTATATTTGAAAATTAAGAAAATGTGTAGAACTTACAGAAAATCTGATGCTTGCGAGGCAATATAGCTCTTCAGAAAAGATGTCTACCCATCAACACACACACACACACACACACACACACACAAACGTGTACACAAACAAGAAGAAGAAGAAGAAATAATAAGAAGAAAAAGCGTACGTGCAAAACGAACAAAGAACAGGGAGAACTGAAAGGGGGAGAAATTAGAAAAGAAAAAGAGAACAATTTGACTTCATCTCAAGACAACTCTACCAGCTCACTTGGTCAAAATGAAACTACAAGCTTGCTAACCAATCACATGACAGTAATCATTATTGGGAATGCCAGCAAAAGGAATAACTTGAGAAAGCGAATAACACGCACAGAGTCGACAAATCAAATAAAATTTAATCAATGAAAAATGACACAAAGTTTTGATCATCAAAGAGAAAATGGGCATACAAATTGCAATTAATAGCAAATCTAGTGCAATACAACACGCCACAAGTACCATAAATAATGCTTATACAAATTTCATCTACATCCAGCAAGTCTATCAGGATTCCATTATCAAATGAATGCGATAAGAAATTCAATTCTCGGTACGCCTGTATAGTCTGTTTAGCATGTATATTGATAAACTACAAATTCAAGCATCTACGTACAATGTCATACATGCACTATAAAGCGCCTTTTCTTAAGTACATGTAGCCTACTTACAAAACGCTGTAAAAACAACAACAACAAAAAGAATACATGAGCATATTCACATAAACACCATTTTATCCACGTCCACCCTTGGTAACATCATTGGTACGCTATCATTACAGTTTCTTCCTCTGTGCACTATAAGTTCTCACATTGGTCTTTTTTTCTACCACAAGATTTTCAATGAACACCAATTGATCATATTCTGCACAACACTTATAATTCAGCGTGGTTTGATTTTCGCAAAACATCTTGCAAGCGTTTTCCCTCTCAGTAAAATAGATGAGCTCAGTATGTACAGCATAGGCTAAAAGAAATAGTCAAGACATCTCCCTTTCAACACATTTATGCAATCATATCTCTGTTTTGAATACACTTCGTGTATCGTTGTATTTCAATCACAGATACGGAATAAAATAGAAGGTATGCTCGTGGCTGCACTTTATCGAACATTGCTTTACAACATCATTTAATAAACAAAGCAATACGGAAATTAGTCAAGTGCTTGTGAACATAATTTAAACTTTACCGACCCCTGTGCTATAGATCCGTTCAAGATGCTGGAGTGTCCTTCCTTTAAGGCCCTTTCACAATGAAAAAGACCTCATCGCGACTGCCGCGACTCGACACCAAGAAATTTCTTGCAACCTAACCGGAAAAGGGGACTCCATGGCGATGTCCGAGACGTCTACAAACAAGGTGACAACTTTCAACAAGTCTCGGAGACAGCAATATTCTCTGGGAGGTCGAATAATGGGTCTCCGCAAGGACGCGGAAACGTCTCCGCGACTTGGCCGTCACTGAGGAGACGTTGCGGAGACGTCTCCGAGACCAGCATGGAGACTGGAAAAATGTCAAAGAAAAACAAAATCAAACATGTTTGATTTTCTCGTGACTTTGAGACCAGATTAGATTCTCGGAGACGTCGAGGCGACGTGTTCCCACCACTTCGAGCCCAGCGAGACCTATCACAACCAGGTCACCACCTAGTCTCGAAGCCAATGAGAAATCCACTTTAGTGTTTCGTGGCATTCGGTAAGAAGAAATTAATAATCTAGCTGCCCTTTCTACCGATTTCTCTACTCAGTATATAGCTTTATTGACACATACCTTAAATTTGTTTTTGTTACCATTTCTTCCACAACGATATCAAAGTGTTTTTGGCTTCCTTCGTGGTGACAATATAAATTACAGGTTGTAGCCAGCCGCTTGATTCGTGAAGTATGAGTGCCATATCCCGAAGATACGGTGGAAGTATCGGTTGTATTATGTACAAAACCCAACAGGCAAAAAATGTGGTCGAGAGAAGAATTACAGTCACAATTCCCTTTCCAGGATACAGACCACCTTTTTGCCGAGATTTTAAACGAAACAGCCTTCGCAGATATGGCGTGTCAGTCGTCTTCTCTGTGCTGAGCTTCATTTCGACATTTCTGTTCAGTGCTGCAACGTGCTGGACGTCGACCCGGCGTGCGTGTCGACGAGCAATGCGGAGGAGAGAGACGTTGATTACCGTTAGGAAAGTTCCTGCGACAACAGCGGGTAGCCCGAGGCAGAAGTTAGCAAAGAAAATAGCCCAACCCGGAATATCATCCAGGTCTTTTCTCAAACACTCCAATACAAAGTATTTCTGTAACGGTAATCCGGGTAAGGGTAGGTGCAGAATGTATACAGGTGACATCAGTAGAAACAAGACGACCAAGATGACTTTAACTTTCACAACTGAAAGCAGGCTGTAGTACTGCAGAGGTCGGGAAACTTGGATGTACTTGTCCACGTTGATTAAACACAAGCAAAGCATGGTTACGTAGAAGGTAGCCATGGTTAAGCAAGGTGAGACAGCAGAAATTTCCTCGCACAAATGTTCATTGTAGAATGGATGCCAGAACATCATCCAAGCACACAGAATTATACTAAGAGCCATCTGAAGACACGAGTAAGTCTTGTGCAAGAATCGTGTGACATCTCCGATGTTTCTTTGCTTTTGCAAGAGACAGAAAAGAATTGCGTTGAAAGCAAGAGACAGCGTGCAGCTCATCACTGACGCAATAGAAGCTATCTGCCACTGCCCTTGATAGGACATATTCACTGATGTATTTAAGCCTTGCATCCTTATTTCGATTCCTACTCTAAGACATTGGAATGAATTTTCGAGCAAAGAAAAAAGTAAGGAAACTTGAAGGAAATTAGATGATAGTCATCGTGTCAATGCTCACTCAATACCAACTCGTACAAGAAGAGCATCCTTCCTGACAGGTAATGTCGTTATATACTGCTTGGAGCTGTCAGTATCTACAGATATGTGAACACACAGTGATCGGAATTCGGTTTACTGTTTCGGCAGGTGGTATAGACCCTATTAGAAAGAGTTCGAACGGAACAAAGACAGTTTCGTGGAGACGATTTCTCTCATGACTGTCACACGCTTTATGATAATCAGTTCTGTCAAAGCTTACATCTGCGTCCTGTCCACTCGTTTCCTTCACTTTAGTTACTGTAATTAAGCTATACACACACCGATCTCATTGGACTCTTCAGACCCAATCATTTGTATCAAGTAACCAATACAACTATCATTATGAACAGAATTAAGGGGCTATGGGAGTATATTCTTTGCTAGAGTTGAGCCGGAATTGCTGTGCAAACAGAAATACATTAGGCAAAGGTAAAACTCATAAAAGCTATTATATCCTCCTTACAATGGACACAGTCGTTATAATAGGCTTGCATAATTGTGTAATATGGAAACAAATAAAAGCAAGACCTATAAGATGTCGAATGGGGGAAATTTTGATAAAACCTTTTTAATACGTCATTACGTCTTCAACAAACAAACCTCACATCACTTGATCAAACTCTTTAAATCATTTGAATCTCTAATTAGACCCCTTCTTACATTACCCCACGGGACTGTGTGTGTGTGTGTGTGGGGGGGGGGGGGAGGGGTCCGTTTGTGTGTCAACGACCAGTATTTTTTTTTAATTTCAGATGTTTGATTTGTGCAATTTCTTGCCTCTTTCACGTTATCTCTCTTTTGTTGTTAAATTGTGTTTTATCGTAATGTGTTTTAATCTTGTTCTGTAGGCCTACACTCGTTACAGTGTTATCTCACATTCCCAACCCATATTACGCTCCTTCGTAATAAAAACCTATATGGCAGCAGCCACATCAACGAACAAATAGAACACTGGTAGTAAACCGATTCTAGAACCATACATACTTCTATGTTCAAATTTTTGTATGCTCCAAGATTTTTTTTTTCATCCCCCGTCTTTCGAAAAAAGATGAATAGGCAACACCTCTCATTCTTATAAAGCAGTCTTCTAAACGAGAAAGCTGAACTTGACAAAGCAATTTCCTTTTCCGTGCTCGTTAGCTTAAATCAATGATGACATCAATGAGATGATCGTAGTATCCAAAAAGAATTGGCGTATCAAATACGTACTACTCTTTCCCGGTTACAATGTCATAATCATCACACCAGCATTACCAGGTCACTAGGGGGAGGGACACAGTGGATAAAATGCCCTGACCAAGGATCAAAGAATCAGGCAGGAGACCTAGGCCAAGTCTTCGTCAATGTTTCTCCATATTCCTAATACAAAGTGCGTAACTATTTGCATTCTGCCATATCGCAATGATTTTGGGGGTGAGGTTTGTTATTCCGAAGGTTTGTTAATCCGAAATAGGATAAGGTTTGTTATTCTTGTATAGGTGTTTGTTGTTCCGAAACAAACTTATTTTCTACACCTAGATGTTTATTAATCCGAACAGTTTCGGCATTTTTAGAAGATTTGTCATTTTGAAGGTTCGTTAATTCGCAAAGAAGATAAGATTCATCGATCCGAAAATGAAAAAAAAAAAGAATATATACAAAACTGCGTACTACTAAAAACGAACTTTCGGAATTTGGAAGCTTGTTTCGTTTTCTTATGAAGGAATCCTGGAAATAACGATTTTTTTTTTTTTTTTTTTTTGGGGGGGGGGGGGGGGGATAAACGAACGTCCGGAATAACGAACCTCATTTCCTTTTCTGATTAAAAAACCTCTGGAATAACGTACCTTCAGAATAACGAACTGTAAGGACGATTTTGACTACTGGCAAATAAAATAGGTTGAGCTTAACTCCCCCCCCCCCCCCAGTGTTTCAATTATTGACACGTTGAAGGCAACTTACCAAAATAATGGTTTTCATGCGATGTTCTGATATTTGACGGATAAGAACATTAAAAAAAATCACTTTGCCCGCTCGTGTCCTTTTTCAGAGGAGAGTCGTATATTTTTCTCTTTCACAAGTAAGTCTTTTTTTTGTGTGTGTGTCCAAGTAGCTGGATAGAAGGACACAATTTAGCAGCTGATCCCCAAAAATTTTGCTACTCCTCATAAGGCCCGATTCAAACCTGCAAAAATGAAGCATAAGTATTACTTTATGTAAATTTTTTATTTTGTTAGGAGCAAATTATGTTCTACAACGACTTTCAAGTTATTTTGGCCTCCTTCGTGGTGACAATGTGTATGAAAGGTTGTAGCCATCCGTTGAATTCGTGTAGAATAAGCGATACATCAACATCATTGATACGATATCATTACAGATTCTTCTTTTGTGAACTAAAAGTTTTCATATTGGGCTTTTATTTTACCACAAGCTTTTCAATCAACACCAATTGATCACAGTCTACACAACATTCATAAGTTAACGTAGTTTAATTTTCGCTTATCGTCTTTGGAGCACGCGATTTCCCCTCTCAGTAAGACTTGATGAACTTAGTATGTACAGCATAGGCTAAAAGAAATGGCCAAGACATCTCCCTTTCAAATCATGCAATCATGTATTATCTCTGTTTTGAATACCCGTCGTGTATCGTTGTGTTTCAATGACAGATGCTGAAAATGAAAAAAAAAAATAGATAGTATGGCTATATGGCTGCACTTTCTCAAACATTGCTTCATAACATTCTTTGATAAACAAAGCCATATTGAAATTAGTCAACTGTGAACATAATCCCAACTTTACTGGTCCTTGTGCTATCCCCTGGCGAGGTTGGAGTGTCCTTCAAGGGCCTATCGATCTCAGTGAAGGAGACTTCACCGCGACTCTATAAAGACCAAGAAATGACTTGCGCTCTCACCGAGAAGGCGACTCCAGGACGACGTCCGAGACGTCTCCAAACAAGGTGACAACTTTCAACAAGTGGCGGAGACATCGTCGCGACGTCTCTAAGTTTAGAATTTTTGTCAGTTTCGGAAACACCTTCGCCATGTCTCCGGTAGGTCGATAATGGGTCTCCGCACGGTCGCGGAGACGTCGCGGACAATTCAGTCTCAGTGACTTGGACGCCACTAAGGAGACGCCGCAGAGACGTCGCGGAGACGAGTCAGACACCAGCTGCTATGGAGACTGGAAAAAGTCTCCGAAATAATCGAACATGTTCAACTCTCTCGAGACTCCCCTAAGACAAGCTTACTCTCTAAGAGACGTCTTCGCGACGTCTCCGCCACCTTTCCGCGACCAACGAGACGTGAGTCGCCACCAGGTCCCCACTTAGTCTCTAGGCCAATGAGATACCCATTTTAGTATGTCGCGACATATCGGCACGAAGAAATTTATTTAGCTGCCCATTCTACCGATTTCTCTACTCACTTTATACAATAGGCTTATTGACACGTACCTACGGTACACTTTGGTTTGTTACAATTTCTTCCACAGCGATATCAAAGTATGTTTGGCTTCCTTCGTGGTGACTATATATATCACCGGCTGTAGCCATCCGCTTGATTCGTGAAGTATGAGTGCCATATCCCAAAGATACAGTGGAAGTATCGGTTTTATTATGTACAAAACCCAACAGGCGAAAAATGTGGTTGAAAGAAGGATCACAGTCACAATTCCCTTTCCAGGATACAGACCACCCTTTTGCCGAGGTTTTAAACGGAACAGCCTTCGCAGATATTGCGTGTCAATCGTGTTCTCTGTGCTAAGCTTGATTTCAACGTTTCTGTTCAGTGTTGCAACGTGCTGGACGTCGACGTGGCGTGCGTGTCGACGAGCGATGCGGAGGAGAGAGACGTTGATTACCGTTAGGAAAGTTCCTGCGACAACAGCGGGTAGCCCGAGGCAGAAGTTAACAAAGAAAATAGCCCAACCCGGAATATCATCCAGGTCTTTTCTCAAACACTCCAACACGAAGTATTTCTGTAGAGGAAGTCTGGGTAAGGGTAGTTGAAGAATGTAGGCAGGTGACATCATTACGAACAATACGCCCAAGATGACTTTGACTTTTACAACTGAAATCAGGTTGTAGTACTGCAGAGGTCGGGAAACTTGGATGTACTTGTCCACGTTGATTAAACACAAGCAAAGCATGGTTACGTAGAAGGTAGCCATTGTTAAGCAAGGTAAGACGGCAGAAATTTCCTCACACAAATGTTCATTGTAGAATGGATACCAGAACATCATCCAGGTACACAAAATTACACTAAGACCCATGAGAAGACACGAGTAAGTCTTGTGCAAGAATCGTGTGACATCTCCAATGTTTCTTTGCTTTTGCAAGAGACAGAAAAGAATTGTGTTTATCGTTACAGATAATGAACAACTCATCACTGACGCAATGGAAGCTGTCTGCCACTGACCTTGATAGGAAATATCAAATGATGTATTCAAGCCTTGCATCGTTATTACGATTCCCACTTAAACGTTTTGTATGAATTTTCGCCTAATAAAAAAGCAAACCTGAAGGAAAGTTGATGATAGCTACCGTGTCAATGTGCCCTCACTACATCCGCTTGTACGAGATGAGCATCTTCATCACTCTGAAGGTCTTTGTATAGTGCTTGGCTGTCGATATCCGTGAGCGATCAAGCAGCGCTTGGAAATCGGTGTACGGGACAGCGGCAGGGCGTATTAGAAAGAGTTTAAACGGAATAAAAATTGATTAAGGCGTGGCTCCGTATAAAGCGTGGTTTCGTATAATTACAGAGGCGATTTCTCTCATGACTGTCACACGCTTTGCGCGCGGATTTCTTCCAGTAATCACTTGTCAAATCTTACATCTGCGTCCTGTCCACTCGTTTCCTTCACTTCAGTTACTGTAATTAAGCTCCACACACCAATCTCACTCGACACTTCAAGGCCCAATCATTTTGTATCAGACATCCAATACAAATATCACTATGAAAAGAAGCTGTTTATGCGAGTATTTTTTTCTACAGTTGAGCTGGAATCACTGTACAAACAGAAAGACATTAGGGAAAGCTCATAGAACCTTTTTACACCTCGTCTTGAAAATGGACACACTCATTATAATAGACCTGCATCTTATTCTGTAATATGGAAACAAATACAAATTATAGGGCCTGAGGTCGAATGCGGGAAATTTTGAAAGAACCTTTTTTTTAATACGTCATTACTTCAACAAACAAACCTAACATTACTGGGTATACACTTTGAATTCATTGAATCTTTTTTTAGTTCACCCTCCCCACGGGACTGTGTGGTGTGTGTGTGTGGGGGGGGGGGTGGGGGTGTCCGTTTGCGTTTCCAAGAACAGCAATTTCATTTCGTCCAAGCTAATGCACTTGGTCAATTTCACTCACTCTAATGATTTCGTGCTTTATATGAACATTTTCCTTTCTGATGTTTGATTTATGCAATTTCTTTTCTTCTTTTACCTCACCAAAAGCCATCCGAGAGCAATCACTCTTTTGTTGTTGTTTTTAATCTTTGTCATTCGTACATTCATTTTAGTACTCGAGTATATCCCTCTGACTTTCCTGACCACTAAAACCCTGCTTCATTGAAGCAGATACATCACCCACAGACATAGTCGTCAACCACTAACCTTTACACACTTCTACGTTTATATTTGTCTTTGCTTCATGAAGCTTTTTTTTTCATCCCTCGTCTTTCGAAAAAAATAAATGAACACGTTACACATGTTATACATAAAAAGCAGCGTACTTAATTAAAAAGCTAACGTTGACAAGGCTTTCCTTTCCCGCACTTGTTAGGTGAAAGGTTTCAATCTGTAATCATCCGAAACTGATTGTATGTCTGCCAGCGATGATATCAGTTAGATTGTCGCAATAATTACAAAAGATTGGTGTGTTAATACTCTTTTCTGGTTACAATGTCATATACCATCACACCAGCATAAGCAGGCCACCAGGGGAAGGGACACAGTGGATACAATATCCTGACCCAGGATCAACGAATCAGGCAGAGTCTTATCCGAGTCTTTTTCAGTAGTCACCCTTGCTTCTATCTATTAGTACTTACATAATTATTTGTATTTTGCCATAAAACGACAATTGTAACCAGTTACCAATTAACCTTTTACATATTGGGCTTGAATGTTTTTGGTCGTGAGTTTAAGAGCACGGCACTCCATCATGCTGAAAATCCAAATCCTATATCGCAATTAGTTGCACGAATTTTGTCAATCTTCATGTAAATCCTAATCTATGGTTTTATCAATTCCATCCTCTTCTAAAAGGATATAATAAACTAAGATAATCGAATATTCCTTTTTTTTGTACGTTCAATATTATTATTGACATTGATCTGCAACCAGTTTGCGACCATCTGCAAAAGTCCCACCCCCGGGTTGCGCGAACGATCGATCGCAGCCAGTCGCAGGAAACTGAAGGCGGTCGTGATTGGTCATATCCGAACATGCTCAAAATCCACCCGCAACCAGATTCGATATTTTCATTCCCGTTAGGTTCTAGTACCAATTGTGCAGTTGTCGTACAGTGCACGACTCTATAGTTGTATTTTGTCGACTGGACTGCAACACTCGCACGTGCCCAGACAACCAGTAGACCCGTCTTGCGAGTGGGTGTGATTGTGCTATTAAGACAATGAGACTGCTGCACGACCGATCGCACCACATCTCAAAACGTTGTATTACCATTGCACGACTGTATGGGACTGTATGCGACTATTCCTAGGGGTAAACCATAGGGGCCAGACTACTACTGGCATACAGAGATGAGCTTCGGAGCGTTGTAAGTCTTTAATGAAGAGTTCAAGAATGGAGGCTGCTATATTTTCAATAATGCCCCTTTACAGGATGGTACCGTTGCTGCATCTTCGGTTCGTGCAAGAGACGGTCCTCTTCCCGGCTATTCTTGACATCACGACTCCTTCTGTCTCTATACATGGGATGTTCCGAGCCCTACTTAGCTATGGATGTTCCAGCTCAGAGTTGGGAGGGAACGCTGGCACCTTTATGTTCCCTTTTATCATCAGCTTCCTCCTTCTCCTCCTCCTCCTCCTCCTCAATTATTGAGGGAGATTTTATATCCCACGTCACTCGCACGGGACTCACGTCCACTCGCACGACCATGCGATCGGTCGTGAAGCTGTTGTGGCTGGCGTTAAGCCATTCACAGTCACCATGTGCAACTTTCGTTGTAAACCCATGCACGACCATTCCCACGAGCATTATTTATGTTAGTAAATCTCGACCTTTTTCGACCTCTTACAGTACGACAGCTGTTGCTATTGTCAATGCTATTCTGCGACCCGATGAGATTATTGGTGACTAAAGCCTGTTGCAGGCTATCGTGTAACAGATAGTCACAATGGTTGCATACCATTTGTCAAAGGGATTAAGACAAGACAATTTCTTAGTACAGTTTCTTAGCCCTTTTCAAGGAGATGCCGAAAGGAAAACATATTCAGCAACCTATGTTATCGCAAAACCTATTGGAAACCTGCTCTAAATAGGACGTTTCATTTCTACAATCCTTGTTCAAAATTTCTGCCACAGCGATTTTAGAGTTATTTTAACTTCCTTCGTGGTGACGATATATATCAGTGGTTGTAACCATCCATCTGCCTCGTGTAGTATTAGTGATATATCTGCGAGAGTTGGTGGTAGAACTTCTGTATTATGTAAAAAATCCAGCATACAACAAACGTGATGGAGAGGAGAATTACTGTGACGATTCCCTTTCCAGGATACAGACCACCTTTCTGACGAGGTTTCAAACGAAACAGTCTCTGCAGATATGACGTGTTTATTGCCTTGCCTTCCTCTGTGCTGGGATTCATTTGATATTTCCGTTCAGTGCTGCAACGTGCTGGACGTCGACATGGCGTGCGTGTCGACGAGCGATGCAGAAGAGAGAGACGTTGATAACTGTTATGAAAATTCCACCAACGACAGCGGGAAGGCCGAGGAAAAAGCTAACGAAGACAACAACCCAGCTCGGAACATTACCTCGTCTTTCCCTCAAAACAATCAAAGAAGAAGTATTTCTGGATTGGAAGCTCCCCTAACGGTAGGTGGAGAATGTATACAGGTGACATCATCACGAGCAAGACACCCAAGATGACTTTAACTTTCGCAACTGAAAGGCAGACTAGTAGTACTGCAGAGGTCGAGAAACGTGGATGTACTTGTCCAGGTTGATCAAACACACGCAAAACATAGTAGCATAGAAGATGGCCATGGTTATGCATGGTAACACAGCAGAAGTAACCTCACATCTGTGCTCATCGAAGAATGGATACCAGAGCATCATCCAAGCACACAAAATTACACTCAAAGTCATTTGAAGACACGAGTAAGTCTGGTGTAAAAATCGTGTAACATCTTCAATGTTTCTTTGTCTTTGCAAAAGACAGAAAAGAATCGTGTTGATAACCAGAGATAAGGAACAGCTTATCACTGACGCAATGGATGAAGAGCTCCAATATCCTTGAAAGGAGGAATTTATCGATATACTTGAATTAGTCATTTCTGGAAAGATTTTCCCATTTAAAGCAAGGTAACTTCCTGGAAATCAGATGAAAAAAGCCACATCAATGTTAATCCATTCCCTCTTGAAAGCCTATAGGACAAGCGGCTTGAGGTCTATAAGTCCTTGTACAGTGCTTTGTTGTCGATGTCTACAGCTAATAAGCCAGTTACAGTTAGTACTCATCTCAAATGACCTCTCCATCCACAGACTTTGTAAAACATGGAATAGTCTTCAGAGGAGCAGTTGAAAGTAGCCATGCAGGAAGTGATAATATACATGTCATTGCTGCATGAATTTCTTTAGCTGAGAAGAATGCACATTCACCTGTAAATACCAATCCGCTCCTGGTTCATTTATAACCCTATCTACGTTTGAATACCTCAGCTGCAAATCCACCTCAAGAGAAAGTCGGTCTGCTTTAATGACAGGGTTGTATTCCGACGAAGCAAGACGTCTTTGCACCATATACACATTCGTATGATTATGGGATTTTTTTTTCCGATGACTGTCACACGCAGTGTTAGCACACCTCTTGTTATTAGATGTGTCATACAATATGTAATATCCGCTTCCTATGCACTCATTGCCTTCACTTCAATTATCGCAATTAAGATGCACATCAATCTCATTTGACTCGCTTATTCAGGTCCATATAAGTATTTATTGTAGAATTGGATAACTCAAACCAGAACAAACAAAAAAAATCACTACGAACACAAGAGGAAGTGAATTCATGAGAGAATTCTATATGAGTGAATATGGTGAATACGATTTGCTGTACAAATGAAGACAAATTTTACTGAGATATAATTCATAGAGGTGAATTTAACTCCTTATACACCGGACTGCATACTCGTAACAAACGAAATTGCGTGATTCACGAACAGACGCTGACAGGTGAAAATAGAATCGTGTTCGAGTTTGAACTGAAATCTCATGACTGAAACGCACAAACGTTGGATTATGGGAAAACCTGCTTTAGAGATTTTTCGCATATTGACTTGTTTCATAAGCCAGACTATATAACACGGGCAATGACGGGATTGTGGGCAAGTAAAGAGTTTGAACGCAAAACGAGTTTGCGCGATCCATTCTTGTTAATTTCAATCATTTAAGCTGCTAAAAAGAATGAATATGATAAGAAAATATGAGATATTCTTAATCCTTACTTCAAGAATAATCCGCTGTGTATGAAGTGAGGTATTACTGGAAAGGTTTTATTTTGTCATATCTGATGTTGGACTAAGTTTGAAATGTACATGTATAAAAATTGCACTTAGCCCCTTTTGCGATCAAACTCATTAATCATTTCCAGGGCAGTGATGTCTTTAAGAAGAGAAATCCATTTCCTTGTAACTATCCGTATTTAGACGCTTAATGACCTTCATGACACAAAGTATTCCAATAGTTCCGATGATTTATTTCACACAAAAATTTCCCATCTCCACGTTTAATCTTTACGATGCTTTTTCCTCTATATATTTATTGCCATGACAACCAAAAGCCACCTAAAGATAATTTCTATTTTGGATCATTGTTGAGCTTAGTCATAGGTCCTCATGCATTCTAGTATCCCGTCCCATTTCCCATTTCCAATGTTGCTTCACCAATGCACGTACCAACCGAAAAGAATGGAAATCTAATCCCACTATAGACCAATGTACAAATAATCCTACATAGGAGGTTTTTTTTTTTTTGTGCGTCCGAGAGGCAATTCTGTCGCTTCTTTGGAACAAATACGTATAAACACAATCCTATGTCATTATTTTTCAGCAGCCTACAAGCCAATTTCCTTTCACCCGCTCGTCAGCTGAATGGTTGTCATCTGCAATCATCCAAAACAGACATCAAGCTAAGCCTAACGATGACACTGTAAGATGGCAGCCCCGTCCTAATCAGATCTTCGAAACATTACACCGGCACTGGCAGGTGTCCGTGCATACACCAGGGGGAGGGAGACAGTGGATAAAATGTCCTTACCAAGGATCAAAGAGTCAGAAAGGAATCCCAGGCCAAGTCTTAGTCAATGTTTCTCCATATTCCCAATAAAAAGTGCGTAACTAATTGCATTTCGCCATATCGCAATGAATTTGGTGGTGATGTTCGTCATTCCGAAGGTTTGTTAAAAAAAAAAAAAAATGTTATTCCTGTATAGGTGTTTGTTATTCCGAAACACGCACATAGTCTACACCTAGATGTTCCTTAATCGGAAGTTTCGGCATTTTCTTCAGGTTCGTTATTTTGAAGATCCGTTAATCCGAAAATAAGATAAGATTCATCAATCCGAAAATTAAAAACGAGCCTTTGGAATTACGGTTAGAGACTTATTTCGTGTTCTTATTAAGAAATCCTGAGAATATCGATTCTTTTTTTTTTTTCATTTTCGTATAAACGGACGTCCGGAATAACGAACCTCATTTCCATCTCTGATAAAAGAACCTTCGAAAAACGTACCTTCCGAAAAACAAACTGTAAGACGATTTTGAATGCTTGCAAATATACAATTTGAATGTCGAGTTCGATCATTCATGCCGCTATAGTCTAAGTCATATAGCGACCATTCCATCGCAATTTGTGTCTTTTTTTTAACTCATAAAATCTTCTTGTAAATACCAATTAATGGTAATATATTTCAACCGCCTATATGAAATGTTGAAATAGGTTGAGCTAAACTGATCCTTTTTCTTCAGTATTTTCAGTTATTGACACGTTGAAGGCAACTTACCAAAATAATGGTTTTCATGCGATATTTGACGGATAAGAACATAAAACTTTGCACATTTGTCTTCCTATTTCAGAAGAGAGTCGTATATTTTTCTTTTTCAAACAAAGTTGTCTCTCTCTTTTTCGATGTGTCCTAGCTAGCGGGATAGAAGAAGACAATTTAGCCGCTGATCCCCGTCAATTTTGCTACTTCGTACATTAAATATGCTTCTTTTTTTGCAGGTTTGCAAACCTGCCAAAATGAAGCATATTTTATGTAATTTCTTTAATTTGTTTGGAGCAAATTGTTCCACAACGATTTTAAAGTTATTTTGGCTTCCTTCGTGGTGAAAATGTGTATCAAAGGTTGCAGCCATCCGTTGGATTCGTGTAGAATAAGCGATACATCTTGGAGATATAGCGGAAGTATAATTTGCAACAAGTACAAAGTCCAACAGATGAAAAATGAAGCGGTGAGAAGAATCACTGTGAAGATTCCCTTTCCGGGATAGAGTCGACCTTTTTGACGAGGTTTCAAGCGAAATAGCCTCTGCAGGTATGATGTATTTATTGCCTTTTTATTCTCGTCAGTGGTGGGCTTGCTCTCGATATTTCTCTTCAGTGCTATAACGTGCTGGATGTTGACACGGCGAGCGTGTCGACCAGCGACGCAGAGAAGAGATATATTGATTACCGTTAAGAAAGTTCCTGCGACGACAGGGGGTAAGCTGAGGCAGAAGATGACAAAGAAACCAGTCCAGCCAGGAATGCCATCCAGTTCTTTTCTCAAACACTCAAACAAGAAGTATCTCTGCACAGGAAGTGTCGGTATTGGTAGATGGAGAACGTAGACAGGTGAAATCACTACGAACAGGACACTCAAGATGACTTTAACTTTCGCAACTGAAAGCAGGCTGTAGTACTGCAGAGGTCGGGAAACTTGGATGTACTTGTCCACATTAATCAAACACAAACAAAGCATGGTAGCGTAGAAGACAGCCATTGTTATTGAAGGAAACACAGCAGAAATGTCCTCACACCTTCGCTCATTGAAGAATGGATACCAAATCAACTTCCAAGCACACAAAATTATGCTCATAGCTATCTGAAGACACGAGTAAGTCTGGTGTAAGAATCGTGTGACATCTCCGATGTTTCTTTGTCTTTGCAGGAGGCAGAAAAGAAATGTGTTAAAAGCGAGAGACAGCGCACAACTCATCACTGACGCAATGGATACTGCTTGCCAGTGTCCTTGTACAGAAATACTAACCGATGTATTCAAAGTCATCATATCAGATCTGATTTCCACCGTCAAATGTTTGAATGAATTGTTACATTAAAACATAGAAATCTGATAGCAATCAGATGGCAGCAGTCATTATGAATGTTCATTCGTTGCAAATGTGTATTGGAAGTGCATAGATTATGCATGTCTGTCCGGTTGTTGCAGTGCTGGGCTGTCGCTGACTATTGCGTGCAACCGAAGCTCGGAGATCCGTCCACTGTTGCGACAGGGTGTCGTGTAAAAGGAGCATTAAAAAATGAAAGAAGAAGCATAGAGAAAATCCCAATTAAAGCGTGGTCATTTTCGTAGATGAGATTTTCTTCCATGATTGTCACACGCTTTGTGCGAGGACTTCCTGTAATTAGCTATGTCACATATCTCATCTATGTATACTAATTTTCTTCACGTCAGTAATCGTAACTAAAGTACATACACACCTCACTTGACTCTTTCGGGCCCAATAATCTATGATTATATCATATCAAAGGACAAATATCATTCTGATAGGGAGAAGTCAGTGAGAGCGTATATTACTCTTTATGGAGCTGAATGAAAAAGTCGATCGATTCAAAATTTTTGTCCAGGTAATGTGAGAAATAATGTTTGTTGAAGTCTTGACATTTTTTTTTTAAAGTTTTTATTCATACGACCCTGTTTGCTATTACTTCTATTCTATCTACTTGTTTGTTTTTGGTGAGGTAATGAGAAAATACATGTGAAATGTAAAAAGGAAAAAGAAATGTAAAAACATACAATTCCACAAGGAAATCAAAGTTTATTTGATGAAAATCTGCTTTGAAATGATCAGGGAGGACTGAACGGAAGAACGGAATACACATGTCTTTATCATTTTACACCAGCAGTAGAAGGGGGAACGACACGTTGGATAAACGCTCTGACAAAAAAAAAATCAGGCTGAAGTCACGTCACATTTTTTTTCAATATTCCTCAGAGTTCCTAGATGTAGCCCTCCATATATTTTGTTTTGTTTGTTTGTTTGTTTGTTTGTTTGTTGTTTTTTTTTGGGGGGGGGGGCAATATGGCATGATTAGAAATGGACCTTTCAGATGTCGGATGTGATAAGTTCTATGCGTGCGCATCAAGAACCGGTCGTTCATGCTGTGGAAGTCATATGGAAAATAGCGCACACAACGCGATCTATCATTTAACAAAGTTTTTACAATCTACATGTTAATACAAAGAGATGGTTATATCATAGTTTAATATATATATATATATATATATATATATATATATATATATACATATATCTTGTCATTACCTCCCTTGGGAGCCCCTATAGTGCTTCACTTGAACTTGCAGGGTTAGGGATCCAGGACCTGGTGTCCATACTTGTTCACCTCTGCCTTTCCTTTCTAAAACATCAACAAAATTAGAGATCAAACAGAATCGGTTCATTGAAACCAAGTACACACGATCCCTTAGGCATTCTAAGTTGTAGAATGGACCTAGGTGTCGTTTTTACCTTTATGAATTAACCCAGCTCAGTACCCTTAATGAATTAACTGTTAAATTCTTCTTGATTATTATAGGCCTATGTCAGAACCTATGACAATTGGTGAATGGGTAAAAAGTCGGTAAAATTCTCTGCTTACGAGATAAATTTTCTTTTCTCTTCTTTTTCTTTTTTCTCTTTCTTTTGCCATATATGCTTTTTCTTTTAGGAGGGGGGGGGGTGATGATCAAAATTCCGAATGTTTGTTAAACCGAAATAAAATAAGGTTTGTTATTCCTGTAACGGTGATTATTATGTACATCCTGCACACCCGGCGACTGACCCGTGCACTGCATTTTTCCCGTGGCATCCGCCAGCAATCCGCCAAATTACGTTTTTCCCCGCATCCGCCGTATTACACCTGTATGTGGGAAGGCCGCTTTAGTGAAATTGTGGATGAGTTCTTTCAGGGGAAGAAGACCCATCGCCATATTTTCTCAGCGAAAACATAAATCGCTCAATGTGAGCACAAGATAAGGCAGGTTGGATCCGGAGCAGACAGAACGACTGATCCGTCTTCACTGACAACTTCCGCCTCCAGATTGGTAGCAATCACAGCACAGTACAAGAAGGAAACAGTCCCATACTTCTTGATTGTGACCGAAGCTTTGTTGCAAAGGTCGGCGATGAAACAGCTATGCCCTTTCCGACCGAGTGTGAACCGAATCGCCGAGCGTCAGGTCGGTGACATGACATGGCATGTATACGGATCTTTAACGATTTTTTTTTTCTCAGATAGACGTTTGCTGAAAGTGGAGAAGCTTGTAAAGTTGACTTATTATTCATCAGGCTCTTAAAAAAGAATAGGCCATATATTGCACATCTACATGGTCGTGGTGTCAACATAGCAACTTTTCTTATCGTATGACGTAAGTGTATAGTTAGAATGGTAAGTCCAGACTGCGAAGCCATGCTATAGGGCGTCGTTTGTTGTATCCTTGGCCGTATGTACGTCTGGCGCCCCGGTCTGGCGATGGTCCAACCCGATAATGACATGGCTGGTGCTTGAGGCAAGGGATATGGTGTCTAGAGAAGGCCCTTCTCTCGATAGTATATCGAAATTGCTATTGTCCGCTAGTCAGCAGAGCTCTGAACAGGCGATATTCATGTCCATTGTTCAGGGTCATTAATGTAGTAAGCACACACTCACATGCACATTATTTGTTCCTTTATAATGTTTAAATTTTGTTACAGTGTTTAAAAAATTGACCAAAATCTTGAACCAAACTCTAAAATTAATCATGGATTTCATGAAACTTATTCATGCTATCATGTTCAAATCACTTCCAACTAAATTGTACACTCATCAGCCATTAATGACATCAATGACAGTGTTATCTATATAGTTTTGAAACTATTAACGATTAAAAGTAGGATTTTTTTTTCGTAGCACATAGTATCTATTTACATTATATATATATATATATATATATATATATATATATATATATATACACTCAGCAAAAAAGAAAGTAAACGCTTTTTCAAGTTTAGATTTCTCATATAATATTTGGCTAAAAGCTAATGTATTATATACCATATTGAAGGTATTTTAATTGGCTATCAACCTGGTAGATCATCAAAAAGGGAAATTTTACGCATGAGTGAACACCATTGTTTTTCTCTTCCACGGCACAAAAGTAAAAATTGCAAAACTGAACAATTTGCCATTCACGCGTATGTGCTCTTCCATAGAACAATAAGAACAAACAACAAATTTCACACAAAAAGAAACATGAATTAAGTTGCAAGAATAAACCTTTGATCTCTATGATAACTTTAAAGACCAAAAGATCAATGAAGGCTAAAAATAAAGGGGGAAAATAAAGCATCTTATGTCAAATCTAAATTCAAATGAAATTGAGAGAAGAAGTAATAATTAACAAAAATGGTAGAAATTTGAGGGTTTTTTTTTCAAATTTGGAAATTGTAAATAATGTTCGGTACTTGAAATTGTCACATGGATTGTTAAATCACTAGATTGAAAGAAATAAATCAAGAAATTCCGGTCATACAACCATCTTTATGCTTATTATTCCCTTTGTCATTTGAAGTTTGACTACACAGAAATTTTTTGTTCCCCCACCCTTAGTTTCCGACTTTGTTTTCTTAGAGGTTATAAAGAGATAAAGAGAACAAAAACTTATTTTTCCTATTTATTCATGTCTCTCATTGTGTTGAACTGGTCTTTTGTTGTCAATGTTATCGTGAAGGGCATTTGCAAATAAAAGAGAACTTGTCAATTTTTGCAATTTTTAATTCTGTGCCTTGGAGGACAAAATCGAATGTGCTTACTCATGCGTAAAGTTTTCTTTGTAATTAACCTATTAGCTTGATAGGCAATTAAATTACCTTTAACATGGTATAATTGACTTTCATAAAAATCTTCTATGAAAAATATGACCTCGAAAAAGTGTTTAATTTCTTTTTTTTTGCTGAGTGTATATATATATTATATATATACACACACATATATATATATATATTATATATATATATACACACATATATATATATACATATGTATATATATACATATATATATATATATATATATATATATATATATATATACCTGTATATAGGGGTGACGGAGGAATGTCTCACAGACGTTGCAGTATGTTCACTATGACATTTTATTCTCCCGAGCTTTCGACCGAGTTACCAGTCTTTTTCAAGGGCTTGGGACGTCAACAGAAAAGCAGAAAAGCAACCAATTTTCATACATTTGAACATAATAAGCCAAAAACAAGGCAAATTAAAAGAGGCCAATCAAACGGAATATATAGACAGCAACATGACATCACATCAATTTGCATACATTTGAACAGATGTTCAAATGTTCAGATGTTGTAGGCTTACTTGAGGTCATATAACTCTGGGAGCGGTTCTCTGAATTGATCACTATCAATTCCCCGAGTGTTGGGAAAGTGTTGGGAATCTGGACGTTCTATCCAATTCATTATTATACCAAAAATATACAACTGCTTCGTACCTGTTTTTATACTTTCAGCTTCGAACAGATTCGCTGATTTCTTGTAGTATAACCAAGTGGGCTTTGTGGGGGAAATTACCTTAGTACAATGTAGTTGGCTTGGTAGTAAGCAAATAATCAACGTTGGTGAAGGTAATGGGACAAACTATCACTTCCGAGGCGATCTGGATGTAGTTATCTTTCCGAAGCGCAGCTGAGGAAAGATAGCGTACACATTCAGATCGCCGAGGAAGTGATAGTTTGTCTCATTGCCTGAAACTGAAAGTTGATTATTTGCTTTAAATTCCACATCTAGGGTCCTAGAATTTCCCATGTTATTCCACATCTGAAACCGTTTTAGCTGTCTTTAGGTATCCTAGGGCTTAGGCTACGTGTGCGCGTAGATGACAAAACAATGAATTTGCTGCGCGCACCGCGCGGCACCGAAGTGAAAGTGCGTTGCACTGTGTACTATCAAGTGACCTAGGTCACATGATAGTCCACAGTGCAACGCACTTTTATTTCGCGCGTTCTCATCTTGCGTTAGGACTGTGTGGACTGTGTGGAGATCAGCGAAACAAAAGGGACTATCAACATAGAGTGTAACGAACTTTTCTTCTCAGGTGATGTGATGGGCAAAACTACGCTTCATCACGTGATCAGCTCTGGACCAAACCTTTAGCAAGATTCTTAGTATGTGGAATATAATATGATATATCTCATATCAATAGTTTGGTATACTTGCGGCTTTTCCCTGGTTTGGATTAATCGTTTCCTGTTCATTCACATTCGGCATTATAATGCACGTTTAGGGGCGTTGGCGCGGCGAGTACTACACCAGTGGCGTTAACAGATACTTTTGATTTGATAAGGGGGGGGGGGGGGGGTGAGTTGGAGGGTCCCCCTCCCATAGTGAGAACTTTTTACCTATTGATGTTGTAAATGGTGCAATTTGACGCATATTTTGCATGCTATATCGACTGCAAACAGTCCCACTGGTTTAAGTAAGGTAGCAGTATTTTCATATAGATTATTATTAAAGATAATATAAAGTTTTGGTACCTCAAAAGTTTCGCTGAGTTTCCTTGTCTTAGTTTGTGTTTCAGGTTAAAGTACCTTTCATATAACTAACACTGTGAGACTTACTAGCCCCAAAGAGCTCTCATGTCTTAGTAATCATGCAATAATGGTTTCGTACCAGAGCAGAGCGGGCTCTGAAAAATTCGAACGAGCCGTTAGTTTGACTCGACGCGGTACCGCGATAATCAATGTACACGTATTGTACGAAACCATTATTGCATGATTACTAAGACATGAGAGCAAAATTGAGAAGAAATAAATTGGCAAACGGTATAGCTAAAATTCAGGAAATCGAAGATGAGAGGAAGAAGATGATACCATGCCAAGGAGAAGACTGCAAAGAAGACTTGTCCCAGAAGGCTACATCTTATTGCGAATCTTGTACGGTTGCAATCTGCGGCAATTGTGGCATGCGACGTCATCGAGATCCCCAGAAACACAGTGTAATGCCAATTGATGAAGCTCTTACGAAGGAGAGGGCCGTTTTGAGTGAATTTGTTGAATGGGGCAAGAGCGCAGTGACAAGAATGCGAGCAGACGAGACCAAGCAAAAGGACACGCTAGACAAATACTTCGATGACGTGAATGGTGAGATCAACACGGATTTCACCAGGACCAGGAGAGAAATAGAGCGAAATGAAATGAAAATCAAGACAAAACTGCAGGACATTAAAGATGACTTTGAATCTGAGTTGAAAAGTAAATATAGAATAAATACGGAAGCAATACGTTCGATTGGTAAACTTAATGAAATGGCTAAAACTTGCCTTGATCATGGCGATGAACAAAAGCTATTGGAAAAGTGTCAAACCATGTGCAACAATTATTCGCGAAGCAAGGAAAAACTGTCAAACACGTCCAACACTGACTCATATATCATCAAACTCAAGAGCAATGTCGTCCTGGACAGCGTTCGAGAAATTATCCAAGTGAAGATATTGATATGTGAAAAAGTGGGACGTGCAACGTTTTCCGCTAGAAGGGAACAAGGGAACAGCCAAACCATCTAGTGTAATCACACTGAAGGATAAGAAAATTGTCATTGGTTTTCACAATAAGCCGCAGTGAGAAGTCTACGATAGAAACGGAAAGCTCAGTCGCACCGACGAAGACGAACCAATCAAAGACATGGCCCTGCTGCAGGAAGATACCGTCATTGTTCTCAACCGTAAGGGCGACGTAGCAGCTCTGCCCAGCCAAAGCAAAAGCAGTATTAGTAAGAGGACACTGATATTACCTGACGCCTCTACCGATACACCGGATTCAGTTGCGATTGGCAACGATGGAAACATTTTACTGGTATACCGCAGCCACGTCGATACGCTATCGAAGGATGGGTCTCCTTTATGCAGCATCTCCCTGGACCTTCAGTACCATCCTCCTCATCTTTGGGTTGGACCATCGCCAGACGTACATACAACTGCGGTCCTGCTTAGAGATGGAGAGACACTACGACTGCTTCATCTGGATCTCAATGAGAAAAAGATCTTTAAAGATCGACACCTGCCATGTCATCGACATAGTGCTCGGCGGTTCGGTACCCTTGATCGGGAAGGGCATAGCTGTTTCATCGCCGACCTTTTCAACAAAGCTTCGGTCACAATCAAGAAGTATTGCACCGATTCCTTCTCGTACTGTGAAGAGATTGCTACCAATATGGAGGCAGAAGTTGGTGAAGACGAATCAATCGTTCTGTTTGCTCCGGATCCAACTTGCCTTATCATGTGCACACCTCGGGAGATCTATATTTTCTCTGAGAAATGTGACAATGAGTCTTCTTCCTCTTAAGGGATATTCCAGACGATTTTCAAAATTTCACATTATGTAGTACATTAATCGACAGCTCCATATATAGATTTGTGGAATCTATTGTGGTCCTTGAGCAGAGGAACCAATGCTCTGAAAAATCTTAAACAAATTACATTGAAAATGTTGATGACATAGGAGCTTCACATACTTCAGAAATGAGGCAGTGTCATTCCATTACAATACTGCTTGCTCATCAAGTTAACCTGTGTAGAATCTATGCACGCTTTCTTCTTATGTTCT
This sequence comes from Diadema antillarum, assembly GCF_040938485.1. Classification (NCBI taxonomy): domain Eukaryota; kingdom Metazoa; phylum Echinodermata; class Echinoidea; order Diadematoida; family Diadematidae; genus Diadema; species Diadema antillarum. The sequence continues at coordinate 56,197 of NW_027270896.1, forward strand.
GCTTCCTTGAGTCCCAACTCATCCATTCCTATGGCGAGGCTGCCATGTCATCCTTGTTCATTGCAGTTTGTTATGAATTTTGAAAACATTCTTATTCCTCATCCAAATCACTATAAATTCTGAAACTCTGTACTCAGTATAACTGATTTATAGTTGTCCAACTGTAAAAGTCTGAAAATCATCCGGACGTCTCCTTCAAAAGAAGTCAGTTACAGTCAAATTCAGTGCTTCGTCTCACTCCAAGCTCTAGAAAGAACGGTAGTATTCCTAGACGTCTATAAACATGTACATTTACGTTCTTTTTCTTCATAGCTCCATTTTCAACAGCCTCGCTTTTTCATCTCTTCCCATCTAACGTTTTATTTTGCTGTAATAATACGTACATGTTCTTCATTTCTAGTAATTTTTCCCGAATCCGTTTTGATTGAAATGTCAATATGTTTTAATACATCTTTTTTCTTTTTGGTTGACTGTCGCATCGGATGATTTGCTTTCTCGAAAAGAGTGCACTTAGACTTCAACTTGATGAATCTTTCCCTTGATTGCATTGTTGTTGTTGTTGTTTGATGTCATAGTTATGAAAAAGACAACTTATGAGTATACTACGCGTCATATATCACAGTCGTCTGTTGATTCATATCTCTTCCTCCAAAACGTTCATATTGATTTGTTGTGGAGATTGTTGAAGGCTCTTCTGTTTTCTAACTCTTTCATCCCTGAGATTTACATACCGGTAGTTACAATTTGCAATCACTGAAGAATAAGTATAACGATAATGATAGTGACTGCATGCAGTTATTATACATACGTGCATAAACCATGGTAAATGTATTGCTGTGGATGTATATGTATATAAAAAAAAAAACACACACACACAAAATCTGACATGTTCTGAGGTGTTCTATTCAGAATGTTATATACCAGGTAACTCTTTTATGAAGAGCAATATAATTGATTATAAAGTTGATTTCTAAGGTAATTATATCGCAGCCTGTATAGGGAAATTCATAATCAATTATATCTTTTGATAAAACGGGACCCAGGACTAGGAATGTAAATTTCAGTGGTAGGTGTCTGCAAATAGAAGTCGTTTTATTCGTTTACAGTTAACTGTATATCTTATCATGTAAAACAGCCGTTATGCTTTTTAAAGATTTGTTAATGCCATTATTTTCTACGATTACCGAATTTTCAGTCAAGGGAATTATTTCTAAAGATCACCAAATGGGCAATTCCTCGAAAAACAACAACATAAATCTGCAATAATTTGAGAAATATATGAGCTCAGGGGGGAATTAGGTATCAAATGCTATAATTTGTCAATTTCTTTTATTAGGGTGATAGTTTTGGTACACTTGAAAAACATATATTTCTTTTCCTTAAAAAATCCAATATTTTGGGCAATATCTTTGTTTTTGTTTTTGTTTTGTTTGTTTCCTTTTTGGTTGGGGGTAAAAACGCACAATCTTTAACTGTTATTATTCTATGTTGCATATTCATCAGCACAACTCTTTGGAATATTTTAAAGTAGTTTATGGTTAAGAATGGACCCCCCCCCCCCCCCATGAAAAAAAGCAGCCACCCAAATCCCCATTGATATTAGCCCTGTCTTTAAATAGATAAGAAGTGTGTTGAGGTATGAATATCGGGACTTCAAAAAAAGTGAAAAAGGATGTAATGTCCGTAACTTTACATTTATTGTGAACTTGTAGAGTAAATTCTGAATCTGTCGTACACAATTATCAATCTGTAACGTAAACAGGATCTCAGTGGTCATTTTAAATGAAAATTTATGTTACTCGACTCTCCTCTTCTTAAATTTTCAGCACATTCACATGAAGGTAAATAATCATGTCCAAAATTGTAATGTCCGTAACTTCAAGCGTATTGTTGAATACTGTATACCTACTAAATGATGTATAGTAACTAACCAAAACTCGCATTGTTGTAATTCAGGATGACCGGGTTAGAATAAACCATGAATGGATTCGGAATGATCGTGATGTTGTAGAAATAAGCCCACAAGGTCACATAGAAGGTATATGAATGAAATGCCCGTGACGCTAGAATTGCCCAAATCCTAAAGTATGATAATTATTTTGCTCATTGTAATGCATTTTACTTCCATATTGGTGAACAGACGTTTCCACGGGATGAATACAATTTGAGCTCAGTTGGTGTTCTCGAACATAATTCATATCGGGGTTTGTTTGTTTGTTTGCTTGCTTGTTTTGTTTTGTTTTGCGAGTTTTCTGAATGCTTCGGAGTTCTGGTGTCCATTTTCGTAAATAGGGCACATACTAGGTGTAGCTTTACAGAGCACTGATAATTACCTTCAAACTCGGCTAATTTAGAATGAGTTGCATTTCAAACGAGCTCTCAGCTGTGCATTTGTAATTTATGGTATACAGGCAAGGGGTATGAATTTACACTTCGGTGATATATGCCTACCAAAAGATATTCTGTTCGATCACAAACAACTCCATTATCTTGTCACGTGAAAACTCATAGCTGTTGTACTTTATAATCATGTTTTAAAATATATAATAATCTACAAACCAAGTTGTAGTCAGTAGATTGCTTGTAAATATTGCCAAATAGTAGGATATAACTTTGCTCATTGTAAGGTTTTCATTTTGTTGACGCCACCAGGGACTAGATACAATTTGGCTTTAGTTTGTGTTATGGAACAGGATATGAATCGGCTGGGTCTGTTTTGCAAGCTTCCCTTTTATACATTCATGATCCGAAGGACTGGGGTAAATTTAGGGCGCATGGCTTTTCAATTCTTGTAAGTTTAAGTATGATTGCAGGTACCATGGCGCAAGCCATGAAACAACAAATCATCTTTGAACATTAAGAATTATTCCTGTCATAGCTGACACAGCCAACCATTGTGATTGTGTTCGGTAAGAAAAAGGACCATATACACATGCAAAATTGTCTTTTATTATAAGTGCCTGGATATCGCAGATCACCATTTTCGTTTGTGTGGCAGTACATTATGTTTGTCTACGTGTGTACTCTGAGTAGAATTTTGAATTCTGAATAGAGTTTGCTCGAAAATGATCGACAAAAGACGAATTTAAAACTAGGATTGGCATATTCCAAATTTCTCGGGAAAAAATTGAACTACAAATCTATTGAACTGAATGACAAAAAAGAATATAAAACGGAAACTTTTCTCAACAATCAATCGTCTGTTGAGAATGAGAAGGGCTTTAAGTCTTCTCGAACACTATGGGTTTTGTGGTCACTTAACGCCCTTATCATTCTCAACCGACGCAATGATCATACAACACTCGTTATATAGATTCTGACATGTACGCATGCCCATCTACTCTAGCAAACACACACTTGCAAGCACACACACACACACACACACACACACACTCACATGCACACTGACAGATTAAATACACGCATGGAATTATGCACACATTCACACACATACATATAAGTGATTCAGTAAGTCATGATGATATAACTAATAAGTAATGATCTTTTAAAGAAAGTAGTTTTGAATGTTGTTACTCCACTTACTCATATTGTCAACTTATCACTAAGTACTGGTGTTATTCCAAGTAAAATGAAACTTGCCAAAGTTATACTCATTCACAAGAAAGAAGGTGCTTCCTTTATAAGCAATTACCGTCCTATATCTATTCTCTCTAGTTTGTCAAAAGTTCTGGAAAGAATTGTATATAACAGACTCTACGGTTTTCTGATACAAAATAACTTACTCACGTCTTGTCAATATGGTTTTAGGAAACACAACTCAACAGACATAGCTCCTATTGAACTCTGTGATAAGATTTCCATTTCATTGTCTAAGAAAGAACATGTACTTGGAGTATTTATGGACCTTAGTAAAGCTTTTGATACCATTGATCATAGTATATTGTTAGAAAAGATGAATGTTTATGGTATACGAGGAACTCCTCTTATGTGGTTTAAGAACTATCTTTGTGACCGAAAACAATATACCATCTATAATAACTTTCACTCTGATGTATTACCAGTCAAATGTGGGGTTCGTTTGTTATTTTTTTTTCGTTTGCTATTTCTTATGTACATCAATGATATCAGTAATTCATCCTCTTTACTGCATTTCATTTTATTTGCACATGGTACCAATGTATTTCTTTTGATCATAATCTTGAGCGTCTCATTGACACTATGAATACAGAATTACCCAAAGTCTCCGAATGGTTCAGAAGCAATAAGTTATCATTAAATGTAGAAAAGTCAAATTATATAAAGTTCAAAAGTCAACGATCACTAAACTGTGGCATTCATTTTGATATTACTATATATGACATGAAAATTGAACAGAAAGAAAGTACGAAGTTTTTAGGCGTTACTATAGATGACAAGTTGAACTGGAATCTGCATATCGCCAATGTTGTGACTTCTGTAGCACGCGGAGTTGGAATATTGTACAAACTCAGACCATACATATCAAGCTCTACGTTGTTCACCATTTATAATTCCATTATCCTGCCTTATATTTCTTACTGCAATATCGTTTGGGCTTGTCAGAACACTAAACTCAACTCACTGTTTCTCCTTCAGAAAAAAAAAGATGTTCGTATTTGCACGAACTCGGATTACAGGTCTCATGCAAACCCATTGTTTTTTCAATTGCGTACACTCTCCATCTACGACATTCATTACCTCCAAAGTGCTGTCTTTATGTATAGATTCCATTCCCAAGAACTTCCCACCAACCTGTTAAACACGTTTCGTTTTAATATGGCTATTGATAGTTATTCAACCAGATCCTCGACAAACGTGCACCTAGAAAATCCAAAAACTGCCCTTGCCAATCGATCCATACGACATGCCGGTCCTGACATCTGGAATTCTCTTTCTCATGAAGTGCGACGGTGCCAATCAAAGCATACTTTTAGAAGACTAGTGAAGAATACCCTTCTTTGCAAATATGTTTAAACAATACCATTTGCATGGTTCTTGCCTGCTGTCTTACCCCAGGTTCACAGGTTTATTTTGTCATACGTACACTACGTACATAATAGCAGCGAGTCTTTCTATGTTAGTTGTTACCAGAATTGTCAATCTTGTATACCTTTAACTACCATGATGTAGAGTATCCCTCTCCTTATCTCTTCCTCTCACTTTTCTTTCTTTTTCTCTCCTTTTCTCATCTTCCTATCTATGAACAAATTGAACGAGCATAATACATTTTTTTTAATGATGTTTATGTACATAATATGTGTACGTTATCCATACTGGACGTCCCAGTCAAGCTTTTCATAGCTTATGACGATCCAGACAAAATGTGTAATATGTTTCATGTACAAACTATGTGTATATTTGTGAATAATGTAAGTATATGCATTTTGTGAATAAATCAAATCATATCAAATCAAATCAATAAGTCGAATTGTTCTTAGGCCTATCATCATTATTTGTATATCGTCCGATATTATCATTACTGTTCTTGTTTGTTTGTTTGTTTGGTTTATTTCTGCATTTTCTTTCTCCGAATACAATTGCAAATGAAAACAAAATGATACAGATACATACAAATCAATACAAAAAAAAAATCATTTGCGTAACAACATTCAGTCTGAAGTCTAATTATGAATCAAAATAACATATTAAGGCTTACTGTATCTAATAACAAAGGAGAAATCAATACAGGGGACCGTCATCATAAGCAGAGCTTGACGTGGATGAGGCCCTATCTGAATATGTGATACCAATGTAATACAACACCAATTATATATGTACTCATAAAACTCTTAATCTTAATACACAAAACACATTTTGCTACAGAAAAAAAAAAACAGAAAAGAAAAATAGTGACTTGGCGCTTTAGAACAAGAAAAAAAAAACAGCACGCAGCACCATTGACTGCTGCATGGTATAGTAGACAATAAAAGTGTAGGTGTGTGCGAGTGACAGTGCGTCGTGTGTGCAGGTGACAGTGCAAGAGAGAATAAAGGCTGTAGCATGCCTATTTTGGGGGTAAGGTATACGCTTTAATGAATGTATGCAATATCATTATCAAAGAAAGGAAAGGAACGGGAGGGAATGAAAAAAACACTTTGCATGGATCAGGGCTTACTGAGACTTCAGAAAAAAAAAGAAAAAGTACATTGATCAAGAACTACTAACTGGAAACATATTTCAATAATAAATACTTTTTAAAATGAGCTTTAAAGGAAAACAGTGAAGTACACTGCTTTAATTGATCAGGTAGGTTATTCCAGACATCGGGACCGTAATGTCTAATTGATTTCTGAGCTAAAACAGTTTTGGGGTTTACAAGGTGAAAATCTGTCGAACGGCGAGTTGGATATGTGTGTATATTCGAATTTAAGTGAAAAATATTATGAAATAAAGAGGGAAGTTGATTTGTTGCATACTTGTACATAAATATACCTGTTTGTAAAATGTGGATGTCCTGAAGCTTCAAAGTATGCAAACGATGAAATAAAGGATCTGTATGAGATAAATATGTGGAATTAGTAATAATACGAATAGCACGCTTTTGGAGTAAATACAATAAATTCAGTTTAGTAATACTACAATTTCCCCATACAATATTTGAATACAATATATGAGGCAAAATTAAAGAATTATATAAAATAATCAGGGATCGTTCTGATAAGAGATCTTTCAACTTCCAGAGTACACCAATATTTCTTGATAGGGTCCTTTGTAAACAGGATATATGTTCGTTCCATGTTAAATGAGAATCGATTGTAATGCCTAAAAATCTAATAACCTGTTTCTCGCAAAGAGAAAACCCATCAATTGATATGTTGACATTAAGATCCTGTGAGTAGGGTTTTCTAAAATAAACGAAATTTGTCTTATTAACATTCAAAGATAACTTGTTTGATTTAAACCAATTCAATATATTCAATAATTCAGTGTTCAAACGATTAACAAGTGTCCCTATATCATAATCTGATGTAATAATGGATGTATCATCAGCAAAAAGTATAAAATTCAAAGATGGAGAAGAACCTATAATATCATTTATATAAATGTTAAACAACAGAGGCCCTAAAATGGAGCCTTGAGGTACCCCACATTTAATATCAAGTTTGTGTGATTCATAAGACTGAAAACTAACATACTGTTGACTTGTAACATACTTGTAATTGCATTACTTGTACGTATCAATGGGTATGCCTTTATTATCATTGTTACTATCATTATTACTATCAGCAGCGGCTGTCGGAGAAAGAATGTCCCTCTAAAAAACAAAAATCCAAAAAACACCCTGTTGTCTGGGGTGGGACAAAAGTATCCAACTCAAAGTCCTCGATATTCTAAATCTATTCGCTCAGGCAAAATTGCACATATGAAATAAAAATCAAGATTCTTGAACTACAAGCTAAATCTAAACCCAACAAGTACTTTTCTTGATAAAACAAACATGTTTTATCTTCCCATGAAACTACATTCCCAAATTTCATTGCATAATATCATGTCGTTTGTGTGTGCGTCTTTGAATTACAACACCGGATTTTGTTACTTAAAGAAGTTTATTTCATTTTCGTATTAACGAAATTCCATAATAACTTCTTTCCCCTCTTTTCGGTATTACGCAGCCTTCTGATTGTTTCATTTTCGGATAAACATAATTTCGCAGTAACAAATGTCCCTTTTCTAATTTTCGGATTAACTGTAAAGGCATCAATAACGAATTTTATTTCATTTTCGATTAACATACCCTTTTATATTGTTGGACTAACGAACCGTATTTTAGTTTTCAACTAGTAAACCTAATTTCTCGCGTAAATCATTGGCATGGTTAGGATGTCTCCGACTCTCTGAATAGCATGAAACGATGTAACATCAAACAAGACCGAAACATTTTTACCGTCGTTCCCATGAACTAATTCCTTACGTGTAAAGAATCATTAAAACAGGTTGTTGTTTTTTCAATAATATCCCTTTATTCTATTTCAATATTTTTTTCCACATGGATTTTAAGATTGACTTGACTTCCTTCGTTGTGGCAATGTATATTAAAGGTTGTAACCATCCGTTTGATTCGTGTAGTATTAGCGATACATCTGAGAGAGTTGGAGGAAGTATCGCCTGCAGCATGTAAAAACCCCAACAGGTAACAAACGCGCCAGAGAGAAGAATCACTGTCGCAATTCCCTTTCCAGGATGCAGACCACCTTCCTGACGAGATTTCAAACGAAACAGCCTTCGCAGACATGACGTGTTTATTTCCTTCTCTTCATCTGCTGTTGTTTTGACCTGGGTATTTCTGTTCCATGCCGCGACGTGCTGGACGTCGACCCGGAGTGCGTGTCGACGAGCGATACAGACAAGAGAGACGTTGATTACCGTTAAAAAAGTTCCCCCGATGACAGCGGGTAGAACGAGACTGAAGCTGATAAAGACACCAAGCCAGCTCGGAAGGCTATCCTGTTCTTTTCTCAAGCACGCCAACACGAAATATTTGCACACAGGAAGTCTCGGTAAGGGTAGTAGGAGAATGTACACAGGTGACATCATTAGGAACAAGACGGCCAAAATGACTTTAACTTTAACAACTGAAAGCAGCCTGTAGTACTTCAGAGGATGAGCAACACGGATGTACTTGTCCACGTTGATTAAACACACGCAAAACATAGTAGCGTAGAAGATAACCATGGTTATGCATGGTAACACAACAGAAGTTACCTCGCATCTGTGCTCATCGAAGAATGGATACCAGAACATCATCCAGGCGCACAAAAGGATACTCAAAGTCATCTGAAGACACGAGTAAGTCAGGTGCAAAAATCGTGTAACATCTTCAATGTTTCTTTGTCTTTGCAAGAGACAGAAAAGAATCGTGTTGATAACCAGAGATAAGGAACAGCTTATCACTGACGCAATGGATGAAGAGCTCCAATATCCTTGAAAGGAGGAATTCACCGATATACTTGAATTAGTCATTTCTGGAAAGATGTTTCCTATTTAAAGCAAGGTAACCTCTAGGGAATCAGATGAATACAGCCACAAATCCATTCCCATAGAAAACCTGTAGGACAAGCGGCTTCAGGTCTGTTAAGTCGTTGTATCGTGCTTTGTTATCGATATCTACAGCTAATAGGCCAGTTCACAGTTAGCTCTAGTCTATAGTTACCTCTCCAAACACAGACTTTGTAAAACAGGGAATAGTCTTCAAGAAAAGTAGTTAAAAACAGCCATGTAGGAGGGGGTAATTTACATGTCAGTACTGCATGAATGGCGTTTGGTAAATGTTGCTGAAAAGAATGCACATTCATCGTGTTCACCTGTAAATACCAATCTGCACCTGGTTCACTCATAACGCAGTTGTTATGAAGCCCTAACTAAGTTTTGAATATCTCAGTTGCAAATCCCCTTCAAGAGAAGGTCTGCTATACCCTTTATCTGCACATGCTCAGATTGGAACTGTGAACTGGCTTATAGCCGAAGCTCAAAGATAGGTCTGCTTTCATGACAGGGTTGTATTCCGAAGAACGTAGACGAAGCAAGACGTCATTGTACCACACATTCGTATGATTATGTGATTTTCCCGATGACTGTCATACGCAGTGTTGGCACACCTCTTGTTATTAGATGTGTCGTATGTAATATCCGCCTCCTATGCACTCATTCCCTTCACTTATTGTAATTACGGTGCGCATCCATCTCACTTTACTCGCTTATTCAGGTCCATGTAAGTATTTATTGTAGAATTGGATAATTCAAACCAGAACAAACATCATTACGAACACAAGAAGAAACTGGTTGAGGGAATACTTTTTATGAGTGAATATGGTGAGCTCGAATTGCTGTACAAATGGAGACAAATTTTGCTGAAATATAATTCATAGAGTTTAATTTAACTCTTTGCTCACTGGACTGCATATTCGAAACAAACGAATTTGTATGATTCACGAACAGACACTGACAGATGAAAATGAAATCGTGTTCGAGTTTGAACTGAAATCTCATGACTAAAACGCACAAACGTTGGATTATGGGAAAACCTGCTTTAGAGATTTTTCGCATATTGACTTGTTTCATAAGCCAGACTATATAACACGGGCAATGACGGGATTGTGGGCAAGTAAAGAGTTTGAACGCAAAACGAGTTTGCTCCATCCATTCTTGTTAATTTGAATCATTTAAGCTGCTAAAAAGAACGAAAATGATAAGAAAATATGGGATATTCTTAATCATTACTTCAAGAATAATCCGCTGTGTATGAAGTGAGGTATTACTGGAAAGGTATTATTTTGTCATATCTGATGTTGGACTAAGTTTGAAATGTATAAAAATTGCACTTAGCTCCATTTGCGATCAAACTCATTAATCATTTCCAGGGCAGTGATGTCTTTAAGAAGAGAAATCCATTTCCTTGTAACTATCTGTACTTAGACGCTTAATGACCTCCATGACACAAAGTATTCCAATAGTTCCGATGATTCACTTTACACAAAAATTTCCCTTCTCCACGTTCAATCTTTACGATGCTTTTTCCTCTTTACATTTATTGCCATGACAACCAAAAGCCATCTAAAGATAATTTCTATTTTGGATCATTGTTGTGCTTAGTTATAGGTCCTCATGCATTCTAGTATCCCGTCCCATATCCTGATCCAATGTTGCTTCACCAATGCACGTACCAACCGAAAAGAATGGAAATCTTATCCCACTATAGACCAATGTACAAATAATCCTAGATAGGAGGGTTTTTTTTTGTGCGTAACACAATCCTATGTCATTATTTTTCAGCAGCCTCCTCTATCCGAAATCAGCAGCCTACAAGCCAATTTCCTTTCACCCGCTCGTCAGCTGAATGGTTGTCATCTGTAATCACCCAAAACAGACATCAAGTTAAGCCTAACGATGACACCAGTAAGATGGCAGCCCCGTCCTAATTAGATCTTCGAAACATTACACCGGCACTGGCAGGTGTCCGTGCATACACCAGGGGGAGGGACACAGTGGATAAAATGTCCTTACCAACACTGACCAAGGATCAAAGAGTCAGAAAGGAATCTCAGGCCAAGTCTTAGTCAATGTTTGTCAATGCTCCCAATAAAAAAGTGCGTAACTAATTGCATTTCGCCATATCGCAATGAATTTGGGGGTGATGTTCGTTATTCCGAAGGTTTGCTAAGCCCCCCCCCCCAAAAAAAAAAATGTTTTTCCTGTATAGGTGTTTATCATTCCGAAACACGCACACTCTCTACACCTAGATGTTCCTTAATCGGAAATTTCGGCATTTTCTTCAGGTTCGTTATTTTGAAGATCCGTTAATCCGAAAATAAGATAAGATTCATCAATCCGAAAAATGAAAAACGAACCTTTTGAATTAAGGTAGGAGACTTATTTCGTGTTCTTATTAAGAAATCCTGAGAACATTGATTCTTTTTTTTTCCATTTTCATATAAACGGACGTCCGGAATAACGAACCTCATTTCCATCTCTGATAAAAGAACCTTCGGAAACAACGTACCTTCCGAAAAACAAACTGTAAGACGATTTTGAATGCTTACAAATATACATTTTTAATGTCGAGTTCGATCATTTTTGGTCGTGCGTCGAGTTCGATCATTCATGCCGCTATATAGTCTAAGTCATAAAGAGACCATTCCATCGCAATTTGTGTCTTTTTTTAACTCATAAAATCTTCTTGTAAATACCAATTAATGGTAATATATTTCAACCGCCTATATGAAATGTTGAAATAGGTTGAGCTAAACTGATCCTTTTTCTTCAGTATTTTCAATTATTGACACGTTGAAGGCAACTTACCAAAATAATGGTTTTCATGCGATATTTGACGGATAAGAACATAAAAAAATCACTTTGCACATTTGTCTTCCTATTTCAGAAGAGAGTCGTATATTTTTCTTTTTCACACAAAGTTTTCTCTCTCTTTTTTGGTGTGTCCTAGCCAGCTGGATAGAAGGAGACAATTTAGCAGCTGATCCCCGTCAATTTTGCTACTCCGTATATAAAATATGCTTCTTTTTGGCAGGTTTGCAAACCTGCCAAAATGAAGCATATACATGTATTATGTAACTTCTTTACTTTGTTTGGAGCAAATTGTTCCACAACGATTTTAAAGTTATTTTGGCTTCCTTACTGGTGACAATGTGTATCAAAGGTTGTAGCCATCCGTTGAATTCGTGTAGAATAAGCGATACATCTTGGAGATATGGCGGAAGTATCCTCTGCAATACGTACAAAGTCCAACAGATAAGAAATGAAGCGGTGAGAAGAATCACTGTCAAGATTCCCTTTCCGGGATAGAGTCGACCTTTTTGACGAGATTTCAAACGAAATAGTCTTCGCAGGTATGACGTATTTATTGCCTTCTTCGCTTCCTTTGCTGTTGGCTTGATTTCGATATTTCTCTTCAATGCTGCAAGGTGCTGGACGTCGACCCGGCGTGCGTGTCGACGAGCGATGCAGAGGAGAGATAGGTTGATTACCGTTAAGAAAGTTCCTGCGACGACGGCGGGTAGGCTGAGGCAGAAGATGACAAAGAAACCAGTCCAGGCAGGAATGTCATCCAGTTCTTTCCTCAAACACTGAAACAAGTAGTATCTTTGCACCGGAAGTGTCGGTATGGGTAGTTGGAGAACGTAGACAGGTGAGATTATTACGAACAGGACGCCCAAGATGACTTTCACTTTTACAACAGAAAGCAGGCTATAGTACTGCAGAGGTCGGGAAACTTGGATGTACTTGTCGACGTTGATTAAACACAAGCAAAGCATGGTACCGTAGAAGACAGCTATTGTTATGGAAGGAAACACAGCAGAAATTTCTTCACACCTTCGCTCATTGAAGAATGGATACCAAATTAACTTCCAAGCACACAAAATTATGCTCATAACCATCTGAAGACACGAGGAAGTTTGGTGTAAGAATCGTTTGACATCTCCGATGTTTCTTTGTCTTTGCAGGAGGTAGAAAAGAAACGTGTTAAAAGCGACGGACAGCGCACAACTCATCACTGACGCAATGGATACTGCTTGCCAGTGTCCTTGTACAAAAATACTAACCGATGTGTTCAAAGTCATCATATCAGATCTGATTTCCACCGTCAAATGTTTGAATCAAGCGTTAGATTAAAGCATGGAAACCTGATAGAAATCAGATGACAGCAGCCATATGAATTTTCATTCGTTGCAAACGTGTATTGGAAGTGCATAGATTATTCATGTCTGTTCGGTTGTTGTAGTGCTGGGCTGTCGCTGACTATTGCGCAGAACCAAAGCTTGGAGATCCGTCCACTGTTGTGACAGGGTGTCGTGTAAGATAAAAACTGAAAAGGAGCACACATAAAAAAGATGAAGAATAGAGAAGAATCCAATTAAAGCGTGGTCACTTTCGTAGATGGGATTTTCTTCCATGTTTGTCACACGCGTTGTGCGAGGGGACTTCCTGTAATTGACTGTGTCACATATCACAATCTACTTTGTATATATACTCATTTTCTTCACGTCAGTAATCGTAATGAAAGTACGTACACACCTCACTTGACTACATCGGGCCCAGTGATCTATGATTAAACAACATGATCGTATCAAAGAACAAATATCATTGTGATCAGGAGAAGTCAGTGAGAGCGTATAGTTACTCTTTCTGGAGCTCTTCGATCGATTCAAAATGTTTGTTAAGGTAATGCGAGAAATAATGTTTGTTGAAGTCTTCACATATATTTAAAGGTGTTCATTCATACGACCCTATTCGCTATTACTTTCATTCTATCTACTTTTTTTGTGAGATAATGAAAAAATAATTGTGAAATGTAAAAGAGTAAAAAAAAGAAATGTAAGAACATACAATTCTCAAAAGGAAATCAAAGGTTATTTGATGACAATCGGCTTTGAAATGATCAGAGAGGACTGAGATATCCCCAAACAAATCGGTCCGAATAAAGATACACATGTCTGTATCATTGCACTAGCACTAGAAGGTTCCGTGAGGAGCTTGGACTAAGTTCGAAATGGTGAGTTGATTTGTTTGTGGGTGTGTGAAAATGTTTCACTGTGAAAATGTCTAGGAAACAGTTTGGGGTCTGAATTATGCGCATACACTGCATGCTGTGCATGCACCTTCTGTTCACCAGTCTGGACCTGCCCCTCCAAGCAGGTCGCTTCGATTCTCAACTCTGCAATGACAACAGTCTTTTGCAGCCTCAAGTTAACACCTACCCAGGTATGGCTGCCAACTCTGTCACACTAGGGAGGTAGGAAGACCTCCCTGGTCACACATAGCTCCCGACCCCCTTCCCTAAGGCGCCAGGAGATGACACATAAGGCTGCCCTACTCTGTAACTTCAAACCTTTTTGGCAGTCAGCGAAGTCCCTTCAAGAAAGCAGTTTCAAATGAAACAAGGAAAGGCAGAAACTGTGGGAAGGATCTGAATTTCCCAACCAAAAACTCATCGAGGATCCCACACCGAAACCATCTGGATTAGACCTTCCAAGGAAGTAGTGGGTGTTCTTTTATCTGTTAATAGGGTCCGCACAACCCATGCCAGGGCATCCAACCACCTCCATCGGTGGAAGTTAATACACAGCCCAGCCTGACCAGATATGCTGCATGTTGTCCAAGACTGCCCCCTTTATTTATGCTGTCCAGTAGGGCTCGAGGGAATGAAAGACAGAACAGAGGGCGCCCTAGCTTGGCTTAGCAGCCTGACCTTGTCACTCTAACTACGCGTATGTCGTACTATAAGTAGAAGTTGCCATGTTGGCACCATGTCGATGTAAATGTGCAATATGGCCATATTCATTTCAAGGGCCTGGTGAATGACAACACAACTCTACAAGTTTATCCACTTTCAGGAAACGTCTATCCATACAAATATTGCTAGGAAGACACAGAAGACATGTATATTTACGTGACATAATCTTAATTTCTTGTGTGTGTGTGTGTGTGTGTGTGTGTGTGTGTGTGTGTGTGTGGATATCACTTCATCTTTCTTTTTCTTTTTTTTAAACAACTAATGCAAAGAAGTTTATGCAAATCACTTCTTTTCAATGATAGTTTAGCATTTTACTTGATATGTACACTATTACCTCGATGCTGAGAAAACTCTCCTCGCCCACCCCCGCTGTTTGCTGACGAAGTCTGCCTCGCTGTTTTCACTCACGAATTTTATCTCTAGCAAAAGCAATATCTTATGTAAAAATAAAATAATAACTCTCGGAAGTTGCATTTGAGTTCATCTTTCAACTGCCTGTCACCTGTCACCCTCCTTCGATGAAAAATTGAGCAAAGCTTGATGCAATCACCGACAGGTATAAAGACCCTATAGTCGACAGATGATGCTCTTGGCTTGCTGATATTCAAGAGGTATTGTGCTCTCACCTGTCATTTCTCAATTATATCAAATTGCTCTTCCAGCCCTTCCCACCCCCCCAAAAAAAAAACATTTTCCCAGGCAAACTGACAGGGCAAAATCTGTTGTTCAAGAAATCATGAAGCGGGAGGATGACATTAAACAAACTGCGTAGATAACGCTTTCTTTGGTTTTAGTATGATAATGTCATGTGCATGTAACTTTCATAAGTTAAAACACAAACTTTGTGAGTTTGCGCATTTAGCCTATAACTATGTATACTACCGTTGTAAAGTTTTGTAAAGTCAGTTCTGATCTGAGCACCAAAGCAGCCAATAACATTCGACTATTGTTTACCAGGGATGTGATATATACAATCTAGAATGAAAAAAATGACTTGCACTTCTCTTTCTCATTTTTCTTACTACTATCAAGACTACTATTCACGTTTGTATTGCAACTCATTGACATCTCTTGATTCATGCAGGTTATTTTACAATTTTGTTATGTGAAAGAAAAGACTCACGTTCACAAGAACAGGCTTAGAACATGAATCCTATTCTGTGTCAATGCATGATTACATTTACCAACGTACAAGAAGGAAATGAAGCACGCAGCATAGCGTGGTATTCTACACCAGTTTTTATTCGTTCGTCCTTCAAAGGCACTACTATGGAGAATAATTTCAACTTTCAGAGATGTTTAGCTAACAACACCAACATTAACAAGGAATAGAATACGTTTTGATAAATGTTATTAAATGATACATGCATTGTGATGACAATGAGTATGCATGCATATGTATGTCGTACAATCATCAAATCATCGCACGACATACATATGCATGTATACTCACTGTCATCACAATACATGCACCATTATATAACAACAAAAGGGATACATGTATAAATTTATACAAATTTTATCTGTCTTCTATTTTGTTTATACGGTATAGGCCTATGCATTTGTATGATATATTAGAAGTACGATAAGTAAAAACTTTTCCTCATGATGCTCCTAATAGTGAAAAGTCAATGTGTCTCCCCTGAAATGTTACATGATTTTGAAGTTGAGATTAAACGTGACTTTACAATAATGCAGATGATAGAGATGGGGCTGATAAGACGGGCATCCAAAAAATAATGTCTACTCCCTTCGCCTCAATCAGTAAACAATACGTATCTAAGGCACACACCCACAACACACGTATACACACACACAAATTATACTACTTGTATTCATAGTTCTACATTATCGCTACTGATGTTATTATATTATCTTTAAATCATGACTGCTATTCCTATTATCATTATCAGCAGCGGCTGTTAGAGAAAGAATACCCCATCCTCTCCCCCCCCCCCCAAAAAAAAAAAAAAAAGACTGTCGGAGTGCGGGGTAAAAATAACCCACTCATAGTCTTCAATATTCATTCACTCAGGCAGAATTGTTTTGATAAAATGAAAATCATGGTTCTTGAAGCCAACACTTGCAAGACATACATATATGAAAATATACACTGGCATCATCCTCCCCATTACTCCCAAATTTCATTGCGCAATATCCTGATATTTTTGTATCTACAACACCGTATTTTGTCACTGAAAGAAATGTATTTCGTTTTCGTATTTATGAACTTTCGCCAGAACAAATCTAATTTGATCTTTTTGACTTGCATCATTTTCAGATGAACATTACAACTTCACGATAACGAATGCCTATTTTTTTTTTCAAATTTTCGGATTGTTATTGTAAGGAGCTTTGGAATAACGAATCTTATTTCATTTTCGTTTGATAAACAAACCATTTTAAATTGTCGAACTGATTAACCGTATTTTAATTTTTAACTAATGAAACTTATTTCGATCTCGGATAAATGAACCTTAGTGATGACAAACATATTTCTATTGTCTTCATTTTTCGGACCAAGGATTCCTCGGAATAATGAACTTTCGGAGTAATGAAATGTAACCGTAAGAATTAAGTTTTGCTGAAAGTGAAGTTACACTTGAATGCTCATCAGTGACATAATAAAATAATATTGAACATATTTGAACTTAGATTTTTTGGTTTCTGTATAGATCCTTGGCATGGTTGTCACATCTCTTCACATAAGCGCATTGTAACATTAGCCAAGAAGAAACACTTTAAATGCCGATCCCATGAATTTCTCTACTCGTTGACGTCCATTGAAATATTTTTTTTGAATAAACATATTATGCCTTTGTTCTATTTAAGCATTTTCTTGCACATGAATGTTAAGGTTAATTTGGCTTCCTTCGTTGTAGCAATGTATATCAAAGGTTGTAACCATCCGTTCGATTCGTGTAGTATTAGCGATGTGTCTGAGAGAATTGGAGGAAGTTGTATCGCCAGCAACACGTAACAACCCCAACAGGTAACAAACGCGCCAGAGAGAAGAATCACTGTCGTAATTCCCTTTCCAGGATAAAGATCACCTCTTTGCCGAGGTTTGAAATGAAACAGCCTTCGTAGATATGGCGTGTTTATTTTCTTCTCTTCCTCTGCTGTTGGTTTGACCTG
Source organism: Diadema antillarum (assembly GCF_040938485.1). Taxonomy (NCBI): domain Eukaryota; kingdom Metazoa; phylum Echinodermata; class Echinoidea; order Diadematoida; family Diadematidae; genus Diadema; species Diadema antillarum. Next base: position 74,060 of record NW_027270896.1, read on the forward strand.
GGTATTTCTGTTCCGTGCTGCAACGTGCTGGATATCGACCCGGCGTGCGTGTCGACGAGCGATGCAGACGAGAGCGACGTTGATTACCGCTAAGAATGCTCCTCCAATAACAACGGGCAGAACGAAGCTAAAGCCCATGAAGACGACAGGCCAGCTCGGAAGGCTATCCTGTTCTCTTCTCAAGCACGCCGACACGTAATATTTATACATCGGAAGTCCGGGTAAGGGTAGGTGGAGAATGTATACAGGTGATATCATTACAAACAAGACGCCCAAGATGACTTTAACTTTCACAACTGAAAGCAGGCTGTAGTACTTCAGAGGCTTGGCAACTTGGATGTACTTGTCCACGTTGATTAAACAGAAGCAAATCATGGTAGCATAGAAGACAGCCATGGTTGCAAAAGGAAATACGGCGCAAATTTCCTCGCACCAGTGTTCGTTGAGGAATGGATACCAGAGCATCATCCAGGCACAATAAATTATACTCTTAACCATCTGAAGACATCCGAGCGTCTGGTGTAAAAATCTTGTGACATCTCCCATGCTTCTTTGTCTTTGCAAGAGACAGACAAGAACTGTGTTGAAAAAGAGAGATACCAAACAGCACAAAATTGAAGCAATGGATACTGGGGACCAATGTCCTCGTAAAGAAGTATTCATCGATGTACTCAAATTAGCCATCTCCATGATAATTCCAATCGACTTAGGTTTAAAAGAAATCTCCTGTTGAAAGCATGGACATCCCCTGGCAATCAGATTCAGCAATCACATCAACATCACCTCAATGCCAACGTGTCACGGCAAGGCGGTGCTTTGCTTTCAATATCTACAGCTCACACCCAAAGCCATCCCTTATACGTTGTTTGATGTAAATCATTGTATAGATCAACACACAAAATATAAATACAATCCCCATACATCAACATACACAATTCTACATCCAGCGTGTGCCTCTGCTCCTGTCGAGACGATATTTAATCCAGTCTGACCAGCTGGTCTTCACGACAAAGGATGAACACGTAACACATGTTAAATATTCCTCTGCAGTTTTCTCAATTCGAAAGCTGAATTTGACGAGACAGTTTTCTCCTTCGCACTGGTTAAATTAGTCCAATGGGTGTAATCAATCGTTGGCCGAAATGGATACAAAGTCAGCTAGCTTGTAGCTAGCTGACTTATACATCAGTATTCTGAGATGAACGTAATAATATTTCCAAAGGATAACCTGGTCATTGTCTTCTCTACTTTTCCCAGTAACCCTGTGCCATTGTCAATACACTGGCAATGGCATATACCCGTGAAGGATTAACAAGTCGGCCAGGAGTGCTGCCAAGTGCTTCTCAATATTTCTCAATGTTCCCACTTAAGAAGTGCATACAATATTGCATTTTGCCGCATAGAACGATGATTTTAAGTACGTGTTGGCGTTCTTGTCGCTGTCTTTATTCCATGATCTTTTAGATTTTTTTTTTCAATACTAGTAGTATAATTGCAGTGTGAGCGTTCACCTTCTTCTCCACAAAGAGCGAATAATATCTTTGGCCTCCCTCGTAGTTGCAATGTAGATCAATGGCTGCATCCATCCACTTGTTTCTTTTAGCACTGCGGCGGTAATTGCGAGTTCCTTTCCAAGAAATACTTGCACCGCGTATAAAAGCCAAGAGGCGCAAAATGTGCCTGTAAGAAGGCTGACTGTCACAAAAGCCTTTCTGTCGTACTGTCCGCCGGTCCTTCTGGGATCTATGCGAAACACTCTTCGCAGAAACTGGAATATTCTGCTATCGTTGTCTTTATACTGGTCGATGTCAACATTTTCGTTCAGTGCGGCAACGTTTACGACATTGATCCGACGTGCATGGTTGCGGGCGACGCGAGCGAGCGCGAAGTTGATCACAGTCAAAAATGCACCACCAGTCACGGCTGGTATGACGAGGGAAATGTCTGCCCATATGACAGCCCATGGTGGAATATTCGGTGTTTCTTCTCTCATGCATTCGGACGCAAAATATTTTCGAAACGGAAGGTGTGGCCATGGGAACAGCAGCACACTGAAGGGCAACGTGAATATAAACGCGACTGTGAATATTCCTTTGACTCTCGGCAGCGTAAGCATATTATGATATCGCAGCGGTGTCGTGACTTGCAAATATTTGTCTACGTTAATCAAGCCCAGACACAACATGGTTGTGTTCAAGACTATCATAACAACACCAGGAATAAATACACAAACATGTTGACAAGTAAACGAGTTCGCAAATGGGAACCACAACACCATCCATACAGACGAAATAACGTTCAACGCCACTTGGAGGCAAGCGTAACATTGATATAGGAAACGCGTGATGTCTTCGATAAATTTCTGTTTGCGTAAGACCATGAATATTATCATGTTGAAAACATAAGATAAAGCAAAATTACATAGGGACGCTATGGGTAGAGGATGCCAAACCCCTTGAAAAGGGATATTGTCCGACGAAGAGTTTGCGCTTGTCGTCATCATTTTGAATTTTGCTCAAATCTATTTACTAAACACGTTTGTGTTTGTGCTATAATAGGTATTTCAAAAGAGGTGCATCAAACGACTTATTGCTATCGCATTGTTCACACTGTTGACATCTCGTATACCTTTCGGAAAATCACGCTTTATTCAAGCCAGTTACTATACTCTTTCCCGCCACGGAAAAACATCACATCAACACTCAAAGCTAAAGACGAAGGATGTGACTGGTTAAAATGGGTGTGTTCACGTTGGAGTTCGCTTGTCAGCTCAATGGGAGTGCACCACCTATACCTTATTGGGTGTCATGATGCAGCAGTTTCTCGAATGATTCGAACAGCTCTAACATCCTTGATAGCTATTGACATTGCTTCCTCATATCAAGTCATATTAAGCAAATAATCAACGATGGTGAAGGTGATGGGACAAACTATCACTTCCGAGGCGATCTGGATGTAGCTATCTTTCCGAAGCGCAGCTGAGGAAAGATAGCGTACACATTCAGATCGCCGAGGAAGTGATAGTTTGTCTCATTGCCTGAAACAAAAAGTTGATTATTTGCTTTATATTCCACATTTAGGGTCCTAGAAATTCCCATTTTATACCACATCTGAAAATATTTTAGCTGTCTTTAGGTATCCTTAGAGCTTAGGCTACGTGTGCGCGTAGATGACAAAACAATGAATTTGCTGCGCGCACCGCGCGGCACCGAAGTGAAAGTGCGTTGCACTGTGTACTATCAAGTGACCTAGGTCACATGATAGTCCACAGTGCAACGCACTTTTATTTCGCGCGTACTCATCTTGCCTTAGGACTGTGTGGACTGCGTGGAGATCAGGGACTATCAACAAAGAGTGTAACGAACTTTTCCTCTCAGGTGATGTGATGGGCAAAACTACGCTTCATCACGTGATCAGCTCTGGACCAATCCTATTGCAACATTCTTAGTATGTGGAATATAATAACAATTATCATATTCCACATACTAAGAATCTTGCTATAGGATTGGTCAAGAGCTGATCACGTGATAAAGCGTAGTTTTGCCCATCACATCACCTGAGAAGAACTAGATCACTTGATAGTACACAGTGCAACGCACTTTCCCTTCAGTGTCGCGCGGTGCGTGCAGCAAATTCATTGTTTTGTCATCTATAAAGACAGCTGTTTGTTTTGCTGATTTCTGGCAGTCCATACAGTCTTAACGCGAGATGAGTACGCGCGAAATAAAAGTGCGTTGCACTGTGGACTATCTTTTAACTAGGTCACTTGATAGTACACAGTGCAACGCACTTTCACTGCAGTGCCGCGCGGTGCGCGCAGCAATTTCTTTGTTTTGTTATCTACGCGCAAACGTAGCCTAAGTTCTAAGGATACCTAAAGACAGCTAAAACGTTGTCAGATGTGGAATAAAATGGGAATTTCTAGGACCCTAGATGTGGAATGCAAAGCAAATAATCAACTTTTAGTTTCAGGCAATGAGACAAACTATCACTTTCTCGGCGATCTGAATGTGTACGCTATCTTTCCTCAGCTGCGCTTCGGAAAGATAGCTACATCCAGATCGCCTCGGAAGTGATAGTTTGTCCCATCACCTTCACCAACGTTGATTATTTGCCTAATAATGCTACAGCTCTACTTGTCGGTTTAATTCATTTTGATAAGATTATAATGTTATTTATTTTCGATTTTTTTTCTTTGACAGTTTGTTGAACTAATGAACTGCTGTCAATAAGCTTGCCAACTTTCAATAAATGTCTATAATCATATCTTTGCATAACATAAACTTGCTTCTTTAGTACATATATCATATTTGCTTTTCTTTCGATTCTATGTGTGTGTGTGTGTGTGTGTGTGTGCGTGTGTGTGTGTGTGTGTGCGTGTTTGTGTTCTATCAACGCAAAAGACGTCTGTTTAACGTAATCTAATCTTGCAAGATAAACAATTGAGAACTCCCGCGCCGTTTGCTGTCGAAGTCTATACCGTGCCGTTTATGTTTAATGAAAGCGGCGCTTGCTGTTCTCATGTCATAACTTTTCTCCGAAACAAAACTTCATCGAGGAAAAAAAAAACCCGAATATGAATGATGCATTGGAGGTCTTCTTCGTCTGCCTCTCGATGGCGAATTAAACGAAGCCTGGTGTAATCGTTTAAATACCCTGTCACTGGCAGGTATAGTCCCTAAGCAATAAAACTAGACAGTTAATATTGCGTTTGGCTTGCTGACATTCAAAATCATTACAGGTACTCTCCCAAGTCATTTCTCAATTTTACCGAACTTAATCTTTGAAAAAAAAAAGAATTAAGCCAATATCAAAATGACATGACAAAATGATTAAGCAAAATCTGTAACCGATTGCTATCAAGCGGGGAACGTGACTTTGCAGAAACTGTGCACGTCTTGCATTATCCCTTGTATCACGTGTATTAAAGTTTAACAACTTTGAAAAGAAACATTGTGAGTATAACACATTACGACAGGTTTACTGTTGTATAGCCTGTTCTTATTGGAACAACAAAGTAGCCAATAGGATATTAGTAGACCTATATAGTTTGCCAGAGATACTGTAATGAGATAAATGATTAGAACAGCTGAAGGTCAGGGGCTGATATCGTTTTCTCAAATTCTACTGGAAAATGTTTGGATAAAATCAGTCTTTGAAATCCACTATACTACTGAATGACAACCATCACACCGTCCCAGGATGGCAAATCAAGGGAGCTTCTCCTCTGAGATTTGCGACGCGGACGTTAAAGACGACGAGTGCGTTGGCCGTTCTCCTTCCTTCTTTCCTGCGTCGTGTTGCAAAGTAGCTTTAGATTACGCGAGAGCAACCTAGACAAAAAAAGTATAATGGCGTCTCTGTAATCAGTGCATCAAATAGTTCTCTGCGTCGTGACTTGAGCATGTTGAACGGACGTAAAAACGGCCCTGTGAAAACTTACGTTAACTTAAGTCAAACTTAAGTGAAAACTTAAACGACGCAAGATATAAATAGATCGACTTTGTAAGCGATTCTGCGCATGTGCAGAACATATTTTCCCCCTCTCAACGTCCGCGTCACGAAAATCTAAAGCTTGCTATTGTGTAGCAGGTGGTCACCTTGTTTTGTCAGAGGGACGTGGCAGCGACATATATTCCCTTTTGACTGATTAGTAGTGGTCGATAGACTGACACCTTGATAAAATTTGAACCAAACATCTTATTTCTATCACAAAATTGCTCTTAATTGCTCTGTCTCTGACAACATCGTATGAAAGATTTTTTTTTCCAAGCGACAATCTGACATTCATATTTCTTTTCAATGCATTCCTCGAGCGTTTGAAAACGAAGTCTGAACTGCCAGTCGTATCAAACAGATTTTTTTAAATTTTATTTTGCTGTCAGTTTCCACTATAATACAACTTTAATCAAATAATAAAACTCATCGCGGCCTCAAATTTTGTTTTCTAGTCAGATACCTATGATGGCAAGCTAAAGAGAAGCCTGACAAGATTTTCAAATTATCTGACAGACATTGAGCCAACAACCAAAAGCAATTTTGCGCTTGGTTTGCTGTCATTCAAAAAAGACAGGAAATTAACAGCTTAATCCTTCTCGTCAAGTTTCAATTTTTCACTTATTCTCTATCACACGAGTCCTGGCTAAAGTCAGTTGTTAAATGCACTATCATCTAAGTTTTGTGACATTAAGACTTTTTTTTTGCACAGTTTCCATCAAAATAAGACAGGGCATCACATGAATTTAATCAAAAGTTTCAAATTTTCGCCGGATTGTTTGAATTGCCACAAACTTTTCATAAGTGTTTCACTTGTATTTCCGCACTTCTGTGTCTGTCTATGTTGGCGGAAATTCGATGAAAATGAAATTTGTTTATTTCAACTCTTGATGCAAATGTAAGAGGAGGAAGAGATGCAAAAATGGACACTTACATCAAGTAATAAAATGATAGCATGATGACATGTGTCTGCCATCATGACCATGTATGTACCACTTGAATACTAGTAACTGGCATAAGAATCATGGGTCGGCTCGAGATTGATAATACCAGTCCAGTCCTTCTCAACCAGTGGGCCGCAAGCTCTCGAAGGTGGGCCGCGATGTCTTCCTAAAATATCAATTGGCCTAATTGACACTGACAAGTGACTGTTTTAGTGGAGATGCGACAAATCTCCGTTACTGTGGTTACTTGTTCCCTTTTGTAAAAGCCGTATTAATATTTTTATGCTCTGTTAAGTATCAGCAATGATCGAAATTCTGAAGTTCCGTTAAAGGCATTGTTTATTGGTTGAGGTGAGGATTCACCTTTTAACTTTATTTTTTGCAAGATACTTAGAAATCACTTCATGAAGTGTCAAGTAGCTGCAATTCTAAGAGGAATTCAAAGTAATTTGATGAAAATCGGTTTTCAATGGCTGCGATATCCAAAAAAAAAAACCAAACACACAAAGTAAAAATAAAGCGATCCTGATAAAAGATGGGTCCCACTATTTATTAGGATCGCTTTGTATTTGATATCTTAGCCATTTCAAAGCCAACTTTCATCGAGTAAAATTACAATTTCCCGTAGACATGTTAGAGTTATAATTATGTTCTTTCATATTTCATACGAGGTTTCTCATTATCTAAAAAAAAAAGATTACAACAAAAAGATGAAAACCTGCAACCCCATCTCAACTTAAATTTTACCATCCCTTTAATATGAAACACAATATACCTAGATGTTCATTAATCCAAAAATGAAATAAGGTTCATTAACCGGAACATATTAGCGTTATTCCGGAGGTTCATTAATCCGAAAATGAAAAAGAAAAAAAAAAAGGTGAGTCGGCCCATTAACGAACCTTAATTTTTTTTCGGTTTAACGAACCTACGATAACTAAGCCTTTTGTTCATTTTTGGCATGAACCGTCTGAATAACAAACCTTATTTCATTTTTGGATTAACGAACCTTCGAATTTACGAAATGTAACCGTTTCACGTAACAAAAGAATATACAGTCTCTTATTACATCCTTTCTCTCTCTCTCCCCCTTTTATTTTTGACCATTTTCTATGAATGTCAGTGCTTACATGCATTCTTATAATGTGATCCCATTCCTGGGGGGCATTTCATGAAGCATTTTGGTCGGATATTTTTCTGACAAACTGTTACAAGCTACTGAAATCCTTGCATCTGATTGGCTGAGAGCAATTTTTTCCGACAACTTTGTCGGACGAAATGCTTCATTAAATGCCCCTCTGATGTTAGTTTTGAACCCTCAGGAATTGACGCGAAGAATTGAAATAACGCCACTAAAAACATGGTCAATATAGTTATGATATAGAGTTTATTGAAAAGTCTAATCAAATAGCCAAACACTTATTATCTATTTTAAAGGGATGGTACAGTATTGGTGGAGATGAGAATTGGGCTTTTAACTTTTTGCGAGATACCAAAAAAAAAAACCACTTATGATATAGCACAGAGCATACCATTTTAAGAGGAATTCAAAGTTTATTTGATGAAAATCGGGTTTGGAATGACTGAAACATCCAAAAACAAAGTAAAACAAAGCGATCGTAATAAAGTGTGGGTCCCACACTTTATTAGAATCACTCTTTTTTGGATATCTCAGCCATTTCAAAACCAATTTTCATCAAATAAACGTTCAATTCCTCATAGAATTAAATGATCTTTCATATTTCATAAGAGGCTTCTCATTATTTCACCAAAAAATGTTAGAAACCTGAAATTAGGTCTCAACCAAAACTGTATGATCCCTTTAACTGCTTGATATGTACGTGCACCGTACCGTAAAAATGAACATTGCTATGATGACACAAATAAAAAAATAGAGATTCTTAAACCAATTCAAATCATTGGCCTCTATCCTGATTTCACATACTTTGCTATAAGCTCTAAAAATGCTAGTTGAAGAATAATTCATCTGCATGAGCATAGGAAATCGTATTAAAAACAAACGTATTTCTTTACAGCATTCTTCACAACATTCTCCACAGCATTCTCCACAGCTTGATTCCCTTGAGAAGCATTCAATCTCATATGGAATATTGTAATCATCAACATCTTTCTGGATTTCTCTAAAGCCTTCGACACTATCCGCCATGAAATTCTTCTTTAAATACAAAACTATTGTGGTAAACACGTGGGCGGCCATTGGAGTGGTTTTCGTTGCTTTTGATTTGATTTGATTTGATTTGATTTAATTCATTGGCTTCTGCATTATCATTGCACATGTACATAATCCTAGCAGGCCTATATATAGTATACATAATATTATGTAAACAAGTGTATACACGGTAGAATGTATGATACAGAAGGGCTTGATATTAATACTTGCAGCCCATATACGTATACATACAAAGAAGAAAACAGAGGTGAAGAGTAAATTGAGCAAGGAGGTCAAATAGGGGAGAAGAAAAAGAAGGAGGACAGGGGAGATTTCACTGCTTTCACAGAAGATTTGCCTAATTCTTCACACAAGGTATCACTTGGATTACAGTTCAGCACATCGTGGCATGTTTTCCTCTTTTTGTCTCACCCAGGTGCAGATGGACAATTTTGAATTTTGAGTGGCTGTGTCCTGTCAGGCAGGCGGCAATATAATGATGATGATGATGATGATAATAATAATAACAACAATATTGATAATGATGATAATAACAACAATAATAGTAATAGCAGTGGGAGTAATGATAATAATGATAATAATAATGATAATGACAATAACTGTCATATCAACATAGGCCAATTCTTCTTAATCCAGAGTGTCCTCTTTAGTGTTGCAATTGTATCAGACGATCCTTTTACCATTATCAAACTAGCGTTGTCATGTCCTTACAACTGTACGTATACATACACCTGGGTCGAGATGGACATGGTGAGTAAAACACTTGACAGGATTCGAACTCGGGACCTGCCAGGGAAAGTCAAGAGTCTTATCCACAATGCCCTAGTCCTCTCACAAGTATGTATACTTAGGTTACACATTGTTATTCTGAAATTTCGTTATTCCGTTATTTCGAAGGTTCGTTAATCCGATTAAAAGTACGAACGCCAGTATACTTTTTTTTCCCAACAAAAGTAATATTTCTAGCATTGATAAAGTTCTCGTATTTAATGAATTTACTATCTTTGAGGCACAATTAAATTAATGTACTGTGAAGAGTTAGAGTCTTTATTTAAGAAAAAATAAAGAAGTAGCCCTACCATAAATATTCAAATGGACGAAGTGATGCGCATATTCGTAATTATTAAAACCCACTGTGCAAACCCAAATGTTTGTGCATTGTGCTTTGTTTTTGGAGTAACGATCCTTTGGGAATAGCTCTTCAAAATTTAATGTTCGCATCAACAAACCTTTTTTCCATTCTCGAATAAACGAACCTCCTAGTCTTAGAAGCTAGGCCTTGCATGTTTTGGAAAAAAATAACTTGAATTCGTTTTCGGATTGACGAACTTTCAGAATAACAAACAGCTACCAACACTAGTTGTATGAAGGCAAAAACGCAATCTATGCAGATTCGTATTGAGTGACCGAGAAACTTGTATTACAGTACAACGCTTCCAATTACTTCTTAAGAATTGCATGATATCATTATATCAATAAAGATAACAATGTTTGCCTGCACACTCAGCAAAAAAAGAAAGTAAACGCTTTTTCAAGTTATGATTTCTCATTGAATACTTGGCTGAAAGCCAATGTATTATATACCATATTAAAAGTAATTTAATTGGCTATCAACCTGGCAGGTCACCAAAAAGGGAAACTTTACGCATGAGTTAACACCATTGTTTTTCTCTTCCAGGGCACAAAAGTAAAAATTGTAAAACTGAACAAGTTGTCATTCATGCGTATGTGCTCTTCCATATAACAATAAGAACAAACAACAGATTTCACACGAAAAGAAACATAAGTTAAGTTGCAAAAACAAACCTTTGATCTCTATGGTATCTTTAAAGCCTAAAAGACCAATGAAGGCTAACAATAATGGAGGAAAATAAAGCATCTTATGTCAAATCTAAATTCAAATGAAATGAGAGAAGAAGTAATATTTAACAAAAATGTTACAAATTTGAGCTTTTTCTTTCAAATTAGGAAATTGTAAATTATGTTTGGTTCTTGAAATTGCCACATGGATTTTAAATCACTAGTTTAAAGGAAATAAATACATAAATTCTGCTCATTTAACCATCTTTATACATGCTTTTCATTCTATATGTCATTTGAAGTTTGACTTGCTCGAAAATTCTTATTTCTCCCCTTTAGTTTCCCACTTTGTTTTCTTAGAGGTAATAAAGAGAAAAAGAGAACAAAAACTTATTTTTCCATTTCATTCATGTCTCTCATTGTGTGAAACTGGTCTTTTGTTGTCAATGTTATCATGAAGGGCATTTACAAATGAAGGAGAACATGTCAATTTTTGCAATTTTTGATTTTGTGCCTTGGTGGACAAAAACGAATGTGCTCACTCATGCGTAAAGTTTTCTTTTTAATCAACCCATGAGCTTAATAGCCCATTAAATTACCATTGATATGGTATATAATATGCATTGATTTTCATGAATATCTTCTATGAAAAATATGACCTCGAAAAAGTGTTTACTTTCTTTTTTTGCTGAGTGTATAATCTCTTAAACAAGCGTTTCCCCCTTTGGAGAGCTTTATTGTACAATATTATGCACATAGAAGCCTGAAAAATGTGGTCAAGACACGTTTTCTTTCTTTTTATTTGGTCATTTTCACGCGACACTTCTTATAAACCTTACTTTTCTTGCCCCCCCCCCCCACCCCCGTGATGGTTGGTTGGAATGTCTTCCAGCATATTGCGACATTGCACAAGAAGGAGGAGACTATACCGTCCATCCCATCTGTTTTTATACTTATATGGACCAATGGAAATTTCTTATTTTATTTTACCATTTCTTCCAGATCGATATAAAAGTCACTTTGGCTTCCTTTGTTGTGACGATATAAATCAATGGTTGAAGCCATCCTTCTAATTCATGTAGTATCAGTGATATTTCTGCAAAAGTTGGCGGAAGGATTTCTTGCACTGTGTAACCAACCCAACAGACAACAAACGTACCGGAAAGAAGAATCACTGTCTTAATTCCTTTTCCAAGATATGGTCGACCTTTCTGCCGAGATTTCAAACGAAACAGCCTTCTCAGATTTGACTTGTTTAATGCCTCCTCTTTCTCTGTAGTGGACTTGATGTCGATATTTCTGTTCAATGTTACAACGTGCTGGACGTCGACCCGGCGTGCGTGTCCACGGGCGATGCAGACGAGAGAGACGTTGATTACCGTTACGAAAGATCCACCGACAACACCTGGCAGGCCGAGGCAGAAGCTAACAAAGACCACCACCCACCTCGGAATCTCATCTCTTTCTATCCTCAAACACTGAAACACGTAGTATCTTTGCACCGGAACTCCGGGTAGGGGTAGTTGAAGAATGTAGACAGGTGACATAATTACGAATAACGCTCCAAAGATGAATTTGACTTTCACAACTGACAGCAGGCTGTAGTACTGCAGAGGTCTGGTAATTTGAATATACTTGTCCACATTGATTATACACAAGCAAAGCATTGTAGCGTAGAAGATTGCCATTGTTATGGAAGGAAAGACATCAGAAACGACCTCACACCTGTGTTTATTGAAGAATGGAAACCACAGCATTGTCCAAGTACACAAGAGGGTACTCAGAAACAGCCGAAGACACGCGTAAGTCTGGTACAAAAATCGTGTGACATCTCCAATGTTTCTCTGCTTTTGCAAGAGACGGAAAAGAATCGTGTTGAAAGTGAGTGATAGGGACCAACTCATCACAGACGCAATAGATACAGGTTCCCAGTGTCCATGAAAGGGAATATTCACTGTTGTGTTTGAATTTCGCATCTCTATTGCAATTTCAGTCGCCATGTTAGAGAATTTTCGAATTAAAATCATGGAAACCTACGAGAAATCATTACGATATCAGCCACTTCAACTTTAATTCAATGTCCACTTAGGACGAAAGACAAACTATCCACTGAATTTCACGTCGCTGCAGTGTTTAGCTTCCTATCGCTGATACTCTACACTCGGAGATCAATGCAACGTCCCATAATGGTTCGATGGAACGTAAAAAGAAAATAAAGAGATAATCTAATCATTGACTTATCTATATATGTCACTTCTTCTTTCTCTCCCATGAGTCTTCTTCAATATTTTTCTCTGTTCTCACTTTATAGGAGCGTTACGTACATACATTGTCCGGAGCTTTATGCCATGATTTTTTTTTCTCAGTAATCATTGTAGTGTCAGCGTTCACCTCTTCCCGTCACCAATAAGTGAATGATATTTTTGGCCTCCCTCGTAGTTATAATGTAGATCAACGGCTGAATCCACCCACTTGTTTCTTTTAGCACGATTGAGATGGTTGCAAGTTCCTTCGGGAGAAGGCCTCGTACTGAATATAAGATCCAAGAGGCGCAAAATGCACCAGTCAGCAGGCTGACTGTCACAAATGCCTTTCTGTCATACTGCCCGCCCTTCCGTCTGGGATTTATGCGAAACAATCTCCGCAGAAACTGAAAAGATATGCTACTGTTATCTTCATATTGGTCGAAATCGATTTTTTGGTTCGGTGCAACAACGTTTACGACGTTGATCCGACGTGCATGGTTGCGGGCGACGCGAGCGAGAGCGATGTTGATCACCGTCAAGAATGCACCTCCGGTCACGGTTGGTATCACAAAACAAATGCTTTTCCACGTGACAGCCCACGGTGCCATATCTGGCGCTTTCTCTCTCATGCATTCGGATGCAAAATATTCTCGAAACGGAAGGTGTGGCCATGGAAACAACAACAAACTGAACGGGAGCGTGAATATAGACGCAACTGCGAATATTCCTTTGACTTTCGGCAGCGAAATCAGATTATGGTATCGCAGCGGTGTCTTGACTTGCAGATACTTGTCCACGTTAATCAAACACAAACACAGCATGGTTGTGCACAAGAAAATCAACGTGAATCCAGGAATGAACACACAAACGTATTGACATGTAAACGAGTTCCTAAGTGGGAACCACAATATCATCCATACCGACGAAATCATATTCATGGCCGCTAAGAGGCAAGCGTAAATTTGATATAAGAAACGCGTGACGTCTTCGATAAATTTCTGCTTTTGTAAGACAATGATGATGATCACATTGAAAGCAAAGGAGAGAACACAATTACATAAGGATGCTATGGCTACAGGATCCCATAATGCTTGAAAATGGATGTTCTCTGACGAAGAGTTTGCCTTTGTCGTCATCATCCTAAATTATATAAAAACCGTTAAGTAAAATAGGTTTGTGTCTATATTGTCAAAATTGATGTACCCGATGAGATTCTGCAGTGGTATAGTTCAAAACGTAGGCATTTCGTACACATTCCGGAATACAACGCTTTATTCAAGGTATTTGATACGCTTCCCTGCCAGGGAAGAACTTGGAAGTCATCAACTAAAGGCCCATAAGACCAGAGATGGAACTTGTTGAATCGACTATATTACAGTCTGCGTTCTCTTGTCAGCTTGATAGCCGTGCACCCTCTGTGCCTTAATAATGGCTGACAGGTAGGCACCATGATGGAACATCGTCTTAATTGATCCGAACGGCTCTTAAATCCCTGATAGCTTTGAAAGTAGCGTTTAACTTCTCATTTTCAATCGTATTAACAGCACTAGCTCTATCTCTTTTCTTTTTCTCGGTTAAAAGAGTCTTTTCGGTATCATTATCGAAATACATTTCTCAAGTAGCCTGGCGAACTGCCAATCTCCTGCACGTCCTGTCTGCAAGCTTATTCACTTTCTGCGAATGTCTGTGTACCTTTGCATAATATTATAAAACATGAACTTACCTCTAGAGGCACGCCCCTTTCCTGTAAATTTTCTGCTTTGGATTTTTTTTCCTGTCTCATGAAGTAAAAGGCTTATATTCGATTACAGATTGTTGCTTTTGCTTGAAACACAATTACCTCGATGCTATGAGATAACCCCACGATATTTGCTGACGAAGTCTACCATCGCGTTTAAAATGAAACAGTGTCTATACTGTCCTCACGCCACAACCTTCCCCTAAAATAAAACTACCAAAAAAAAAAAAAAAACTAGGAAAGACACCAACCAAAGTCATTGCAGTTTCATGTGAGCTCCGCTTTCATCTTCCTGTCACCCTCCTCAAATTTGATGACAAATTTAAGAAAGCTTGATACAGTCGTTTTAAAACCCCTTCACTGCGACAGATAGATTATAATAAGCAAACACTGCATGACTGCTAATATTGCTTTCTTTTAATTTCTAAAAAAAAAAAACTAGCGCCATTATCAAACTGCCATGACAACATGACTGGGCAGAATTAGTTACAGATTACCATCAAGTTTGGAACATGCAAGCTTTGTAGAAACTGGATGCATCTTTTCTTGCATTATCCCATAATGTGTAATGTGTGAGACAAAAGAAATTTTGTGGGTATCTGCAGTACTGTCGTTTTACTATTGTAAAGCCTGTTCCTCTTTGAACATCAGAAGAACTAATAATAATCAACCTGTTAGTCTTAGTCGTTTAGAGGCTGTTCTTTGTCTTACTGCTGCCCAATGTTTTTTTCGTGGTTTAGCCCTATTTCGGTTGACCCAACTCTTTTCTAGGTTTTGAGATATTCAAACTGACTGACAAAAACTGAAATTCCCACCGCGGCAGGTTAAAAGAATTAGATTTTTTTTAAAACTCTATTTAGAGTGTACTGAGTTCAAATCTGGATGATGCAGCTCTTTCATGTTTTGAGATAATTCAAGAAAGCGGATGAACTGGGCATCAAAGTGAATATACGAAAGGATGTTTTAATGAGTATTTCTAGAAGGTTGATCGACAACATCCTCTTTCAAAGAGTTTGACACTTAAGAACACAAAGATATTATTACGATTAATAACTTTACTATATGGCAAAAAGACATACAATATGACCACTAAGATGGCATCTTGAATGGACCAATGATGTGAAGATACTTTTATTCGGCAAGTGTCAATTGTGTGACTTTTTGGTTAACATCTTGAAAGAGATCGTCTCGTGTTCTTATACAATTTGCATATTAAACTGAACTGTATTCGGATTTTATCCTCCAATTCTGTAAATTTGTTTGACTGCATGTTACATCGGTACATAGGTACATGGAATGCGTTCATACAGAACACATGCAGGAATAACATGGATACATAGACGTGCTAGACATACAAAAGATAATATACAACAATATCAATATCATTGCTAGATGTACTTGACATTTCAGGGAATATTAATCTGTATATTATGTGTGAGCATGGACCTATAGGTCCATGGTGTGAGTCAACATGGTGTTGGGTGTGATGTGCGTGTATAGAGGTGCGTAAATGTGTGTCAATATTTATAATCATAATATAAGAGCTTTGAACAATTGATATGTGTGAGTACATTTTATGTTTAAACACATTTTTTTTGTAGGCTGTGTGTGTGTGTGTATATTATATACATATAGTATGTATGTAAGTTTGTGTGTATGCATGTATGTACTATGTATGTATGTAGTGTGTGATTATAAATGTAAATGGGTGTATACATTCTACCAGAAATATATACCACACCACGTTCATGATCATTCGTCTACTACGTCAAATGTTACCATAATCATAACATTCATATATTAAGTCTTATCCGAGTTTGAAAATGATATCCCTATACAAATTACTATCAGTCATGAATTTCTATGATTATTCTGATAACATCTAAGACAATGGGGCATCGAATGATGGCGATTTCATTAAATGAAAAATGGGGGTAGAAACACCATTTAAGGTGCTAAACCATGGGAGTTAACAACACGTGAAAATACATGCATCCATGAGTGGCCGTAGGCCTACCAGCGATTCGTGTGTGTGTGTGTGTGTGTGTGTGTGTGTGTGTGTGTGTGTGAGTGTGTGTATGTGTATTTTTATGGGGGGGGGGGGGGGGCTCGAAAGGGAGGGAGGATGTAGGCCGGGTATATCTTTTCCACACGAGGGAGCTCTTGAATTATTAGAAGTGGAATTCAACAATCTGGTGTGCACATTTTGCGGGAAAAATTGTGAAATTTTCCAATTAAAAAAAAAAATCACAGAAACGAATACTCAAGGCGTGCAAGAAAAAAAGTGAATGGCTAAAACGTGGTATCTGTCACCTCTTGATCCGCGCATGCGTCTTAACTGTGTATTACAGGCCTCCCATGTCGAAGGAAGTAGGTAGTAATTTCAAATTGTTGTGGCCATCTTATATCTCAGAATCCTCAAGGATCTAGCGTTGTATCATCCAGACTCGGATTCCACACTCTCGAAATAAGGCATAACCACCAAGCACAATCAGTTCATAACTGAGCGAAAGATTTATTTTTTCCCTTTCTTCCTTCTATCTCCACGCAAGTCATCCCTCCATTCTGTTTTTTTTCTTATATGTAGTATAATTAAGCCCTTCAAGCAAATGAAGCTAAGCTTATGCTGTACATAACCATTCCGTATTTTGTTAGACATTGTAAACCGAGTGGAACAAGCATTATTTTGGTATCAACAACGTGTGTACACATATGGGCATCGACGTGTATGTAAATCAAATCAAATCAAATCAAATCAAATCAAATCAAATCAAATCAAATCAAATCAAATCAAATCAAATCAAATCAAATCAAATCAAACCAAACCAAACCAAACCAAACCAAACCAAATCAAATCAAATCAAACCAAACGAAACCATATCAAACGAAACCAAATCAAATCAAATCAAACCAAACCAAACCAAACCAAACCAAACCAAACCAAACCAAACCAAACCAAACCAAGCCAAACCAAACCAAACCAAACCAAATCAAATCAAATCAAATCAAATCAAATCAAATCAAATCAAATCAAATCCTCTTTCTCACATTTCCGGTGCCTTTCAGGTTGTCTTACGATGAGTATTATGAATACCAAAAGTGTGAGCCATTTCCCTGCGTCTTCCCCACCATCATTGAGCAGACTTGCCTTTACACACACACAAACACGCACACACACACACACACACACACATACGTTCATCCCTCTACGATCTACACACACACACACACACACACACACACACACACACACTTACCCAAGACGGAAAATCAGGAAATCACGTAGCTGCACAACATAGCATTCTACACCATTTTTTACTCATTCGATCCTTCATGAATACCAGTATACAGAGCAGTCGAAGTTAAGCTCACAACTAAAAGTGCTAAAAGTTGGCATATGCTACGCGACAGAAATGATAGAAATATGATACAATTCAATACAACATAATGCTAAATCTAGATTAATATATAAGAACATGTATAATATATACAGTGTATATCCTTTTATGATTACAAAATACTCAGAGTGCTTGTTGCTCTCTCTCTCTAGAATATCATTAAAAATGAAATACAGAAAATGAAAACAAAAATGAACAATATCAATACAATCAATACAACGCACACACACATCTAAAAACAAAGAAACAAACCCAAACCAATAACAATACACGATATACCAGAGCAGGGGAATTATACATCGGAAAAAATAGTGTATCTCACCTGTCATAAATTTTGGATTTCTTCAAAAGGGAAAAAATGAGTGATAGGTTTTTCAATTCGAATATCTTGCTGTAGGTATCAGTCCCTCGTTTAATTAATCTCCAATCAGAATCCAGGAGGATAATTATTCTAAGGTAACGAGTCATATCTAAAAGTCCTAGATGACCGTATGCTGTCAATTAACAACAATTGATTTTACATAATCATAGGGCAAGCAGCGTGAAGCAGAGTCATAAAAACTATGTAGAGGAGTCAGAATGTAAAGGCATAAAAAAAGAAATAAGCTGAAACCACTCGCATTAACAATTAACGAATTTAGACATAACGTAATCAAACTACATACAATGTACATGGTATATGGATTTGTGAACATCCCAACATGATGAGCTAAATTAGTTCCATCGGTTTCCTTCACTTTGTGAGCTGCCTCACTGAATAACTTCAGTGCCCTTGTAATATATTTGTATTTTTTTTTTAATAATGAAAGTTTAAATCAAAATTGAACTCCAATTTGTGATACCGTTTCATTCTAGAGTGTTCAAAAATAATAATCCACTGCGAAGTCGCCTTATGTTAACTTGGTAAATCATCACGATAAACGAGCTGACATGAATGTTTCGCGAAGAGGACCTCACACTTTCCTACAGAGAGAGAAAGAGGGGGAGAGAATGACGGGCGATACATTTTCCCGGTTCGATACTCTTCCTCGCGCTGTCCACATTTTACTCGGAAATTATTCTTCATTAAAAATCGTTAAAAATCATCACTGCCTGGACATTAGATGGCGGCCTATTGTCGACTTGAGTCTCTCTGACATTGTCTGGTGACTGAGCGGTCTCCTGGAGAGTAGCCTGGTCTCAGAGAAGTCGCGAAAAAAATCGAACATAATCGACTGTTTCGGAGACTTTTGCCAGTCTCCAGCAGGTCTCGTAGACGTCTTCGTGATATCCCCACGACCAAGTCGCTGCTCTAGATCAATTTCTTCTGCGAGCGAGGCCTCCATGACGTTTCCGAGACCTAGCTGAGACCGATTGGCGACTTACAGTAGAAGTCGCGTAATACGTTTCCGCGACTTCTTGGCGAGTAAGTTTAACAACTTGTTTTCGAGACGACTAGGAACTTGCCCTTGACTTTTTAGTCTTTCGAATCAAATGTCTCCTCCAGTGAGATAGGCTCTGATTGTTCACATGTTCCTCCACAGTGACTGGATGATATCTTTGGCCTCCCTTGTGGTTAGTATATAACACAGCGGTTGTAACCATCCGCTTGCTTCAGTGAACCCTAGTGCGAACGGCAAGAGGCTCGCCGGCAGAAAAGGATGCACAGAGTACAAAAGCCAACAAGCACAGAATGTGGAGGTGAGTAAGCTTACAGTCCAGATTCCCTTTCTAGCACCCTCTCCGCCATTTCTTTTCTGCTTTACGCACAAAACTCTCCGCAAACACCGGACTAAGATTTTATTATTGTCCGTTTGGCGTTCAGCGTCGATATATCTCTTTAACTGGGCAACGTTGAAGACGTTGATCCGACGGGCGTGTTTTCGGGATATTCGGAAGAGCTTGATATTGATTACTGTCAAGAATGCACCTCCAGTCACCCCTGGCATTACAAAGGAAATGTTTGCCCATATGACAACCCACGATGGCACGTTTTGCGATTCCTCTCTCATACAATCGGATACGAAATAATCTCGAAATGGTAGATCTGCCCATGGAAATAGCATCACATAGAAGGGTAAAATGAATATAAATGCGACTGCAAATATTCCCTTAACTCGCGGCAGCGTAAGCTGATTATGGTATCTCAGTGGTGTCGCTACTTGAAAATACTTGTCAACGTTGATCAAACACAAACACAACATGGTTGTGGAAAGTACAATCATTGAAACACCGGGAATAAATACACATACGTGATGACAAGTAAACGAGTTCGCAAATGGATACCACAGCACGTTCCAAATAGATGAAGTTGTATTCATCAGTACTTGAAGGGAAGTGTAAGTTTGATGTAAGAAGCGAGGAATGTCTCCAATATACCTCTGCTTTCGTAAAACAAAGAAAACAACCGCGTTGAGAGCTAGAGAGAGACCACAGTTGAAGATGGACGCTATGGCTAGAGGGTGCCATGATGCTTGAAATGAGGTCTCTTCCACAAAATTCACACTGGTCGTCATCATTACACATCATATACCCAGCTATTAAAACACCAACAACCAGGCTTATCTGTTTTGTTTTTCCGAGTTATGATTGGATTGCTATAGACATTATTTCATTGCTAGATATCATTATAGTAGTAGCTAAGACATAAAACGTTTGGTTAACAGCGATCAATGACCAAAGCTCTGAATGAAGCTGTAAATTTTTCTACCGTACAGCATGTATTACTTAGAAAATAAAAAATGCTTGACGGCCTCGAATTGTATCTTCCAGTCAGCCTTGTACGATGATGAGTTTATGAAAAATCTGTCTCTTCACTGTAATAGACCTAATAGGACTTAACCGAAGGCAATTTTGGGCTTTGGCGTGCTGTCATTAAAGACGAATTAATGGTGTAATTGTCCCCAACCAATTTTACACTTAGGTCTTACTCGCCAATCGGTCATGACACTGTACAAACACCAAGACCTATCCGTAGACGCCACTATGACAACAAAGTTTCAAAATTCACGTCATCTGTTGTTTTAACGTCTCGACGAAGGTGATGTTTCAGGAGTAATTAGGGGGGAATGGCAGGTGGATACGTTGACGTGTATTGAATTGATAGCATGGTGTTATCTACCCATCATTAACGCATCATCTGAATAGATGACGCCAAGATCAGATGGATAGGCTTTGGTTGATTCTGCAATATCGCGAGAAGCATCATTTATCGTGAACAAACGCAAAGGGGACTAAAGAAGATTAATGTAAGACATATTGTGTAGGGCATAAACTGCAGATTAAGGATTTCGTGTGTAATCAAAATGATGAAAATCGGTTCAGCTGATAATAGCTAAGGGATGCATGAATCCACCGTTTGTTGTTGTTGTTGTTGTTTAACTTGCTAAATAGTTATTGGGAATATTGAGGTATGTGGAGGCAGGCGATGTAAAAACATTCAGTGCATTTGTTGTAAGGGATAAACACTAAATGAGTGCGAACGAACACTGCGTAGCACCTGCTCGAAGGAAAAGTGGTATAGAAAAAGGCTCGTAACATACGAACTAAGGTCATCTGTTTAATCAAAATGACAACTGTTCTTTTTTTTAAGTGGTATAAGAGAATTTGGGAGGGAAAATTGGTGTCAGCATTGGAATGACCATTATCAACACAGTCCTTTCAATTTTGCGGAGACCGATGACCATATAGGGTGAGGGACAAAGTGAATAAAATGGTCTGACCCATAAAAATCAACGAACCAGCGAGAGTCCTGCCACAATTTGTCAATATTCTTTAATGTTTCCACATACGAAGTACTTTGCAATTTACCGTAGAACGATGACTTTGTTTGCAAATAGCTGTGCGCTGTTCCTGTCGCTATCTTTGTTCCATTATCTAATATTTTCTATTTCAAAATCATCGCCGCGTAAGCGTTCATCTCTTCCCCCAAAGTGAGTGAATAATATCTTTAGCCTCTCTCGTAGTTACAATGTAGATCAATGGCTGCAGCCATCCACTGGTTTCTTTTAGAGCTATTGACATAATTGCGAATTCCTTCGGCAGAAATCCTTGTACCGCGTATAAAATCCAAGAGGCGCAAAACGTGCCAGTTAGAAGGCTGACTGTCACAAATGCCTTTCTGTCATTTTGTCCTCCTCTCCGTCTAGGATTTATGTGAAACAATCTTCGCAGAACATGGTGTGTTCTGCTGTCTTTATCTATATCTTTATAGTGGTCGACATCGATATTTTTGTTCAGTGCGGCAATGTTTACGACGTTGATCCGACGTGCATGGTTGCGGGCGACGCGAGCAAGAGCGATGTTGATCACTGTCAAGAATGTTCCTCCGGTCACTGCTGGTATGACATAGCAAATGTTTGCCCATACGACAGCCCACTGCGGTATGTTTGGCGCTTCCTTTCTCATGCATTCTGACGCAAAATATTCTCGAAACGGAAGATGTGGCCATGGAAAGAGCAACAAACTGAAGGGCAGTGTGAATACAGACGCGACTGCGAATATTCCTTTGACTCTCGGCAGCGTAAGCAGATTATGATATCGCAGTGGCGTTGCGACTTGCAGATATTTGTCAATGTTAATCAAGCACAAGCACAACATGGCTGTGTACAAGACAAGCATTGTGACGCCAGGAATGAAAACAGAAACGTTTTGGCAAGTAAAGGAGTTCATGAGTGGAAGCCACAACACCATCCATACAGACGAAACAATGTTCGACGCCGCCAGGAGGCAAGCGTAAGTTTGATGTAAGAAGCGCGTGATGTCCTCAATAAATTTCTGTTTTCGTAAGACCGTGAAAAGAATTATATTGAGAGCAAGACATAGAACACAATTACATAAGGACACTATGGCTATAGGATGCCACCATCTTTCCAAGGGGATGCTGTCAGACGAAGAATTGGCACTTGTCGTCATCTTTGAAAATTATACACCACTTAGTTCACCCAAAAGTTTTGCGTTTTGCGAAAAGTTTTTCAAAATAAGTGTATACAAGTTTTGCTGCAGCATAGCTGGCACCATTGGTATCTTGCATGTCTTGTACACATTTTGGAAAAACACGTTTCATTCAAGAAGATTCATGCACTTTCCTGTCCTGGAAAGGTCAAAGACAAAGATGTGGCTCTCTAAATCATTTGTGTCCTATAGTAAGATTCTCTCTTGTAGGCTTGATAGGCGTGCACATCATCTGTACCTTAATAACTATCGACAGGTTGACACCGTGATGAAGTATCTTCTTTAATGGAGCTCTGACATTCTTGATAATCACAGCTCTTGAAAAAAAAATGTTGTAATTCCCTTATTTCTAGTTAAAGAATGGTCAATCACCACGTGTCGCTTTAAAGAGAGTCCTTTTAGAACCATTATGGTGCGATATTCCTTTCTTTCTTGATAGCCAAGTGAATTGCCGAGGCCCGGTTAATTGTCAAGCTTATCCGATTTCAGCAAAATAATGTCTCTGTGCATTTATATGATATAAACGTACTCTTTGACACAACATTCGCTGTTGTCTTTATAGATGTAATTTTGGAATCATTTTCTGTCCATCAACGCAAACGAATTGTATTCCATTCTTTTGGAAGATGCACAATTACCTCGGTGCTGTAGGGGAAACAAAAACGCATTTTGGTGACGATGTCCGACCGTCCACGATGCCGTTCAAATGAAACAATATCTGCCGTTCCCACGCCCAGGGCTCCATTTCATAAAGTGTTGATATGATAACAACTCTTGCTGGAATGGCAATAGTCATGGTAACGACAAGAATCCAGCTTCCTGTTTAGCTGTTGGTATGGGAAGTTGCCATTCCAGCAAGAGTTGCTATCCTAACATATTTTATGAAATAGGGCCCAGGTCTTTCTCCGACATATAACCACGTATAGGAAAAAAAAATAATTAAAACACGGTGAAGAGTCATTTGAATTCCTCTTTTATCTGCCTGTCACTCTCCTTCGATGGCGAATTAAACGAAGCCTGATGCAATATCGTAAAGACTTGTCACTGACAGGATCGGTGTAGACACTTAAAGCAAAAGTACAAAGTTAATATTGCGCTTGGCTTGCTGATATTCAGGAAGCGTAATTAGTGTTTTCGCCTGTCATTTCTCAATATCACCAAAATTACTCTTCGCAAAGGAGAGAAATGATAATAACAACGCCACATCAAAAAAAAAAAAAAAAGAATGTCATGTCAGAATGACGGGGCAAACTCTGTTATACAGAAAACCATTCAGCGGGAACGCGACTTTGTACAAACCGCGTACCCTTTCTCGTATAATTATCCCGCTTGGATGTGTAAGTTTCACAAAATTAAACAGAAACTTTGTAAGTATATACTACTGTTTCAATGTTTCATTTTATAGCCTGTTCTAATTAAACACCAAAGCAATCAATAAAATTCAAGTATGGCTCATCAAATATCAGGATGATATAATCGGAATATGGTGATATTATGATTTGCAAAGATGAAAATGAGCGATTGGCCTTGCTTTTTCATTTCTTTTTCTTTCTTTGTTTTAATATCCTCGCTGCCATTCAGGTCATTTCATAATATGTAAAGGCTCACCTGTACCCAAACACGCTCTTAATAATTTATGTGTCTTTTATATTTACAAAAAACGTGTAAGAATAAAAAGCACACCGCAAAGCCCTATATTCTACAGCATTTCTTTTTTAATTCCCTTGTTGTTGTTCCTCATGAATACTTCCCAAGAGAGCAATGTAAGTTGAGCAAACAACGCAAGCTTAGACATTATTATTATTCTACTTGTATTCTACGCAAAACTTGTCATATATGGCACGTAAATGAAATAACAGAAATATTATGATAGGAGTCCATATACCATGATATTACAATGTATACATATATCTTTATTCACTTTTATAAATACATCTCAATATTTATATTCATGATATTTATATACATTTGTATTTGATCTGTAAGTACAAAAAAACAAACAAACAAAAATACGACAAATTGCATTTGTGACACTATATCTATAACATAGACCAAATAATAGCAACGTGAACTTGACTCCCCCTTGTATACAGAATTACTTTTACATAATAATTAAAGTTACAAAGTTTTCTCTCATTATCGTTGTAACCATGTCATCGGAAACAATTCGTGACCAATTTTACTGGAATTTAAATGACTAATTTTAAGTGTTCACATGTGAATTCCTCCACAGTGACTGGATGATATCTTTGGCCTCCCTTGTGGTTAGTATATAACACAGCGGCTGTAACCAGCCGCTTGCTCCCGTTAGCCCTAGTAAAAAAGGCAAGAGTCTCGCCGGCAGAAAAGCATGCACAGAGTACAAAAGCCAGCAAGCACAGAATGTGGATGTGAGGAGGCTAACAGTCCAGATTCCCTTTCTAGCACCCTGTACGCCATTCCTCTTCTGCTTCACGCACAAAAATCTCCGCAGACACCGGACTAAGATTTTATCATCGTCCGTTTGGCGTTCAGCGTCGGCATATCTCTTTAATTGGGCAACGTTGACGACGTTGATCCGACGTGCGTGTTTTCGGGATACTCGAAAGAGCTTGATATTGATTACCGTCAAGAATGCACCTCCGGTCACTCCTGGTATTACATAGGAAATGTGTAACCAAATGGAAGCCCACGGTGGTATGTTTTGCGATTCCTCTCTCATACACTTGGATACGAAATATTCTCGAAACGGTAGGCCTGCCCATGGAAATAGCACTACATAGAAGGGCAAAATGAGTATAAATGCGACCGCGAATACCCCCTTAACTCTCGGCAACGTAAGCAGAGTATGATATCTCAGCGGTGTCACTACGTGAAAATACCTGTCAACGTTGATCAAACACAAACACAACATGGTCGTGAAAAGTGCAATCATTGAAACACCGGGAATAAATGCAAATACGTGATTACAAGTAAACGAGTTTGCAAATGGATACCACAATACGACCCAAATAGATGAAGTTGTGTTCGTCATTACTTGAAGGGAAGTGTAAGTTTGATGTAAGAAGCGAGGAATGTCTCCAATATACCTCTGCTTTCGTAAAACAAAGAATACAACCGCGTTGAGAGCTAGAGAGAGACCACAGTTGAAGATGGACGCTATGGCTAGAGGGTGCCATGATGCTTGAAATGAGGTCTCTTCCACAAAATTCACACTGGTCGTCATCATTACACATCATATACCCAGCTATTAAAACACCAACAACCAGGCTTATCTGTTTTGTTTTTCCGAGTTATGATTGGATTGCTATAGACATTATTTCATTGCTAGATATCATTATAGTAGTAGCTACGACATAAAACGTTTGGTTAACAGCGATCAATGACCAAAGCTCTAAATGAAGCTGTTAATTTTTCTACCGTACAGCATGTATTACTTAGAAAATAAAAATGCTTGCCGGCCTCGAATTGTATCTTCCAGTCAGCCTTGTACGATGATGAGTTTATGAAAAATCTGTCTCTTCACTGTAATAGACCTAATAGGACTTAACCGAAGGCAATTTTGGGCTTGGCGTGCTGTCATTAAAGACGAATTAATGGTGTAATTGTCCCCAACCAATTTTACACTTTGGTCTTACTCGCCAATCGGTCATGACACTGTACAAACACCAAGACCTATCCGTAGACGCCACTATGACAACAAAGTTTCAAAATTCACGTCATCTGTTGTTTTAACGTCTCGACGAAGGTGATGTTTCAGGAGTAATTAGGGGGGAATGGCAGGTGGATACGTTGACGTGTATTGAATTGATAGCATGGTGTTATCTACCCATCATTAACGCATCATCTGAATAGATGACGCCAAGATCAGATGGGTAGGCTTTGGTTGATTCTGCAATATCGCGAGAAGCATCATTTATCGTGAACAAACGCAAAGGGGACTAAAGAAGATTAATGTAAGACATATTGTGTAGGGCATAAACTGCAGATTAAGGATTTCGTGTGTAATCAAAATGATGAAAATTGGTTCAGCTGATAATAGCTAAGGGATGCATGAATCCACCGTTTGTTGTTGTTGTTATTGTTATTTTTTTAACTTGCTTAATACTTATTAGAAATATTGAGGTAAGTGGAGGCAGGTGATATAAAAACATTCAGTGCTGCGCATTTGTTGTAAGGGATAAGAACTAAATAAGTGCGAACGAACACTGCGTAGCACCTGCTCGAAGGAAAAGTGGTAGAAAAAGGCTCGTAACATACGAACTAAGGTCATCTGTTTAATCAAAATGACAACTGATCTTTTTTAAGTGGTATAAGAGAATTTGGGAGGGAAAATTGGAGTCAGCATTGGATTGACCTTCTGCTGACTGAAGACTGGTGATACCCTCTCTCCTTAAAGGTTTGTCATGCCTGTATCAACACAGTCCTTTCAATTTTGCGGAGACCGATGACCATATAGGGTGAGGGACAAAGTGAATAAAATGGTCTGACCCATAATCAACGAACCAGCAAGAGTCCCGCCACATTTTGTCAATATTCTTTAATGTTTCCACATATGAAGTAGTTTGCAATTTACCGTAGAACGATGACCTTGTTTGCAAATAGCTGTGCGCTGTACCTGTCGTTATCTTTGTTCCATTTTCTGATATTTTTTATTTCAAATCATCGCCGCGTAAGCGTTCATCTCTTCCCCCACAAAGAGTGAATAACATCTTTGGCCTCTCTCGTAGTTGCAATGTAGATCAATGGCTGGAGCCATCCACTGGTTTCTTTTAGCACTATTGACATAATTGCGAGTTCCTTCTGCAAAAATCCTTGTACCGCGTATAAAAACCAAGAGGCGCAAAACGTGCCAGTTAGAAGGCTCACTGTCACAAATGCCTTTCTGTCATTTTGTCCTCCTCTCCGTCTGAGATTTATGCGACACAATCTTCGCAGAACATGGAATGTTCTGCTATTTTTATCTATACCGTTATAGGGGTCGACGTCGACATTTTTGTTCAGTACGGCACCGTTTACGACGTTGATCCGACGCGCATGGTTGCGGGCGACGCGAGCAAGAGCGATGTTGATCACTGTCAAGAATGTACCTCCTGTAACTGCTGGTATGACGTAGCAAATGTTTGCCCATGTGACAGCCCACTGCGGTATGTTTGGCGCTTCCTTTCTCATGCATTCGGACGCAAAATATTCTCGAAACGGAAGGTGTGGCCATGGAAACAACAACAAACTGAAGGGCAGCGTGGACATAAACGCGACTGCGAATATTCCTTTGACTCTCGGCAGCGTAAGCAGATTATGATATCGCAGCGGCGTTGCGACTTGCAGATATTTGTCAATGTTAATCAAGCACAAGCACAACATGGCTGTGTACAAGACAAGCATTGTGACGCCAGGAATGAAAACAGAAACGTTTTGGCAAGTAAAGGAGTTCATGAGTGGAAGCCACAACACCATCCATACAGACGAAACAATGTTCGACGCCGCCAGGAGGCAAGCGTAAGTTTGATATAAGAAGCGCGTGATGTCCTCAATAAATTTCTGTTTTCGTAAGACCGTGAAAAGAATTATATTGAGAGCAAGACATAGAACACAATTACATAAGGACACTATGGCTATAGGATGCCACCATCTTTCCAAGGGGATGCTGTCAGACGAAGAATTGGCACTTGTCGTCATCTTTGAAAATTATACACCACTTAGTTCACCAAAAAGTTTTGCGTTTTGCGAAAAGTTTTTCAAAATAAGTGTATACGAGTTTTGCTGCAGCATAGCTGGCACCATTGGTATCTTGCATGTCTTGTACACATTTTGGAAAACACGTTTCATTCAAGAAGATTCATGCACTTTCCTTTCCTGGAAAGGTCAAAGACAAAGATGTGGCTCTCTAAATCATTTGTGTCCTAGTAAGATTCTCTCTTGTAGGCTTGATAGGCGTGCACATCATCTGTACCTTAATAACGACCGACAGGTTGACACCATGATGAAGTACCTTCTTTAATGGAGCTCTGACCTTCTTGATAATCACAGCTCTTGAAAAAATGTTGTAATTCCCTTATTTCTAGTTAAAGAATGGTCCGTCACCACGTGTCGCTTTAAAGAGAATCCTTTCAGAACCATTATGGTGCGATATTCCTTTCTTTCTTAATAGCCATGTGAATTGCCGAGGCCCGGTGAATTGTCAAGCTTATCCGATTTCAGCAAATGTCTGTGCGCATATATAAATATGATATAAACGTACTTTTTTCATACAACATTCGCTGCTGTCTTTATAGATATAATTTTGGAATCTTTTTCTGTCCATCAACGCAAACGAATTGTATTCGATGGTAGATATGTCTTTTGGAAGATGCACAATTACCTCGGTGTGTAGGGGAAACAAAAACGCATTTTGGTGACGATATCCGACCGTCCACGATGCCGTTCAAAAACGAAACAATATCTCCCGTTCCCACGCCCAGGGCTCCATTTCATAAAGAGTTGATATGATAGAAATTCTTGCTGGAATGGCAATAGTCATGGTAACGACAAGAATCCAGCTTCCTGATTGGCTGTTGGTATGGGAAGTTGCCATTCCAGCAAGAATTGCTATCCTAGCTATCCCAACATCTTTTATGAAATAGGTCCCAGGTTTTTCTCCGACATATAACCACGTATAGGAAAATGATAATTAAAACACGTTGAAGATTCATTTCAATTCCTCATTTATCTGCCTGTCACTCTCCTTCGATGGCGAATTAAAGGAAGCCTGATTCAATATCTTAAAGACTTGTCACTGACAGGTTCGGTGTAGACACTTAAAGCAAAAGTACAAAGTTAATATTGCGCTTGGCTTGCTGATATTCAGGAAGCGTAATTAGTGTTTTCGCCTGTCATTTCTCAATTTCACCAAAATTACTCTTCGCAAAGGGAAGAAAATGATAACAATAACGCCACTTCAAAAAAAAAATGTCATGGCAGAATGACGGGGCAAACTCTGTTATACAGATAACCATTAAGCGGGAACGTGACTTTGTACAAACCGCGTACCCTTTCTCGTATAATTATCCCGCTTGGATGTGTAAGTTTCACAAAGTTAAAGAGAAACTTTGTATGTATATATTCAATATATATACTACCGTTTCAATGTTTCATTGTATAGCCTGTTCTAATTAAACATCAAAGCAGTCAATAAAATTCAATTATGGTTCACCAAATATCAGGATGATATAACTGAATATAATAATATATGATTGGTAAAGGTGAAAATGAGCGATTGGCCTCGCTTTTTCATTTCTTTTTCTTTGTTTATTTGAATATCCTCGCTGCCATTCAGGTCATTTCATAATATGTAAAGGCTCACCTGTACCCGAACATGCTCGTAATATACCTATTTCTTTATCTTTTACATTTACACCCACGTGTAAGAATAAAAAGCACGCCGCAAAGCCCTATATTCTACAGCATTTCTTTTTTTATTCCCTTGTTGTTGTTCCTCATGAATACTACCTAAGAGAGCAATGAAAGTTGAGCAAACAACACAAGCTCTGACATTACTTGTATTCTACGCAAAACTTGCCATTTATCATGGCACGTGAATGAAATAACAGAAATATTATGATAGGAGTCCATATACCATGATATCATAATGTAAACATATATCTTTATACATTTTTATAATACGTATTAATCTTTATATTCACGACATTCATACACATCTTTATTTGATCTGGAAGTACAATAAACAAAAATTCCACAAATTACACTTGTAACACTATAAATCAAATAATAGTAACAAGAATTTGACTCACCTTGTATACAGAATTACCTTTACATTATAATTAGTTATAAAGTTTTCTCTCACTATCGTTGTAAACATGTCCGTCGGAAACAATACTAATATACTCCAATACTTGAATTTAAATGACTAATTCTTAGTGTTCACATGTGAATTCCTCAACAGTGACTGGATGATATCTTTGGCCTCCCTTGTGGTTAGTATGTGACACAGCGGCTGTAACCATCCGCTTGCTCCCATGAACCCTATAGTGAGAAAGGCACAAGTCTTTCCGGCAGAAAATCATATGCAAAGAGTAGAAAAGCCAGCAAGCACAGAATGTGGAGGTGAGGAGGCTTACAGTCAAAATTCCCTTTCTAGCACCCTGTCCGTCATTTCTCTTCTGCTTCACGCACAAAAATCTCCGCAGACACCGGATTGCAATTTTGTCATTGTTTTCTTGGCGTTCGACGTCGATATATCTATCTAATTCGGCAATTTTAACGGCGTCAATACAAATGTACGACGGGCGTGTTTGCGGGATACTCGAACGAGCGCAATGTTGATCACCGTCAAGAACGCACCTCCGGTCACTGCTGGTATTACAAAGTAAATATTTACCCATATGACAGCCCACACTGGTGTATTTGGCTCTTCCTCTCTCATACAACTAGAGGCGAAATATTCTCGAAACGGAAGGCGTGGCCATGGCAACAACAGCAAATAGAAGGGCATCATCAATATAAATGCGAATGCGAATATTCCTTTGACTCTCGGCAGTGTAAGCAGATTATGATATCGCAGTGGTGTTGCGACTTGCAGATATTTGTCAACGTTGATCAACACAAACACAACATGGTCGTAAAGAGTACAGTCACTGAAACGCCGGGAATAAGTACGCATACGTGACGACAAGTAAACGAGTTCACAAATGAAAACCACAACACGATCCAAATAGATAAAGTTGTGCTCAACAGTACTTGAAGGGAAGTGTAAGTTTGGTATAACAAGCGAGAAATGTCTCCAATATATCTCTGCTTTTGTAAAACAAAGACAACAATCATGTTGAGAGCGAGAGAGAGACTGTAATGGAAAATAGATGTTTATGGCTAGAGGGTGCCATGATGCTTGGAATGAGGTCTCTTCTACAAAATTCGTAACCGTCGTCATCATTTCACATGTGAATACCCAAATATTAACCAACAAGAACCAGGTTATTTTATTTGAATTTAAATTTGCATTGCAATGGGCTTAGCAATATCATAGGATATTATTTTCAATCTGTCAGCACATGGTAACGCATATTGGAAAATGTTTGGACAACGGAAGTCAATGGAGGTCACCACTCCCGAGTGACATCCTTTACCCATTTCAAGAAGCGAGCATTATTGGGTGCTTCTTCTCTGTGCGATCGTGTAACAGATGGTCATTCAAGATCTGTCAGGTGGACGTTGCAGCGTCATCGGTTTCACATTCAAATAAGTTATGGGCACCATGGTTAAGTACTCTTTAGACGGAATCTTTGATAACAAACAGCAGCAGCAGCAACAACAGCAGCAGCAACAACAACAACAACAACAACAACAACCAATTTTTCTTTCACAATATTTACCTTTCATACTCTTTCTCCGATGGCAACTGATGAAAAAAGGTGTTCACTGTCTGTATGATTGGCAAAATTGATCCTATTCACCCTTAAGCTTATAAACAAATCATAATTATACTCTGCGTGTTGTGTGAAACAGGGTTTGCAGATTTCAATCTGTCAATATTTCATCTAGAGAATAATAAGCTGACCAATATCCAATTTCATTTCCTAATCAGCCTGCTACCATGGTAAAGTAAAAAGAAATACTGGTAGGATTTTTCAAAACTCTGCCTAATTACTGTAAGTTACAATTACTAACCAAAGCCGAGACCGATTTTCCCCCTTTTCTTTCCGTCATTCAAAACGGTTGTCAATAATGAGCGTAGTACCGCTTGTCAGCTCTCAATTTTGAGCTTATTCTCCTGGATATCAAACATCTCATGTATTCATCGTTTTTGTGACATCATTGTCGAACCCTTTTAGTCCAGATTTTTAAATTTAATCTAGACAGGAAAACACACATGAATTTATTCAAAAGTACAAAAATTCATGTCTTTTCTTTTCTTGAATTTTCTCAGACTTTTGTTGAGAGTTGTAATGATATTTCTGTCTCTATGAATGAACATCTATGTGCTCGTGTAATTTCACTTTTGATGTCGTTTGAAATCTTTGATGAGGATGGTAGAGGAGTCGGGTAAGCAATATGGACACGTACAAGTAGTGAAATAATAGCAGGAAGTCATCTATATACCATGCACCGTTTGAATGAATGACACCAGTGCCTTTTGCATAAAAGTTTAGATCGAACGTAGGGCAGAAGTCAAACATCAATCTTTTAATACTCAGTTCTGATCTGCTGATGCCTGACTTTTGCCTAATTGTTAAAAGATAATGTTTGATTTACATCTTTTTATGCACTGGTCCATGGAGAGCCCTGAATCATGGGCATAATGGGTTGATTTGAGGTTGAGGTATTATCAAGAGAAGCCCCATTCATCTTGAACAGACGCTAGGGCGACTGAAGAATAGGCCTCCATGAAAGGCAAATTGTGGAGTATAATAACATGCTAGTATAAATATATCCTGAAAGGCTTTTAAAATGATGAAAAGCGAGTAGACTGATTGGTAATGAATCTACTATCAATTACACTTTATACTATTAATTGGGAATTTTGAGACATGGGGAGCCAAACGATACAGTAACACTCTTGCTGTGCGGTTGCTATAAAGGTTACACTATGCGGTGTTAGAATTTTTAGTGATTGTTGAATAAAAAAAAGACACGAACGTTGTCTTAATCATTTCGAATAGTAAAAGTGGGAGAAGCACGTTCTCGATATTCTAATCATTGTTATCTGTTTCTCCGAAATGATACCTGATCTCTTTTACAATGCTATTCTACACAATACAGCGGTGTGATAATCTATTTCTAGCGTGATCGCGATCGACTAATCAATCTTTAATTCAATTTCATTCGGTCTAAGAACAATAAAGGATCGTTATACAAAAAATTGATATTATTGATATGAGTAGTCCTTAGGACCCTATTTTCTCAACATCAACAATTCCCCGAAAAAAAATATTTGTATGCTTTGATAACATATTATTCAAACTGCCTTGAACAAAAGTTTGCACTATCTGATTACAGCTTATATCAAGTTTAGTCTTTTCTGATGTATATATTCCTTTGAGTATTGAAGATCAAACATTTTTGTTTTGTTCCAGTGTTCCACGTCTTACAAGCTTGGCTTTCTTAGTGGAACACTGTTTTCCATCATCGTGATTATTTACTATTTTTGTTGCCATGGCAAAGTGCATTGTTTCTTTTTTTATGACATCATTCGTGCGTATGATTTATATTGTATTTGAAAAAAAAATCCTTTATCAGACGAGTGTAAGAAAAATGAAAAAAATTGTATCACTTTGGATTATGTCAACTTTTTCTTTTCTTTTTGATGATGGAAATAAATGCACAATTGAATTGAATTGAACTGAAACATATGAAATGGGACGACTGAAAATTTTGTTGTTGTTGGTTTTTTTTCTGTAACACCTGTAGTACTGTGCCTTGATCAATATTTCCTTTGACACTGTCTTCGGGAGACTGATCTCCAAGGCACGTGCCTATCAATACAGTATGACAGACCGGGCACCATCCCATGTACTCGTACTAGTCCATGAACTGCCGGCTTCATATAATAGGGGAAACCCCCACTCGCTTAATTCAACGTAGAGGGCGAAATGGATTGCAACCACATTACAAAAATACTACACGTACACACATGTGCATTGTGTTTACGCCACACGATCGCCGCGAAGAGACAGCAGTGTACTCCCGCGAAACCCAAAATACAAAAGCGTGAATGACTTATTGCAACATATTCAATTTCAAGCATTTTCGCCAAATCAGCTCTACAATTTACCGTTTCCGCGTTGATCTCGGAGGTCAGAAAATGTCTTCTCACGACTCCAAACCAAAGACGATCTCTCTGATGGACGTCGATGCCGTCGGTGTGGACTTGGATCACACACTGTGCAAATATAAGCTTGACCAAACATTCACGGTATGTTTAGGGCACGTTGCGTTGATAACAGACACCTGCACCGGTCGTGTAATACTAGTACTTGTACAATGTACTAGAGTTGTACAATACAGCTGCTGCCAGCTACTGACAGTAATTTACTGTACTGATGTGATAGCTGTATGCCTACACTTTAACGAGAAAATAAAGGTAGTGCAGTGTAAAACCTGTCAAAGCCTACAAAGCAGAACTTTGCATCCTAATACAGTAATAGTAAATGTGAGATGTAGGGGGTCTATTTGTGTAGTCAGCAGTTTGACGGAATAAAAAGGAGAGCGGGTATGAAATGTAGCCCTCATAGTTACCGTATGCGCACACAATTCCTAATGTCATGATGCACCTGAGTGTGCATCATTTGTATATTGTAAACTTATGACAAAATATCCTTGTATCCATTTGCTTTTAATACCTATTCGTCAAACAGCAGTCGGTCAGCTAGTTAGTATAGTACCAATAGTGGTACTGGTTTTATGAAAGTTTAGTATGCCAGTACTGCCGAGCAGCTGGCCAATTAGCCTGTCCAGACGCTGTTACTGCGCTATGCTACGTATCTACGTACAGCGACTGGGCTGTGTATAGTTACTGGCCAATACTGTGAGAGAGACCCCACTCATTAAAAGACCCTAAAACATCTTGTATTGTATCAAATTACTATTAAACAATGTTTCCAGTTTGAAATATTCTGAGCTGTGAGGTACCAGTACTAAATTTACATTGATCGTACATTTTGCTGATGAGTACGATACGCAAATTATATTTTGCGAGTTTAAATTTTCGCGAATCGGGAATTCCTAAAGATTTCGCGAGTAGTTAAAATTTGTGATCATGGAGTCCTGTACTGTACAGAAAATGTACATGCATAATTATGTCACATCCACATCGGGATCAGAGTCAGTATTTTTGCATGTTTTTAATTTCGGGAATAGCACCGGACTCGCAAAATTCGCGAAAATAAAAACCTCACAAAATATTCGGCGTATAGATCTACAGTACTTGGGATTAGTGTAGTGACACTGTGTAGGTGATAAAGAGATTGAAGCTATGGTTTGACACACAAATGGGTGTTTGTGGTTAATAATCCTTAATGCTAAAGTAAAGGCAACTCTGATTTTCCACTGGACCAAATTGCATCAAAATCACAGGAACAATGGTCAATATTTCAAATAACTCGAGTGAATTTGAATCAAATTAAACTTACAATCAGAAAGCATCAATATTGATATTGACATCTGTGTTGCTAACAAAGTAACTCACTCATAGTGAGCTGCAAATTCACGATCACTGTGTACACTGCCTGCATAATCTGAAACTGAAGTTAGCCATGGAATAATGGAATGTATCTTTCAAGTGGCCTTAATAATCTTGACTCAATACGGAACAATGTATTGGTTGTGGCTAGTGAAAAGATACAGGACGGTTGAGATGTGTATGTGCATGTGGGAGTCTGTGTCTGTAGATCACTGTCTGTTTGTCTGTGTGTGGTCTTGTGTAGAGTTGGAACTGTGCTTCCAAATGACTATTGAGTTTGCCATTCATCATTAATGATTTTGTACATTGTTTTTTTTTTTTTTTTAGCTCCTGATTACTTGAAGGATTTGTTAATGATTATTACACGACTAACTTCAGTTTCAGATGGTACAAATAGTGTACGCTGTGAGTGTGATTGCTCATGAAGTATGAGTTGTTTCTTAAACAATGCTTACATAAAAAAAGAAAGATTATGAAACTGCATTGTGCCTGACACCCTAGCTCATATTTTTCATAATGAAAGTTTAAAGGAACAGTACACATTTCTGTGACCTGTTACTGAAAGCGAACATTTTCTGGATGCCTTTTGAAGAGGCTTTTTCAGGTGCTCTTTAAAAGATCACCATGATAGTGAACTTTTGGGAAGTTCCCTTCTTATAATTTTCTGTTGGATATATTGTTTTGCTATGTCCATATCTTGAATTGTTGTAGAGTTCCCATTTAGAGAGGGCAGCACACAGAATTAACCAAAACTTCAAAAATTCATCATAACTTTAAACAGATTTTGACCATGTGAGTGACAAAACTCTTATGAAAAGGGCTTTCCGATTTGTGTCCGTCATAACAATCTGACAGTCCAGTTTAATCCAGATAAATCAAAGTTACTTTACATCACAATGATTTCTAGTAATGCCTTTTAATTGGAAAATTTAGAATTTCCCATTACCTGTGAACAGCTCAACCTTCAGATTTTTTTTCCTTTTTTTTTTTTTTTTTAAGATATGGTGACCTGTTTGGGCCACTAAAATCTTTAAATTCATTCAATTTGATGGCCCCAAGATAAAAGATCAAACGTAATCTTTTGTTAATCATGGTTGCCCAATTTGACTAACAGAAGTACGGTAACCTTAAAAGTGTACTGTAAAAGTGGATATTTTTGTGTGACGCTGGGCCCAGTTGGAAGAGCTTTGCGTGTTTTTAATTCTGCGGAATCGAGACAGTAAGTACGGGAACATTACGGCAAGCAAAAATATCCATGTAATTTTATTCTCACGCTAGTTTTTTGGTTGCACGAAATGCACGAAAATTTCTACTTTTACAGTACTCTC
Organism: Diadema antillarum; assembly: GCF_040938485.1. Classification (NCBI taxonomy): domain Eukaryota; kingdom Metazoa; phylum Echinodermata; class Echinoidea; order Diadematoida; family Diadematidae; genus Diadema; species Diadema antillarum. The sequence goes on from NW_027270896.1 coordinate 111,286, forward strand.
CCTATTAATTCCTTCCTGCTTTTATGTGTTGACTTTTTTTTTGTCACATCTTAGCTTATCTACAAGAGCCTGGCAGAGTCAGTGGTGACCAGGAAGGGCTATAGCAAAGAATTGCTGGAGCCTTTCTACAAACATAGAGACTTTTGGTGAGTAATCAGTAGAATGTGTGTATCTGTATTTGTATGTGTTTCAGAGTAATGTGTGAAATGTATTTTGTGGCTTGGGAAAAGAGAGAATTAGGTTGTCTCAAAAGCTGAAGGTGATTAGGGAAAAGAATTTGTTTAAATACCTTGCTGTTTTTTATTTTTTTTTTTGGGGTCTATTTTGATTTTATATTGTCAGATGACTTATTGACAATGATAGAATTCAGTCTTGAAGAGAGCTTTAACCCTAACATACCTGGGGGGCCATAATGGCCCTCCCTCGACGAATTCCGCGACCATTCCGGTGCGCAAAATTTTTTGACCGCACCGCTCCCTGACCTTTTACTTTCAATTCTCGCGCAACTTTTAAGACCAAATTTGTCACACCCGGGTATACCGTTCCGAAGCCACGCCCCTTCAAAAAATTTTCGTCAACCCCAAAATTGCTCAAAAACGTGATTTTGTGTACAAAGTCAATACAAATTTTGTGTTTTTTCAATTAGTTCTATATAAATATTCATATTTTTAATTCTAATGGCTGAAAACAATTTATTTTAGTATAATTATGCTTCAAAAAATGTGTATGACAAATTCTGCTGAAAAAAATAACAAAAACAAATGTTTGAAAAAACAAAGAAGTACATAAGAAAATGATAAAACAATAAAAAAATTAGGAAATTAATTTTGATACTGAATTTTTTTACGCACAAATGTTTGGAATGTCACTAGGAATATTTACACCAAAAAATCAGCATTCCATAAGCTTCTTTAAGCCAATTACAGACAAAAATAGAAAATGCAAATTTTTTGAAAATGTAACTTAACAGTCATGTAGATTACATCCGGCTTTATGTTCATGCAAAATTTTGCGTCGATTGCGCGATCAACGGCCGAGATCTGAAGGGAGGGCCATAATGCCCCCCCCCCCCCCCCCCGAATTCAAGCTCGCTAAATAGCCCAGGTACAAGTGTAAGTTAGGGTTAAGCCGATCCCCTCATATAAAAAGATTACAAACACATACATACACACACACACACACACACACACACACACAGACAAACAACGAAACTACATGGATCAAAATGCCATGGATTGAGTCAATACCGAAGTTTTATATTTGTTTTCTGTGCAAATTCCTCATTGTATTGATATATTCATCTATGGATATAATGAAACATTTAAGTTGTGAGTGCAATTCTATATCCCCAAAACAAATTTCTTTATAAGTTGCTGATTACTGTCAATAAGAATCTCGAGAACATGAACATGATATTTACAATGCAGAAGTTACAATCCAATAAAATCACAGTGTTCAGTTTACAGTACTGTAACATATAATGAGAATCAGATTTAGATACAGGCATGAATTAGTCAGCAGTAATCTGAAAGTCTTTCAGAAGTGATTGCTGTGTTTGACTTTCACATTCCATGATTGTAATTCTAGTGTGTTTGTAATTTTCACACACGGATGGCAAAGGTCTTCGGTTATCAGATGTCTGTGTGACATTTCTCCTCACTTTTGCAATTTTGATCTGATATGATGTACATTGTATGATTTTGATTTTTGCAGGGTGAATAATAAAGTCAGATTTTGTTTTTTTTTTAGTGACTCATCCATTTCTCATTCTAGACAAGAGTGTGAGAAAGTCCTCACCCACCTTTCAACATTTGGGGTTCCAATAGAGTCCCAAATCAAGACATACATTGTATTGCATTGCATGAAAACCAATGATTTACAACAATTTCAAGTAAAGCTATCATATTTATTTTATATTGGATCAGAGGCCTATTCTTGATATCAGGCCTTCACTTCTTTTAGATGATATGTCAGCATAGATTTTGAAGAATTCTGAATAGAAAGAATGAGATTGATAAGCAAAACAATGAAAATTTGATCATGACCAGTTAGGGAAATCATTAAATTTTGAAACATGCTAATTTTCACAAAACAGTTCTTGAACAGTTGATGTGAGCTGGAAAATGACATCACCTCACAATTTTAAAAGTGCTGAAATTTGATTGTTCAGCTATGTAAAGTGCAAAACATACATGTGCAATATTTTTCTATGCTAAGTTACTTCACAATAATAATCAGTCATGTTTATTGGAATTTGAGACTGGGGTGTATAGATTGCATTCAAACAAAAAGAGAAGTAACTTCAAATTTCAAGATTTTATGTAAAAAATATAATATCTTTGGCAAGTAGTGAGGCAATATAATGTATATCAGCTTATTTATTTGCATTTGACCATTCAAGGAGAGTTTTGGTAAAATTAGTCAAACTCCAAACTCCTTTTTTTTCTATTTTTTTTTTTGTGTTTTGTTGTGTCAAAAATGTATTTCTTCTTATTAGGGCTAAGTTCACATCTTGAATTCCTCCTAAAACCAAGATCACCATCATCAAATGCCATTCATTTTCCATGCAACCAGATCACAAGTGGCTACCATGTTATCTGTCAATTGATCTTTGAATCGCATGTTTGCTTTCAAACAATGACCGAGCAAGGATGCTCAGTGGTATGGTCCATCCTTAGAATCATCGCAGGACCCTGCCCACCATTTCTCCCAGTCTGGTATAGCCCTTCTTCGGGATCTCCCCTTCTGCTCAGCTTTCTCATCCTCCAGCAAGCTCTCCACCACCTGACACATCATGTCCGGACTCAAAAGTTGATCCTCTGTGATGCTCTCGGGGTAACCCTGCTTCCGCCACTCAAAGTAGGAGTTGTACAAGTCATCGTCCTTGTCGACGAGGAGCAGATGCTGCACAAGGTCCTGCATGTTGTTGAATTCGTCAACGTGGATGAAAGAGTGCTTCGGTAGCACAAGCAGGTAGTCATCAATCGGTGGCCCATACACCACTGGAACCAAGTCGTTGCGGAACGCAATGTCCCACACCTGTGTGATGTAGTTGCGACACTTGCAGTCTTCCAGTGCCAGGTAGAATTTGTGCTGCTGCAGTCTGGAGTTGCACCCAACAGAGTTTGGAATGCAAGGCTCGGGGCCACAGTGACTGTAAATGCTAATGTCCATCAGCTGGCCAAGTTCCTCAATGAACTGTTTGCGGTTCCAGGTCGCATTCTGAGCATTTCCCTCCGTGCAATCCTTCTTAACCCATGCAGCTAACTTGCTCTTTCCTGTGGCCCAGTTCGTCTGCCAAGTCTCATTTCGCTCTTTGTGGACCTTTCCAAAATCCCCAAAGAGACTTCCCCTGTATCGTCGGTAAGACATTATGTAGTCATAGGAAGTGCTGTAGTATTTTCGTGGTGGTATTATGCTTCTTTTTGTGTGTACTGGACTTTTGGTTGAAAAGAAGATCCATTTTTGCCCACGTGACTTTCGCTTGTGCATCGCATCCCAGTCCCAGGGGGTAAGGTAGTGAAATAAGACTGCATCGCTCGTTGCCATGGTTATAAAACTAGTGTCCTCCACCTGCCTCAGACCACAGGAAAGACCAGGGCACTGGACTTCCTGTCTGCCATCAGCAGCCCAGTGGATGCTCTTCGTCCAAATTTGAACTTGCTTGTAGCACGGCTCACTCTGATCTTCTCTCATTTGGGATCCATGATCCTTCAGAGTCTCGCCACTTTCAACATTTTCAAAGAATTTATTGCTCTTCTCATACCTTTCCTTGTTTTTTGCCTGGTCCTCTGAGCCAGCTGAGTCTTTTGCAGTTGTGCTTGTGAGGTATGTTGAGAGCAAAAAGGCAAGGGAGTAGAAAAAGGCAGCTGCCAGCAAAAGGCTGTAAAAAAGGCGAAAGCCCCTGATGAAATTATTCGAACATCTTGGAGTGGAGCGCTTCATCCTGAAATGTTTTGAAATAACATGCTCTCCAAGGGGACCTGTGAGTGAGATTCGATAGAAGTACTGGATTCATGTCGTCTGTAGTGAAATAGGAGAAGGTTTTTTGAAACTTATATGTTTCCACACAGTGAATTATGAACAATTTTGTAATTGCAACTTTGACATAAATGACTATTGCTGTGATAACGTCATTGCATGTGTCCCATTACTTACCTATAGTGACCGCGCCATATAGCTAAAACTGCATCGTGCAAGCACAATCCACTTCAGTACAGTTACAGGCATTGCACATGTACAGTACATTCTATGAGGGCATGTCGAAGAGCTCTACAGTATTCTGTGTGTTTTTTGTGTCCTATTTTTATGTTTAGGGCAAGGCCAAAATGTGTTTTTAGTTATGTAGCTACGGTTTTTAAAATTGCAGCCAAATTCAATGACCCACTTAGAATCTACGATAAAATGATATTGTTCCAATTTGAATAGTACATGTATGTCCCTCATTTGCCTTTCTTTTAATTTTTTAAAGGTCATCATGGTGGAAATAACCTGTCTTTACGTTCTGACACTAGACTATTTATTGAATTTTATATACCATTGAATATCTCATTTGTTATGATGGTGTGAAAATCTTCTTAATTGGCATTATTCATTTATATCCTTTGTAGTTCAGATTTGAGCCTTTTAACATCACCATCCCTTCATGAAATTCCACTGTCTTAGCTTGAAATTGGTAGCCAGTTCAATTTAATTGCTTAATGTTGAAAAATCAACTTTCATGGAAAAAATAGCTTTGACTCGCCCACAAACACACTTTACTGTTCTATTAAGACCTGGGGATTTTCTAATATATACCAGCTGGGCCAACGTTTTCACTCCATGGCATCCCCATGCTACCAAGCTACTGTGGAGCCACAGGGTACTGTAAAAGAGGAATGTTTGCGTGCATTTTGATTTCGCAAATTTTGCAAGCGCCAAGATTCGCGAAATCAAAATGAACGTGAAAGTTCTTGTCTACATTATGCATTGAATGCCAGTAGCAATTCGGGAAAATTTCATGCCCCAAAGAAGACTGTCGGCTCCAATTCGCGAAAATTTCATTCCGCGAATATCATGTTTTGCAGTACATCACACACCTTATCAGGGCAAATACCTCAGGGGAAGGGTCCTGGGTAATTGCCGTAGACCCATCACACACAATCCTAAACATTCTGTAAATTCTGTAAAGGGGGTCCAGGTGGGAAAGTTTCCAGTTAAAGGAGGCTGTCCTTTCAGGTTGGAGTCTTTGCTATTCAGATCTACTTCGTGTATGTTCACAAAGATCAGGGCTGATACTACAATTTGTAATTTCAATACAGAAAAATATGCAGGCATCAAAATGTAGTTTTTCATGATCACACCTACCATTTCAAGACAAACTGCTGACTTTGTTGTTACGGCTGAGTCATATAAGGTGAATGGAGTTTCAACGTGCTGCTGTTTACTCTACTGCGATTCTCTTGCACCGGCACAATATACAAATTGTACGGTAGTCACTCCACTCTGAGCAATACTGGGGCCTGCACGTTACAAACATCACACATCATACAATCCATTCTTTTCTATTATAGTTCAAACTGTTCATTCCAACTCACTCCAGCATGCAATCAGAATTTTCTTTGGGAGATCTTTTTTTTGTTTGTCTTTCTTTGTTACTGCAGGTTTTCAGGGTCCAATGAGCATGAAAGAAAGGAATGTACCACTACCAGTATCAAAATATCCTCACTTTGGCTTTTTTCATAATTCTGCACTTTGAGTAGGAATAAGATTGTTTTTGTGAATTTGTCCAGAAATTTTGTGAATTTGTCCAGAAAAAGATTAAGCTTTTTTTTCTTATTTGCTTTGCATTTCCCCTCATTTCATTTTGTCTGAAGGCCCCCCACACATAATGCAATGTGATAAACTTGTACAAATGTTATGTTTGTTCTGACTGATGTAATATATGTGTGGATCAAAATACATAATTCACTATGTCTCCTTGCAAGGCTTCTAATGGTCCTGTGTCTGTTCTATGACATCACCGTATCATTGACATCTTTTACACAGTTAGGAATAAGAAATGAAATTTAAACTAGATGCTGCTAGTATTTTCCACATGACTGTTGTTCTTTTTTTTTATAGAATCCTTCCCCCCAAAATGGTCGCAGATATGGAAATCCTGCAGATCAAAAGTAGTGGAGCTATAGTACAAAACTATCATAAAAGGTTGTTGTTAAAGTGTCACTACCCCTTCCCCCCCCCCCAAAAAAAAAAAAAAAAAATCCCACAGACTATTATTTTTTGGATATTTTAAGTTGTTTTCCATAATCCTCTAACTTTGAAGTTGATTATTAGACATATATGCCTATCTTTATTTCTATTTAAATGTTAAAGCAAGCAGACCAGCCCCTGTAAACACTCTTTAGGACAGTGGTCTTGAAGATTGAAATACAATTTGTGATTTTAATGTGATGTATTGGGTCAAATGAAATTCTGTGTTATAGTCATAAAGACATGCTTGAATAAAATGAAAGTCTCTTGTTTTCAAAACATTCCTATACCATTATAAATGCCATAAGGAATTTTATGATATCAAATTCTCACAATAATTTGTTTAAAAGTTTCAGCCAAATCACCTTCATAATTTGCAATTTTTATCAGTTTTGAAATCTATGATTCCCCCAGAGTATCATGGTGCCAATTCACATAAAAGAGTTTGATCCTTAATTTGCTTTCATTGAACAAATCATGTTGATCTTGATCTTTGAGTGTATTTTGAAATTGAGTTTTAAAACCTGGTACTGGTTTTTAGTAATCACCATGAAAAAGATATAATTTGATGGCCAGGGGAATCTGTATAAATTCTCCTGATTTTGTTTTCTTCTACTAACCATATCGTATTGAAATTATCAAACTGGTAAAGATGACCTTATCTTCACTTCTGTAAAAAAATGTTCATAAAGTTAGGTCTTTTTGTAAAGCCCCCATTCCACTATCACGATCTGGACCCAGATCTGTCCCGATCTAGCAGATCGGGAGAGAGCGGCAAAAGCGTACAGGGATCGGAAGCATCATAGCAGCAGCATGTGGAGGTCGGGGTTGGAGCGGGCATTTTTTCAGATCGGGAAGAAATTTTGAACCTGTTCAACATTTCTTCCCGATCACCCCGATCAAAATTGACCTATTTTTAATCGTACGGCAAGCGGGGAGAGCGTAGTGACAGCGTAAACGCAGCGGGAGAGCATAGTGACAGCGTAAGCGCAGCGGGATGAGAGTAACAGGATCTTTCTCAGCGTAGTAACATCAGCACAGAACGGGAAGAAAACTTACACAAAAATATCTGCCAGAAGAAGATCAAGAAAATTGAAAGGCAGAACTGTTGAGGAGGAGGAGGGCATTATCGCTGCACCTGTCAGGGCAGAACGTGAAGAAGGAGCTCAAATTTTCGAAGAAGGAGCTAAGAGATGAAGAAACAGAAGAGGAGAAAGCAGCAAAGCACCTACCCAAAAGGCGAAGAAAGAGAGACTGCACGTGATGCTTAAAAGAGGAGGAAGAGGACATAGCAGAATTTTGAAGAATATGAAATCATCTACAACTGGAGGAAGATGGACTATAAAAGCAAGGACATCAAGAAAAAGCCTTGGAAAAATCAGCACGTCTTTGTTTATAACAATACATTGCTGCAAAAGAACCGTGAGTTGATGAGCCTCTTCGAGATCCACAGTATATTTCTTCGGTTCTGCATGCTAATAAGTTGACTGACTGCAGATCGACAGTCGAATCGGGGTACATAGGGGCACATCAGGCACTTTTCAGCTCTCTGAACGGGGTGACAGCGTGAAAAGATCGTATAGATCGTTCAGAGCGTAGATACAGTGTGCATCGATCGGATAACATCAGCAACATCACACTGACAGCGTAGCTACATTGTTCTAAAGCGTAGCTGCAGTGGCAGAGATCGTAGTGCCTCATTCCCGATCATCGTAGTAAGAGCGTAGCAAGCATGTGGTAGTTGTAACTGCAGCGTACTTAGGGCGTTCTAGCATCGTACTGTGTCCAGATCGGCTCAGGTTTTACCCGATCCTTCCCCATCTGAGAAAATTGTCAAATCGTAGCGAGAACGTCATAGTGGAACTGGGGCTTAAAGTAGTCAATCAAACCAAGGAGGTTTAAGAGTTGGAGTTCCAACTGGCTGTAATTATTCAAACAATTGTCAGATTTCTATTGATGTACAAAAAAATTTCACAGGTGCATTTGTGCCTTTGATGATCGATGTTCGAAGCCGCCGTCTTGCTGAGCAGTCTGAAGATTCATTTTGAACATTAACATAATATTTGCCATATTTTGCTTATTTATTGATTATGCGAAATGAAATTTCACTTAATGATAAAGCATGTAAAACAAAAATCAATCCCGCGCAGAAATTTGTGCAGAAGTGTAAATCAGAGCTGTATCATGTGAAAATGTTTAAAATTGTACCATCCTGGAAAGCCGGTTTTATCACTTATCCGCTTAATTCCGACAAATAAAACTGACGTGGGACAATCTTCAAATATAATTCTTTATTGATAGATATATCAGATTAGTGCAAGGGTATGCCCAGTCGAGTAATTTTCATCTTTATTTCAGCATTTTTTGCGCAATTTCTATTCGCACATCCTCATGTCTGTATACCACCTACCTTGTACATGTATAAGAAGGGATAGCGAAAAGTAATTACCATCACAAATTATATCTTCCTTAGAAAGTGGCTGGTGATTATGCAATGAGACACGAGTCAATTGTCTTCCTATCTGCGTGGCAGATCCTGTTTGGCACGTGCTTCAAATATTTCTAAGCGGCGGCATCGAACATCTAGTAAAGGAAATAAGACAGTGTGACTCCATTCTCTGGAACCTCCTTGATCAAAGCTTGGTATTACACTCCAGACCTATAAACTCCTATGCCATGCACGAGAGCTTATGCCTTTCATTAAGTATTGGTGAGGAAGAGGAAAATAAACGATCCTTTGCAAATCTCATTATTCCTCCATCACAGTTACATTTTACTTCTGATCCAATATTGAATTTTACTATGTGTACACAGAGATCAAATTATTCTTTTTCATTTTTTCCCCCTCATACTCCTATACATGACAGCACAAAAGGTCTTGTGTTTGATGCCAAGAAGGGCAACTTCCTGAAACTGTCAAGAGAGGGCGACATCCTTCGGGCCAGCCATGGGACTGAGCCAATGACAGCTGAGGAGATCAGCAAGATTTATGGAAGTGTGGCAAAGTGGGAGGATTTTGATTTCCTGAAGGATACTCTCAAGCAATCAGGTCAGATTTTTAACTCCAAAGTTGGCAACATTTTTTCTTGAAATTTTGACGTCTGATGTGTTCGTATTTGATGGGTTGATTTTGCCCTCTATTGGTGTTTTGACTGTGAATTTTTGTGATTATTGATTTGTCCTTGTGTGTGTGATTTCACTGGTCGAACTGAATGTTGGATGTATGCATGATGCATTTCTTATGGTGTTCTTTTCTGCTAATTTCAATATCATTTGACACAAGCATCTGTTGTCTCTTTTTATTTTTGTTATTACTTTTCTCTGCATTTTTCTTGTGAGAAAAATGTGATCATCTATTTTTCTTTGGCCAATATACTGTAGTTTAAACATGAAAAAACTTTTTTTTTTTTCATGTAATAACACTTGCAATAAAATAGTTGTACTTCATTCTGAAAGTCACTTGGCTATGAATCATCTTGTGTTCTTCTGTCATACTGCTGTGTGATGCGATACAAAGGGAGGTCGTAGCCTCAAAGATCGATGTCCAAGTTGCTGATCCAATCAAGGGCAGCATTACTTGGCTTAGCAAGTCCTGTAAGCCCTCCTGGGAACTTTCAACGGTGGCAGTCCTCCGCAATGTGATGCAGGGTTTGATTGGGATGGTGGCAGTGACATGCTGGACTACCCAAGAATACAAAAAGTCTGTGTACAGTGAATGCCCTGTACAATGAATTCTCTGTCTATAGGAAGGCTGAGTCTATTCTGTATACCGGTACTTGAATAATTTTCCCTTTTTTAATTTCTTCTTCAAAAGTATCTTTCACAATCACAGACAAAGCCGATCAAATATAAATATGCAAGTTATATCAAACACAGCTTTCCTTGTTTTGGTATCAATATTTGCCATTTGCAGTAGAAACTCTGTTTCATTTTTGCTGGCATTTTTTTTTTTTTGCATGTTAGCAATATCATTAAAAATGGGGTGGATTCTGAGGTAAGTTTCATGTTGGGTCTGTTGTGGTACAAGCTACAGGTAATGGAAAGTTTGTCGGTGATCCAGATCGTGAACAGAATCCACAAATATACAACATAAACAACAACAACAAAAACAAGAACAGCAGCAGCAACAACAACAACAAGAATGGCAGCAACAACAACAACAGCAGTAGCAGCAACAACAACTACAACGACAACAACAACAACAAAGAGCCAGGTGTACAGTTTACTATAGAGCATTGTAATGTGACTGTGTGGTCTTGATGGAGGTTTGTGCTCTTTGAGTGCTTTTTAAAAATCAACCATGAACCTGGATTTAGATCCATTTCATGAGTTGTAACTTCTGATGTTAGTCTGTGAGTAAGAACACAGTTAAAACAATTGTAAATTGGTAATCCAAGAAGTTTTTAAACAGTGTTTTATGTCATGAAAACCACACTCACAGCAATAATCTTGTATACCCAGTAGGAAATGTTATAGGAAGTAACAGATATTTTAACCAATGAGGTTGCTCTTTGTGGAGAAACACTCCTTGCCTTTGTTTAAGCAAGCACTGTTTGGATGACTGCTATTGTACATTATAAAATGGGTTCAAGAATGTAGCCAATTGGAAGCGCTGAAATGAGTCATGTGTGTGTGCATTATTTTCTTCAGGTATGCACTAAGAAGAGTCTCTCTTCCACCTCCCTGGCCTGACGTACGTCACAATGTTTTACACTAGCAGTGCGCACTCAATCAGTTGTTACAAGTGCGTCACGCGCTACTATACGCGCTGTCAATCCAGTAAACAACTTCTAGTTTGGGCCGCGGGCTGCCACAACAGCCGGCAGCCTTTCTTGTGCATAACAGTACGTGGCGTACGTATACTCTTATACGTACGTACAGTACTTATGTGCGGGATTTCCGAGTGCGAAGTGCGTAAATGTTTGGGACGAACATCTTCGGACATCTGGACTTTTGAGCGAGTGCTACATGTAGCTGACTGGTATTGACCCACAAAGGTACGTGAATAATGCTGTTAGTTTTCGACCCATTTTATAAAACAATTGATGCACAGGATTATTTCGTGGCGTTAGTGAAGGTGCGGCTCACTCTCGAGTATTGACAACGGTTGCAAACATGCACTCGGCTGCGCCTCGTGCATGTCGCACCATTGTCAATACTCTCGAGCACGCCGCACCTTCACTAACACACTCTATCCTGTGCATCATTTGTATACTCGTACATATATGTTTATGTTTTTGGGGTTCTGTTTTTGCATACAGTGTGAGAGAATTTACTATAGTTTCAGCCACTTTGGAATAAACATGGCTATTATTCAACAGGCAGGTATACTCTGCCACTCACCCATTGCAGGAAACCAATACTTGAACATAATTGACTCGCTTAAAGTCTCCATTTTGTGTTGAAGTTCGTTAGTCTGGAGCATAAATGTGGTTGACATTGATTCTTGCCTGTTTCAGCTATCTTAAAAACACAAAAACTAATTTACACCTTATTGTTGACATATAAATTCTATCTGCACACCATTACCTAACTTTGACTAAAAGTACCTTCAAATTCATACAGACTCTTTTTCTTTAATTTATTTCCCCATATGACACAACACGTACTGCTGTCACACAAACTTTTTGACACCAGTTTATTTATCTTATCTCAACAGTCTACTAGATCACTCAAATGAAATACAGACGCACAAACAAGGACACTACTTACTGTAACAGTGGTTTCTTTCACAGTGGTTTTATTTTCGCGCTTTTTACGCTTTAAAGGTATGGAATCCCATTTGCAGACATCATGAAACTTCATGAAACTTTACATGAATGAACATTGTACTATACTGATTATGTGTAGTAAATATCATGGTCAAATGTTTTGTAATTATTTAGTGAGAAATGAAAAACCAACCCCTATTTCATTTGAGAGATCTCTGGTTTGAGAAACACAAGCACCGACGGTTACAGCAATCTGATTTCAAACGTAAAACGTGGAGCGCCATCTGCTGGTTGCAGCATGTATAGTAATAACGTAAGTACATAGGTTTTTGTGATCCGCTTGAACATCGAGGGGCTTATCCACAGAACTCTTACACAGTTCTGTGGGCTTATCTCGACACTCTCCAAATCCGATGCATGTATCATAGACTCTGTGCACGTACACACAATAAAGTATGTGTTCGCCATTATATACACAACCGAGATTCTCCGCTGCGATCGCTCGTGCACATAACGAAAGTTCAAAAGTTCAACGGAATGTACTCAATGCGTGCATGTACACACGTATTGGGGCATGTACTATACGGTACGAGTACATTGTAAGGATTATTGTACTGCATGCGCTGCGAGTACAACTACTAGTCGCCGACTGCGTTGCCTGCATTTCGCCCACAGAATCGCCACGTATGCTTGCTACCAAGCCTTTATTTTTAGAATGGTGATTATTCGTTTGCGAATTAGTTGCTGAAGTAAGAGTATTGACCGGTGGACGTTCAGAAAAATGCTGCTATAAACGATGCTTATCATGCTGCACAAAAAATCTCGATGATTCAGTTTACGGACCTTTCCTCATGCTAATTGAATAATCATGATTGCTCGATAATTTTCTAACCCTGTAAAACATGATATATTCGCGGCATGAAATTTTCGCGAATTGGAGCTGACAGCCTTTTTCGAGGCATGAAATTTTCGCGAAGTGCCACTGGCGTTCAATGCATATAGTGTAAACAAGAACTTTCGCGTGCATTTTAATTTCGCGAATCTTGGCGCTCGCGAAATTCGCGAAATTAAAGTGCACGCGAAAATTCCTCGTTTTACAGTAATGCATGAACTCCACTTTTATGGTGCTGCATGCGAGGTTGCATTTTGAATTTTAGGTCGTCTCTTGTCTTTTGCAAGCTAGCAAGCCATATCCGTTGCTTACGATACGCATTGGACACAGTCATAATGGCATCAACATTAATTTCATGGCATTTTTGCCATCACTATTCAAAGTCTCATTTCAAAACGTCTGTCTCACAATCATATGAATTATGATCTGTGATCAGACATCTCTAAATTAATTGTCACGTTTGTGGGCCGGTAGAGCCTCAGCCTACATTATGCGAGGGGGGGAGGGTGGGGGGGGGGGGAGCCACTGGCTTCCTGACCGTCACAACCTTTTTCTCCTGGTTGGTAAAAACTTGAATAACGAGTGAAAATAACAATCATGATACGTAACGATAATCCCAATGATTTCAATGATCATTATTATGATTACCCCGGTAATAAGCATCTATGATTACTACCGTTATCGTTACTGAATAGTCTTGTATAAATAAAAGGTCGTCATCGTTATGCTCGTCGAGACTCGAGAATTTTCTTATATTGCATGTATAAACTCCAGCCTTATGGCGTTGTGCATTTTGATTGTCTTTGCTAGCAATTTATCTATATGGGCCATTCTCAGATTAAGTGTTCAATTCCATGTGAGTAAAACCGAAAAATCAACCACAAAGTAATACATTCAAAGATGTGTTTTCGGAAACTTCAAAACCGGTCAAATACGAAACAAAAAGTGGAACATTCTAAATGATGACCATTCATTGAGTAAAAATGAATTGAAATAGAGCATCATATATGATTTTTGATCACCAATCAGATACGTTACCGCAAATTTACATGTTGTAATGGACTCCGAACTCTGAATTAAATTTATTGTTTTGATCCAATTTCTGTTCAGGAAAAGACATCTGTCCCCCCTATAGATATTCCAAGGGTTTTTCAAGAGGTAAAGATGTTGTCATCCCTTGCTAATTGGTAGAAATTATTTCTGTGTGGTAGGTTGAAATATGCTTTTTGCTGAAATGAAATATAACCTTAAGATTCACTTTGTATTTTTAGCAAATTTCGCTTACAAATAAAGTTTCGAATCCCACAAATCATGCAAAGGGAACGATCCGATCTGGAATTTCCACAGGAAACAAATATGAATTGCATTCCTGGGGAAATAACTATTGAAAAACATCGAATCACCTTTGGTAACGTATCTGGTAGAATATAAGTAATAATTTTAGTTGTGTATGAATTAATAAATATCACCTGTTTAATTATTTACCTCATGAATTCATGTAAAAATGAATGATGTAAGCCCAAATTAACCATTTTAAACATTGTACGTAATATTTAAACTATGAAATGTAGTGGAAAAGAGCCCTAAATGTGAAAGCTGAGTTCTTCATTCACAGAATATTCTCATCTTACGTCTGAATGTATTTATCCATCTGACTATAAATATTCATTAAGTTTTGATGAATAATGCAAACAAGGTTTAAAAAATATATTTTTGCAGGCACTAAGAAGGAAGTAGGTACAGTCTCTATGAACTCGATATGCTAAACAGTTGTTTGACCTATGGTAACGTATTTGGCTCATCCCTTTTAATGAAAATGGATAAATAATTGTTCAACTTATCAATGAATCTTGAGTAGTTCTTCATATGTTGAAAAACACTAGAATAAATATGCAACAGAACACTGAAACTTTTCTCGGAAGCGTGTCATTAAACTACTTTTTACTCTTTCAAAGTTTGGTAACGTATCTGGCCTACCGTAAATGAATCTGTTGGTGAAGTTACAGAGCAATTTCTACTGAATATTCTTCATTTGAACATAACTTTAATTTTTTATGGAAGCGTCATTCTATGCAGAATTGTTTTATGAACACTTTGTTTTACATAACATTATTTGTCACCGTGGGTGCCCTGAATTATACGTAACGTATCTGCTAAATCTTAAAAGCAAAAAACTGATATGCTGAATCTTAGCTTCGTCTTGTAAAATAAACGTTCAAAGTTGTTGCATAGAATATGAAAGTGGCTGGGTTTATAGAATAGAACTTTGGAGTTTATGAGCACACAACGATTTGTTTGTAAAAACATTTACAATTTCTTTTCAGCATTTTGATTATGTGGTAACGTATCTGTCGGAAAACTTGGCATTAAGTTGTGAGACACTGACGCACAAAGAAAATCATGTGGAAGTGTTGCTCTTTTTCACCTTTCTGTCCTTTTGGTGTAAGAATATAATCCTGAGGTCCAACAAAACGAAGCAAGTAATGTGTAGGGATGAATTTTGACCAAATTTGATCCCCAGTAAAGCACAAGACCAATGAGCAAAATTCGGTCACGTATCTGGGGTAACGTATCTGTGGTAACGTATATGGTCGATCATATTATTATGAGAGCGATATCTACCAAATATTTCTCACTTGTACTAAACTTTAATGTTGAATCGATGCGTCATTCCGAGGAGTAATGTATAATATACAATTTGTCTGACATAGCAATATCTGTCGCAGTGGGTGGCGTGAAAAGTATGTAACGTATCTGTCCAAATAAAAGTGTAGAAAACCGATATTTCAAACATTGTACCGTATTCTCAAAAAAGAGCTGTTGCACAAAAAATCTAAGTACTCGCAGTGTATGAAGTATATCCTCAGGGTTTCATATACACAGGGTCATTGCATAGTCTTGTTATTTTCCCAATGCTGTAACACTAAAGAAACTGGTAACGTATCTGGCGGTGAATTTGGCGACAGGTTTCAAAAGGCTATAAAAAAAGAAGTCAATAAAAATTTTGGAACTTTTTGAGTATTGTGATTAGCACATATGATATGCTCATCGTTCATGAAAATGATATTTGGAAAGTGTGTTTGTGGACGGAGAGGAGCAATAAAACATAATTCTGAAATAGCCGGCGACACTGCGTTTTGGGGGTCTTAACGAAGTTTAACAGCAAAATTTTATACAAAAAGGCAGACAACCGCATTTGATCGTGTTTATTTTTAACAAATAAAGTCCTCGTGATATATTATAAACATTTAAATAGTATCTAATAGGTTTCAGGGAACCGCAAACTGTCATGGAATGTCGGCGACACCAAAATTCCGTATTTGAACGCTTTTACTGAGAATGGGCCATATACCACACAGCAACATCGATTTCACCTCCCTCAGTTTTATACCGTATCGGTATTATACTGTTGTCATTATTTGCACGTCTTCGTTTTCAAAACTTCCGTACGCCTGGTAAGCGTCCAACATACCATGTGCAATATGCCGCACGCACGCACAACACACACAACACCTTACACTGCACTGGAACATGTTTGTAATACAAACATTGTAAGTACATTCTTTATAACATCGAACTCATCATCACGTACCCACCGTCAATTCCAAAATAATACATGCAGTCAGCCTGCTAGCATTTTTCCATGAATATGGATACTAATATAATATAAGCCTATATCGCCCATTGCGTGTGTGTCTGTGCATGTGAGTATTCAAAGTATTTGTTTGATGTGTATGAGCGCACGTGCTTCTTGGTTGTTCACAAATACACACACATGGCACACACACACACACACACTGACAACACCATACATAGTTCACACGCACACGGGAACATGACTGTAAAAGTACAATAATTGAATCTAGAGTTTCTTTTTATGATGGAACTCATCACCCATCAATACATGCAGTCAGCCTTCGAAAGTGAAAAGCAAACCTACATAAAGTTACATATTTTTATAATTATGCATTTAATTTTGCCTTTGTGCTTATGGATATTCGCCCATTGCGTGTACGTGTATGTCTGTGTGAGTATAGTTATTAAAATTTTGTTTGACGTGTATGAGCGTCCGTGTGTCAAGGTTGGGAGCATTTTCACAAACACACATACGGCAAGACCCCATAATGGTTGCCTGATTGACAAACACAAGTCGGTTTTGATACAATAACGTTGAATAAGTTATAACGAAAATCATGATTTTAATAATCGAAGTAAGCACATCAATGTTATCTTTACTATTAGCAGCAAAAGAGAGTGCTTCCATAATTATCCTTACCCTGCACTAAGGCGAGCGAGTGCCTCAGAATCCCTCAGAATACATCGATACTTTTGTGTGTTCGAATGAATGAGTTATGCACGTTTCCATGATGATATATAAAAAGTGTAAGTTCTATAATAAATATTATAGGCCTACATAATCATGATATCATATGCACGTTTCCATTTTGAAGCACATAAGATTATTCAGTGTGGGCTGCGTCCTTTCCATTAATCGGCTGAAAAGTTGCAGAGGAATGGGCAGGCCCCCGAAAATTCGAGATTAAAATTTATGATTTACTGTTTGCTTTTTCTTTTTATATTTATAAATACGCATATACAGTCATATACATTACCACGCACACACAATTTTCAAAGCACTGTATTTTTTCGTATTCAGGTTTGATATATTTCGATTTTTTTAAAAATTTCATCCAAAGTGCCTGTGCTCCAAATCGCGAAATATCAATATGAAAACGCAAAACCTCCGCGCTCCGGCGCTCGCGCAACTTGCAGTGTCCCATAATTGTTGTGGAATTTATGTGCCCCCTACCCCCCCCCCTCCCCCCTCCCCCTCCCCCCTCCCCCGGGTTGGGGGGGGGAGGGGAACAAAAAAAATCGTATTGCCTTGTGTGGAAATTTCATGTGTCAAACCATTGCAGTCTAAAAAGATCGGCGCGATACGAATTTGAGGGTCACTGTCAGAATGACAAGCTGAAGGAAAGGCTGAAGCTATATAAGTTTGAGTGATTCATGGAATCCATATCGCGACTTTTTGTCAGTCTATCATTGTCTATAACACTTTGCAAATTACAATGTATAGTACTGACACTGTCAGAATTCACATTCTCAGTAGCGCATCCGGGGAAGGGCTAATCGGCACTTCTTAGGCCGCGGGAGGAATTCGGGACGGGACTTTTGTCATGTTTGTGGCGGCCGACAGAAAAAGAAAAAGTGCACGTCCCCCAACACCGAGCCAGATTTTCAGGGATGGCGGGCAGCATATGGATTTAGGGCGAATTCGGCCCCGCTTTTACAAAATCCTTGCCGGACTTCCACTGTCACTGTCGGGATCATTACAAGAGCCACAATGCAGGTTCTACGACTTTGCTTACTCCTATATAGGTGCTGTAAATTATTAACATTTTATACCCCACACCGAAATCGCACAAAAGAGCGAGCGAGAATTTATCGGAACATTATTGAATTGAATTCAATTCAATTCAAAGGAGATTTTATTTCCATAAAAGCAAATACCAATATCATACATGACGCTTACATATTATCAAGGATTTCAAATCAAATTTCAAAAAACAAAGTTCAGTCATAATAAAGTTTCTTAATACTTCAAGTTCAATAAATGAACTGAGTAAGCGATGAAAATTATATCGTTTAACTGTTTATTTCGGTATGTATCTGTACAACGAAACATCATTGTCAGCTAACATCATACAGATGAAATTTCAAATTCCTAAAGGCATGATTGTGGAGGGGGAGGGGGTAATAGTCCCTTTCCACGCTAATCTATTGGCTGTATCATAAAAGTGGGGAGGGGAGCAAGGCCGTATACGTAAGATTTTCTTGGGGGGGGGGAGGGATTTCCCAAATAATGATGGAGGGTGTGCGATGTGGTGTAAACTTTGGGTGAACTCGTGAAAATGTGTCAAATCTTAGAAAAAATCATTGCAGTTTGAACATTAGGGGGATTGCCCCCACCCCCTGTGTACGGCCATAGAGGTGAGTCATGCATGTGACGTCAAATTAAAAAAACCCAGAATGGGAAAGAAAGCCCTTGGTATTGTTGTAAGAGAATGGAAAGTAAAGGGAAGAACTTTTATGACGATGAACATAAATAGTGATGAAAATTAATCGCATTGATTTTATAGGCCAATTAATGTTTTTTTTTTTTTCAGATAAATTACAAGTAACTTACATGCCAATGACACAGTTTTATTGGCGGAAAACCAACGATCATGCATGGTAAGTCGCGAGTCCAGATAGTCTGTCTGTCTAAATATAAATGCCATACCCAACATAATTATGCACAATCATTATTATGTCACTATACTGTTGATTCTCAAATGTAAATGCATGTAAATATAGATACAAACTGAAATAAACTAACACTATATAATAACTGAAATAAACCCAGACTGAATACTCACAGGTGCTTCCAACATTCAGTTTAATCATTAATTGGACTGGATAGGTCGATGCAGACATATTTTAGCATCGCATGCCTGCTTGAATCATAATTGTAGCTACATGGATGAACACCTCAAGCACCCCCCCCCCCCCCCCCCCCCCCCACACACACACACTACTTTACTATATAGGTGAGCAGTAATATGCAGGTGACGGCTAATTTTCTCAGCAAAACCAAAATTTGGTGATTGTACATCAATGCCACAATGGACAGATACAGATACAGATAACAAACAACCAGTCACGGCTAATCTTATGTATAAATCCTGTAACATAGCCCCCAAAACGCATAATCACTGCATGCTGCAGGGGCGGATCCAGGGAGGACCGCAACCGGCGCACGACCCCCCCCCCCTTATTTTTTGTTGAAACAAAAGAAATAAAAAGAAAAAATGGGGGAGGGGTGCGTGCGCCCCCCCTTGGTAAACGCGCCCCCTCTTTACGGAATTCCTGGATCCGCCCCTGCTGCAGCGTCAAGTTCAATCATGACAGCTCATCTGGGCAGTATACAAAGTTAGTTGATACAACCAGTCACGGCTAATCTTCTTTGCGTAACACCTGTAACACTAGTGTAAACACCAGCCCCCCAACGCATCATCAGTGCCGCGTCAAGTTAATCGTGATAGCTCATCTGGATGCGGCGGTAAACTATGATACACGGTACAACCAATCACGGCTAATCTTCATGTAACATTAGGGAGCTTTAGATTTTAGACGCGCGGACGTTCAGAGAGGAAAAAACACTAGCCCACAAAACGCATCTTTTCGGCGATCTTTACCACCAAAGAGTATAGAGCTTCTATTCTCTTTGATCTTCACTGCATGCACGCATGCCGCGTCAAGTTCAATCGTGATACTATCAACTCATCTGGGCAATAAGGTTGTTATGATGGAGGACTCTGACGTATCCAGTATGTCTGGTGTTAGTTCTGACGAGGTAATTATGTTCTCTCTTTGATAATTGTCAATATATGTCATACTTTTTAATATCGTGTCTTGTGAGATAACACAAACTTTTCTATCTTTTCATCCAACTCGTTTCACAACAATGATTGCTTATACTATACGAATGATTTATGAGTTGTGAGTGCATTGGGGCACGAATATCGCACGAGGCGCGAAATAAGCCTCTGGGGGCATTTCATGAAGCAATTTGGTCGGATATTTTGTTGGGGAAACTGTTACAAGCTACTGAAATCCTTGCATCTTATTGGCTGAGAGCAAATTTGTCCGACAACTTTGTCGGACGAAATGGACGAAATGCTTCATGAAATGCCCCTGGTCTATTCAGGGAGGTGAACCTCCCTGCAGGCGCGTGATAGCGCCGCGCGTTGAATAGACTAGTGGCGAATCTCGCGCCGAGTGCGATATTACGTGCCCCAATGCACGAACAAAATCATAAAATTCGTTTTATACAACACCTTGTCCATAATGACATTACTAAATTAGTGATCGGCACCTCAGGAAGGCCCAGTAGTGTAACAATTAGGCTGAGAATTCTAAACCACCCAGTGTACTGTTTTCAAACACTCGTCATGATTCGACCACATGACAGTCACAGGAATCGCAAACTCTGCAGGGTCAACAATGTCGTTAGATCGAGTTAGGCCTAAACTGTGAGTGTATTGTTAGGCCGATCTGAGATGTCTGTAGATCTAGTAGGTCTAGACTTTGTCTATTTCCGACTATGATTTTTTATAAAAAACACTTAAAAATAATAAAATTACGGTTTCTCAACTTGAAATAATGAGTCTCGTCAGTCAAAAGTTGTAGCTAGGCGCATCGCGCGCGCGCGCATAAGTCTTGCAACTGAAAGGAGTGATAGCTAGCTCCTGAAGCTATACCTCTTTGACAACCCGTTACAATAATGAATATTCACCAGTGTTTTATTTGATTCATTTTTACCCGAATAACTTTCTACAGAATTTTTAAACTTAGATCCAATGCATTATCATTTTTTTGCATTGCTTTCAGGAACCCGATGTTCCGATCCAGCAGCCACAACCGGCGAGGCGGAGGGCACGAGGGCGTGGCGTCAGGATGAGGGGTGGCAGGGCAGGGCATGGGAGGGGAAGAGGCCGACGAGGACGCGGACGACAGGCGGCTGAAGAAGAACGCGCGGTTCAACTGCGAAACCTTCGAGAAGCCCGTAGAAATCGACTAATAGTAAGTTGTGCGAAAATGAAAAAAATATTGGACAGATCTGTTTCACCGGTGTGTAAAGACATGATTAAAATTTTCATGCATCATTCCAGTAATACATAATAGTCAATACGTCAAAGTAAAACAGAAAGTTGGAAGCCTAAAAATGCTTGATCTCCTTATCTGTACACACGATTAGCCGATGTGGATGAACTGTATATGTGACAATGTGTTTGTGTGAAAATGTCTTATGCAAGTGCCACATTGTTATAATTGTTATATCGACTTTGTTTGGCAACATTGGCAACATAACTTTTGCTTGCAAAGAGGGGCTGGCATGGGCAGAAATCCGAACGCAAACATGAGTTTTCTAGTGGCCGCGCTGCCAGCCGCCAAAAGTCGCGCAAGTCCTGAAAAAAACAAACAACAAAAACTGTTTGTTTGGGTGTAGGCAGGGCACGAAATTTTTGGGGGCAGACAAAGTACAACTATAACTGCAGGAACTGGTATGTCTTTTCATGAAGGCAAAATATGTGTTTTGGCACTCACAGTTTTATGCCAAGTACCATCTAAAGTCTAAACCTGTTTTCTTATTCTATATTCAATAAAATTGCGCTATTATACTGCCTATACTGTTACATGTCACGCCACATTGCACTCTGAGCACAACCCCCCCTTTTTTTTTGGGGGGGGGGGACATCGTAATCATCAAACATTCCCACGACCCACGCACAAGATTTTGGTAATTCCATATAATATATAAATCATAAATATATATATATATATATATATATATATATACATATATATATATATACTGTATACATATATATACTGTATATATACAGGGTGGCCCAGAAAGAACGGAACGCCTAAGATCTTTAATTTCAGCAATATCGTTGCAAATATGTCATTATTTTGCATACTATTGGAAAGGCCATTCTTTTCCAAGAGAATGACACCAAGCTCTTTAATTTCAGTTAATGCGTTACGATTTTAGGACCATTTTTGTCAACCCTTGCAATTTTCAAAATGTGATTGAAATCAGCGAGAATTTGGCTTGCCATAGAAGCAGTAACGTTCACAGTGTGTGGAATGTGGCTGTCATTGTCCGTTACCATTGTGAATGAGACGACCTGACGACAATAACACTGTCCGCCCCACATTCCGCACATTGCGAACGCTACTGGTTCTACGGTAAGCCGAATTCTCACTGGTTTCTGTATCTCTGAGAGTGCCAAATGATCACATTTTGAAAATTGCAAGGGTTGACAAAAATGGGCCTAAAATCGTAACGCATTTACTGAAATTAAAGAGCTTGGTGTCATTCTATTGGAAAAAGAATGGCCTTTCTAATAGTATGCAACATGATGACACATTTTGCAACGATATTGCTGAAATTAAAGATCTTAGGCGTTCCGTTCTTTTTGGGCCACCCTGTATATATATATGTATATACTGTGTATATACATATATATATTTTTTTTTTTGTTGTTTTGGGGGTTTTCTTTTTGCTATAGCTTATCTGGGGGACCATGAACGAGATCTAAAATACCCACCTGGTAAGAAACAAAATTTCAGCCCGCCCTTCCCTCCCGCTCATGAGCTTTTCTAGGACTTGTGACTGACTTGCTCATTGATATACTGGTTTTTTTTTTATAAGTATACAATTCGAACTGTTTTCGGAATTTGCTTTCTATCAGTAATGGGTGTTATCACTTGAATAACTATACAGCACAGTTGATGTGTTTCTATTATGCATCAATAAATTCTTTGATTGTTCATTTAGAAAATACTTCCCCGTGTCCCTGCTCATCAGTAATTTCCTATCATAATACTGTATCTCACTACGTTGTATATAGGAAGACATACAAGGACTTGGGAAGAGGAAGTTCGGCGCCTGCTGGTGCAAGTGGCAGAACGAGAGCCTGGCATTATGCTCGATATTTTAATGGCAGCAACCTCAGTGCAAATGATCGCCAGGCTACCTGGCTTGTTTTGGTGCTCCTGTAATCACTGCCAGGACATGCCGTCGGATGACGAACGCCTCTGCTGTGGATTTGGTGTAAATGACTGCCTGTCGCGCCATCCGGTATGAATTATAATCATATGCCATTTCTTTTTTTCTTTTTCTTTTTTTTTGGGGGGGGGGGGGTACTTAACCCTCTAAGATTGGAGGTCAATATATGAACTATATAAAATGAAACACCCCCCAAAGAAAAAAAAAATAATAACAAAAAGAAAATCCAATGAAATATCAAATTTGCTATTGAAAACAGTAATGGGCAAAACAGATTTACATCGCTTTTTCTTTATTTTTGTAACAATATCAAGACTTACTAGTATTTAAAATTCCCACAACCTGTTGGTAAAACAATATGTATCTATAATTTATATATGAGAACCAAAACCAAGGACTTGTATGCACCGATTCTCATTTATTTCTTTCGCATATAATTGTGTGTGTGTGTGTGTGTGCGCGCGTATGCGTATTTATATAGTTAACTCACTGACTGTGATTATTATGTAGAATATTTGATAGAAAACATTTCTAATTTTATTTGCACCATGATCAATTTTCTTGCAGGTGTTTTATGTTTTGTTATGTTTTAATTCTTATGAAAAGTTGTGATTTGCATATTTTGCTGCTTTTGCCACTGAAAATATTCATGACTGAGCGAGAGTGATGCGTTACTTGTAGCTTCTGGTCATAAGCAGCAGGAAGGGGGGGGGGGCATTCCCCCCCCCCCCCCCAAAAAAAAAAAAAAAAAAATCAAACCAATGCATTTTTCTCTTTGATTTGAAACATTCAGATTTTTCACATATTTCACACAAACTGCACCAAATCGCTCAATTTCAATTTTGAAAATGAAAAAAAAAAAACACAAATAACTCCGTTTCATTTGTAGTGTCCCACAATTATAACCCCCTCCCCCGAAAAGTCCTGTGTACGGGCTTTTGTTACATAATAAATGCTTTATATTCGTTTTCTAGAGTTGGTGGATTACCGATATGTGAAATGCGTCGTTCTAGTTCAGTCAAGTAGGATTTCAATGCCCCAAGTGGCAGATTTTGAATCAGAATTACGCATCAAACTTTAATGATCTTGATGTCATTCTTTTTCGAAGAAAATGTTTTATCAGATGCAATTAAAATATAAGGCAGTTGTTATTAGCAAAGTACATGTATTGAAATATTTATACCTGTATATGCATGCAATTGACATCAACGTACACAATTAAAAAACTTAGAATTTTCAGTGTTGAGATTTTACGAGGATATTTGCATGGCTTGTACATGATACTGTACAAGTATGTTCAATTTCATAACTTATGGGGGGGGGGGGGATATCATGTGCTGTGACATGGGTCCAAGAGACCGGACTCTTTTGGGACAGGCATGGAATGAACATGAATGCTGAACTGTTACATATCTACTGAAAGACTTTCATTTCTCCTTTATAACTTTCAGACGCTGGAGAACATAGTGGATCCGGTGGCCCTCGGCTTGCAACGAGCATTGTGGCAGGAACTGATGGTCGTGGAAGCTCATGCAGATGAGCCAGGGGCACACAACAGACAATGCAGACACACTGCCTACCGGTGCTACGTGCTATGGCAACATGGGAGGCTCGGGGCAGGCAATAGAAGAGTCATACCAAGCTGTGTCGTAACACGCATTCGGCAACTATTCCCAAGCCCCAATGGTCACTACACAGGATATCGGCCAGGTCGTTTTGTGTGAGTGTTGATGCAGACCAAAGTACTTTAGTAGGTTGATGCATATATGAAACTTATCTGAGTGTAGGCCTACCATTTTCATGTAGTTTATGTAACCCTCTCTTGCTAGGCTTTTATCTGTACATTATACTCTATTATGCACAGCTTTCTTCATGTGTTATGTTTTTCAATCAACAGTCATAATGATCATACATTTAGTTTGGTTTGTACAGCTGTAGTACAATGTAGGGAATGTGATCATTGTGAACGGAACTGTCTGCATCTAATTTCTTTTATTACCACATGTAAAGTTATATGGAGATAATGTAAGGAAACTTGTAGAAATGGATTATATGTATATGGCCATGCGTCTTGAAGTGAGGCCTGTTTGCGTTTCGTCCGCAAATTTTGAGTGTCATGCACCATTTCTATTAAAACCTCTATAACTTTTTAATTGAATGTAACAAAAACATATGAAAAGTATACATCTTCTGAACGGATATTTCCATTCTCTCCAAGTATGTCATCATTACATATATTGCAGTAGGGTGATGTTAAAAGATCATGTTGACTCAAATATTTAAAAAAAAAAAGTCACTGAAAACAAATTAGCAGTACGGCTAAGAAGCACCAAAGCATTTGAATTATCATTAATAATAATAATTGATATGTAGCGCCAAATCTACTCTGCAGAGTGCTCTAGGTGAGGAAGGAAGAGAAAGTGAAGGAGATAAAGGACATACACATATCAAATACATGTAATGAGTAATCAAATGATTACAGTATGGTAATCATTTGATTACTCATTACATGTATTTGATATGTGATTACCATACTGTAATCTGTGTGGTACATTTGTATGAAGACCTACATGTATCATGAAGAAAATAATTATACTACTTAGTGTGGGTATAAACTAAATTTCCTTTGAGATAGGTGTTCATTTGTAAGAATTGACCCACAACAAAGTACTAAAATCATCAGGAGTATGTTGAAATTCACTTAAAAACGAAACAGTTACCTTCTACAGCAGGCCCCAATATAAGACACATGGCCATATGTACTACATCCAAAGTTCTTGCCACTGAAATTAAATGTTTGTACATACACACACAGTAGAAGTAGTAAATACATGTATAATCAAAATGTCTTGCCATTGAAATCACAGATGTATTGCACAAACACACACACACACACACACACGAAATAGTAAATATATCCCAAAGGTCTTGCCACTGAAATTACAGACATATCGCACACACATACATGTACACACAGCAAAAATAGTACAGGTATATATATCCAATGTCTTGCCACAGAAATTACAGATGCATTCAATAGCACACACAGTTGAAATAGTTTTTATATCAATGAGATCTTGCCACTGAAATTATAGATGTATTGAACACACATCCTTGCACCCACACACACACAATCACCTTCAGATACATGTGTGTCTTCAATGTCTTTCCCAGTTATGTTGATACTGTATTTATCTGTAGTTTACGTTCAAATAGATATAAACAGGGTGTCCCCAAAAGAATTGAACCCTTATATCATTGATATTTTTAAGATTGTAAAACAAAGGCATTGCTTTTTATTTCAAATGGTAGAACATTAATCATTTCCCCCAACAAAGTGATGATACGATAACTGACTGTGGGTAGGGGGTTTGAATACTAGAGCTATTTTTCTGAGGCAATGCAATTCCCCAAATTATCTACATTTTTTGTCTCTAGCAATTATTGGAAGACCTGAATTTTTCTCCTTCACGGCCGGCCATACAATGACAGAGAATAGAGCTACACAGACAAGAACCACTGTTCACAGTTAAAGGCATAAGATCCCTAGTTGGCACAGCTTATTCTCCCGCACTGTATAGCAAGCTGTGAAGGAAAAACTTTAGGTCTTCTGATGATCGCTAGAGGCAAAAGTAGCAAATTTCTGGAACTGCCTTGCCTCATAAAATGTCTCTAGTATTCAAACCCCTTGCCCAAAATCAATGATTTAATATGGAATCACTTGGTTGGGGGGGGGGGGGGGGGGGGGGGGGAATGTTCTACCATTTGCAATGCAAAGCAATGTCATACTGCTAATGATGTTTGAAATATTGATGATTGCAAGTCTTACGTTTCATTTCGAGACCGGTACATAATTACAATGTATATCATTATGCACCTTTTTGTATTACGAAGATCATTGGCATTTTTAGTTATACATGAAAACAATACAAAATATCATCTTATGAAGAATGCATTCATCATGCCACCATAAAAATAATATGAGTATTTTTATTGAACAAATTGTTGTAATACAAGTACAGGTACCTACCAGTAAGAGTACAATGTAAGAGTTCATGTATTACTGTTTCTGAAATTACAATGACTTGTATGTAGTTTCATATCAAGTACACAAGTACATTTCAAAACATTGGTTCATTTCCATGTATTGAAAATGTTTATCTAGAAAGTTAGTCTACTTGGCAAAATCATATGACACATATTCTTGGCATAAATAGCATATATACTTGCATAACTACATACTTCTTTTAATTATGTTCTCTCATACAAAGTATTTCAAAAAGCATTACATAGAAGTAGTAACGTTACATTCCAATATCCTAGCACTGCAACAGGTTACCTTAAAATATATTTGTACTGTGCTCATGTACTGTAGAGAAGAGTTCATTTCTGTGATTACTTTACAATTACAATCAACACTGGAAGATCATGCATCAATAAAGAAGCATGAACTTGAAGTACAAAGGTGTATGGATTCCTTCATTTCATGTAGTCATAAGGATTCAAATTTTAGCTCGCCGACATTTACCTTCAAGCAATTTCTTTCAAATTTATGTTGAAATGATCAGATCTGCTATTAGGGCTGTTCAACATTATGATACATAGGCATATGTTGAATTCCAGATTTTAATCTCATTATTATTTCTATATAACGTAGAGACACGATATCACAAAAGGTATTGTTGAAAATTAATAATTAATGGGTTTTTTTTTGTGTGTGTGTTGACCAAATATGGTGTGTCCTAGATAAAATGAAACCAGAATTCAATGAGATTTCCTGGTATTATCATAAATTTGCTTAATAAAATGTACATACCGGTAAATAGAAAGGTTTGCTACTCATATTTCAGCTCCTTTACAAATCAATCCATAATTCATGCATGGGTTAGAACGATTGAATGTGGCGCTACAAAAAAATCATTTGCATGAGCAAATCACAATTTCAAAGGATTTTTTTCTGCAATTTTTAGCAAAAATTGAAATTAAAGCTTGTATACTCACAATTTTATCTTTAATGTGACATCTCATACATCAAATATGATTAACGCATATTCAAGCAAACTTTAATTTTAACCAGATGGGTGAATAGTTGAAAAAAGAGCAATTTAGCTCTCCCCGACTTGGCAGCTGATGATAACTTTTTTTTACTTCAATGAATTTACACAAACATGGGGGTTAGAACGGAATGTTAGGGCCCTATCCCACAATAACGTTTTTTGTCAACTTACTTGCACAGACATTTAGGCCAGGCATTGTCTGCTGCTAAATCAAGAGAACTGAATGTTTGTTTTTCATTGATCCATGGAATAGGTAATATGAAGCCTGTTTTCGTGCAACTTTTTCTTAAAAATATATAATTCATATTTAACATATTCTTGGCATATATATCATACATACAGCAAACCTCGGATAAGTCGACGTCGAGTGAGTCGAAAAATCACTTAACTCGAAGCAAAATAAAAAGTCCCGATTTTTCCCTATGTATTTTCTCTAAGAAATATTTGGATAAGCCGAGGTACGAGAGTCGAATTTCGACTGTGTCAAAGTAAAACATTCAGTCCCTTCTGTACAAAATACACGTAGTTTACATCACTTGAGCCGAAGAAGATTTGTTTGGCATTCTCATGACATTTAGAGGAGAAGAAAAAAACAGAACCCCGTCCCTGACCTGCTGCAGGTAAGCACTCACCATACCGCTCCGCACGCATGTCGAATATATACACATGTATACACACAGCACATCGATCCATACTTTATCCATATGCACAGCACATCCATACTTTATCCATGTCAAGCCAGAACTATTTGGTCAACCAATCGCTGCTTTAATATTTTAGTGACAGGCCAAGTGGGCGGAGCTTGTTTGTGCGTGCCCGGCTGGCTGTATAGTTTTGTTCAATGGAGGTGGGATGGGCCTGGGAGAGTGTTTGTCTCAGGGTAGGTTGACAGAGATGGCTACCTATATTGCACCATAGACATAGCACATGCACATTGCTACATTAGCGCAGACATTCTCAGAACTACAACTGTACGTTTAACTACTAGTATTGATACAAATTCCATGTTCAATTTTAGAACAAAATAAGAACAATATCTTCAAGAACAGATTAATGCAAACACACATACGCATGCACACACACACACACACATGCATGAATGTACTATAATACATGTACATAACTGTGAGTCAAAAAAAAAAATCGACTCTCGCGAGAGTCGAAGTTCACTTAAGTCAACGCATTTTTGTCAGTCCCGAGAGCTTCGACTCATGCGAGGTTTACTGTACTTGTATAATTACATACTTGTTTTAATTATGTTCTCTCATACAAAGTATTTCAACAAGGAAAAGTAGAAATTACGCGGTGCGTAATATATGTCCCCGCCGGAAGTAGCATTTTGTAGCAAAATGTACAATATAGGTCAAAAATCAAGGTCAAAGGTCAAAGAAGTCAAAGGTCACAATTC
Source organism: Diadema antillarum (assembly GCF_040938485.1). Lineage (NCBI taxonomy): Eukaryota > Metazoa > Echinodermata > Echinoidea > Diadematoida > Diadematidae > Diadema > Diadema antillarum. The sequence goes on from NW_027270896.1 coordinate 141,209, forward strand.
TGTGTAAAAGTTTTGTAGCCCTCACCTAGTGCCATCACAAAGCAAACAGAATCGAAATCGGGTTAGAAATGGCGAAGGAGTAGCATTTTGTAGCCAATGTACAATAAAATGTAGGTCAAAAATCAAGGTCAAAGGTCAAAGAAGTCAATGGTCAAAATTCTGCGTAGAAATTTTGAAGTCCTTACCTAGTGCCATCACATCAAGCAAACGGAATCCAAATCGGGTTAGAAATGGCGAAATAGTAGCATTTTGTAGCCAATGTATTAAAAATGTAGGTCAAAAATCAAGGTCAAAGGTCAAAGAAGTCAAAGGTCAAAATTCTGCATAGAAGTTTTGAAGTCCTTACCTAGTGCCATCACATCAAGCAAACGGAATCGAAATCGGGTTAGAAATGGCGAAGGAGTAGCATTTTGTAGCAAAATGTACAATATAGGTCAAAGGTCAAGGTCAAAGGTCACAACTGAAATTCTGTGTAGAAGTTTCAAAGCTCCCATGTAGTGCTATCATATAAAGCAAACAGAATCAAAACTGGCTCATAACTGACAGAGAAGTAGCAAATTGAACAGTTTGATCACACACGGACTCACACACGGACACACACACGTACGGAGCCCGTTTCATAGTCCCCTGCTCGAACTCATTCGGCGGGGACAAAAAGCATTACATAGAAGTATTGTAGTAACCATACTTTCCAATATCCTAGCACTGCAACAGGTCACCTTAAAATATACATGTACTGTGCTAATGTCCGTAAATTGTGGACACTATCTTAACCAGTTCTAACCTGTAAGTCATGTGAGCTCTCATATGCTATTTATCCGCTGCTCTTTGCACATGCTCAATACATAAATGAAATGCAAAATCTGGCATGTGGCCTTCCAATATTAAGAAAACATGTGGGAGCATAGGCAAGGACACACATTATGAGTCCAGTCTGCACATTGTACGATTGTTTCGGCACAAGAAAGTTCTGACACACTATCTCATCGGAGACAATCAGTATTCTCATCACTTATGCGTCCTGTTCGTGCTCAAACCTTCGAACATGTCTCCTTTGGAGAATCTCTGCTATTGGAGGAGGGGAGCGTGGAGCAAGCCTTGGAGCAACGAGCTTTGGATCATCAGCCTCTGGTGCTTGCAGCTGCTTCAGAGGCGTAGGGTCCTCCAAACGCTGCCTCATGATCTCTGTCATGAGGTCTGGCATGTAGTTGTATGTCTTGGGCTCTTTACATTTCACGGGTACATAGTCATTTGCCCTCTTAGACCACTTTGCCACATACCTGACATGATAAATAACAAAATGATATTATTGCACAGAGGAGATGTAAAATAATGTGATCAGTTGTACCAACATCCAAAAGTGACAAAATAAAGGAGTAAAATGAGTCCAACTTTACAAAATCATATATTTTCATTTGATTTTTTTTTTCATGTACTATCCACAAGAAATCATCACATGTTGAGAAAGCACAAATTACATGTATACTAATTATAGAAGGAAAATCACTGTCAGAGGCCATCAAATCTTCCTTCCTTTCTGCCCCCCCCCCCCTCAAAAAAAAATTAAATTAAATTGTTTTAAAAAAGTATTCTTGGTGAGACTAGTTCCTCTTCCCAGGCAAGTCCAAGTACTACATGAATGAAGCGCAAACCAAGTATGTGTCTTGTGCACATTAACTATGTATACAGGTGAGGCACATTGAAAGTTGAATTTTTGTTTGCATTATAATCATTACCTTTTCTTATTTTCAGAATTAGTATCTTCATAATGAACAGGAATGGCTAATACTGTACAAGCTTTTAGAGGTGGTTTTTAATGGTTTCCAGAATTTTTAAGGTAACAACATCAGCAAGATTGAACATTTAGCCCCTCATGAATAACCCCATCTAATCCAAAACAGCACAAACAATGGTGCATACAGTAGTCGAAAGCCTACAATGTTACACATTTTTCTTGCAATTTGAAAAATATGTTATATGCTATGATGCATCCCTGTTCATCACGGTGTGACAGTGTAGACATTATGACTGGCATGTGGATCACTTACTTCACATTCCCGTCAGCATCGAGGAGTAGTGGTCTGTCCTTGTGGTGCTGGTAGTCGATCAGTGCAAGTAAGTTCCTGCACTTGTAGGCTGGGTATCTGCATTGAAGGAAAGATTGATTTTTTTTTGTTAAATTTATATATATATATTTTTTCATTTCTTTTGCAAGAATGTTTCACAAGTCATTAAGGAATACAAGCAGTGGCGTATTGATTACAGAGTCTGTTTTCATATTACCCTTCTAATACCATGCAACATCAGAAAGACTTCTATCCTATTGTTAAACTAAGTAGTTGACACAATAATAAATAAAATGCATGAAAACATTAACACTAATCAGGCTGGGCTTTTTAGGCTATGCTATATCGGGGGGGGGGGGGGGGGCTCTATTGCGCGAAACGTCGAGGGGGGTGGCGGATTCCGCCAAGGTTGACTTTCTGTGTCCATGCTTAGATGAAATTATAAGAGAGAGAGAAAAAATTCATCTTACCCAAAGGAAAATCGCTTCGAGCAGTACATGAGTATATGGTTATTCACCGATTCAAGCTCTCCTGTGTGCCTGCACATGTAAACAAAATAAAAAAACGAACATACCAGGATATTGTGTATTTCAACTACATCCATAGTATACCAGATGTATAGTTTACTGGAAAGCAGAAATTCCTATGCTAATTTAGTAGAAGCACCACGAGAAGTACATGAAAAATAACAGTCCAAAAAGATTATGGAACATCCTAGGATAAACCTCATTTGGGCAATTCAACAGCATATTGTTTTGTTTGTATGGTTCATGCATTGGAAATTGTGCAGGAACTATAGGAGCTGTCATATGCCACCTTCATTTTGTTCTGTGACGTCTCTGTTTAGAAGATTAATAACAATGTAAAATGGAGGATAAATAATCAAATTCTGTTATCAGGACAAATCTGGGTAATTATCACTTGCACATCTGAATCTCTCCCTTTGGATGTTATTACATAAAAAAAAAAAAAAAAATGGGATATGAGATATATTACATATTGATTCCTCCATGGCTGAATGTGGAAATTCTATAACAGTAAGCATATCATCAGTTACTGTCGTGTATTCAGTAAAGTGCTCATAAAAAAGTGATACATATGGTTTAGTTATTAATTGGTGCATATACTCCTTAGAACCTAGGTATACTGTAATACCATAAGTCAGGAACGTGAGATATCACAATAAATACACAATAATTTTGCATGCTTTTCGTGTACGCAGTTACACTTTTTTTGCTTGGTGTTCTGTTAGAAATGCACATTTTATTTTCCCATCAATTTCTTCAGCTTCTTTAACCCTAAAAGGGCAGGGTTGAACCCACTCTTCGACATGTTCTGCCACCACTCCGCCACGCAAACTTTTTTGACAGCCTTCACTGACCTTTAACTTTAAAATCTTGCACATCTTTCGACACCATTTTCACGAAAATCAGACATACCGATGCAACACCACATGACCTTTCAGACATGCAAATGTAGTTTTCTTACTTATAAAGATAAGATAATTTTCACATTTACTGGCTGAAATCAGTTCATTTTAGCATAATAATCCTTGAAAAAGATTCTGTGATATTTTTTTCAAAATAACATACCAAAAACAACTAGAACTATCACTCATTGTGATTAATATACCCCCACCCACAACTGAGGGAATTAGATCAACCAAGATTATTTTTTTTTTTACTTTTTCATGAAAAAAAATTACCATGGCAATGCACTGTTCAACAGTGAATAAATGTATTGCTCACTGTTAGTCACATATCCCACATTTCAAGTCAAATGCTCAAAAAATGAGTGAGCAAGATAAATTAACTGACAATTTCTATGGTTTTATTACAAATTTTGTAACCATGACAACACAAATGTTGGACATTAAGAAAAAAAAAAGAATTTTGCACTACTATATATCACAGCCGTCACATGTGCCAAGTTTCAAGCCAAATGAATTTACAATATTAGTGTATCATTTTCATTCAAAACATACTGTTACCATGGCAACACATTTTCCACACTGACAACAGATTTTTTTGCACATCTAGGTAAACAGAGAGAGTTGAGAGAATCAAAATGTTTGTATGATTGTCATTCAAAATGCACTATTACCATGGCAACACATTGTTCAACAATGATGAAACATGAAGTTCGCATATTTCTGTACTGTACTATAATGGTAGCATGTGCCAAATTTCAAGCCAATTGCTCAAAAGACTGAGGGAGTTACCTGAATCCATAATATTTTTGTATGATTTTAATTCAAACTATACTGTTACCATGGCAACACATTGATCAACAATGCAAAAAAGTACAGTAAGTATGCACATGTACATACCATAGTGGTCACATGTGTCAATTTTCAGGCCAAATGCTTGAAAACTGAAGGAGTTAGGCTAATCCACACATTCTTGTATGATTGGTTAAAAAAACTGCAGTTTCCATGGCAACAGATTTATTAACACAAACATTAAAGGTGTCTTGCACAAATATACACTACATTGATCGCATAACCCAAATTCAAACTGAATTGCTATAAAACTGAGATAGTGCAATCCACAACATTGTGTAAGATTTTTATGAAAATCTTCCGTTACCATGGCAATGCATTACGAAATACTCATGAAAAAGGTGTCTTGCACATCTGCCTGTGATAGCGGTCACACATGCCAAATTTGGGGCCAATTGCTCAAAAAATGAGAGAGGAGTTCGACCCACAAGATTTTGCAAAGGACCGACCGACCGACCGGCCACCCGACCTCAGAGTGATTCTTATAACCCCCCCCCCCTACACTATGTGTGGGTGGGGGTATAAAAAGCTGAAAAACAAAGAATGAGATAAGAAATTCCTTAACAATAGAATACAAAAGAAATTCATGAAATGATAAAATACATAAGAAATTATCTTTAATAATATCTGTTTTTCAATCCCGTTGTTGGAATGCTTCAAAGAGCATTTTCACTAATAAGTAGGCTTCTTCGAGTTTTATTTCCTAATTTATAGTACAACATCATACAAATGACGTACAGGTCTGAGTGTGTCAGTCGGAATTGTGTGCATAAGGTAACTATGGAATGCTTAACCCACGAGGCGAAGCCAAGTAGGTTTATGCTAAATTCCATAGTTACCGCATGCACATTTTATTCCGACTGATGCACGAAAAGACATGTGTGTCATCTGATTTATAGAATGGGTTATTTTCTTGTCAAAAACCCATTTTTCTATCGTGTTACCCGATGACAAAATTACTAGATGCATTTCCTTTTGGCTTGCACTAAAGGAGCATGCATCAGTCTTTACTGGATGCATGGCCGGCCGTGCATTAGTTTTTACTGGACGCAATGCCAACCTGAGTACGCGAACCTTTGTTACAAGTACGCGTACTCTTGCTACAAGTGCACGATAACATGTTTACCACTGTGACTCAGCGTACAGCCAGTAAAAATCAACACATAGCTCTCGACCAATCAGATCGCAGGATTCTCGCTATCCATTCTATAAAAGGGTTTATGCATAAACTAGCATAATTAATTCATGTAAAAAAGTAAATAAGAATATGGGAATTTTATTATGTTTTTTTTCTAGAGTTTGGTAGATTTTCAAGTTGATCAAGCGATTGGCGGCCGAGATCTTGGGGGGGGGGGGGGGGGGGGGGGAGGGGGTGTTGATTCAACCATAATCCATTTTACATAGGTGATTGTTGTATCAAGTTTCCCTGCATTTCTAGTTTTACATGGCATATTTAATGAAGAAACTATACAAATGTTCTTTGTTACAAACATGTTAAAACCATATTCTCACCTGAAGTTCACATAGTACGGCACTTTTTTCAGCAGAGTTTTATCCCACACCTGCTCAGCCAGTGCTCGGTGAGGAGGTGACCCCTTCTCAAGGTAGGACTTCTCCTGCACCAACTCCCCATGTTCACATTGGCCTGGACCGACACCTCCTCCAGATCCCCATGAGTGCTCATTCACCACGTGGTGGAGTACACCACGCCATTTCTCCTACAAGAACAAAGTCATTCAGAAAAAAAAAAAGCATTATAAAACCACATCAAGAGAAGGAAATAAGCTCTCATTGTTTGGACAATGTGAAGGTAATGGAGGGCTCAGGACCTGTCACTGTTTCACCCCAAATAAAAAGTATTTCAGCATAAAAAAAAATCAACACCCCTCCCCCTCCCAATATCTCTGCCTTCCTTCTTTCATTCGCCATGAAAAACGGCATATACATTACCTGTGACGTACTCTACGAAGCTTTTGAAATTTCATGTATTAACACCAACAACACGGGGCTATTTTGACCCATTGGGGACAAAATGTCTGATAACTTGTCGATTTACAAGATCTTCCTGCACTGAATCTGATGGCATGAGAAACCCTGATCCCATTGGGTTAATTTGTGGTCTTGAGTACACGAACCAATTAACTTGAAAATCAGCACATACATGAAACTAGTTGATAAGAATAATAATGCCCCCCCCCCCCCAAAAAAAAAAAAAAAAAAAAAAAAAATAATAATAATAATAATAGAAAATAAATGAACAATTCCTATTGGATTTAAATATGCAGTTTTTGGATGAATTTGGGAAAAGATTCATTATTTCCATCCAAATTCAAGACAAATTGCACAATTTCATCAGGATTTCTGTTTACAAAACTTTGAAGTTCATTATAACTATGTTGCAAAGCACATTCAAGAAAAAAAAATGAAGGGAGTCAATATCATTACAAATACCATACCTTGAACAATGCGCTGTCCCCTTCGCATGTCTGTGATGAAAACCACCAGTGGTTTACTATGTCCTTCAGCCAGGGGAGCAGGGGACGGTTTGCAGCTTTGCTGCAGACCTGTTGCATTGGATAAAGAAGGGGGTTATAGCTTACTCAATTTTTTTTGGTAAACTGATTGAACAGCCTCACTAGTGTTAGAGAATTGTAAAAAGATGATAGCAGTCATGTTCTAGAGCTTTTAAATATTAGGTGTGTTGCAAAAGCAAACTAAATTAAGGGACAAAATACCTGAGCAAAAGTTTTCTTGACAACTTACCTTTGTCAATTTCTTTCCAAGATTTTTCCCACCATGCCAGACATCGTGGGAATGCTTGATGGTAGGGTGCTTGGTTCCTAATGAAAGACAAATATAACGATTGTTAAAAAATCTCCTTTTCACTCTGTAACAAGGCTGATAAAACTGATCAAATTAATTCATATTCACTGTGCCAACTTGCAATTGACTTGACTGTTATAAAATAACTTGACATTGTCAGCATTCTTTACACTGAATTTTCACTAAAATGTCCAAATATCTTGTCTGGTATTTCCCATTTCTGACTTGATTTGCTTTATTTGAGGATCAAATAAAAAAAAAAAACTGATGACTCAAAGTTAGAAAATAATTCTAATACAAAAATCTTACTCATTTTAGCTGTTATTTCAGGGTGGGCATCGGTGATGATTTCTTTCACCTTGAGTCCCTTCTCCTCCAGACGAGCCACGCTCTCGAAGAAAGCCACAGGCTCCATTTTGTTGCTGGATCCTCCGGTCTGGCGCTTGTCCTTGAAGGACGCATGAATTATGTCTCCGCTGGATGCCTCCATCACCAGATAGGTCAGGTATTGTGCTGTGTGTCCCGGGCTATCATTACGCCCATCACCTAAAGAGAACATATGTATTGGAATAGAAGGACACTGTCAGGGCACACTGGAAATTCTATGAATTTCCATTTTTTGGATCTGTGCAATAACTAACTAATCATTTAGAGAAATAAGCATATTCTCATTTATCAAAGAAAACAGGAAGACTTTTCTAAATGTTGCAGATGAAATGTAATAGACAAATATATATATATATATATATATATATATATATATATATATAAATATTGGAATATTTACCCATCAGCACAACACCATCTGGTGTAGCTGCATGCTTAGCTACATTTGCAGCCATCAATCCTTCTGCGTGCTGCTGCACGGTTTGGCACACATATTTATTTTGTATGCGCTGGAAAGTCGACTTGTTGACCATGGCCAACCCAGCATGTCTTGCCAGCAGCTGTACTTTGGCAAAGTTATTGCCAGAGAGCACGATAGAAGAGGCAACCTTCATGTCTCCGGAGTGAACCCGGTTCACTGTCCTCTGAGTGCAGGATTGGGTTGTGTGGCCATCTGGGCAGGTCTACGAAAATGGAAAGACAAAAAGAAACTTAATAAATTGGCACTTCATATATTATAATGCATCCCTGGTTCAGCAGCTGCTGTACAAATGTATTTTGATATCTAATTCTTTTTGTTGGGGAGAATATTTCATCTTGCATGAATTGTAAAGTAAAAATACAACGGGCAAATAAGACAGACTTAGCACTGTTCAGAAATATTTACAAACAGCAGTATTTTTCATCAGTTTTGCACTCAAACATACAGAAACTGTAAACATTTTTTAAGCAATTGCCTGCCTTCATGCAATAACAAAATTTCCCATGACATAACTATAAGAGTCTCAAATTTTACAACCTTGATATCTAAGAATGCAAAAGACATTAAAAAAAATCAAAACTCATGAATAGTACCTTTATGTTATAATTTGGGTGAAATTGATACCACATGAAGGTCATGAGATCCCCATCTCCCTTCCGAATGATAAATTAAACTAGAAATGTTATGCCTCTGCCATAATGCACGATTCTCCTTATAGGTCTAAATAGTACATGAGAACATAGTGTGATTACATTTTCACAAAATTGGCAAAATGTTAAAATGACAAGTTTGTCACAAATGTGTTGAACGCTCACCTTCCTTGACCTATGTTTAATTGGATGAATATGAGAGCATGTATTTGGGATTTACGGACTTTGACTTGACTGTGACCCATCCATACGTTTATGCATTGAGTAATTTTCAAGGTATGGAGAAAAGGTGCGATTTCTGTATTAAATAGTAAATTGTTACCATTTTCATCTGGCCTTTGACCCTACAATTCATAAGATAATCACTGTAAGGCAGAAGATGCATGAATATGTAGTACGTTTCAAGATAACTTTAGCCACTTCCGAGATATGGAGGAAAAATTAGTTCAGCACTTTCACCTGTAGACCTTCTGACCTTTGAGGCAAAAACAAAAGAAAAAAAAATTTCCAGAGAATCTCTATTAGGTTAAACATACATAAACCTAGTGTCAAAAAAAAATAATAATCCTGCCGGCATTGCGTAAACATGAGGGAAATAGTAAAATTTTGAAGCGTTGCCCTTGACCTTTGAACCCTGACCTTTGACCCCACGATCCCTAAATTCTCTAGATAGTCACTGCCAGTCAGTACATGCATATGTACTATGTTCCATGAAGATACCTTGAACAATTTCCAAGTTACAGAGAAAAAAGTGAAGTTTTAATATCTTTACTTGACCATTTGACCTTTGACCTTTGACCTCATGACCCAAACTTTCACCAGAGAATCCCAATTTGGTAATGCATGTATACACTAAGTTTCAAGACAATATCTTCAGGCATTGCATAGATATGGTGGAAATAGAGAAATTTTATGTATTTGACCTTGACCTTTTGACCTTTGACCTAGCATGTGCACCCAAAAGTTGATAGGCACAACTTCATCCCCTAATACACATACATGCCAAGTTTCATGAGGATACCTCAACAGGTTTTGATAATTACCTTGTCCACAAAATTCATTACGGACAGAAGGACGGACGGACAGACAACCCGAAAACATAATGCCTCCGGCACCACTTCGTGGCAGAGGCATAACAACTACTTCTACCAATTGTTCAAAAACGAAAAAGAACACAGTTTTAAATGCATTTACCCAGTAAACGTGTGCTGCAGTGCCTGAGGGTTTAATTTCTATGGTGAGAGGCTCTTTCCCACATGCAGTGCACACTTTCTTGCTTTTCCTCGCAAGATCAGAGAGCACACTTTCCTCGATGAGAAAAAAACGTGCCGAGGCCGCAACATCTGCCTTCTCAACGCGTTCATGTAGGCCAGATCTTGTGAAACTTCTCCCTGCATCATCAGCCTCATCCTGCTCCTCACTGATGGTGTGCACTTCGTCTCCGACAAAGAGGACAGGAAGTCCTGTGCACTTGCTGCAATGAACAAAACATTAATTAATTGGTCTCTGCAACAGAGTTTAAGTTCAAGAACACATTTATCTTACAATATGTACAGCATGAATGACACAACTTGAATTTGGTATGGTAATGACAAGCGACCTGTTCCTCACTGGAACCGGGTTTAAGCTATGGGAATTTCAGCATCTTGGAAGCAACGGATCAATTACCTCTGCATTATGGATAACTCTGCCTCGATATCGTAATCGTCATCTTTGTCATCGTCGTCAATCTCCAGTTCATCGAGATAAACAAAGTCTCCTTTGACTTTGTAAGTAACACTAACACTGAAAGAAAAGTAAATAAAATATCAATTAGTCCAAAATATCAATATGCAATAGCCCATAAAAATATTCCTTGAAGTATTTTTTAAAAACTCTTTATTGTCCAGTTACAAAACTAAAAAAGGACGAGCCACAGACGCTAGCCCCTCACCTGAGTATCCCAATCGATACACTTGACACAGTATTCCCCACACCCCCACGCCCAGGGCAACATGTCCCATATCAACAACTTGGGTCCCTACCTCCTAGGGATTATCAGTTGAAATCCAGGCACTGATTCTGAAGACAATGAAAATATGGTTTTTCCCCTTGGCCCCCCCCCCCCCAAAAAAAGAAAACAACAACAAACAAAAAACACAAGGAAAAGAAGAAATTATGCGGTGCGTAATACAATGTCCCCGCTGAAAGTAGCATTTAGTAGCAAAATGTACAATATAGGTAAAAACTCAAGGTCAAAGGTCAAAGAAGTCAAAGGCCAAAATTCTGTGTAGAAGCTTTGAAGCCCTCACCCAGTGCCATCACATAAAGCAAAAGGAATCGAAATCGGGTTAGAAATGGCGAAGGAGTAGCATTTTGTAGTCAATGTACAATATAGGTCAAAAATCAAGGTCAAAGGTCAAAGAAGTCAAAGGTCAAAATTCCGTGTATAAGTTTTGAAGCCCTCACTTAGTGCCATCACATAAAGCAAACGGAAGTGAAATCGGGTTAGAAATGGCGAAGGAGTATCATTTTGAAGCAAAATGTACAATATAGGTCAAAGGTCACAACTGAAATTATGTGTAGAAGTTTCAAAGCTCCCATGTAGTGCTATCATATAAAGCAAACAGAATCAAAATTGGCTTATAAATGACAGAGAAGTAGCAAATTGAACATTTTGATCGCACACGGACGCACACACAGACAGACGGACGGACACACACACGTACGGAGCGAGCCTGTTTCATAGTCCCCTGCTCGAACTCGTTCGGCGGGGACAAAAAAACAAAACGAACCTTCATCCCCTCTAAAGGCCCTAGAAAGCCACCTAGGTCTTGCCATGAAACCAAACTATATTCCTTATGTATGAAGGTATCTTGACTCTACTGCTTTTGGGTCTAGAGAAGTAGATTTTTAAAGTTTTACCCCTTTGGCCCTCCTGGGGGCCACGTGCCACATGAAAAACTTTGGGTCCCTACCCCCTACGGAAGATCCCCATCAAGTTTGGTTCAAACCTCCCCACTGGTTCTGGAGAAGATGATGAAAATGTAAAAAGTTTATGCATGATGCGCGGCATAGGACGGACAAAAACAGATGGCAATAGCACACTTGGGCATTCAGCTCAGAAGAGATAGAAATTCAGATAGCGGTAAGAAGTTAGACTGATGGATCACCTAGTTTATGTATCTGAGTTTGCCCTGCTGGAGTACTGTTAAAAAAAAAATAAATAAATAAATAAATAAATAAATAGATAAAAATAACTCATTAATTAAGAGGAACATTAGTGTGTAGATGTGGGTGTACTGGAAATATGATATAAATTAGTAGACTTAATTCATTTTCTGGATAAGAAAAGTTAGCGATATTAGTAGAAAAACATTATATGTCAACTAATTCAATCATTATTTTGCAATTTATTTTGATTTTACAAAAAAGCCAACCAAAGAACAGCTACGGGTATTTCTGCTATTTTTTACCTTATAAGCAATTGATTAATAAGAAAAATTAGTAAGTAGCATCAAAGCATACACTTTAAATTGATAAACATTAATCAATCACTTGATGCTCACTCTAGTTTGTCTCCAGTTTCGTCTGATTCTCTTGGACCTTCCTCACTGCTGTGAAGAAAAAAAAAAGGATATGAAGAAAGAATATCATTTCAGGGTTTTTCTTTTTCAATCCCCTTATCCCATGATAATGTGAATAAATGCAATATATAAATAAATCATTTATTTGTAAATGTGTCATAAAACTAATTCACAAATGACAGATTCATCATTGATGAAAAAATTTTGGGAGGCTACAATGTAGGTAAAAATGTGTGATATGTGACGTCATCCAAATAAGAAGCACAAAATATCATCCACTTCCAACACACTACAGCTGCAGAATTTTGTGTCAACAGTGTCATTCGCTGAAAAGTTATCAAACAACCACACCTGGCCCCTACATGGTTCTACACTGTGATGGATCAGAGCTTTCTGTGCATACCTAGACACATTGGGAGTCCCTCCTATGGCTTCTACACCAGATTCTGCTGACCTGTAATGACAACATACATCGAAGTAACATAATGAAGATGGACGATTATGAATTATAATAAAGTAGAGAATCAATCATTGCAAAAACATAGACCGTTTCCTCAAATGACATTGCAATTTGCCTTTCTCTTGTGCTATAACATATTCAGTATCGCACACTACCGTGTGATTGCACGAACTGCAATACAACTGTAGTTGCAATGAACATGAGAATATAAAAGAAGTAGCAAATTTCGGGAAATCTACTGCCTCAGGAAAATGGGTCTAGTAAATTAGAATGCCTAACCCACAATCAATGATCATGTGGTATCACTTTGTTGGAAAAAGAAGAAAGAATGTTCCATACTTCCATTCTCTTTGGGCCACCTGGTATATGTATAGGAAAATGTCATCAAGAATGTATCTTCACAAGTTTTTCTTTATAGCACTGGACCTCTGGAATCTAAATCTAAGCACAAAATTTCAACTATTAGAACCACATAACAAGACCTGTACATTTTCATACAGTATTGTTTCTATTTACATACCGTGCATCTGAACTGGAGTCAAAATGAGTCATAACAGAAGGCATCAGAGGGACATTAGGGGTTGATGTGAAAGGAAGTCCTAGACCACGTGATGTACTAGGTGTGCTAGAAGAAAAAATTCACAGAATTTCCATAACTAATGATGTCAATCAATTTTTCCATTATTAATCTAAACTAGGATAGTACTTTCTTCTCTTCATCTCTACTGGCAAAGTGTGAACCTCATTTATATAAGCAGATTCTAAGTTTGTATAAAACATAGAAAGGTTTCATTTACTTTAGAGACAAGTCTAAATCACTGAACATCTTACAGAACTGAGTAATTACCAGTAACAGTATGTGAGAAGTTGAGTACATGTTTGTATGCAAACATTTTCTACTTTTGATATTTTTCATATTTAATAACTCTAGACTAGATTTCTTCATAATTCAATATAGTAAAATTTAGTTTTGTATTCAAAAGGTTAATCGATTAGAAACCAACTGTCTTCAGTCAAAACCGTTGCAAATTTAAGGTTTTTGAAAACCGTTTTGGTTAATTTTGAAACAAAAATATTGTTCATTTGTTCCAAAATCATAAACAATTTAATATGGATATCAGATTCTCATTAATGTGAGGGTTTATTTATTTGAGAAATAAGTAAATACATACATATCTGTAAAAATAGATAATTGAGTGACCAATAACAAGCATATTCGTGGTAGAAATTAGATGCAATGACATTTACAGAGTGTACTCATGACAAAAAAATGCCAGAAAACTGAAAAAGGTTAATTGAAAACCGACCGTTTTTTGAAGTAGCTTAACTGTTTTTGTAAATTTAACCGAAATAATACAGCTCTAGTAAATCTTTTGTACAATAAAGCAGAAACAAGTACAATTTCTTTTTCTGGCAAGACATGGTCAAACTCTCTCTTGTTCTAAAAATTGTGTTTACCATTTCTTTTAAATAATGGTTCAAGTATTACATGTAGCTCTCCCAAATCCTTCTGTGTTGTACAGATATGGGACTCTTGACAATGGCTGCAAGCTATTTCGGTACCATCACCTTTTGTGTACTTTTCAATTAAAGAATATATGAAATGCTAATGAGGAAAGCAGCTGGATATCCTTATTAGAAATTCTTTTGACGCAATAAAACACATGAGAGAGAACTCAAGCAGCTTGCTAAAATTTAACCATTTATTTTGTAAGAAATGGTAATAACACAAAAAGAAAGGAAATTTATGACACCAAATCTTGTCAGAACAAAATGTACAACTTGTACATGTTTCTGCTTTACAGTGCCAAAATTTTAGTATTATTATAAGCAAATACTAGCTGCATCCGGCGCTTCATGCCAGTGTAGCCAACTCATGCATTTCCCTCCATAAGCTAATATTCTCATCAAGTCCATTTGTGGATCACACATCAAACACTCTTGTTTGGATAGATCTTAATTTGACCCATCCATTTCCATCATGGCGAAGGCTGTAACAACCTTCCTGTGTTAGACCTATTTGTTGAGGAGATATACAATAACCTACTCCGCCCCACTTCCTACCCCCCCCCCCTTTTTTTTAACGTAACAATACAGTTTTCAATAAGAACCCTATTTTCATTATTATTTACAAGCATGAATAAACTGCTCCTCCCTCCCACAACCACCACCATTCCTCATTAACATCAAGCATATTGGGGGAGGGGGACCCCTTCTGCCCTCCCATTGCCTTCCTACATACTCTCATGGGACCATATTATTATAGAGTACATCCAGTTGATTGACCCCACCCCCGCTCTCATGTATTTTTTCAGCATAATATTTGATTAGAATTATGGACAATCTCACCATTCTCTCCATTGCATGATATTGAATACATACATAATATTGCATGATTTTAAATATATCAATTAAAAAACAATAAGTACAGTTGCACATCATAATCATCACCACCATCATCATCATCATAATCATCGGCATCATCATCAACTTAACCAATTTTTTGCTCAAGTCATCAAACTTTCAAAAGATGCAAAACGATATGTATACATGTACATTTGTATGTCATACATGTACATGTACTAAAATAAAATTACCATTATTGTTATTACAATTGTCCCTACTACATACATGTGTATCATGTCTATTACATTTTCATGATACTAACAGATCTTTCTAAAATGAAAACTTTTTGTCATGCTAAAACAGATTTTTGAAAAAAAACTTTTTTCCATTTGCAGACCCTTTTTTCCCCATTTGATTCCTTCCTCTAGTCCGAGTCTCTTTTACACAGCCTTTTTCTACCTACACACACACATACACTTGGTTTTGTTTGTTTACACATACTTGTGCTTATTTTGCCTTGCCTGCTTTTTGTGTACTTACAATGTATACAATTTTCTCTCCTCCAGTTTTTCATATGTGCTCTATTTTATTTCTTCTATCAATATTCTTTTCATTACTGGTATTTCATTGTCATTATTATTACTGTGTGTGTACATGTATACACTTTGATATGTTTGATTTCTTCCCCTTGTTGCCTCCTCCTGGTACACCTTTCAGGGCTCACTGTTTGCTCAGCCCCCCCCCCCCCCCCCCACCCCTCCTTTTGCTGTTGCTTTTTTCACTCTTTCCCTTTCTTTATCCCTTTGGTGTTCCCTATCTTCTTTGATGTTGCCTCCCTATTCATCCTTTTCCTTCATTGGTTGCCTCCTTGATCCTCATGATCATCACTGACCCCCTCTGCCTTTTGTCTGTCCCCTCTCCTCTGCCTTTTGTCTGTCCCCTCTCCTCTGCCTATTGTCTGTCCACCCTCCTGCTTTAATCCCCCTCCTTTTACCTGTTGGGCTCCTTGCCCATGACCTCCCACCCTCTCCTTTGTTTCTTTGTTCTGTGTACCCAGCTTGTCCCTGTCTGAACACTTTGCAATAACTTCAAACACATTTTGTCTACACGTAGTTTTCACATCTCTCTGTCCCATAATGCGGTGGATTGATTAATCAATTGGAGGTGATCAAACCTTCACTTAGAATTCTAAGAATGCACCATACTAAATTATCCAAGTATATATTTTATTTATTTTTTATTTTACAATTCATTTTCTTTTTATTAACATATTCATTTTTTTTACTTTCTCAATTCTTATTTTGGCAGTATCTTTCTATGACATGTAACTCGGAATGTAATTTATGAATGTCTTTGATTACATTTCACCCAAAATACTACTGCATTCTCTTACTGAACCTTTTTGAAAACATTTTCCTGCTTTAGAACAAAACATCACTCTTTGCGTAGTAAACCTCTTTGTGCATGAGCTTCAATTGAAGAGGAAATAAGGTTAAACAGTAAAAAAGGAGAGAAATAGAAGTAGAATAGTTATTATCTCGCGCTTCAAAGGAGAATCAGATAATGTCACAATCAAAATAACAACAGTGAGCAAATGGCAGAGAAATGCATACAATGTACAAGTACATGTACATTTGTATGGACGCGAGAATTTTTACAAAGAGTACTTGAGGGGTTGGGAGAACCACTATCAGTATGCCTGGATTCTGTAAGTAGATCTATACAACACAGAGCGAGCATGTCCGAGAAGTGCACAGAAAATATGAGTGTGTTCGCACGAACAAATGAAAGTACCATTTCCAAAGGCAAACAGTTAAAATTTCAAGAAACAAATCTACATCTGTAATAGAATTTTTTTCTGTGGATTTAATTTTTAGACTCTCGAAGCATTAAACTGGCTTGTTTTCCTGTGGCAGCAACCGAATGAAATACAGAAAGTAGTCTACAGTTCTCACTTCTCAACTTGAGTTTACAGTGCCAGGGAGAATTTCAGTTGCATGAAAAAGAGAAACTTGTGCGAGCATTGGAAGCCACGCCGAGTCGCTCGGCGTGGAAAAAAATTGCCTCGCACCACACAACTTGCTGAGTTTGCAGCACAAGCTCTGCAGTGGACTCCTCCACAGACAACATGGACTTTCACCATTTTTTCGATCTTGGCCATCACTCAGTCATCCTCGGACTCGTGGGGACCATTTCTGACATGTGGTGGCCCCTGGGATCGGGTGGTCTTAGAGGAGATAGCTCCCATATGCCATAGCTAACAGCAGATAGTCAAGATTTTAATTCATTAAATTTTCAGAAATTTGAGGTTACTTTGATTTACTGAGTATTCATTATCACAATATTCAATAACATTATTTCTGTTTTTATCAGGCTTGGGGGGAGGGGTATATTTCCAAAATTGCTGACTGGGCACGAAGAGAGGCTTACATGTAAATTCCAGTGAATCAGTAAATTGTGCTGTAAATATACTGTAAATCCCTAACAAAAGCGTAAATCACTAAATCTATCTTGGAATGGCCAAACATGATGATTTTTTTTTTCTGTAATTTTCCATTTTTCATCTAGCCGTTCAGATAAAACTAACTTACAAATCCATTGTACAATATAAAAGTTACAGAGAAAAGCACAATTTACCATTTTGAGAATACACGAATGGACACACACACACACACACAAACGGAGGCTATTTCACAATACCCTCAGGAGGCTATTTCATAATACTCGTATCGTGAACTTTATAAGCAAATCACCATCTAATACCCCCTTCCTTGTGAGCTAGTAACCATGTATCTAAGTCTTTGTTTTGAGGGTGAGATACAGATACACTGTAACAACAAAGATATTTGATTACCTTATCTCTGGATCTAAGCCTGGAGTTGATGACGCAGCCTCATGTTGTACATCTGTTCCTGGCCCAACCATTTGTTGACTATATCCTGATGTACCTGGCCTGAAAGACAAGATCAAATTTGGGAATATCACAATTTGAGGCTCTATCATTCATGATTATGTTGGACAACCAGGTACATACATTTACAGATAAACCTATAGCTGTATACATTTCGGTTCGGGAAATTTATACAAAACTACATTTTAAAAATAAGTTAAGTGATGATAAAATATGAAAAACATCCACATCAAATGAAATCTAATCCAGGACAATAATTATTTACATTATTTGCTTGTTTGTTGATTTTGGCACTATTAGAGACGTCCTTTGACATTCTGATTTTATGGAATAAGACTAACGGTAACATTAAAAATGTTGTGCACTTGTGCGCACGATGGGTGCAAGTCCTAAAGTCTCTCTGCACTTCACAATCCCCTAAAAAACCCTTACTTCTCTTCCCCAAAATATCAAAAAATAATAACAATGTCAATAATAATGTTAACTGAAACTTGAGGGACTGAGGTAAAAACAAAACATTAAAATACCTTGTCTCTGGATCTAAGCCTGGAGTTGATGGAACAGCTTCCCGTGGCACCTTTACTTTTGTTATTGATGCAGCCACTTTTGATCTACGTCCTGATGTACTTGGCCTGAAAGACATGATCAGATTAGGGTATCAATGATACATACATATATAACTGAAGAACAATCATGGTACTGCTCACAATGACAATGGATGGCCATGAAATACTGTAGAATACAGGACTGTACATGTAGACCACAAAGCAGACTCAAAAACATGGACAGCAATCGCAGCGCCCAATAAGTAATTGGCACTTGACAAAGAGTGCATTACATGTGGTTATAATAAACAGTGAAAGGCTCTAGAACTTTGTTACAATTATTTTATTTGTTCAACAATATACTGGTGTTGGTAATACATGAAGAGTAAAATTGAAAAACAAAACAAAACAAAAAACACAAATAATGAATAGCAAGCAGTCACATTTTCACACAATGGACATTGCAGTCTCTGTTTCCACAGAGGGATTAGTCCCTTCATGCACTAACCAAGGACGAACTGAGGCCAAGAGTAATCCCCTTCTAGCTGAATGCCTGATTGACTATGTACCACTGTCACCATCTTGATCATGAGGATGGGTAAACCAAGGTGGAAACTTTTAGATTGGGGTCATGATATAAAGTGAATGGACATCATTTTTTAGTCAAGTGAAATGGTATGGGATTAATATTATCAAGGGGGAGGTCGTTAATCACTACGCCTACAGCAATGTAGAAATTGGAAATGGTTGGGTTAAAAATCTACTGACCCACATTGTAGGTGTAGAGCTATCGGGGGGGGGGGGGGTGGTGGTGGTGGTGTTGGACACCTTCCTCTATGCCTTATTGATAAAGACACTTACAGTTCTCACATATGGTGTATTGAGTGTACTGATGCAATGAATGACAAAACATTTTCTGTCCATTTGATTTGCTAAGGAAGTTTTGAACAGATCTGCATTGAAATGCAGATTCTGTTCAGCTTGAAAATTTGAAAAAAAAAATTGAAGCCAATTATAAATGTATAATGATATTGGAATAATCAACATGAATATAATATAGGCCTATTTATAATTTGGAATTTATATTGCCGATGTGATGATTTTATTTTCAAAGTATCTTTTTTTTTTACAAGGATTTTTTAGTTGTTGTTTTCATGCAACAAATATCTTCTAAATGTAAATTTTATGCTTCTAGTGATGGTTGGTGCTGCAGAGACAGTCACGAATGAGGATATTCCACGGAAGTTATATTCAAACACAAAATTTCACATGAAGTTCAGTGAAGATTTGTTGTCAGACATCACACAAATACAGCTGTAGCCTTCTCTGATATTTCATCATCATGGCTTCAGTTTTTCAGAAGACAGACACTTTGATAACATAATTGACATTACATTTTTAAATTAAAATATGCTGTTGTTATTTTCAGGATGGGTAGATACCTAGTTGAAGAGGTATGATCATTATACATTTATTGACCAAATCCAAGATCAGAATGTCATATTTGCTTCTACCAGTACGTACTTCCACCTAGCTCACGAGAGATGTGCGAATTCATCCATCAGGGATAACAAAGAAACCACAAAGAAAACTCAGCAAGAGATCTCAGCTGATTTTTCTTACAAAATCATAAAACTTTACGGCTATTTGTAAAGCTACAATTACAACTAGATAACTCACAGAAAATTTGTACTTTGATATTTTAGCTTTTACATCATTTCTTCATTATTACTTACTTTGTGTACTATCTCCATTGATTGCATAGCAAATTTACACCGGTATTTTTTCATGGAACCTGCATTTACAAGCTTTGCTTTTGCGGTTCCATCATATTTCACAAGTTATAGAAAATTGTCTTACTCTTATGTACATTATATGACACACTTTCTGTCCATGACCCGACTTATAACATATTTTGTATCTCGCTTGGTTTGTTTTGTTTTGTTTTTTTTTTAAATGTATTTTGATGTCAAGTGAAATATGAAAATAAGCATGCTGGAACTGTTCACTGTGTCTCGAGTGCAAGACCAGTGCAGTTTCAGTTATTCAATTCAAATTAGTAAGAAGTACCCCAGGCTAAAGACAATTTGCGCCGACTTTTCCCCTTCATCCAGCTGCACACAATGCATCATAAGCCTACACATGGATTCTCTGGTGCATATAAAGGTGGCCAGTAGGGATACAAATACTACAAAGCCACTAAAGTCTGAACCATCTCGAACTAGTGTCGTGGCTTGGCGGTTGATCCCCCATACAGTAATAAGTATTATTTTTACTCCACTACCGGTACAGTACTTTGGGGAAACGTATAGTATTAGTATTACCGATCAATCTTTTTCTTTTATCTAAAATTATTGTTCATACAATTTTCACTGACTCTAAACAAGAGATGCTGTAGACTAGATCTAGATTGTAATTGTAGAACAAATTTTTCAACTGCATGTTGTTCCAAATGTCCCTTCTCAAAAATAAGTTTCAAACAATTGAGAACATTCAGTATCTAGATCTTGGCAGTATCACCCAGTTGTCTATGACAAATTGCATGTTCAATTTCTTCTCTTGCCACGAAACAGTTGCCGATATCAACCATGGAATATCTGAAATGGGATTAGCGACAGAAAAAAAAAATCCCAGCGTTAATTTCCTGTCATGCCATGGTCATTGGAAAGTATTTCCCCATCACTATCTCCACATGAAAAGACTGGTGCACAAAAAAAATATATACGGTATATATATATATATATATATATATATTTAACCGCTAGACACAATTAACAAGTTGTAACTGTGACATGACATGTATGATTGGGTGTCCTACATGTATAAACCAACAGTAACACCCTATGCTAATGTTTTCTCTACTAGAACTAACTGTTAGAAGACTTTATAGCATGCATTACAATGATGTTGCGGTCAAGAATTAGCGCGACCAATTCTTTTCTTCCGATGTTCGCTTATTTTTGTTTTCTTTGCATCTCTTTTTTTATTTGAACTTCAACCACGAACAGTTTCTAACTCTAAGCGTGTTGCGTATTTCTTTGTTTTGCACGTAAAGTGGAATTTTTCGCGGGGCCCGTTTGTAGTACGGGTGCGATGCGGCGGTACGGGCACCTACCATACCTAACAGTTAGTCCATAGGCGTCTACTAACAAAAAAAAAATGGTCTATAAGTATAATTCCCTGACCTGGTGCAGTACCAGAGCCTAGACTAGAGGACCATTACACGATATATAATGCCAAACTCACATGCAATAATGTTAAACAGTATATTGGATGATAATTTGTACACTCAAAGACAAAGTCATTACCACAACTAATCGTCTAGAACTAATCGTCTATTTACTCACCTGGTTTCGAGCACAAGTCTCCCCTCATCCACTGCGTCGAGGAGGACCGACGCCAACTGTCGGGCAGTCACTCCCTGTGTTTTGGCTAATGCCATCCAACGTTCGTGAATCTCCACATGCATTAGAACCTTCTTGTTCCGCTTGCCCCGCTCTTGGTCTTGCAGTTTTTTTCTTTCTTTCCGTGCACTTTTAGAAAGGGCCGACCCTTCAGGCCTCCCAGGCCCCTTTCTATCGAGCTTTTCCATTCTCACGTTAGACAATCATACACCACGTACTAGTATGCGCGAACGATCGACCTCAAATGCATGTATGCAATACGTGCAACGCACGCATCGCACTCACTACTGTAGTACCAAGGAATCGCCAGCTGCGCCTCCCACCCAGCTAGCCCGCATCGCATCGCATGCAGCACACGTAGGCGAGAGGGATTGCCTCTCGAGCTTTCAATCGTACCGTTGCGTAAAACGATCGGTCACATTCACGGTACATACACACGATGTCAGAAATTCCCAAACCTCTTCTCGATGTACGTTAGATTGCCGCAGAGGGAGCTATTCTGAAATTACAGCTTCTAACGGTCGATTTTTTTTTTTAAAAAGCAGGAATAATTTTCGGGGCCCGAAAAGAATTATGTTGATTGAAACATTACAGATTCGTCAAGTTTAGGCCAGTTTTTAGTTTTTTTATTAAGGTGAAAGTTCTTAATAAGTATTCTCTTCAATTTAATACTGGATTCATTGAATTTCAAATATTAGGTCTGCAAATGGGACTCCCTACCTTTAAGGTCGAACCGCGAATTCAACATCACACGAAAATGTTTTGAAAAGTTGTGCGAAATTAACCATGCAAGGAAATGTTTTGAACTCGCCGCTTGTTACAACGCTATTGCGCACATGCACACACAAAGATTCCGCGCATTGAGTGTATTGACGGTCAACACACACACAGGGATACCGCGCAATGTAGGTACAAGCATGTTATAAAGTCCTCGAGATACAGGATTTCAGGTAAGCCTGCAATTAATTTTAATTTCTATTTAATAAATAAAAGAATAATTGGATTATAGTTTGGGTTTTGATATGCAAAATAAAACAGTTTTTGTAGACTGTGAATTCACAGATTTTGACGACCGCGAATCTAAACACACGCAAAAAAGTCGGCACCAATGAAAACCGCGAAAGTATCTGTACGCAAAAGAAACCACTTTTACAGTTGTTCATTTTCACTCCTTGACCGATATGTAAAATGGATAATGGAAATGAACCTCTTTGCTATGGAAATGCTCTTTATCATTATCATCATAAAAATTATTTATTGACTTTCAGACCTTCTTCTTAAATCTTGTGGAGATCAATAGGTCGAATATGGAGATAAATTATAGATTTTTTTTGTTGTTCACAATGCCACAGAATAACTGCAAGACATGCATTTGACATAATGTATTCAAATGTATAAAGTGCTGTGTGAAGTGGCTTGACCATATACACTGGTCAAATGTGTACATTATGGACTACATAACCCTATCAGTGGACTTTGAGATATTAACAGTACTGTGCTGTGCGGCAAATGTTTTGACACCCCTTCTTGGATAAACAAAAATTGTTTAAACTGTGGGCATGTCATCAGTGAAAACCATTGATCCCAATGCAATTCAGCCTCTTTTTGATGTGAAATTGGATTCAAGTTTCAATAGGAGGCACAGAATCTTGCTAAAAAGTCAATTTCCCCTCTAACTCTTCATCATGTTAAGTCTTCAGGTTTAACATTGAAATGGGGAAGGAGGTGGTTCACTAATATGTACCGTATTCAGTCATCAAGTTATTTGACTCTGGACTCTCTTGCTGTGTGTATCATGCATTGGAAGGAGTTGAAGTAATCAGATTAAAAGGTTACAGTAGCTTTGATTACAAGCTGTGTGGATCGTTATGAAAGAAGTTTGTTTGATTATTGGCAGAATCTCTTATTGGCACTGGAGACATCTAGGTTAATTCTTGATTCTTGTAGTATGTGCTGACATAGAGGGCAGTATTGATGCCTTTCAACTGGTAGGGTTCATTCTGAATTGCCTTAAATTGATGTAATGTATAGAGTTTTGATTGACGGGGATGTATTGGTACTGTCATGGCACAGAAACAAACTGTAATTGTAATGACTGCCTGCAAAGGACAGTGATAAAAGACATAGATCTACTGGGGAACTACAACAAGGCCCTTGAACAGGAATTAAGATCACTCTAAAGTTATCAAATACTGTTGATCATAATTTTGTATTTTTATTATAGTTTATTTGCTTGCAAGTTTCATTTTCTTTTTCTACATCAGCCAACATTTTTTTTTTCTTTTTTGCCTTACATGGTCTCTTCAATATTCATCTCTGGAAGAGTTTTGGAGTTGGTGCAGCATTATTCAATTGGACACCACACGTCCATATTCCAGGAAATAGTGACATTTTGTTAGGGGATTGGAACAGACATGAAAAAAATGACATGTCCAATCAACTGTGCATTATTACAAAATCAGTCAAAAACTGTGCAGTATTCTTCATCATGTCTAATCATATGTGGACATGTCTTCTCTCCCCGAGACCAAGTTGTTTCCTTTTTAAGCCTTGCTTCATGAATTAATCTTGCTGATAGTTTCAATTATAATGGTCCCCAAGGTACTATTATAACAGGAAAAACCCCTCAGCTATTATCTTAATTCCCAGAACTCTCTTTCTACATTCAACTTCTACGTATGACCCTTTCCAGTCATAAACTTGGTCATGGCTGAAGACCCTAACGTTTTTGTCCAATGAACCTTGTGAAGAATATGATTTGAGAGTACATTGTTTTATAAGATTGCATCATACACATGAGCTATGTAATAGTTGGTCGAGATGCCATGTGACTGCCATAATACCTTGGAGAGCAGAACTCAGGTGTTTTTTTCCTCCTAACAAGAGCTACATGGGTTTATCATAATGATTGAACCCACTGCTTGTGAATGTGGGAGCCAGGATTGTAACACCAGGCAAGCTGTAGCCCAGCAGTTAAATCAAGAATATTTGATAGGAAATGGAGTTTCAGTGTCCTTTACAGAAAAGGTGAATATTATCTTCAAATCTTTTGCATATATGTAGAGAAGAAATATGAATGTTGCTTTGTAATTGCTCCAGAACATATACAGGTCTTACTACAAGTGTATCACCTTCAAAGGAAGAAATTATGTATTTGGGATTTTCTTCAAAACATATTATTTGAAGGCAGAAGCTACAAATACTTGTGCAAACTTTCTGTATTCTTTGGACAAAGGTTTGTACTTTATACTATTACTCCCATCACCTTATAACATCCTATAAAAAATTCATAAATTTTACATTAAGGTGATATGCAAAACACATGTCAGTTCATTGTATTATGAATGGATGTGCCAAACACTCCAAATAGTGCTACATACCTCTATGACAGGAATTCATTCAAGCACTTGAATAGAGTGTGAAAAATAACCTTTCCCTGTGAATTCTCCTAGATATTCCTTAAAAAGTAGTCTTGTTTTGTTTCTCTCGTGAAAGAGCTTTTTACACAAATAGACCAGCTGTTGATACCATTCCCTCCAAGAAAAACCTCTAACCCCTTATTTATCTATTTAAATTCTAACATAGAGTTCTATTTATATATGACATTAACATTGATCTTGTTTTTAACACAAAGCAAGCTTTTACAACAAAAGAATGTAACTGTACATATTATTACATATCAACACAAATGCATGTAGGACCTGTTCATTATCTTATTTTGAATTTGTAGAGAAATGTAACAATCAAATTGTAATACTAACCATTTAAACTGTGATGTATCAGATGCATTTTTACAGAGGAACATACTACAAAATATTTCATTTGCTTCCAAGTGAATACTTATAGATGACAAGAGATACATAAAGAGGCAGTAGTTGTGCATTATGGAAATGCTACGCAGTGCACGGTGAAACAGGCAATACATGTGTGTGAATGATATTCATCTGTACAATATGGAACCTGGTATTACAGTTCATGGAACTCTCCTCGTGTGTCAATAGTTTTCTTCTTTGCAGTACGGTTATATATTTTGAAGTGATAGATCAAAGCCAGAGGGTACAGAACAACAGCTACAACAAGGAGAGCACATGCATTCCCAAGAGATGCCCTGTACTTTTCTATCCACTCTTCTTTATCACTGTCAGTAGGTGTTGTAGTTGCGTTAACCACATAGTACTTTGTACTTGTATCATTTGCTGGAGCTTCCTGTGTACCAGGTTTCCCAGTTGTCGGGAAATGGGCAAATGTATTACACTCTGCTCGAGGGACAATGAATAGCCTGTTGCCTGTGCAGCAGCTGATGGCTTTATCAGGGTCAAACGTGAAGACAGCCTCCAGGATTTGCCCAGTGCTGCTTCCGTTCCTGCCGACAGGAATGAGCTTCTGGTCATCCTGGAAGCAGGTTATCTCTCCTGCAGGATAACCTGTTGTTGCCCAGCAGGTCACAGATCTTGACACATTGCACCTCAAGGCTGAGGGTGGGTAGAACACCACTACGTCAATGGATTCTTGCACAAGAGCAAATTCTGAGGCCGCTCCTCTCAGGAGATAGGTACCCCTGTCCTCCTCCTGCACTGAAGCAATGACAAGCACAATGCTGGTGGTGGCACCATCACTCCTAACATCAAGGTTGAACCGCCCGAGTTGACTTGCTGACAGGGTTGACTCTACAGCGATGTCATTGTCGAATATCATCCTTTCATTCAGGAGTAACTGGAAAGGATACCCATCTGCGAGGGTCGCGTCGAAATTCAGACTCACATCAGTGTCTGCATAGGCCTCCAGTGTCTGAGCACCAAGGGCGGGGGAATTCCCACAAAGGAAAAAAGCCAAGACAACCAGCAGGGGCAGCTTCATCATGATCTTCATTGTCCAAAGTTTGATGCTTGCAGAGTCCTGTAGGGAACATTTTAATGCAGAAGTAGTGATAGTTGAAATTATGAAGAAACCAAGGATATCTAGTAGATCAGGCTAGCCTTTCATTGTCAGCAAGATTCTTTATGAGAGCCCTGCCTTTATCATTCAAGGCCATAGGTCAAGTTCATAGATCAAGATGGACTTGGTTGGGGAAAACATTTTGTCATAGGATGCTGTAACAAAGCAGGAGTTAAACCCAGTTTTCCTGTTCAGAAAATCCTCATAGTTCTAAAGTATTATCGATCATGCCCTGCATGGCAGTTACAGTCTCACAGGCTGCAAAGTCACGAATCACTTAGAGCCCTTTGTAACAAACCATTTTGAAGATTAAACAAAAATAATTCACAACTTGTTCGATTTTATGACAAGTGCTAACTGTCAACAGGTACATAAAATAAGCAATACAGCACCCTGCTTGCTTTAACATCAATATTGCACTATTAAAGTAAGTAGATTTTCTTCAATCAGATCAAAACAAACACTTTATTTGCTGAAAATACATGCAAGTGCATTGAACCTCTATCATGATACAAGAGAATTGGATATCAAGCAAAATTAAGTTTAATCTAAACACACAACTTATTGAGAAAGTTTTAAACTTACCTATGGAAACAGTACTTCCCTTTTAATCCTGCAAACTTCTTGTGCACGCACAGGATAGTTGACTGACTTTGAGGGATATGACTCTTCAAGTTTGCATACTGTAGGAGTTTGTGTACACTGATTCGAAGATTATACCACGGATGAACTTTGTCTTGTAGTTTGAGAAAAAAAAAAACACTGAATAATTTCAGAGCTATGTGTTTGAATTACCCTTTTTTTGAGAGAGAGTTCAGGAACTGTGCAAACTTGAAGAGGTGATCAAAGGTTTGCATTGTTCTGAGATGGTGGGATAGCCAAACATATAGCAGTATCATGAAACATAACCTCAGACTTGCTAGCCAGCCTCTTAGCACAAAGCTCCAACTAGGCATTTTTTACTTGAACTGTAATAGAGAGATGTACATGACTTTTTGAGATCAGGATTATAGATATTTGGGCAAAACTTAAGTTCATATTCAAAACCTGCTTTTTTTCTTTTCTTGTCAATGTGTAAAGTAAACAGGTCATCTAGATATCGTTATGGCTGTTACTCTTTATTGTCTTTATTTTGTGATTTGCTGGAAATTAACAAAGTGGACAATTTGGGAATTAACATACACTTTATAGATGCATTTTAAGGTAGGTTATGTCCCACTTAGAGACATCACAGTAAATTTCGGAAAAGAAGGGCATTTGCATTGGTACTGCAGACCCTGATTTCTCTCAGTGTCCTAAACTTTTTATTAGAAATTTCCAGATAGCTACCAGAAGGAGGAAGCAACTACCAAAATCAGAGACCCACCACCAATGTACCCTTTTCTAAAAAGTCAGTCAGTGTTTCAGTTTTGCTATTGTTGATGAGAATATATTATATTATATTCATGGGTAAGTTTCCCTATGAAAGATTCAGCTCTTTGTGTGACCACTTTCACATGGTCTGTAGTTCGCCAACATATTCTGCTCAAAATGACAACCATGCACGGACTGATCGATAAATCTCAAAATATCAGTGTATTAAATCATCAGTAACTTCAGCGTAAGGTTTCCAACCAAGGAGAGCCTTCAAATATCTCTATAACTTTGCTGTGAAAGCGGTAGATGGCTTTGAAATCTAGAATGATTTTAAAAGTGCTCATGCATCATGGTCTCAGAATAATGTGGCACACGGAAAGATTATTACACCATGGCACACGGGAAGATTATTACACCATGGCACACAAAGTGTTTTGCTCAAGTGAGATGAGAGTTGTTTTCTCATGTGCTGTAGCATGCATCCATGTTGTATATTCTGATAGACAAACAGACTTTCAAACCTAGTAGATAGCAGACAGAAAAACAGAGCAATATGGGAGGAGAGATGGGACGGACCAACAGACATACAGAGAGAGATGGACACAGAAAAAAAGAGATCCCAAGTTTAATTCATATCATCACTTCAACCACTCAATCAAGGGTATCAAATATCAAGCTTTGCTGCCCTCTCTTGTCTGATTGTAATCTCTGTGCCTCTGCCTGTGAGGGAATGAGCTTTAGGAATTATTATGAGTTTTGCTATCATTATCATCATGCTTTTTTGTTCTTGCTCGTTTTAATCAGAAACAACCAAGACCTTGTGATCGTGATTCAAAACAAAACTAAGCTGATTCACTATTCAACTTTCTGTGGATTTTCTTGGTAATGTAGGCAAGTATGCTGAATCTATACGAAATGATATTTTCAGTGGTAACTTCATTAAAAAGCTCTTAAGTGATACTATAATTTTGTAAAAGAAAACTTAAAGGAAAGCTAAATTTTTATGGTGACATTTCTGTACTCTCAATAATGGTAATAAGATCTGAAAAATTAGTGTTGAATAATGGAGGTCACTATACTTTGGACATTTCCAGCCATACAAGTACATTAATATGTTTATTATTAGGTAATTATTTTGATTGGTAATTCAATGAAAATTCCATTGAAGGGATGTAATTCAATAGAGAGTTATTTGCACATGAACAATTGTTAATGTCCTCTGAATGTCATCAAATTTTAAGGAAGGGCTATTTTATAAAGTATGTTCCTAATAAAAGGTGGTACCCACTTTTTTATGAGGACCACTTTGCTTTACTTTGTTTTTGGGCATCTCAGACATCTCAGAACCAATTTTCATCAGGTAAACTTTGAATTTCTTATAAAATTGTATGCTCTTTGATATTTTGTAAGTGATTTCTCATTGTCTCACAGAGAGTTGAAATCTGAATCAGCCACTTCAACTAAAACTTCTGTAGGAGCCTACCATCCCTTTAATTGTACAGTGTTCATTGTACAAGTAATGATTATACTGTCTATCTGGCATCCCCTGTTGTGATGTTCTGTGACTTAATATTTGCACAGTAATTGATGAGATGAATATGTAATAAATGAAATGATTCATCTGATCCTCAACATTTCAGTTATGATATTCCTCTCTTGACATGCATGACATTGAAATGGACTTGAATGAATACTAACAGTAGCTATTCCATACGGGATTGTGAAAATGTTTGTTACACAGTGGCATGAACGATGCAGGAAAGATGCTTTGCTTAGAACAGGACGATCTTCATCATGAAAGCAAATTCAAATGTGAATATTTTATTGAAATAGGTGCTCCGATGACAAAAATCACTGGAAAGAACCTATTTTCTCAGGAAGAACAAACTTAGTAGTAACTGAAAATTAGGCAAAACTGGACAGACAAAAGGAATGCATGACTTCTAGTTTATTGTCATCATCTACTCTAAGTGCACAGTTCTTGCCTTCTATAACAATTTTGCTAAAATGACAAAAGGCACAGTGATTGAAACACTCAATCCTGGGATTTCTTGTGTGCACATTTTATATCAAATGTTTAATTCAAGAGTTGACAAAGTTTTTGGTTTAACATTTTTCAAGACCATAGTTTAGAAAAACTACAATGTGTGTTTGCAAAGTTTGCATTATGATATCGTTCAAAGTACAATTTACACTTTGTTAAAGGTGGGAGTGACAACCTTTTGAATGTTTACTGAGCATTTAATAATATATTTGAATATCATCGACAATATGATTGGATTACATTGGCATCTGCCTTCCAACAAGGAATTTTTAATACAAAATCATGAAGAACAGGGATTGTTTGTTAAAAAGAAAGAAAATAATCAGACATTCCAGAGTGAAAACTACACCATGCAACAACATGAACTGAAACTTTGTTTTCTTTTTGAGGTGGAAATCCTCAGCTTGATAAAACAATATTTAATTTCTTTGTTGGTATGATCAGAGATGCTGTGATTATTTTTTGAAATGATTTAGTACATAAACATAACATACAGCATATATGATATAGATTCAAAGAATTGTAGATTGATTTTTCTTACAGCTTGCATTCTATGTGGTGATTGACTATCAAGCGGTGTTCCAAAGTGAAATTGTGTGTAAATTCTAAGTTTCTCTCATGGTTTCATGTGCAAAAGTCATGCCTGTACAGTAATGTAGCAACTTGAATTAAAAGAAATAGAAATAGATTTGTCATACAATTTATATCAAAGCAAAGCTTAGCATTCCTCTTCAACTTTGCTCACTATTATGTCCAGCTTTTAAACAGAAATTTGTAGAAGTTATATAGATTGGAAAAACAGAATTCTTTCTCAAAGCATGACTACCTTCGTGTCTCAGACTAACGTGGCACACAGGGGGCTTCTACCATGGCAAAACAGACCCCATACTTAAACATTGTATATTGATTCCACATTTATGAGATCTTCTTGCTGAAATATGTCTCTGAATAAACAAATTCTTTCTACTTTCCACACTATACACACATGCACACATGCTGTCCTTGGAAAAATCAAGGATGACTAGCAATGAATTTATATGAAATTTTTATCCTCTAATGGTCCATTTGATAAGATTATACTGTATTGCATATGAATACTACCATAATGAATGGAAGTGTGACCTAGTTTTGAAATGTATTTACAAAACAAACTTGTTACACTCTGAATGTGAGAAAAATATACACTGAAATCATTAGGGAGCTCTGTGTGATAGGAAAAAATCGAATGATTATAAGGAAAATGTGAATTTTTGTCAAAGTGTATCAATACCCTGATAATTAACTTTGTGACATGGAAGAGAATTGTACATTTTTTTCTAAGAATATAAGAGTGTGGAGATTTTTATGAGTGAAAATAATGGAGTATTTTCTAAAAATATTTTAGATCATATAATACATGTATGCATTTTGACTTTTGATTTAAGAGCAAGTCAACAGGCACAATCAATAATAGTGTTGATCACAACAATTTGATGTTTTCGTGTAAACTCTTGTGTGTAGATATACTGATGGCTTGAACAGCTGTAGCCATGTGCCATACACTTGCCTGATTGGCCAAGAGTTTACAGTGTTCAGTGCATTGTGGAGTGAATTTTTCCAAAACATTGACAATGAAACATCTTTTGAAGCATTAGCTAATAGGGTGCAGGCTAGAGATATGAACATTATTCGGTGCTCAATGAAATAGCGATATCATACCATGCACTGAGAGGTTCAAGTTGAAATTCATGTTGAAATTATGGATTGTCAGGTGACTGACATCGCACATGCCAGTCACCAAGGAATCCAGTATTTCAGCTGGTTCCCTGAAAAGAGTGCATGGTACAGTCAAACCTGCCTTTGATAGCGGCCACCTGTCTATAGTGACCATCGGTCTATAGCGGCCACTGAAAAATCCCCCAGAGAGAAAATCTCTGTTAAAGAGCATACTGTATAGTGGCCACCTGTCTTACGCGGCCTGGGGCCAACAATTTTTGTTTCCCGCTGTAGATTTTAACCTGTCTACAGTAGCCACAGAGCCGGTAATTCAGCATGTTTTTCTGCTGTGTATCCGTGTCAGTCATTCAAGGGCAACATTCAGTGATCGCCATCACTGCATTCATCACTCTTTCAGTTAAGCCTCCGTTCCACTATCACGATCTGGACCCCGATCTGTCCCGATCTTGCAGATCGGGAGAGAGCGGCAAAAGCGTACGGGGATCGGAAGCATCGTAGCAGCAGATCTTCCCGATCTCCCCGATCAAAATTGACCTATTTTTAATCGTACGGCAAGCGGTGAGAGCGTAGTGACAGCGTAAATGCAGCGGGGAGAGTGCAGTGACAGCGTAAACGCAGCGGGGAGAGTGTAGTGACAGCGTAAACGCAGCGGGATGAGCGTAACAAGGTCTTTCTGAGCGTAGCAACATCGCCACAAGAACGGGACGAAAACTTACACAAAAGTGTCTGCCAGAAGAAGATCGAGAGGAAGAACTGTTGAGGAGGAGGAGGAGGGCATTGTCGCTGCACCTGTCAGGGCAGAACATGAAGAAGAAGGAGCTCAAATTTTCGAAGAAGGAGAAGAGATGAAGAAAAAGAAGAGAAGAAAGCAGCAAAGCAGCTACCCAAAAGGCGAAGAAAGAGAGACTGCACGTGATGCTTAAAGAGGAGGGAGAGGTTATAGCAGAATTTTGAAGAATATGAAATCATCTCAGGCCCGTAGCCAGGATTTTTCAAGGGGGGGTGCGGTCACTAAAAAAACGGACCTTCGGTACCAATACCATGATGACACACACACACACACACACACAATTATATATATATATATATATGTATATGTATATATATATATATATATATATATATTCTTTGGACGACCGAACTACAAAAGTTGTATAAGAATTTGCGCGCGAAGCGCGCCGCAAATTGTGAATTTTGACTGTTTTAATGACGTTTTAAAGTCTCGAGGAAATTTGTATTTTTGTCTGTTGCATGCAATCGCGTTACGGTATTTCATCTAGGAAATAGTAAAAACTCATTTTGCCAGGAAGTTACAAAGTTTAATTGTGTTCGAGACTCTGCGTGCGTAGCGCGCCGCAAAATTGAGAATAGTGATTTTCCTGGTGTTGTTTTAACTTTTATTTTTTCTATTGTATACCCGCGTTAGCAGGCCTGAAGCCAAGATTTTTAAAGGAAGGGGGGATTGCGTTATTAACAAAACGGTCCTTTGATACTGTCCCGGGAGGGGTAGCGACAATTAAAAGGTGGACACCATGCTCATACATGGACTTTCAAAATGGCCCCTAAACGAGTAATGATCATATGATTTTTTCGGGCCTTAAAAACAAGTATTCCTTAAATGTTTCCTGCACCCTAAAGAAGTACTTCATCATGATTGAACAATATACCATTTTCCCAAATTTCGGCCTTTTTGATACCCTTTGATTATATACGCTCGTACATCACACTTTCCATCTAATCCGTGAGAAAAAACGACCCCTATTACGCGTTTTCTTTAGCGAGTATGGTCACAGTGTCCACCTTTCAGTTGGAGTTTTCCATCCCATTGGATGCTGTTTGGAAGATGAAACATTCACTTTACTATACAGTATATCAGCCGTTGGTATGCGAGTTTGTCAAAAACGAAAATAAATAAGAAAATTTTTAAAACAAAATGAATTGTAAATGTGAACCATTTATATTTTGCCTCCTTGTGGTAGGATATTTCCAGCGTTTCCGAACTTTCAAATAATCATTTTAGATTTAATAATATTAAAGGTAGTAGATCCGATTCGCAAACATCTCCAATATCAGTCAAATGTCATATTAACCATCATGCTAAGAAGGTTTTCTTTGTGAAATTTGGAGGTCAGTGAAATTCAAAAATTAAATA
Organism: Diadema antillarum; assembly: GCF_040938485.1. Classification (NCBI taxonomy): domain Eukaryota; kingdom Metazoa; phylum Echinodermata; class Echinoidea; order Diadematoida; family Diadematidae; genus Diadema; species Diadema antillarum. The sequence goes on from NW_027270896.1 coordinate 175,332, forward strand.
TCCGTTAGCCATTGGAAGAAGTTGAGTGCAAATTCAGACCTCAGGCTTAGTGCTCAGATGTTTTCCTATTTGATTTGATCTGTCTTACTGTGCACACTAAGATACATACTGGAATGGTTATTTCTTATTTATTAAATTATAGTAGCATATTTGGTTACTAGCTGTCTCTAGGCATTTTCGAATTTGGGCTGCAAAGAGATCCACTACCTCTAAGTTAGAAGAGAGATAAGTAAATAATGATAAAATAAACAAACAAAAAAGAATGAGTTTCTTTTGTAATACTATCTGACAAACTTTTTATACTTTACCATTTTACTTCATAGCTCAGCACTTTCCATTCTCTCTCATACCCTCTTACCCATTACATTTAAATGAAATACAACTAAAATGAGTTTGCGTGCCTGCATAATACTCTTTGGAAATTATAAGTGAGAATGTTCTTAGGTTTTGGCTCACTTTAAAATGAGAACCAATAGAACTGTCACAACATGAGAAAATGTATAAGTAATAATCAACAGTACATTTCCGAATTTGGCCTGCAAAGAAATCCGCTACCTGTAAGTTAGAAAAGAGATTAGTAAATAATGATAAAATAAACAACAAAAAAGAATGAGTTTCTAACGCCGTATCCAGAACAGAGCCTGAAACGGTGCAGGCTCAAGAAATCGTTTGTACTAATACGTCTTGAAGTACTGTGTGATACTGTTGACTCAGACTTCTACAAAGCTGTAAGTGAGAATTTTAACCCAATCCGGCTCATTACCTGTGTTTTTTATGAAAAATATGAATAAAGAATGTAAATCAAATAACGACGCGTCACAATGCAGTCTAACGCTCTCACAATGTTATCATACATAGGGTTTTTCCCTGACTGTTTTTACTCCGGAGCTCTTGCAATATTCAGGCTTTTGTAATACTATCTGACAAACTTTTTACTTTACCATTTTACTTCATAGCTCAGCACTTTCCATTCTCTCTCATACCCTCTTACCCATTACATTTAAATGAAATACAACTAAATTGAGTTTGCGTGCCTGCATAATACTCTTTGGAAATTATAAGTGAGAATGTTCTTAGGTTTTGGCTCACTTCAAAATGAGAACCAATCGAACTGTCACAACATGAGAAAATGTATAACTAATAGAGAACTGGAGTAAGACAGGCCTTTCATTTTGTTTTGTCTCTCCTGATCGTTCGTAAGAAATGCTAATTCATGACCACCTTTTCACAATTTGATTGGAGCATGCATTCATAATGGCAAAAAGTTGACATAATAATCTATCCCCAGGCATTATCATGCCAACATGTACTTATATATACATGTACTATATCTTCGTGAGACGTAGATATAAAATGTCTCAGGTTTTCGATTATAGTAATTTCGAGGAAATTTCTTTAATTTTTATCATATATGCAAACTTGAGGCTATTAGATTTTCATCCACTTACCTCTGTTCCTGTGAAAAAATGCAAGTGTCAACCTCAATGTCATCCACGAATCGCACGTACTTGGGCGGCCAGTGGAAAAAAAAAAAAACACCGGTCACACGCGCCAAGGGCCATGGCATGCAGTGCCAATATAATAATAGCTCGCACAAATTGATACATAACATTTGTGTTTGTGTGCATGGGGACGATCCGATGGTTCATACAACAAAAGGGTTTCGTACAATTATTTTTAACATTGTTAAACGTACTCTTCCACATTTACGTAGCATATAATGTGTCTTTATATTTATTTGGATTGTTATCTTGAGAATTGCTAAAAACCGTTATTATGAAAAAGTGGACCTTTCAGAATTTGGGGGGGGGGTGCGTACGCACCCGACGCACCCCCCCTGGCTACGGGCCTGCATCTACAACTGGAGGAAGACGGATTATAAAAGCAAGGACATCAAGAAAAAGCCTTGGAAAAATCAGCACGTCTTTGTTTATAACAATGCATTGCTGCAAAAGAACCGTGAGTTGAGGAGCCTCTTCAAGGTCCACAGTATAATTCTTCGGTTCTGCATGCTAATAAGTTGACTGACTGCAGATCGACAGTCGAATCGGGGTACATCGGGGCACATCGGGCACTTTTCAGCTCTCTGAACGGGGTGACAGCGTGATAAGATCGTATAGATCGTTCAGAGTGTAGATACAGTGTGCATCGATCGGATAACATCGGGAACATCACACTGACAGCGTAGCTACATCGTTCTAAAGCGTAGATACAGTGTGCATCGATCGGATAACATCGGGAACATCGCACTGACAGCGTAGCTACATCGTTCTAAAGCGTAGCTGCAGCAGAGATCGTAATGCCTCATTCCTGATCATCGTAGTAAGAGCGTAGAAAGCACGTGGTAGTCGTAACTGCAGCGTACTTAGAGCGTTCTAACATCGTACTGTGTCCAGATCGGCTCAGGTTTTACCCGATCCTTCCCGATCTGAGAAAATTGTCAAATCGTAGCAAGAACGGCATAGTGGAACGGGGGCTTTATAATAATGCACAAGGAGTCTAGTCTAGAGGCCTAGTGTTACTGGCTGAGCTTCCTTCACGACTGTACACATGCTACTGTGCGACAATATTTCATAGACAACAGTATTGTACAGTGCATGTACACATACAAAGATCATACATCTGTTCATAGACAATGTACACAAAGTTGGATAACCTGTCTATAGCGGCCACCTGTTTATAACGGCTACTTTTTTTCATCTCCCTTGGGTGGCCGCTATGGACATTTTTGACTGTACATTTGTATATTTGATTTAAATAGCTTACAACATAAAAAGATAGAAATATAAAAAGATAAAAATGATAATATGACAGGCCTAATTATAAAAACTAAATTGTATCAACTCAGTATTAACTTAACGTGTTTGTCCATTTTACCTAAATGGTCTATAGACCTACAACAATTTTGTAACCTAGAAACTTGTCACGCAAGTTCAAATACATTGATGCAACAATAACTATGAAAACTTGTAGTTAAATTAAATCAGATAAATGGTGAGAAGTGGAAAACTTGGAAAACATTTACAATGTCTGTAATCACATGTTTCAGTTGTTTGTTATAAATATTCACGACACAACCATGGAAATTGAATGAATGTGGTTTGATAGTGCAGCAGCATCTTTATACCAAGATATGGCATGGTGCCAGTGCAAAGTGTTTGCTAGCTAGAGCAGAGCAGCCCATACCATCCTGCCATCCTGAGCGCAGTGCAGTGGTGCAACACAGTGCACCATTACCGTGCAGCGCAACGCAGTCACCCTAGTGCAGTGCAGGCGCTTGATGTTCTGCTGGTTGGCTCTTAGTGATTGCGATTGCAACATCTATAGCTAGTGTAAGTATCCTGGCATTGTCAAAAAATGACGACAGAGTATTAATATGAAGAAAAATATTCTGAGGCTGACACCATGCAACATCCACTTTCTTTTCATGGTGAAATTATTTTAGCTCACGTGAGAAGTTCTTGGCCAATGCTAGTTTGGGAATTTCATGATGCAGGATATAATATGTTATATACATTGACCATATTATGTGTTAGGCTTTCTTGGCATGTATCCTGCTCAGGTATACTTAACATTGCATGGTCATTAGCATGCTTTAAATAAAAGGGAACATTAAAAACTCCACTATTCTTTTTAACACACATCATTATCATATACACTAAGCAGAAAAAAAAGAAAGAAAGTATAAACAATTTTCAAGTTTATATTGCTCATAGAACATTTATCTAAAAGTTAATATAATTATATACCATATGAATGGTAATTTAATTGGCTATCAACCTGGTAGGTCAATTCACTCATGCATAAAGTAAACTTTTTGCATGAAGTATAAAGCATAAAGTAAACTTTATACATGAAGCATAAATGCATTTTATAAAGTAAACTTTATGCATGAGTGAACACCCTTTTTTTTTTCTTTCTTTTCAAAGGAACAAAAGTAAAAATGACAAAAATTATCATGTAATTCATTAGTGCAATTCATTATTGCATTTTCATGTAACAATAAAAGATAAGCAAATTTTGTTAAACTGGTCATTTGTTATTGCTATCATCATGGGCATTCGCAAAGAAAAGACATCGTGCCAATTATTGCAATTCTTACATAATAAATTGTGTTTTGGAGGACAAAAACAAATGTGTTCACTCATGGGTAAAGGTTCCGTTTGCATTAACCCACTAGTTTGATAGCCAATGAGATAAGTTATATACATTGATTTTCATCAAATTTTTCTATGAAAAATATGAACTCCAAAAAGTGTTTACTTTCTTTCTTTGTTTTTGCTGAGTGTATTATATGTGACCGTGCACCTCAAAACGAACATAAAGTCGCACACACTGATTTTGCGTGAGGACTGAAAATAAGTGAAATGGGTCAACCTTGCCGAACTTGACTTTTTCATATTTTCTGAAAGAGCGGGTCTTCTTTTACATTATGCTAAAATTTGGTATCATAAAATGGGCAGGAAATTGTGTTTTTTTAGCAGTTTATCTAGAACATTTTTGGTAGAATAGTGTGATTAGGTGTGTCTTTAGAATCCCTTTCATTTCTGAAAAACCTTGTCCATACTCTTCACTTTCAACTCTAATAACTTTTGAAAAGATAGTGCTACTGCTTTCAAAGTTGGCATTAATTATGGAAAGAATGTGTTAATGAGGCATGCTTAATTTCAGTTTAATCTAATAATCCCTTCATTGTTGTTACTCTGGTGGTTTACTTCGTGTTTTTTGTCCCATTCATCGCACAGCCAGCATGGTTTGGTAAAGATTAATCGCTTGAATAGACACTGTACTTCAGAGCCTCTTTTCTCAGTTCACACTTTTCCTGAGTTTGTGCTTTCTTTCCAATATTTAGATAGGTTAGGAGAGTCCATTTGATTTGAGTTATACATCATTTTACTGCTCTTTCAGAATATGGTCTTAACTAAAAATTCATGTCTGACGACTTTTTGTTTGTTTTGAGGTGCAGGGTCACATATGCAATTCTTGGTACAAGGACAAGAGGAGTAAATATTAGACAAGTGCTTGACAGCTGCAATGCATGTGTCAGAATGTAATACTGAATCTATGTACAAATAATTGAGACAGTGTATACAGTCTTAAGATGATGACAAAGAAGCATCGTGTGATGATGAAAAATAGTGATCAGCTGAAAAGCTGAGTTTGTAAAATATAGATAACTAGTTAAACAAAATGGCAGTAATATATTTGTCCAAAATGTATAAATGACGACAACTAGAACATTTCTTAGCTGAGCATATATCATAAACAGTGCTTGTTCAAGCAGAAGTATAGAGGAAATTACATACAAATGTGAAAGGAAATATTGATGTTACAACAAAGATGTTATTCATTGGGCCCTGTGTGTTCAAGGAAAAATACACCCATTACATTTTAGATCGAGTACAACTTGTTCACATTGTATAAAGTCGTCATTATTGATTCACATTTAATTCCATTTCATCCATTTATTCATTTATGGGACATAACTTGTTTTCCCCAGCTATTTTCCATCTGTATTCATGTTTCAATCTTATTTAGCGGCACGAGAAGTACCGCTACATCAAAAGTCTGGCTGCTACTTGGGTCATTGTCGATCTCATGAAGCATTGTGTTTGTGTCAAGAATAATATCAGACTAAATGTGAGGTTATGTTCATCAAGACTAGTTAGGATTACAAGGTGTCTGATACTGATAATACTGTCTATTCTACATCTGGAATTCATAGAAACATAGGCCTAGATCTAGGGTCTAGATATAGATTGTTTAGTTCTAATCAGTGTGAATTTTAGACATATGCTCCAAGCAGTTGTCCAAGAGGTACTAATCTATTGTTTAACATTATTTGTTATCTAGACTGATCAATTCTAATTTTTATGAAATTTACAGTTTTGAGAATAAAAAATATGATTTTCAGACTACCTTCTACTTTTCAAATTTCTGGTAGAAGTAGAGCCTAGTGTCTACAGGTAAAATTCAAATTCTTGTTTCTTTTTTGACGTGTTAGAGTTTAATGATCCAGACCAGATGACAGTAGGCAAGGTCAAGCTCTACACTAAATGTTTTGAGTAAGCACTGCTCCAAATATTGAGGTAAAAAAAAAACTCTATTAGAAAATTCTATTCGTACTACATTGTAGACCGTCTCAAAAGACATCTAGAGACTAGAGTAGAGTGGTAGAGGGATCTGCATATAATGATACAGATCCCATCATTCCTACTCTATGGCGTATTAAAGTAAGAGTAGGCCTAGCAGGTTAGACCCTATGGCCTGTATGCCTAAGTTCCATTTAAACTAAAGACTGCTAGGCCTCAAAACACTAAAAACCTGAAAATCGACCAATATCGACTTAGGCAGTTCTGCCAGATTACAGCGGAATGGAAGGGGTGTATTGCAGAGGGGACCAGCCAGTTTCAAGAACCAGGGAAACTATTTGGCAAGATGGTATGATGACTTTTCTAGTGGAAAGTCAACATGCACTGATATGTTCCTATTCAACACCTGCATTTTGTTTTTGAAGTGTGCACGGCAATTGTATGTTCCTGCATCATTACGTGTGATGTTATTAATATGTAGCATTACAAGATGTAACATGATGGTCTTGTTACTGTTAGCATGAGCTGAGATAAGTGATACCTCAAATCTTGTGTCAGAATGATTGGATGAAGCCCCAGATATAAGGTCATACGTGTAGAATGGAGGCTGATCGTCACGTTGCACCTCAAAATATGTGACAGATATATTCTGAAATTGAAACTGAACTCTGGCATGATCACCTTCAAATAAATCCAAACACTGCATCAGTGTGATATATGGCATCATAGCCATTAATAGGAGAATGGCTGCATGTGTTTTCATGGTGCCTGCCCAGCTTCTTTCTTTGTTATGAACAAAACCATTTGTCACTGTGTGTGACAACAACAACAACAGCTGCAGTGACAAAGGACATAAATATTATGGTCAGCTGTGTATCAGTTTCGACAATGTTGCTTGATGATGAGCCTTGTCCTTTTCCTGAAGTTGTCTTTTTTTCTGTGACAGAAGCTTGCGTCGCACTGTTAGTAGAATCCGTCCACTTGAAGTCCTTACAGTTGGGAAATGATTTGATAGAATCCCTGGCTCCAGTTGTGCAACAGCGTGTTGGCAGGCTCTGATCCAACCAGAACAAAGCAGTTATCTTATTAGTGTCTATTGTTTTGTGAACAGGTGTGTGCACTACAAATTGTTGATTGTCCTGTGAATAACAAATAATGCTTCCTGATGGGTTCCCTTTTGCTGCTGAACACTGCAAGGTTGTTAGAATGGCTGGAACTGATTGAAGGTGAACTGTGCCATCTTCCTCCAACCACTGACAGGATGCAGGTCCTGGTTGGTAGTTCACTTCCAGATTGTAGCTCTGAGTGAAGTGATATTCACTGTGGAAAGTGCACTTGTAGATACCTGCATCGGACTTGGTTGTGTTACTGAACTTCACCTCAATTACAAAAAAGTCAAATATCTCCTGTATTTGCACGTTGTGTCTGACATCATCCGTCGAAGAATCTTCTGTTATTGATGTTCCGTTCTCATTAAATATTACTCCATTGTGTTCCAGTGTGAACCTAGAGTACTGTGTTGTCCGAGGTAAAACAAATGTGAAATTGCTTTCATCTCCTTCCCACACATTAATTTGTTTGCCATGTGCGTTTACTGAGGTCTCGCACGTAACTTCACTGTTGAGGTTCATAAAAAATAATATGGCTACAGGAAGAACAAAGCTGCATTCCATAGCTGAAATATGGAGCTACTGTTATCTCCACTTGAGTCAAGGGGTTGGTCCCACCTATGATAGCAAGGCAAACACCAAACCTGCAGCAGAAGACAAAGAAAAGGACCAGTAGGTTGCATTACATGAAAGCAAGAACTAAAAGAGGAATGCATGAGATAAGTGCAGGAGAATTAGACTACAGCTTTAAGAAAATAGTGGAGTGAAATAACTGGGAAGTAAAAACAATTGCAGTGCCAGTTTTCACTCAGATCGCTTTAGCCAAAGATCTCCATCTCCACTGCTTTGTGACTGATTTTTTATTTTTATTTGGTAGGTTAATGTATCAAAGTCAAATGTAGACACCTATACCAATTTGTAATGTTGGTCCCTCTGTTTCAACATTTTCAGTGTCAAAGGTCACCCTGATCAGGTCAAAATTTGCAAAAATGCTTATTTTAGGCAATACCCTGATTGTTACTCAGACTTATAGTTAATCAGACTTGATGAGGAAGTTTGTGGATGGTCATTCTTTATGAAGGACACAACACTTTGTAGTGACAGCACCTTTACTGTTCTGACTTGGATGCCATGTCACATTTCTTGTAGGCCCTACGTGTATACCAGCCACATTTCTTGTCAGATTTTATTCTCACTCTTATCTCTATTGCTATATGGGGGTTTATGGGGGTTATCCTACACGTAGTTAAAACAGTTTTCATTGACAGTACACGCCCACATTGTTCAAACTTTTATAGGATGCCATGTCACATTTCGTGTATGTGCAGTAGCAGCCTCATTTCATGTCGGATTTCATTGTATTCTGCGACAATTGCCATTTTGGTGTAAAAAGTCATTCAAAGGGGATGTGGGAGTACGGGTTTGGAAATGCGGTGGGGGAAACATGTGCATGAATGGGTCCACTGGCTGAGTGCTCTAGTTTCTCACTTCCCTCACAGCCCAATGTTCCTTTATAGGTCTAGGTTACCATTTTGCAGTTTCTTTACAGGCTTATTTCTCAGTGCTTTCTCCTCCCTCAGGAATATACTTAAACTTCATATTCTCTTCCATTTCCTTCTTCCACAGGAGCCCTTTTCAGGACTTAACTTTTATTTTTACTCTTTCTCATCCACAGCCTCCCACAGCAACCTTTCCTAGGATCCTCTCAACCCATTTAGCATTCATTCGTCTTTTTCCTTTCTTTTCTTTCTCTTACATTATACAGTGAAACCCCATTATAACGAGGTCCGTGGGACCGGCGATATTACCTCGTTATAACCGGTACCTCGTTATAACCGTACGCATCAAAAACAAAGAAAAACATAAGGACGACGTTATAATATACCCATTAACGAAAGTTAAGAACATCCTTTGCGTTTCATTACACAATTATGGCTCATTATTATGGAGAAAATAAAGGGAAATTATTCTATATCTATATCATTTTTATTTCTATATCATATTAAAATCAGATTGTATAAAATGCGATTGTTAAATTTTTCTAAACGCCAGCGCAAATAAAGTAACATAAATGCGTTGTTTACCGTAATTTGCGAGATATTTTTACGCTGTTGGTGTCAAGGAGGAATGCGATAATTTCATGAATCATTTCGGCTGTAATCTTATACAATGCATGATCGTTGCGCCCGAAAGGATTAAAATGCATTGTTGTTTTTCTTCCGAAAATCTCTTCGCGTTTTGTACATCCGTTCTTGAAAAATATGCGACAGGATTGAAGTTAGAAGGTTGTGATCCTTTTTACGCAGATCTGTTCCTCATACATGTAGACCATTCTGAAAGAAAGAAAATCTTCATTGTGAAATGCGTTGTTAAAGTTGTGATAATACACAAACCCAGATTTATTCAAATTGTTAAATGCATTTGTTTCTTTTTTTGAACACCGATTAATGCGCTATTTAACTATTTTTACGTTACTGTCAACCGGCGTGATCGCGATGATTTCAGAATAACATACATGCGTCGTTTACCGTAACTTACGGGGTATTTTTACGCTGTTCGTGCCCAGCGGGAATGCGATGATTTCATGAATCATTTCGGCTGTAATCTCATACAATGTATGTTCGTTGCCCCTGAAGGGATTGAAGATGCATTGTTCATTTTCTTCTTCGCGTTTTGTACGTCCGTTCTTGAAAAATATGTGACAGGGTTGAAGTTAGAAGTTCAAGTTGTGATCCTTACGCAAATCTGTTCCTCGTAGATCATTCTTAAAGAAAGAAAACTCTTCATTGTGAAATGCGTTGTTAAAATTGTGATAATGAACAAACCCAGATCTATTCAAATTTTTAAATGCGTTTGTTTCTTTTTCTGAACACCGATTAAAGTAGCTTAACATGCGTTATTCAACTATTTTTACGCTAATGTCATATCCGGCGAGATCGCGATGATTTCAGAGTAACATACATGTGTCGTTTACCGGAACTTGCGAGGTTATTTTACGCTGTTGGTGCCCAGCGGGAATGCGATGATTTCATGAATCATTTTGGCTGTAATCTCATACAATGTATTATCGTTGCGCCTGAAGGGATTGAAGATGCGTTCTTTATCTTCTTCCGAAAATCCCGTCGCGTTTTATTTTTACGCTTCTGTCACCCGGCGAGATCGTGAAGTCATTAATTATTTCGGCTATAATCATACACTCATATTTGCTAACCAGCACAAGCGAAAGAACTGGAAGTCGGGACTACAAATGGAAAGGATAATAAATGTTGAGTTGCACACGCATTCCAATTTCCATATTTGCCACGAGTGTCGTTACATGAAAAGTTTTTGAGTGCGTTATCTTTTTCCCTTGTTGCGCTGTGGTCTGACCTACAACATTACGCACGCATGTGATCTCGCGAAAAAGAAAATCGAATGATTATGTTGAATAATTTAGTAGGAACATCTGATGGTATTAATGTGTCTTATTGCATGGTTTAGAAGAAAACATGGAAGGAACCGTTCTCTGCAAAACGGGAAAAAGACATGGATAGCGTGAATTCGATTTTCAATGTTTCGTTTGTCGCGTGTTTGAAAAGCGGCAAGTCAAAAAATGGTACCTCGTTATATCCGACCAAATTTCTTATGTTTTTCTTTATCATGATGCGCCAAAAATGTCCTCGTTATAACCGAACTCGTTACTGATTCGTTTTGCCATAGGTTTGCATGCAAATTGAAGCGTTATTGAAGCGGTTCCTCGTTATAACCGAACTCGTTATGACGGGGTTTCACTGTAGTATCATCTCTCCTCGACATACCTCTTTCCTGTTCCATTTCCTCCTTTCCTCATTTGGATTCTGCATTTCATTGTCCAGAATTGCTCAGTGACTTTGTTTCTTGCCCTTGGTTTTGTGCTCAGTCATTGATGACATTTCTCAACATAATTAGGTAATATTGGAAAGAGGAAGAGTTCGTCTTCCCTCACAACCAACATTGCACTCTCCATAGCTGCCAATTTTGAAATGGTAGCCCTCCAAATTTGAATTTAATACCATTTTTAATACACTCTTTATGTGCACATGGTGTTACCACAAACCACAAATTGTAATGTTGAAATTTGCTTTGATGAAAATCTTTGACAAATCTATGATTATTTTTCTTTCAAATGCACAGTGATTCCATTATTGTAGAGGCATGACTGGTGCACATACATAAACAGTGACAGAAACTTCAGCGGGGAATTCAGCGGGGAACAGGGCTTGATAAGTCAATCACCACATATAATGCAAGCGACATGTGACATGAATGAAATCGCAAGGGGTTCATTGTGCTGTGGTATTTGGTGATTTATCACTTGGTTTTGGTGGGTTTGTGTGTTTGAGCAAAATATGCGAATGTGGCAAGCTGTCAACTGAGTTGGGAGTGTGAATGTGGCTTACAAACGATTATTTTAGTCACTGTGATTACAGGATTTTTTCTCACTTATATAATTCTGTAATAGGAAGAGTCTGCTAGAGGCAATTTCGATGTATCATTTTCAACTAGCTCTTCTTTCAGAATTTGACCTTAACCTAGAAATTGATTTATGATGAACATCAGTCATTGTAGACTTGCAAGAGTAACGTAATTAAAAATTTGGCATCTATGTATTATGCACTCACCATAGGGTACCAATGCTGCACATTCAAGTACTCAGTAGCTTCCAAATTTGGGTACATCTGCTGTTCCTGGTGCCTCCACGAGAAGTGGCCAAACAGGGCCGTGATATTGTAGACAGATTTGGCAATGTGTTTTTTATGTGTGGTAGACATTGAATTTCTAAAACAAGATAATAAATCTGTGCTCATCTTTACACAAGATCAAGTCATGTGATGACTTTTTTTATGACAATAAAGATTTTTCTTGTTTAGTTTATTTGGATACAGGTATCAGAAGTTTGAAGTTAATTATTAATATGGACACATGAGGATGAGTAGCGATAATTGCAATACTACATCAAGAGAGTTGTTTGGTGTTGAAATATATTTAAAAAAAAGATGAAATATCACAGTCTATGTTATCTTATCATGGAGTTTGAACAACTTTGATGTTCAAACACATGTCAATTGATTGTTCATGATAATGCCACAATTTACAAGAATCTACAGATAACACAAGCTACGACTTGAAATCAATCTGTGCATTCATTGAAATGCAGTGATTTATTGTTGTTTGTAGATCATATACCTTATCAGAGAGATTCATGCACTGTGGTATAATTTGAAGACAAGTGGATGGGAAATGCAAACTTTGAAGATGTTTACTTTGATTTATACACCCCGTGATCTAGATCTAGACTACTATGAGGCATTCAACAGTGCCACCGAAGATAGCACAAGTGCGCCCACCACAAGAAAGCTTGATAATGTATCCAACAATTATTTCTGTGTATGGTGTTTTATATTTTCAAGGCTTTCCAGTGACTTTTCCGTATCTTGAAATAACACCCACAACAAACAAACAAATAGAAATGTTCATGGAAATGGAAAGAATGGCCATCAGGTTAACAAACAGTTGATGTAAATATACAAAACTCAGAGCTGGAGTAAGTCAGGCAGACAATCATGCTGTTCAGACAAAGGTAGTTTTGGTCTGAGTAACTTCGGAGGAAGGGTCGGAGGAAGGTTAGAGAAAAGGTCGGAGTTGTGCTGGTCTGAACAAAATGGCAGTGACTTCCTCCATCGGGGAACCTTACCACGACCTCTTCCACCACCAAGATAACTCCTGAATTTTTTCAGGAGTATCTTGCTACTATGATTAGTCAGTTGGAGTAAATTGCCCACGTGGACAAACCCTTGGAGTATCTATGACCTCTAATAAAAATCTTATGACCTAGATAAAACTACCTTGGTCAAATCACAGTGTTGACTTTTTTGCGAGTACATGTGTGCGTGCAGTACAATTCTAACCTAGCCAATAGCGATGAAGAAGCTAGCGCTCAGAAATTCTCATTATTCTTTATTCTGATTCTCATCAGAATGGAGAAGACAAATGCCAATGGTAAAAACGGCCTGGTGAACTGGTGAAAAAGGCGACATAGGCTTTGATAGCAGTGTGCGGTGCTACCACTTCTTGAAGTTACACCGACCCTCCACGGTGATCCTTGCGAGGGCTGTGGTAAATTGGTTTCTTCCCACGACCTTCGTGAAGACACAGGGCCGTGGTAAGATAAGTATCAATTGGAATTTGAATTGCTGTGTCATATTATGTATATATATATTATACATATGTAAGCAACATATAATAAGAGCTCATAGTTGACAGACAATGAGTGATTTCAAGTTGGGTGCTAGTGCTAGTGCTAGTCCCGACATAACAGCCTTAAATCGAGCTCCAACACTGACAGTCAGATTAACAAAGCAATACCAAATGATGGCGCAAAATTAAAGTAAATATTAAAAAAATGTAGCTATGACTGCTTAGTTTTGGTCACATAATGAGGAAGACTGATTAAAATACCGCAAATTTCATCTCTTTTTGAGACTCAGATTTATATAGCCATATCGAGAGTGTTTGTGTACCTTATGAGGACGACCATTGCATTTAAAGCATCTAGACTTTGCACATAAATGCATTTCTTGTGGAAGTGAATGCGGGTCTCGCATGGCAACGTTATCTCCAGCACCAAACTTGAAACGATGAAATGATATTCCCTAGGGGCTAGTGTTAGTCAATGGGGAAAAAAGCACATAAATCGCTGACACAAACAGTGGAGATTGGTTCGACAGACGACATTCAACACTGAGCCCAGCACCAACTACCGGAAACATATCACGATTTTGAGTTCAACTCCCAATACCCATGTGATTTCAAGTTCAATTTTATTGCCAGTTTTAGTGCTGAGATAGCACTAGCACTAGCACCAAGCTTGAAATCACCCAATGTCCTTTATCACTGACAAAGGTAAAAAACAAAAGGAAACACATACTTGTGAACAACCCCAATGTCATTTCACACATGAAATTCTAACTAATATTTACTCATTAGAATGTGTCACTGACATAGAAGCCACTGCTCTTGCTTTCATCTGAATGTCTTTGCAAGTTTGTTGAGTAGTCAGACACATCAGGAAAGTAATTATCATCAGACTGCATTGAAGATCTGTAGGACAAACTTGGGACTGAGCTATTTGAATCTGGAACATTTAAAATGGTTGTCTCATATGAATGGAAGCAGTCATCATCTGGAGGGGGAAGCTGCATTGGAGATGGTAAGGACAAAGTGGGCTCTTCATAGATAGGATCTTCCAGGAAGCTTGGCGTCATCTCAGTTAACTCAGCTCTTGGAGGAACATGCAGGGCACTACATGGTGGGACTACAAGGGCGGGACTCTCATCAGTCCTTGGAATATCATTTGGCACATTTTTGAAGTGTTTGTAAACCAACACAATTGTAATTGAACATAGAAGTACCCCTGATGCAATGCCAATGGAGAGGGTGTTTGAATAAACCACATGAATTTGAACCAGGGATAGATCTGTTGCCATGACAACTGTATGGTTGGTGTCAGGTACTGATCTTGAAGTGCCTGTTGATTTCATTGCAGATGATTGAAGCTCCTTCCACAATTCAGTGACTGTTAAGGTGTTTGACCTTTTGGGAAAAGCACTTCCAAATCCATAATCTCCTGATGTTGATGTAAGAAAATTTGATGCACTCTCCAGTGGTGTAAGCCCATCTGTGATTGATGTTAGAAGAGATGCTGGCAATGAAAATTCTGTCCTTACTCTCACTTCATCTTGGTCTGTGTGTACTTCACAGGCAACAGAGCTGTTGCCATCTGTCCATACCACACTGTTACAGCTGAGCAAGAACTCAGTAGGACTAATCTGTTGACTATGGAACTCTTTGTATGTACGGTTGATTATGATGTCATCAAAACTCCACTGAATCCTGACAGACTCTTGCAATGTATCGGCACCAAGCACTGTGCACATCCATTGCAGGTCCAGAGCATTTTCTAGAGATTTGCTGATTTTGACATACACAAGGTGTAAGTTTAGGCTGATGAAGTTTGTTCTCAGTGGCTCTGACTGTCCACTGCCTTCAGACTTTGTTATTACAATCTGGGAGGACACTGATGATATTCCTTGAGAGTTAGATGCAAAACATGTAACAGATATAGCAGTCTGAGTACCTGTGTTCACAAATATCTGTTCATTCTCACTTATAGACAATTTGAGAGTGTTTGTCTCAGAGCTGCACCCTAATACGGCAGATGCTGGAGTGCACGTCCAAAGGTAATTGTCAACTCTTGGATTGGCATGTCCAAGACATTGGAATTTTACTGTTCTCGTCCTGTTCAAATCAATATGGTCGTCTAGTGCCTGGATATGCATCTTTGGCTTGTAGTAGACAATGAAAGGGCCAAGAGTACATAAATGCTGTCTTCGAGGGAATACATCTGGACTTGAAACTGAACACACAAGAGTCCTGTTATGAAGAACGTGACTCATTTCCACATCAAGATGTAACACATGATGTTCTTCCATGTACTCATGCTCTTCTGATGTCTCATTCAAATTATCAGGATGCCATTGTAGTTGGACTTCAGGATTGCCCATCGAGCTTTTGCACCAAAATCTCATAGTATCACCTTCCCGGAAGGTAGTAGCCCCAGATCCACAAGTTACCTCATTTTTCTGTGGAAAGTACTGTACACTGAGCCTTGCCCATCTTGATTGACAAACCTGGATAGACATATCAGAATTCTGTAAGTAGAATTCACACCGCTGAACCTGAGGTTGTTTCCCTGGACCATGGATAGTCAATGTGGATGAAACTTCATTTGTCAAGTCATTGACCTCCTGAGATATTTCCCACCGGTACAGGGATGGGTTTATCTGCCATGTAATTCTGCCTATGATATGGACACCACCAGCTATGATACAAGTGAAGCTTCCATCATCTCCTTCTTGAACAACCAGATCTGCAGGTTGAACTGCAAACACTGATGCCCCACCAATCATGCAGGTTGCCGATATGGGACAGTCAGGAAGGACTAGGTAAAGTACAACCTGTATAAGAGTTGTTGCACTGGGACTTAAGGCCAACATTTTGCTATAATCTGCAGTAGTGAGAGTAAAGCTGAGAATACACGACATGTTCACTCTAACAATTTAAATTAAAATGTATGGAGCAGCTACATGCTGTTGTTCTTAAACCAGTTTTGCTATAAACTGTAGGGTGTGTCCAACCTTCCATTACTTTTCAGTTTCAATATTAGGTGATCTTTCTTTATAAGGGGAAACCTTGTTGTTTTGAGCACTTGATAAATGACATCTTTTAAGAGAAAAGTTATGGCTGTTTTGTCAGAAATGCATTTTTATCTCTCTTTCAAAAGTGGTTTTGTATGATGACAAAGCAGCTTCAGTTCAGATGTGGGAAACACTTGAGAGGAGTACTCCTCCCAAGTAACATGTTCAAGTACTCTTGTCCTTATCCTTTTCTCTCCTCAATGCAGCAGCTGATGACATGCAGAAAGGATTTATCAAAAAATACTTAGCTGTCAGCTGTGTTGAGGTGGAGAATCTTTAATATTTCCTGCATACCAAAAGCTAGCTGTACGTAGATATTTTCACAATATGTGACACTGCACCTCAAAACAAACAAAAAGTCGCTAGACATGAATTTTTAGTTAAGACCATAGTCTGAAAGAGCAGACTTTAAGCTTGAAAATGATGTATAACTCAAATCAAATGGACTCTCTTAACCTATCTAAATATTGGAAAGAAAGCACAAACTCAGGAAAAGTGTGAACTGAGAAAAGAGGCTCTGAAGTACAGTGTCTATTCAAGCGCTTAATCTTTACCAAACCATGCTGGCTGTGCAATGAATGGGACAAAAAACAGGAAGTAAACCACCAGAGTAACAACAATGATGGGATTATCAGATTAAACTGAAATTCTAAAGGCATGCCTCATTAACACATTCTGTCCATAATCAATGCAATGCAAAGCAGTAGCCCTATCCTTTCAAAAGTTATTAGAGTTGAAAGTGAAGAGTGTGGACAAGGTTTTTCAGAAATGAAAAAGGGATTCTAAAGACACACCTAATCACACTACTCTACCAAAAATGTTCGAGATAAACTGCTAAAAAACACACTTTCCTGCCCGT
The DNA here is from genome assembly GCF_040938485.1 of Diadema antillarum. Taxonomy (NCBI): domain Eukaryota; kingdom Metazoa; phylum Echinodermata; class Echinoidea; order Diadematoida; family Diadematidae; genus Diadema; species Diadema antillarum. The sequence continues at coordinate 192,667 of NW_027270896.1, forward strand.
TCTATGATACCAAATTTTAGCATGATGTAAAAGAAGACCCTCTCTTTCAGAAAATATGAAAAAGTCAAGTTTCAGTCCTCACGCAAAATCAGTGTGTGCGACTTTATGTTCGTTTTGAGGTGCATGGTCACATATGGTCTAAAATATTTAGGTGAACCCATTATTATCTCAGATCACCTTCTGTATCTGTACTGATCCTTTCTTTATTCTTTATTAGGTGATCCGAGTATCCTTCGGATCACCTTCTGTATCTGTACTGATTCTTTGTTATTTCTCCCCAAAAGTTGTGCAGAGGTTAGCTCAGAAAGTGCATTGCCTATCATTGTCAAACTTACAATGTATACCATATATGTATCGTGTTCCAAAGACGACAGATCTAGTAAAATCATTGTGATCAATCGACCGTGACGTCACTATGACGTCATTATATGAAAACACATTTTCATTCATATCTCATTAATGGAATGGAATTTTTAAATCAAATTTACGTCACATATAGTTCAAGTCAAGCGAATTCTACACATATTCGTAAAATTCATCTTTACCCTTGAAACGTAAAACTTAAAACGTTAAATTCATCTTTACCCTTAAAACTTAAAACGTGCGCGTACGCGCGCGTTGAAATATTTGTATGCTCAAATCGAGCTCAAATTTTTTTTTTGCACACGTTTCAGACCATTTGGAGCATTTTTTGAAAAATTGAAAAAATTGGACGGACGCGTACGCGTGCGCACATATTCGCACGCACAGCTAATATGAAATAGAAATTTTCAATTTTTTCACACGGATCGGATGTCCGAAATGTCAAGGAATATTTCTACCAAGTTTCAAGTTGATCCGATTCAATATGATGTCATACGGGCCCGTCAAATTCAAAATTCCGCGCGTGCGTCAATGGGGATACACAGTGCAACTATGCCAAAAAACCGCCAATTTTAAATCGGATTTTACTCGTCAGGATGGACGGTGACCCCCATTTTCTTTACATATTCTGAAAACTGATGAGTTGTACATGTCATTTCATGGGCTGGCTATGCTGACAAAATGATTAAAAGATATAAAATTTCTTAATAAAGTAAAAAAAGTAAATTTTCAAAATGACGTCATCAAATTTCAAGTTTACTCGAGCATATCTCACTTATCCTTTGCCAATTTTCCTCTAAATTTCAATATGTTGTAGCTTGTGAAATGCTCTTTCATTAATGTAATTACACAATTTTGATTAGATGATGACATCACCTCGAAAAAATGGATTGAAGGTAACCTTGTCAAATTTGACCAGTTTACGTGTAATCTCTATGGGAGTGCAGTTTTTATGGAAATGAAAATTGACATTTATACTATCTTTATCGAGCACTAGCTCACTTACAATGTATGCTTCGGTGAATTTTCCAAGATTTTGATATGTTGTAGCTGAGACTTTGGGCTATCGTAAGTGTACCCTTCGTTTTTTCATACGATGTCGGGATCACGTCAATAAACTTACTTGAAATTAAAGTTTATCTTCGATGTATTGAAATATTTCTTTCTTTTTGCAACTTTATGTGCAATAACTCAAGAAAAACATACCCTATCACCACCATATTTTGCACATGTTTAGTTCATGTCACGAACATTATTTCATAAATTAACAACTACTTGATCAGACGCCATCTTGGGTATGTAAATTAGGGTCAAAGGTCATAGATGTTTCATCCTGTATCTTGGTAAATACATGTCCTATCTTTTCCATATTTTGCACACGTAAAGATCATGTTACAAGGATCATTTCACAAAATAACCACTTTTTGCTCAGATGCCATCTTGTCTGTGCAAATTGGGGTCAAATGTCATATGTACTTCTTTCTGTATCTTCGTTATGACGTGTTATCTCTATGGGAGGGAATTTTTTCAAATGTGAAAATTGACATGATTGTCTTTATCGAGCACTAGCTCACTTACCCTTCAGTGAATTTCTCCCAGATTTTAATATGTTGTAGCTGAGACTCTGCGCTATTGTTATATGCCCATTGTTTTTTCATACAATGTCGGAATCACGTTAAAAATCTTGTTTGAATTTAAAGCTTATCTTCGATGTATTCAGATATTTCTTTCTTTCTGCAACTTTCTTTGCAATAACTCAAGAAAAACAAGCCCTATCACCCCCATATTTTGCACATGTTTAGTTCATGTCACGTACATAATTTCATGAAATAACTACTTGATTGGACAATATCTTGGGTATGTGAATAAGGGTCAAAGGTCATAAATGTTGCATTTTGTATCTTGGTGAATACCTGTCCTATCTTTGCCATATATTGCACACGTATATAGACGATGTCGCAAGAATCATTTCACAAAATAACCACTTTTTCCTCAGATGCCATCTTGGGAGTGTAAAGGTGGGTCAAAGGTCATATGTATTCGTTGCTGTATCTTCGTTATTCAGTGTATACAGAATTTGGTACCAAAGATGGCAGATATGACTTCCTTTTCTTAATGAGAATCCAAACATCACACGGCCAATGTCTCTAAACACAGATGAAACTTGTATGGTCATGCCTATTGCGATCAGGACTCGAATCATTGATTAAAAAAAAATCGGATCACCTTAATTTGTCAGTGTTGACAAATTACAATCTCTAGTTCTTCATTATTTCTCCTCAAATCTTGTGCAGAGGTTAGATCATAAGTCCTTCAACTTTAAATGTCAAACTTGTCCTAAGGACAACAGATCTAATGCATTATTGTCATCAGTTTACCTTGACATCATTACGATGTCATTATCTCAAATCACATTCTCAATTATATCTCATTAATGGATTGAAAGTTCTCAATGCACATTTAAATTTCAGCATGCACTAATCTAGCTTAAAATTGTTCTGCGCACGTTTCAGGTCATTTGGAACATTTAAGAAAAAAATAACTTTCCCTTTTTTACATGGATTGGATATCTAAGACCTCAAGAAATGAGTCTGGCAAGTTTCTGGTCAATCTGACTCAATATGATGTCATAGAGGCCTGTCTTGGCTGTAGAAAGTGGGATCAAAGGTCATATACTTTTTTTTAAATGGAGCTGCAACTGTGTCTTCGACAGTGTATGTATAGAGGTATGAGTGGAGTATGCTCCGATGGGCTCAAAAACTCTTTTGTTGTAGATACGGGTCATTCCATGGGGTTTGGTCTTCTCTAGATTTTCATGTTGTGAAGGGAATAAAAGTCATATTCTGAAAATTTTATCAAATAATTGCTTGTGGTTTGTGGTTATTCTTGGAGAGAGATGTGTGAAGAATTATTTGATGAATAAAAAACAAGCCTGTGTACAAGACCACTTGCAGCCCGTTCACACCTACCTGGACGGCGCAAGACCCGTTTTTCTGCTGACATCTGTGTAACAACGGAACGTGAATTTCGTGTTTCCGATCGGGAATTTCAATGTTTCCGATGTCAATCAGTAAGCTTGTACGCTATTTTACGAAGTAAATAACATTCGTCACATTTTGTAAACTGTATTGGAGAAAAAAAAACGATATTAAAACCACTGTACTGGCCAAATATACGGTGGATGATGACACTGTTAACATGCTGTAGTCCCACATACTGAGATATTTGTTACCTGTTCATGTTCGTAATTTTGATCGCCAAATTTCCCCTTTCATGCCCGTCTCTGCAAAAGGAGCATGTGTTCCTCTATTAGAAAACCGTACGAAAGTATGTCCAGTGTGTCTTCACGGCAATATAACATTATTTTACCTCCCGATCATTGTGAATTTTGGACCTTACTTATGTCATTGGTATCTACCAAGTAGACGTGCTGAACGTTAGTACAGTACTTAGTACTATGAAGTTGGAATACGTAGACGTCCAGACTGCGTCTGAACTGAAGAAAGAGTTTGCCCAATTTTGTTGTTGATATTTCGGGAATTAAGAGCTGTTAAATTCTTTCTCTTGAACAGATTTACAATGTCAGTGTTTTCCTTTCAAGATTTCATTGACCTGTTAATAGTGTAGATGGCTTTACGGTGCTCTGATGAAGCAGTAACATTTCACATGGGTTCACTGTTTCCATTCCACATTCACCCACTGTAAAGTCTCAAAGCTACAATACCAGTTTCGTATTCATTTTGGGTGGGTAATTGGTAGGAAATAGTTCCGTATGTACCCCAATCAAAATTAGCATATTATTGCTCTATCCTATCATCCTAAAAGAGGGCAAAAATTTTGAATTTGATGGGGATTGAGTGAAAAAAAAGGGGGGCCTAGTATTTTGTTTGAGGTCTATTTAGGACCGTAAACCTAACCCTATCCCTAACCCTAGCTATGACACTGGGGGCAGCGCCCTGCCCTTGCTTACTTACATCTGAAAACAATTTTTTTTTTAGCGTAGAATATGAAATTTTCCCATGTTTTACATGCTATATTGTTATTATTATTAACATTACAGCTGTACATCATTTTAAGCGTAACCCATATTCTTTTTTTTTTAAAGATTTTGGTGGATGGTACACATGGAACTCTAGCCAATTGGTATGCCTAGAGGTAGAAAGGTGAGCAAAATTGTCCAAATTATTCAATTCCATTCATATACACAGATACATTAACAGGAATATAAAGTCTACCCAGACACAAATGTTCTGTTAATTCTTTTATTTTATTTCTCTTCACACCCTTTGTCCAGTTTGTTGATGAATCTGCCATGGCTCCTCCTCTGCCACCGCTACGTGTTAAACTACGTGAAAGAGTGAAAAGGGCACATCCACAACACTCCACAAACAGAGAGAGGAAGCTGACAAAGGAACACCCAAGAAGAGCAACATAACAAACTAGACAAAAAAAAAAAAAAAAAAAAAACTGCACAGAGGGAAAATGGACATTGTAGAAAAGATCAGAAATTAACTTCAAACAAAGAACATGGAGAAGACAAGAAAACTTGTATGATTTCTCTTTATTAGTTTGCATAGTTGAGTTGGCAGTTGATGATGTTGTTAGTCAGTGTATATGGTCAAATTGTGTAAGGCTTGACTTTCTTCTTCTTATTATTATTAAGTCTATCTTCTTTCATACCAGAGTTACAAAGAATTGAAGTCTGTGTAACATAGGTATTGTTCCAAAGGTATACAGCAGGTATAATTCCAAAGAACTGTTACATTAGTGTTATTCGTGGGAACATACATAAAGTCTATGTGTGTGGGTTTTAACATCTGACACCACAACAAAGGAAATCAGTTGATATGTCGTAATGTACCTATGTTACGAAGACATACTGTCCGTGTAACATAGGTAGTATACTGTGGACCAGGTTGTAGTACGAAAACCCCTGATGATAACAATAAAATCATGTTTTCACTTGAATGTCCATACAACTCACTTGCTTCAACTGTAGTTTTTTTAAAAGAATATTGTTATTGTGTCACTTTTGAGGAAAAAGTTAAACCTTTGGTTAAAATTGTAAATGGTTTGTAGAAAAAACATGTTCATAAAAGTGTCTTGCAGTTGATATCAGAATGGACAATCTTACTGATAATGATCTCATGTGCCTGTCAGATAACATGTTGATGTGTTATGGTGGAAAAAAAACTTGGATATGTTCATTGTTATCATTTCAGAACACAAAATTATTTAGGATGTCAAAAATGAAGTCTATGTAACATAGGTATTTGTCATACCTGTTTACCCATGCTGACTGAAAGTGTGCGAAGTAATAAACAGATATCTAGTGGAATAAGTTGAAGAATGGGAGTAACAAATCAGGGGAAAAAAGAAAATTTCAATTTACCCAACTTGAATTTTCAACTTGTATGTCACAATTTCAGTCCCAACCCCATGGAATTACCCATACACAAAGTCGACAAGTGAATGGGGTCAGTGAAGTTGAATCGCTGAGCTCAGCTGTGATTGCTATGTACAGGGTGTTTCACATCAGGCTATACATAGAGTTGCATAGAGTTTATTTATTTCCTTTTTTTTTTGCATTCATCTCGTATACCTATTTTTGTCCCTCGGTGTACTGTTACATAGAGTTACATACTCATAGCATGTAGTTGTGTAATCACTGCAAGCAACACTACACAACACTATACAACTGTACGCTAAGCCTAGTGTGAAACTCCCTTTGTACATCTGAGTCTTACATCAAACACACACTACATTGGAAAAAACAAACAAACAAACAAACAAGTAATACTGTGATACATGCGGTTTTCATGCTGAAAGAAAACTGACACTGATTGAAGAAACTCTAATCTTTCTATCAAAGCCATTTTTCTGGGCAGAATAACACAAATAAACATGAATTTAGGTCTTGAGTGCAGGCACTCTTGTCTACATTTTACGAACCTGGTATACCAGGTTTAGGTGAAAGCAATGGATGCGGTCACCAACTTAAGTGGCACAAGACAGTGTATATTTTACTCTTAACCCGTTAAGGACGGACTGATTTTGATACAACACGCATTTCCCATACACACCTGCCCGAGTATACTCGGGACTCGTCCTCAACGGGTTAAAGACTATTTATATAATACCTTTTTTTTTTTGCAGTTTGAGTCACCATGTGTTCATTTGAATGATTTATGAAAGTACAATTTCTTGATACGTTTTCAACCAAAATGACTTAAAAATGCTTTCAGAAAACATATTTAGTATTATATGCATCTTTAACACTTGGCTGCGAAGCACATAAAATGATGTACTGGGCAACTTTCTATTGTGTGCAGATTATGAAATATTGTGTGCTCATCCTATCATCAGATTTAGATTTAAGTAGCCCATACCCCTACTGTGCAAACAGTGCCTGAATAACAAAATGAAACTATGGGCAACAGATGGCACTAATCCACAAAAATAATCAAGGCTTTCACTGTGATTTCAGAGGATTTTGATTCCCATATCCAAGCAACTCTCCAAGCAAAATGGCAATGGACAATGTATGGAAAGAGTGATTTTGCCCTTCTGCCCATTCCCTATACTGTGCAAACAGCACCTAAATAAAAAAAGAAAAAAAAAAGAAAAAAATTGAAGGTATGGGAAAACGATGACGCTATTCCATGAAAATCATCAGGGTTTCATTGTGATTTCAGAGGATTTTGATCCACATCACCAAGTATCTCTCCAAGCAAAGTGGCAACGTATAGTGCACGGGAAGAATGATTTTGCCCTTCTGCCTATATCCCTACTAAGCCAGCAGCATGTGAATAACAAATTGAATCTATGGGCAACAGATGGCGCTATTCCATGGAAATAATCAAGATTTCACTTTGATTTCAGTGGATTTTGATCCATATCTCCAAGCAAAATGGTGATGTACAGCATATGGGAAGAATGATTTTGATAAACTGCACAAGTGAAGCTGACCTTAGAGAAGGATCTGTGGAGGTAGCAGAATATGTAAATGATTATTCATGGACAGGAAATAATGTAGCTGATGAAAGTGATGTAGGCAATGGCAATTTTTTTTTTCTCCAAATATGTGTTGATTCAAGTCTTAATCGAATTTTGCCTGCCAGAAGTCTCATTCAAAAGAAATTGTGTACAGACATACAGCATACTGTTTGTCCTGCACAAGGCCTATAGATATAACTAACATAAGCTGATACGATAGAACTTTTGAATGTTTGTTCTAATATGCTGTGGAAAATTATGTGTGTGAATAGTTAAAAGGTCATATGAAATGATTTGTGTTTACTTTCCATTTATAAATGAACATCATGTGGTTTGAGACTGTGAATGTGTGTGTGTGTGAAAAATGCCTCAGCACCCAGGGTCCAGTGTATGTAATAGCCTGCAGCAGCCAAGTGGCCAAGTTTTGTTAGCTCACCTGAGCCAAAGGCTCAAGTGAGCTCTTGCGATCGTTCTCTATCCGGCATCTGGCGTCCGTCGTCCGTTGTTCACCGTGTGTAAATTTTTTACATTTTCACCTTCTTCTTGAAAACCCCAAGAGCGATTTTCACTGAACTTAGCAGGTAACATCCCTAGGGGGTTAGGATCTCTATTTGTTAAAATGGGCACTATGCCCTACCAAGGGGGCAAAAAAAATCTTCTTCTCTAGAACCAGTAGTGATAGAGCTATCAAAGTTAATACTATGAGTTAGTGCAGTGATGACTGTGGTTTCAAGTTTGTTCATGGCGGAATCAGGGGTGCCCCCCTTGGGACCCAGGGGAGGGGAAGGGGAGGGGTCCTAACGGGGCCTAAATTGCACATTTTCATCCCCTTTTTGAGATCCCCACGACCGATTTTCACCAAACTTGGCAGGTAGTATCCCTAGGAATAGGATCTCAATTTGCTCAAATGGGCACTGTGTCCCACCTGGAGGGCCCCAAGGGGCCCAAACCTCCCAAAATTAAAGAGGCTTTAAAAATGTTAACTAGACTCAGAAGTGATAGAGCTAAATCACTGACCATAGTTGCAAGTTTTTTTCATAGCAGATCCAGGGGTGCCCCTCTTCAGGGCAGGTGGGAGGGGTGAGGAGGTCCAAATGGGGGCCTAAATTGTACATTTTCATCTTCTGCTTGAAAACGTCCGGATGGATTTTCACCAAACTTGGCAGGTAGCATCCGTAGGGGTAAGGATCTCTTTTTATTAAAATGGGCACCATTCCCCACCAGGGCGCCCCAGGGGTCCCCCATCCCCTAAATTAAGGAATCTTAAAGAATTTGGGCCCATATTGTACATTTTCATCTTCTCCTTGAGAATGCCTGGTCAAATTTTGGTAGAGCTGTGAATAATTTAGATTAGTGACTGTGTGAAAGGTAAACTTGCGATACTCAAGTGAGCGCAAGACCCCAGGTCTCTTGTTTTTATCTTCAGAGGTTGCAGCTCTTTGTCAGAAAGCAAGTCATTACCACACCTCCCAAACTTCAACACATTGAGCACACACACACACACACACACACACACACACACACACACATGCACACAACAAATAAGTATTTTACATGCACTCAAAATACCACTCCAATTCTTTATAGAAATCATAATTTCTAGGAAAAATGAATGGACTAAAAGGCAATGAGTAGATACCAAAGTGTAATTTTGCATTGGCCCAAATCTTAAATGTGTATACTCAAAGTTTTGTACTAGGTAAGGAAAAAAAGCCCCCTTCTTACTTATATTAATTTTCACTAATGAATTACTTGTTCTTTCAGTTGCTAGCTATGCTGTATCACAAATTCATTTGGACTTTTTTTTTTGCTGCAAAGCAGCAGTTGAAATAGCAAATATGTCTTATTACGCCTTTTTACCCATTTTCCTTAAATTTGCTTAAAATAGAAAAGTAGACTCATAAAATGTAAAAAAAAGAAAAAATGTTTTCTTTCGTATGGCATGTAAAACTTCTTAGTAATGATTGTTGGCTTTCTTGGTGGGCCTGACCACACAATTTGGCTTGTGACATTAAAGTCCCAATGCCCGTCTGCATAATCTTGGAAGCACAGATAAAGAACATAAACTCTCTAAATAGTGACTGTGGACATGAGAAAATTACAATTGTTGAATTTTTTTTTTTCCGGTGCTGCTATTATGTGAGATGACAGTATAAACACTAGAATTACTAGATTTGAATTTGTCAACACTTACAAATTAGGTGATCCAATCTATTCCAAGATGGCATCTGAGCAAAAGTTTTTAATCTATGAAATGATTCATGTGACATATACGTGTGCAAAATATGTCAAAGATATAGGACAAGTAGTTACCAAGATACAAGATGAAGAAACATTTATGACCTTTGACACTAGTGTACCTACAAAAGACGGTGTTTGATGAATTAGAGAGAAAGTTGTCAAAGTCAAGAAGAAAGACAGAGACAGGAAACTAGTAGGAATTTTGTGGGCCAAGTCATGAATACAGTCAATGATCAAATCACTGTTATATTACTGAAGATATCATTTGGAAAATATGTGTGGTCACAGGTAAATACTAACATTGTTCACAGATTGAATAATCTGGCTCTAAATCAGTGAGCTGCAGATGGATAAGAGGCCCTCTCACCTGTAAAGATGAATTTGAAGAATTTAGTGGACTTACTCTAATGGTTCAAAAAGTTGTAGTTTGTTTAAAAGTTAGTTTACTGATTCTATTTCATATTAGTTTAGTTCATTTTATTTTCTGTAGGTTTAAGTAGGACTTACATTACATTATAAAGTAATTATCAAAGTGTGCACTACATTGTATACCAGGAGGCAACTTCAGTCATAAGTAAAATGTCACATTTAGTGAGGAAAGCAACAATGTATAAATTCTAATGATTGAGCACTGGTGCAGTAATATTCATATAAGAAAACTTTCTTTTCAAGTTATGATTGGATTGTAATTTCTTATGTTTGTCATTGAAACACAACTGCATCTTTTCCCTTAATAACTCAAAAGTTTCAAGCATCCTTTGTGTTCATACTCAATATTAAACATTGTGTTCAATGATGGGTCTGCACACTGTGCTTTGCACTTTAAATTGGCACTTTATGATTTATATTTAAATTCAATGTCAATCTGGGCAGTTTTTTATTCTTTTCTTGTGCATGTGCACATAACATTTATGTACATCAGTTGTAAGTAATTCACACATATTATCAATAATTGGCATATTTAGGAACAAGAAAATAGAGAAAGGTATCTTGCATGATATTAACAAAATAAATACAAGAAAACTTGAGCATTGTTGACTTGATTTATAGAATTGTATTTGTTTCGGGCATTTGTAGCGTAATTCCGTTATTACCATGTGTCTTAGATGTAATTTTCCTTCAGAGAGTAAAATTCTCCACTTGAAAGTAGACAAATCTTGATTGATGTGGTACTTACAAGTTAAAGGATCTTGACTGACATAGTTACAACTTCAAATCACAGTCATTACCATGAAAATTTTATGTTTTTTTGATAATAGAAACTCATTTGGTACATAGAAATCTGTAATAGCAGTTTTAGGTTAAAGGCCAGAGAGTACTTGTTTAGTGGTTATATTTTAGTTGACACCATAAACAATCTTTATCGAGACATATCAGAATACACGAGTACCAATAATTTGTATTTTTTTCCAGTGTATTTCAGAAGGCGTAATTCCGTTACCATGTGTGTAATTCTGTTACCACTGACTTTACAGGGGACTCAATTTTCTGGTAATTCTGTTACCATCACACATGGGCCTCCTTTGTAACGAAACAAGTGAGAACATTTAACAAATTTGTATTTGGGGTGATAGTGTGAGTACCTCTGCATCTTTTAAATGTATCAAGAGAAGGCAAAGTAATCAATTCAGTGTACAGGGGGAAAGAATATGAGCCAAAATTCTCTGATTTGTAAACAATCTGTTACTGTGGAATTGCCCATAGAAGACTCAAATATGCATATTTTTAGAGTGTTCATTATACATTTACTCATATTTTTAGAATGTTCAGTATACATTTATTGCAAGGTATCTGATATATAGTAGTAGTGCGTGGTTTCTAGCTTCTTACTGGGTTAACACATATTAGCAATCCAAGTGAAAACTTGGGTGAAACATCTATATTGATGCACAAATTCTCTAGAGTAAAGCATGTGGCATTTTTATAACAAATGGTTTTTAATAACTTTAGCCCGAGACATTCAACAGTCTGAAAAAGACTTTCAAAAGTAGCAGCAAATATTTAATTGGGGTGTGTCTCCATCTCAAATCTGTTAATCACTGAATTTTGAGGACCTGAGCTTTCCAGGGAAGTACTGAGAAATGACTTGTGGTCGTCTTGAAACATGGTTGATTTCTTAGTGTGCAGGTGTCTCATTGGAAGTGAATTTTGTCTGTCACTTTGGATAGGTGGAACAGTGGCTGTTAATTCAGGCCTCAGTACTCTCTGGAACTGAACATCTGGCACTGTCTTACTGTAGGCAGGTTCACTTTGTCACAGCTGGGATCCACAAGATCTTGTTGAATTCTTGCAGGTCTTGGTGTTCTTGAATAGGAAATTCATTTCCTGGAGTTGGATACCTTGTGCATCATAAGCAGGTTCTCTTTTGTCACTGTTGGGATTCAGAGAATCTTTTTGAGTTCTTGCAGGAGTTTGGAAATGCGCGTCCAGGAGCTAGATACCCAGTATACTTCATAGGCAGGTTCTTTTTTGTTACTACTGGGATCCATAGGATTTGTGGAGTTCTCACAGGACTTGGTGCTCTTTAGAAATGTACACCCCTACTGGAGCGCAATTCCCCACCTGGAGGCTCCATCAAGAGGCCTCAGGTGAGCAAAGCCCCTGAATTTATGCAATCTTTACAAATATTTTATCTAGAGCCAGAGAGATAACTTAAAGGATAAGTTCACCTTCATAGACATGTGGGTTGAGTGAATGCAGCAATATTAGTAAACACATCAGTGAGAGTTTGAGCAAAATCCGACAATCCGTTCAAAAGTTATGAATTCTTAAAGTTTCTGCTCAGTCATGGCTGGATGAGAAGACTACTATAGCTTGTGATGTCACATGAGTACAATGTTATAAAGAAAGTATAAAGAAAATTCACCTTATTTTCACTTTTCTCGCATACCATAAGAACACTCAACTTCTCTCTTTCAGAATGCAAGGGGAATAATATTATCCTTAACATACATCAGTAACAAGTCCAAGAAATGTGCGCTTTATTCAAAAAGTAAAGTTTTGTGAAATTCTCTTTTTATTAGCTCACCTGAGCCAAAGGCTCAAGTGAGCTATTGCGATTGCCCTTCGTCCGGCGTCCGTCGTGCGTCGTGCGTCGTGCGTCGTGCGTCGTCCGTCGTTCGTCGTGCGTCGTGCGTAAACTTTTTACATTTTCATCTTCTTCTTGAAGACCCCAAGACCGATTTTCATCGAACTTGGCAGGTAGCATCCCTAGGGGGTTAGGAACTCAATTTGTTAAAATGGGCACCATGACCCACCCAGGGGGCCCCCAGGGGGGCCCAAACCCCCCAAATTTAAGGAATCTTTAAAAATCTTCTTCTCTAGAACCAGAAGTGATAGAGCTAAGTTAATACAATGAGTTAGTTCATTGATGACTGTAGTTTCAAGTTTGTTCATGGCAGAATCAGGGATGCCCCCCTTGGGACCCAGGGGAGGGGGGTGGGGAGGGGTTCTAATGGGGCCTAAATTGTACATTTTCTTCTTCTTGAGAACCCCATGACCCATTTTCACCAAACTTGGCAGGTAGCATCCCTAGGGGGTTAGGAACTCAATTTGTTAAAATGGGCACCATGCCCCACCCAGGGGGCCCCCAGGGGACCCCCAGGGGGCCCAAATCCCCCAAAATTAAGGAATCTTTAAAAATCTTTTTCTCTAGAACCAGAAGTGATGGAGCTAAGTTAATACTATGAGTTAGTACATTGATGACTGCAGTTTCAAGTTTGTTCATGGCAGAATCAGGGGTGCCCCCCTTGGGACCCAGGGGAGGGAGGTGAGGAGGGGTCCTAATGGGGCCTAAATTGTACATTTTTATCTTCTTTTTTAGAACCCCATGACCCATTTTCACCAAACTTGGCAGGTAGCATTCCTAAGGGGTTAGGATCTCAATTTGTTAAAATGGGCACCATGTCCCACCCAGGGGGCCCCCAGGGGGGCCCAAACCCCCCAAATGAAGGAATCGTTAAAAATTTTCTCTAGAATCAGAAGTTATACAGCTAAGATAATACTATGAGTGAGTACATTAATGACTGTAGTTTCGAGTTTGTTCATAGGAGATCCAGGGGTGCCCCTCTTGGGGGCAGGGGTGGGGGGGGGTGGGGGGGGGGGGGGGTTGGTTAGGAAGGTCCAAATGGGGGCCTGAATCATACATTGTCATCTTCTTCCTGAAAACCTCATGATAGATTTTCGTCAAACTTGGCAGGTAGCATCCTTAGGGGGTCAGGATCTCAATTTATCAAAATGGGCACCATGCCCCACCCAGAGGGCCCCATGGGGCCCCCAATCCCCCAAATTAAGGAATCTTTAAAAATTTGGGCCCTTATTGTACATTTTCATCTTCTACTTCAGAATGCCTGGTCAAATTTTGGTAGAGCTGTGAATAATTTAGATTAGTGACTGCGTGAAAGGTGAACTTGCGATACTCAGGTGAGCGCTAGACCCGCGGGTCTCTTGTTTTCCTTATGACCCGCTACAACAAAAGGATCCTAAAGTCGCTGACAGGCGAGCCGAGCATGGCCCAGAAAAATGCTATTTTCAGGCCTTTCCTTTGATCATTTAGCTTCGAAATTTCGGCAGATGATAGAAGATACATTACTCTCTAAAAAAGATTGAGTGAAAATATTCACTCTTTCAAGAGTGAATACAAAAAAGAGTGAATTTAGAGTGAAATTGGAGTGAATTTTGAGTGAAAATGTTCATTTTCACTCATCTTGGAGTGACCTCAGGGATCACTCAAAGATTTTAGAGTGATCCCTGGGGTCACTAGAAAACGAGTGAAAATGAACATTTTCACTCGTTGTGTGAAATTTGAGTGAATTTTGAGTGAAAATGAACATTTTCACTCAAAATTCACTCAAATTTCACTTTAAATTCACTCTTTTCTGTTATTTACTCCTTCAACAGTGAATATTTTCACTCGATCTTTTTTAGAGAGTAGACTACAAAATTACGTTAAAAACAGAAATCCGAACATTTTGACAGATTTTGATGATCTGACTTCAAACTTGATTTTCTCGGCTCACCCGTCGCGACTTTAGGATCCTTTTGTTGTAGCGGGTCACATATCGTTGTACGCATGTGACGTCACACACTGTAGTAGTCTTCTCATCCAGCAGTGACTGTACAGACACTTCAAAAACTCATAACTTTTGAACGGATTGTCGGATTTTCCTCAAACTTTCACTGATGTGTTTTGCTAATATTGTTACATTCACTCATTCCACATGTAAATGAAGGTGAACTTGTCCTTTAAAGGGATGGTACAGTATTGGTGGAGATGAGAATTGGGCTTTTAACTTTTTGTGAGATACCAAGAAAACTCTTATGAAATAGTACAGAGCATACCATTTTAAGAGGAATACAAAGTTTACTTGATGAAAATCGGATTTGGAATGACTGAAACATCCCAAGAGCAAAGTAAAACAAAGCGATCATAATAAAAGGTGGGTCCCACACTTTATTAGAATTGCTCTGTTTTGGATATCTCAGCCATTTCTAAACCAATTTTTATAAACTAAACATTGAATTCCTCATAAAATTACATGCTCTTTCATATTTGATAAGAGGTTTCTCATTATCTCACCAAAAAATGTTAGAAACCTGAAATTAGGTCTCAACCAAAACTATACAATCCCTTTATAAGTTACTTCTACAAGTGAATAGATTGGTGACTGTAGTTTCTGCAGAGTTCATGGCAGATCCAGGGGATGGGGGGGGGGGGGGGAGAGACACATTTGTTAGTCTTCTTGAAAACACATGGTCGAATTTGCCACCACACTTCAGTACATTATCACAAGGGCGAAAATTTGTGTACTTAATACAAAATTGAAAGGACCTCACAGCCCCCTATTTCAAGAAAAAGGTGGGGGGGGGGGGGAAGGAAAATATTGTTTGAAAGTGGAAATACTCTGTCAGAGTAAAATTAATACATATTAGTGAATGCACTTTCAAAACTATATACAGTTAATTCATTGGTTTGGTATTTTTACCAGTGTATTGGAATATGCCTATGACACCATGCCCCCATAGAGGCAGTTAAAGGGTATGTACAGTTCTGGTCGAAGTGAGGATTTAGCTTTTAACATTTTGCAAAATATTCAGAAACCACTCTATGAGATGTCACAGAGCATGCAATTCTACGGGGGTATCAAAAGTTTATTTGATGAAAATCGGTTTTGAAGTGGCCGAGATATCCAAAAACAAGATGAAAAAAAGAGATCCTAATAAAGTTGCGGCATGTAGTCTTTTATTATTATCACTTTTTTGGATATCTCAGCCATCTGAAAACCAATTTTCATCAAATAAATGTTGAATCCTTCTTAAAATTACAATGCTCTTTCATATTTCATAAGAGGTTTCTCATTATGAATCCCCACCTCAACCAGTACTGTACAGCCCCTTTAACCCATCCCCGTCAGCTCCCACAAAAAACGTGGTTTTTATTATTTATGACCAAAAGAGGGCGTCCTAGGACCTCAGGCTTGGCCAGGAGCTGTAGAATAATTTTAGCCAATCACAGAGATCCTTACTGGGACTCAGAAAAATAATTTATGCAAAGAAACATATTTTAGAATGTCTCTTATTGGCCAAAACACCTGCCAGGGGTTCGAGCCTGCTGAGAAACTAATCAATATTCATGTTTACAGCGCGCATGTATCTTTGTTGCCCCAGCAACTGCAGTGATTTCTTACGCGCGGTATCGTGATATCGATCTCCTCATAGAGTGCTTGACGATATCTCCCTGTGTGTGTACGTGTACTGCTATGCTGGGGCGGGCACGGGGGTGTGTGTGTTGAATTCCATTTACGTTAGTGAGTGTGGGTAACTTCTCTAGGTTTCCCGTCCATTTCTCTCTCTCTTTTCTCTCTTTTGCTTTCGTATCATTCTATATCTTTCATTCTCAGAGTACAATCGTACTTCTGAGAGTGTTTTGTTCATTTTTTCTAAGTGATTATCTCGTTTGCAACAATTTAGAGGTGAGTTTTTGTCCTAGTGTTTGTTGAGTTTTTGATTGAACACGATGTAGCTTATCTACGTATGTGCGAAAACATCGTAGCTTGTGTGGTACCCACTCGTTTGTTTTCCGTGTAAGCATTTTTGCCGTAGTGTCTTCATCGTTCGTCTTCCAAGCATCGTGTTTTCACCCTAGTTTTTCTCATCGTAGTTTTTTACCTCGATTTTTTTTTGGGGTGCAAGATGTTCTGTGTATTTTTTTCTACGGTAATATGCCATCGTTGATGATCTTCGTGTATTCATTACTAGTTTTTCACCTCCGTTTCATTTTTGTGTACAACTAATGTCTAACGTGGCGTAGTTACAACTATGTTTAGAGCTAGTAGTTAGCTAGGTCTGCGATGTCTGTATCGTTTGCTGATATGTTTTGTGAGCTGAGAGTGACTATGATGGGAGTGATATTCAGGGTTTTGCTGTGGTTGAGGTGATGGCAAGATGTAATTTATTTATTTTGTGTAACCATGTATGACATTGATGATGGCGAGTAAAACTACGACACGAGTAGCCTAGCCTAGGCCAATGACGAGAGTGACACTGAAGAAACGGGGGCTGATGCTCGCTCGTGCACAGGAGTGGTCTAGAGACCTGCATTACAGTTGTGTATTTATAATTTTTTTCCTTTTTCTTATTCACTCGGGTATTGTGCTACCAAAATTCGTGTCTCTGAAGAAACTCAACCAAAAGCTTGACAACAAGTTTGCATCAGGTCTATTCTGTAGTACTAGCACTAGGTTCTAGATCTAAATCATAATGGCGATGCTATTAGTTTTCATTTAGAACTCGATGAAATCCATTTTCTTTGCTCATTTTTCAACTGATAAATTATTTAGAACTGTACTTAAATTCAGATGTACTGCATTCACCATTGTAATAAAAAAGAGCCTGCTGATCAGGTGTTTCATTGTATCCTTTTCATTTCCTCCCTATCCTTTTGGTTTCCTTCCTGTCACTTTCTTCTTTGACCCTGGATGGAAAAAAAAAATCCCATCTTGCCATGTAAAGACAGAATACATAACCATCATGAAATATCATGACATTGAAATGATAATAAGAAATATTCAAGTGACCAAAATAATTGTTTGTGAAAATAAATAACAAATGAAAGGTGATTTCTTATGGAGCAGTTCTTTCAAATGTCAAACAGCTTCGATAATGAAGCAAGTGAAATCTGAAAACTATCCTGGCAACAAGTTGAAATTGATAGGGAATTCTGACAAAAACTGTCACACCATTTGATGTTTGAATTTGTCTTTTTATTGGATGAGGTTATAAAACTAAGTGCCGCCGATAAAATAACAATCCTCTCAATTTGAACAAGAGCAGTAGGGTGGTACACGAAGTACGACTCAGTAAACAGCTGATTATTTATGCATCGTATCCATGGGCAACTGCGGGGTAACTGCAAGAAGGCGCAGGAAATTAGACTTGAGTCAAGAACGACTATTTATTATTATTTTTTTATTCAAACTATTTTTTTTTCTTGGACTGAAAAAAACCCCCAAATATTTCATACTACGCTTCTAAAATATAAAATGAATATATGAAGTCTTTTTATCGTGATTTTATGAAGAATTAGAATTATTAAAAAAAATATAGATACTAGACGGGGTGAACAAGGAAGTCTAATTTCACCCCAAGAATTTGCAACACACCGCATCTCGGGTGCATTCCTAGCGTTCTTGCCGCACTCTCACGATCACCCAGCTAGGCCATGTGCACAAGCCAGTCACATGTTCACTGTACACACGTTGTTAGCCAGTTCACCGATCTCATTCCTGATCTCGTGCGTGTAGAAAATTCTCTCAAAACTAAGCCAGACATGATTTTGGAACATACATTACAATGTCAAGACCTTTTCAGTGGACTTTGAATTCGCTATTTGTCTGTTTTAGCTCTTGAATGTACGACTTCGAACGTCCGATTTGTTTTTTACTACACCACGTGGAGTCCCGGGTTTTCTCAGCCACATTGCTTCTCCACACACGTCACACTAGCACTGTGTACCTGTACACACACAAGCCATCGCATCGCGATCGAAGTTTGAGCGATAGCGATAACATGTGCGGAGCAGACACGCGGATTTAAGCACAGGGTAAATGAGTAGTTGAACGTATCACGATTGTAAAACAAATCTTTTTCTATAGCTATGTTCAGACGGCAGGCCCTAACCTCGAGGTTAGGAAACCTCGAGGTTAGGAAACCTTGAGGTTTAGCTCTTGCCCCCTAACTACGACGTGTGTCCACACGACGAATCTTAACCTCGAGGTTACGAAACCTCGAGGTAAAGCTTCTGCCCCCCGTAACTACGAGTGGGTCCCACTCGATGTTAAAACCACAAAACCGGAAGTTTCAGCCCACACTGCTAACAAGACGTCTATTTATTCTTTAGTCC
The DNA here is from genome assembly GCF_040938485.1 of Diadema antillarum. Taxonomy (NCBI): domain Eukaryota; kingdom Metazoa; phylum Echinodermata; class Echinoidea; order Diadematoida; family Diadematidae; genus Diadema; species Diadema antillarum. The sequence continues at coordinate 211,667 of NW_027270896.1, forward strand.
AACCCTGTCGGACTTGCTAACAGGTACTCTTGTTCTCTGTCAAGGTATGCAGAGATAGCACTGCACTGATGACTTTATGCCTTTATGAAGATATTCGTCGAAAACATTTTTTTAGCGTCGGAGAAGAATATAGAATACAGTAGCGAGTTCGACGTGTTCAGTTTCAGAGATCAAGCGCATGGGAAGAAAAGATGATGTTGTTGTGTCGTGCGTCATAGGTTTTTCACGTGTAGTGTATTTGTGGTGTACGTTTGGGAGGTTGACCCGGAAGCAGAGGGAAATTGTGGGGGCTGGAGTTTACGGCGAGGTCACTCTTAACTTCGAGTTCGTTGTTTTTTGTGTCCACATGGTGCTTAACTACGAGTGGGGACCCCCCGCAGCTCGTGGTTAGAGCGCTAACCATAAGATTTCTCGTGGCTCGAAACATCGAGCAAACCTCGAGGTTTGCTAACTACGAGTGCGTCTTCACGGTCCCTAACTACAAGCTCTAACCTCGAAGTTTCCTAACTTCGAGGTTAAGGGCTCCCGTCTGAACGTAACTTATGTCTCTGCAAATTTGAATTAGGCTATCTCAGCATAGATAGATTATGATACATTACAAAATAGATTAGCCATAGCAAGAACTTGCTTACATGAGAGTTATTAGATAACGTTGCAAAATAAAAACCCCGTCATTGAATGGAATGTTCCAGAGCTATCTCGGGGGGGGGGGGGGGGGGGGGGGGGGCTCGAGGACATTATGGACACGTCGATTCGCAAGTGGGTAAGATGTGATTACAGATGGCTTGAAATGAAGAGGATTTATCAATGAAATACACAGAAACAATATTTTTTCATAATTCCAGCACAATTTATTATTTTTTTTCATAAAATTCACATAAACTAGTGCTGTATTGAGTCAACTAAGTGCATATTAGCACGAGTGTACATGCATCATCCCTCCTGCCTAGTGGGAATGACACAGGCAGTTTTTTCAATGACGTATGAATGCTCTTCACGTGTAGATCGCGCCGTAGGGAAGATCGCGCCCAAGTTCATGGCCAACTTACTAGGCAGGCACGATATTACAGATTACATAGAGGCCCGTACGTGGATGGGTTAAAGCCATCCCCACCCCCAGATTTGTAATGATCTCAGAATGCATGGGACCTTTGGGTCTGCTATATTCTTAGTCTGTCTTCAAGAATTTGTGAAAGGTGTATTTGTGATACTCACTGTGCATCACACCAAATGGATCTCTTGTTTCAAATTAAGACAGTGTGATTTGAATTTAACAACCTATACATTATAATGATATGCATGGGTGAAGGAGAGAATATGCTGGTCAGGGGATAATGCTGGGAAACCTGTTGTTATGGTGAAACAAATACTCAAATTCAAGCACCCAAAAGTCCTAGGTATGTGTGCAATGTACATCATAATTTTTCATTGCCTATCGCACTTTTTGTGTTGATAGTAGTGCTAATTTTCTCTGTCTACACACTCCTCTTTGAAAGGAATTTTTTTATTAATTAGTTCAAATTGTTCATTATCATTTTCATCAACCTCTGTATTTGGTCCTCTCTGTAGATTTCCATTGCCAGAAAATCTACACTTGTATGCGACAAAACCAGCCACAAACACAAGTAAAAAAGTGAGCAAAACAGAAACTGACAGAATAAGGCCTGTGTTTTTGGAAGGTACATTTTTTGTGCTTGCATTGATAACAGGGCTTCCAGATGTTGCGTGAGATGGGTCAGTGACAGGCTTATGTCCATTACTGTGAGAAAAACTTTGTGTTGTTAAACTAGGGCAAGGATTTGTCCTTTCATGGTCTACAGATTCTTGAATAGGTTCCCATGCAAAATCCTTGCATTTACACTGACTTATCTTCCTCTCATAGGAAGATGCACAGCAAAACACCATGCCTTTCTTTTTTACCCAGAAAGTTTGTCTCAATAATGTCTTGTCTTGAAATGGTCCATACTTAGGTGGAACCCACTCACCATTCTCAAAACACTCAATAAACCCTTGAAGAGTACCAACAGGGGCACTGCAATGCAGAGGAAACCAATGGTATGGCACGTCTGGGGGACTTCGATCAAAGTTACACGATACCTTTCCGGGTGGGAAATCAACATGCACTAACATCTTCTTTGTTAAAACCTGTTTGTCTTCACCATTGGCATCGCAAATGTATGTTCCTGCATCATTTCGTGTAATGTCATCAATCTGTAACTCTATCAAATATAAGATAATGGCATTGTCGCTGTCATCCCAATCTGAGTTCATTGAAACCTTATATCTTGGGTCAGAACTTTTGACAGAAGCTCCAGACATTTTGTCATACACATAAAAAGGGGGTTGATTATCCAAATGAAGAACAAAATGTGTCACAGATAAATTCTGAAATTGAAATTGAACCCTTGCATGGTCCCCTTCTATAAATCCAAATACTACATTGATGCCAAATGGCAGCAAAAACAGCAACAACATGATTATTCTATGCATATTTGAATCACAGTAGGCGCAGTTGCCTTCCAATACAGTTGTGCCACTAAGAAGTTCTGTGTAATTTCCAATTGCTTGCAAAGATAATGCAAAGCTAAAACTCACATTTTTTCAGTAATCACAATGGACTTCCATATCATAAATTTTCCATCAATGTTGACAGTATTACACTCATTGCAAAATGCTGTTGGGGGAGTACTTGGTGTTGAACTGTCCTCTAGTGATGAATTATCCCCTTCTGATTCTTCTTGTTTTGAAACAGCACTGTGCATTTAAGTGGGAGAAACTGATTTGTCTATACACTCACTTGAGCCCTCCCACTGAAAGTCCTTGCAATTGTGGAAATATTTGATTTCTTTTGCTGCAATTCTACAACAATATGTTGGCAAACTTTTCTTCAACCAAAATGATGCTGTCTTTAGTTTTTGTCCAGTTTCATGAACAGGCATGTGCACAACGAACTGTTGTTGGTTCTTTGAATAGCAGATTATGCTTCCAGTTGGGTTTCCATTTGATGCTGAGCATTGCAAGACATGTAGATTGGCCAAACTGTTTTAAGGAAGACCTTGCTGTGTTCTTCCAATCACAGACACGAGACAGGTCCTGGTGAGGAGTGCACTTTTAGAATGTAGCGCTGAACGCCTGTAAATCCCTGCATCTGATACACTTGTGTTTCTGATCCTCACTTCTACTTTGTAAATGTCAAATAATATACTCTTCACTTGCATACTGCATCTGATCCTACACGCAGCCAGTGAAGGTTCTCCAACTGGTACTGATGTTTATTTATTGTTGAAAATCACTCTGTTGCGGTAAAGTTGGAAAAACAGAATTCACCTCAGTCTTCGGAACAATTATGTAAAGTTGTATGTAGCTCCTCTCCTCACATGAAGTCTTATATTATTTTAATATGTTGTGGTCTTGCCTATAATTTCAAAACTGAAGTTCATTTAAATGAAGCTAAGCACAAGAAAGAGTCTCTGTGCCATATGGCAAGAACATAAAGCCACTGTCAGCTTCACTTCAGACAAGGTAGGTGCTCCACCCATGATAGAATGCACAAACTCCACCCTGTAGTAGAAGACCAAGAAAGAAATCAATTGTCATCTTTATCACACTGTAATTGACTGATATTGCCTTAAGGATGTTCCTCAGTTAAAAGTAAAGTCCATGTCATTTTCTTCAAACTTCCAATATCGTAACTTTGATCCCATCTGAAGCCCAAATATGCAAAGAAAACCAAAGGTTCATGCGCTTGTTTTACTTCTATGGGACTTTGAAAAATATAACAATCTGCTGTCCAGTACCAAAATGATAGCGTTACATGATCAAGGCCATGATTGGCAACAAAATCTGCAATGGCAAATTTAGATCCCCATAATTCCTTCAAAATCCATTTTATTTCCTCCAAATTTGCAAGAGTTACAGAAAAGGTACCCAAAAGGAGGAAAGGTTAAAGTTGGGGTTTACACTCTCATTCTTGAGCAAGCAGCGCCCTCACAGTGCAGAAACCACCAAAATATCTCAAATCCTTGTCAGGAACGTATTCTGTTAGGGCTGGGATATAGGAGAAGATCGATAAAACTTAAGCTGTATATTCAAAATCCATGTCATTTTTGTGAAACTTGACCAATTGAGGGTTACTAAATGCAGAGAAGTTGTAAAAATGGGTGGTTCATGTTCTTGTTTCTGTACTAGCAGCGCCTCCATGCGGCAGAAATCATTGTAAAACTTCTAAATTTGGTCATAAATCTATCTAGGGATGCCCTAAATGACTGGGTGCAAGAATCTTATGCTATGCATTCAAAACCCATGCCATTGTCACAAAACTTCACAAAATTGTAGAAAAGGCTCACTAATTGCAGGAAAATAATAAAAATGGTGGTTTTGTGTGTTTGTTTTTGTGCTGGCAGCACTCCCATATGACAGAAATCATCCTATGACCCCCAAGTCTGGTTAATAACTTATCCTAGGTGTCCCAGTCAGGTGGGGTTCATGAATCTTTATGCTGTACATTCAAAACCCATGTCATTTTCCTGAAACTTGACAAAATTGTAGAAGAAGGGTTACTTAATGCAAAAAAACAATAGAAATGGGTGGTACGTATGCTCCTTTTTGTGCTAGCAGTGCCCCCATGCTACTGAAATCATCGCAAAACCCCAAAATCTGGTCAGGAACCTATGCAGGGATGCCCTTATAGGGTGGGCCAAGCTATAATGCAAAAATTTTATTATTTGATACCGAAATTATGCTTTTTCTCCATACCTTGAAAGTTACTCAATGCATAGACTTATAAAAGGGTCAAAAGTCAAGTAAAGATCCTCAAATCCCCCAAAACCTGCACTCTTAGGCAGTATAGCCATCCATCAAATTAAACCTAGTTCAAGGTGAGTGAACATTGAACACATTTGTGACAAACCTGTCATTCAAAAATTTGGCCAATTTTGTGAAACTGTCATCACCCATTGTCAAGATGCTGTACTATAGATTTATTAGGAGAAGCATGCGTTATGGCAGAAGCATACTAATCACCAAAGTGGCATTTTTTTTTTTCAATGAACATATTACATACATGAAAATGGCAGTGTCTTTTGAACAGCTAAACAAACAGGAACCAAAAACCAATGCTTTTATAATGCATGGTCATACTAGATTGAGGGTATTTGACAAAGTTTTGCTTCATATTCACAGCAAAATGTTAGGACTTGTATATGCACTTACCATGATATATAAGCATTGTTGTATTCTTGTGGCATCCAAATGTGACTGCAATCTCAGGTTCTGATATTGCTATATGAAGCATCCACAGGAAAGGCAGTGACATTTTATAGATGTATCAATTGTTTGATCACATCATGGGGTCTTCTTGTCATAAAAAATAAACATTGAACTTTAGTACAAAAGAAAACAAATCCACTCATGTGATGGCTGATCTTTAACCCATTGAAGATGAGTCACAAGTATACTTGGGTAGGTGTCTACGGGAAATGGGTGTTGTGGCAAAATCAGGCTGTCCTCAACAGGTTAACCCCTTCCTTACTGAATTCCGAAATCCCCATAGACTTAATACACAAGCCACCAGGTTCCCGTATGGAACGGGTTAAGATAAGTGCATGTACTGTAGATACAATGTAAGACATCAATCTGTTTGCTCAAATAGTGCTATCTCTGATGGCATCTCATTGAACATTGAACTTAGTAATAAAGTTGTTTTTTTTTCTTTAGTGATGTGCCATGATTAGCCCTTCCATAGAGTGAAGATTCCTCATGCTTTGCATCTCTTTGTTTAAGTCATGGGAAAACACTTCTTTGGCTATCAGAACTCTAAAGTTCAAAGATAATTATCTAAAATGTATAAATAAGGTTAAGCAGAAATGCTAGATATTCCTGATAAGGGCACATTATACATTAAAATGTGCAAATAGAAATGGGGTGTAACATCTGACATGTACAAAGTCTTATGGATACAGGGCTCTTGCTTTTGCCACACCCACATACGGGAATTCTCCATCAGACCCACTGAGAAGTCAGATGCTGATCAACAATTTCAAACAAATACTGAAAATGTATACATATAAAATAGCATATATGATTGTTGCATTTGAAAATATTTTATACTTTTGTTAGTTGTATTGGCAACTTTGACCCCTTAGTATAAGAAATAGTTACTGTAAAGTTATATTTTTTATTTGGTAAAAATAAGATGTTTCCATATTTTGTACATGTATTTTGTTATAATTCGTGAAGTGCATTGACATTCTTTTCAAGTCTGAATGGGGTATATTAGAATTTGCTGTTATTGTTATTATGCTAATCTCCTTGTTATTGAGGTTACTGTCTGTATGAGCACATTTAAAATCATACAAATAGCATCACACTGATTAAGAGGTTAGGAGTGCAATTTGTATACAAAATCAATCTTGTTAGTCAGTGAGATTAAGTAATTCATTTGCTCCCTGTAGATCATATATCCGTAGAAAGGGAGATCCTTACAACTTTAATAAAATAGCATCCATGTGGATGGCAGACAAAGTGGAGAGACAAGTTTTTTGAAATGGGGACAATCTATTGTAGTTGTTGAATTGAAGTATGCTGTGCTCTCTGATCTTCAAAAAAGAAAAAAAGAAATAAAGAAAAAAGGAACACATACCTGCAAAAGTGTCAATAAGATCCAAAATAATAATTTTTTGCTTACGTTATGTATATTCAATGATTTCAGTAATTTGTACTTTATTTTTGAGAACCCGGTATAGAAATTAGAAATAAATCTGCTGCCAGATGAAACAGTCCTTCAGTAAAAAGCAGTTGAGAGCTCCAGATACTATGATGGGCAAGGGAATTTTTTTTTTTTTCAAAGAACTATTACCAAAGAACTATTAGTGATATAAAACCAAAATGTTTATATTTTGCAACATTTTGAGACTTTTAAACTAAGGGAGAATCTAGTTTTAACACATCCACAGGTGTAGTTCGTAGACAAATAACTCATTCTTTATTCAGGCAAATAATATTTTTCACTTCTCTAGGCCTCATTGTTTACAGATAGTGTGATGGGTCACATAGACGTGCTCTTATTATGGTTACAAAGTGTGATTACTCTTTGTTAAGGTGTATAAATCTTAATAGCATCAACTGGGTTGAAACTCCTGCTGATGTAGGCCTACTGTAAAAGTGAATCATACAATATTGATATCTCTTATGAAGCACAACCCATGATGGAGTTCCTAAAAATTTCCAAAGAGCATATTTTTAGAGTATTGAAAAACCAGAAATTTTCACTTACGTAAGCATTTTAATTTTTGTGACAGCTGGGATTCCATGTCTGTACACCCATTATCTTTTGAGTGGGATTAGTTGCAGGCAAATTTTGATTAGGACTTCAATCAGCACATCTTTGAAGATCACTTTCATCAGCTGCACTATTTCACTTCTAAAGTTTCATCAAAATCATATTCCTGTACACTGTATGCCACCATTTTACTTGGAGAATTACTTGGAGATGTGCATCAAAATCCTCTATAAATTACAGTGAAAGCCTTGATTATTTTCATGGAATAGCACTATCTGTTGTCCATAGTTTCGATTTTGTTATTCAGGTGCTGTCTGCACAATAGGGGTTTGGGCAAAGCGACGCTGAGGCTTCAAATCCGATGATAGGACGAGCACGTAATATTATGTGATCTACACACAATGCAAAGTTGCCAAGCACATAATATTACGTGGTATGCAGCCAAGTGGTTAAAGATAAAGCATTACCTCACGTGCATGTTCAATGTACATGTCCCACCTTTTCTGTCAATATCGAGGTCCATTCAGATGGCTATATCCTCTGCTGTCATATGCATGTTGTAAATGCATTTTAGACAAACTTGAAATATGTATTACACTTTAAACCACACAGTCAATTTGCAATGTGCAACTGACTTGGCATGTCGCAAAGTTCGTACCCATGCCTATTTAGGTGTGTGGATTTGCCCATGCCCAGGAAAAATCATTAATTGTCCAATTTGACTTCTTGAATACTCTTTACTCGCATGCCAAGTTATGAACTTAATGCAATCAAACTTTGTTTGTTAATAGAAATAATATTACATTCCCATCAATTTTCTTTATAACTGAAAATGGTGACTCCCAACAACAACAACAACAAAAAACCACAAACAAACAAACAAACAAACAAACAACTAGCAGACAATCCCCATGCCATTTCACTGCAGTTATTAGAGGCATTTATTCATTAGAATGTGTGATTGACATATCAAGCTGCTGCTTGTATGTACTTTCATCAGAATTTCTTTGAGACTTTGTTGAACAGTCAGATTGCAGATCTGTAGGACAAACTTGGGACTGAGCTATCACAGTTGTTTGAATCTCAAACATTGAATATTATACCATATGTCCCCCCCCCCCCCCCCCCCCCCCCCCAAAAAAAAAAAAGAAAAAAAAACGAAAAAGAAAAAGAAAAAAAAAACTAGAACCGGAATTTGTCAACACTGACAAATTAGGTGATCCGATCTCTTCGAAAATCAATGATTTGAGTCCTGATCCAAATACTCATGACCATACAGGTTTCATCTGTGTTGATGGGACATTGGCCGTGTGATGTTTGGATTCTCATTTAGAAAAGGGAGTGAGACCTGCCATCTTTGGTACCGAATTCCGTATACACTAACGGAAATACAGAATGAAGTATATTTGACCTTTGACCTCACTTTGCACACCCAAGATGGCGTCTAAGCAAAAAGTGATGATTTTATGAAATGATTCTTGTAACATGGTCTTTGCGTGTGCAAAATATGGGAAAGATAGGACATGTATTTACCAAGATACAGGATGAAACATTTATGACCTTTGACCCTAATTTACATACCCAAGATGGTGTCCGATCAAGTAGTTGTTATTCTATGAAATAATGTACGTGAATGTACTAAACATGTGCAAAATATGGGATTGATAGCCATTGTTGTTGTTCATCTATTGCACAGAAAGTAGTAGAAAGAAAGAAAAATAAAGAAAAAATTATGTTATTTTATAGAAATTTGAAGGAGAAGCATAAAAAAATCAGAAAAAGATAAAGTAAGGAAAGGGAGATTAAGATTAACTAAAGAAAAAGAAGGAAAAAAGTGTTTAAAACAATTTAAAAAAAAAAATTGGCAGGGGTGAGGCTCGAACCAGGGACCTTAGGATTACGAGTCGGATGCGCTACGCAATGACCTATTTCATTCTCCATAGGCCCTGTGTATTAAGCAAAATGACGCTGCATCGAAGCCTCGTGCCATTTTCAACCAAGTTTTTCGATGTGATGCCGACGTCGTATAAAAAAATGGAGGGCTCACTACCGATAGCCCAAAGTCTCAGCTACAACATACTAAAATCTGGGAGGAATTTACCAAAGCATAAGTGAGCTAGTGCTCGAAAAAGAGAGTCATGTCAATTTTCACTGCCAGAAAAACTGCTCTCCCATAGAGATAACACGTAAACTGGTCAAATTTGACAATATTACTTTCAATCCATTTTTACGAGGTGGTGCCGTCATCTAATCGAAATGTTGTAATTATATTAATGAAAGATCATTTAATAAGCTACAACATACTGAAATATGGGTGTAAATTGGCAAAGGATAAGTGAGATACGCTCGAGTAAACTTGAAATTTGATGACGTCATTTTGAAAATTTACTTTTTTTACTTTATTAAGAAATTTGATATCTTTTGATCATTTTGCCGGCATCACCAACCCATGAAATGACATGTACAACTCATCAGCTTTCAGAATATGTAAAGAAAATGGGGGGTCACCGTCCATCCTGACGAGTAAAATCAGATTTAAGATTGGCGTTTTTTGGGCATTGTTGCACTGTGTATCCCCATTGACGCACGCGCGGAATTTCAACTTTGACGGGCCCGTATGACGTCATATTGAGTCGGATTGACTTGAAACTTGGTAGAAATATTTCTTGACATTTCAGGCATCCGATAAGTGTAAAAAAACGGGAAATTTCTATTGCATATGAGCTGTGCGTGCGTATATGTGCGCCCGCGTACGCGTCCGTTCAATTTTTTCAATTTTTCCAAAAATGCTCCAAATGGTCTGAAACGTGTACAAAAAAAATTTGAGCTCGATTTGAGCATACAAATATTTCAACGCGCGCGTACGCGCGTTTTAAGATAAAATATGAATTTTGAGAATATGAGTAGAATGCGCATAATTTGAAATATATGTGACGTAAATTTCATTGAAAAATTCTATTCCATTGATGAGATATGATTGAGAATGTGTTTTCATATAATGACGTCATAGTGATGTCACGGTCGACTGATCACTATGATTTTATTAGACCCGTCGTCTTTGGGACATGATACATATATGGTATAAGTTTGAAATTGATAGGAAGAATACTTTCTGAACTAATCGATACACAAAATTTGTCCAGAAATAAAGAAAGAAGAAGAAGAAGAAGAAGAAAGAATCCGTACAGATACAGAAGGTGATCCGAGAGGATACTCGGATCACCTAGTTACTACGGGAGCCTATGCAATGATAATTTAAAAAATGTTGAATCAATTCAAATACAATTTCAGGGTATGAAATTATAATTCATTGCCCACATCTTTCAGAAAATCCCATCCGATTTTCTTCAGTGGTCACAGAGAAGTGAGGAGTTTTCTAAAGATCATGTCAGGAATCCCTTCCCTCCAAGTTCTGTCCATTGTGTTCACACATTAATTTGCAGTTCAAAGAGCATCCAACTCCTAAACTTGGAAGAATAAGACCCATGGCATGCTTCACAACAATCCACATTTCTCTGTGACCACTTTATCCAAAATTGAATGGGTTTCCTGCAAAACAGAGCTAAGATGTTATATCTTAAGATCCTGATGTAGCATTTAGACGGTTAAATCGCATTGGGAGTTATCAATGCCAAAAAGCCAATTGTGTGGGTTTTTTTTTCAGGACATATGCCTCATACGAGTGGAAGCAGTCATTAAAGGACAAGTTCACCTTCATAGACATGTGGGTTGAGTGAATGCAGCAATATTAGTAGAGCACATCATTGAGAGTTTGAGGAAAATCGGACAATCCGTTCAAAAGTTATGAATTTTTGAAGTTTCTGCTCACTCAAGGCTGGATGAGAAGACTACTATAGCTTGTGATGTCACATGAGTACAACGATATAAAGAAAGAATAAAGAAAATTCAACATATTTTCACTTTTCTCGCATAACTAAAGAACACTTAACTTCTCCCTTTCAGAAGGCAGGGGGAATAATATTACCCTTAACATATGTCAATAATATGTAGAAGAAATGTGCACTTTATTCAAAAAGTGAAGTTTTGTGAAATTCTCTTTTTATTTTCTTTATATGGTTGTATGCATATGACATCATACACTCTAGTAGTCTTCTCATCCAGTAGTGACTACGCAGATACTTTAAAGGACAAGTTCACCTTCATAAACATAAGGATTGAGAGAATGTAGCAAAATTAGTAGAACACATCATTGAAAGTTTGAGGAAAATCAGACAATCCGTTCAAAAGTTATGAATTTTTGAAGTTTTTTTGCAGTACCCGCTGGATAAGAAGACTACTGCAGTGTATGAATAACTTAGATGTCACATGCGTACAACAATATAAGGAAAATATAAAGAGAATTTCACAAAATTCCATCTTTTGAAAAAAGTACACATTCCCCTGACTCGTTACCGATAAATGTTATGGGTAATATTATTCCCCCTGCCTTTAGAAAGAGGCAAGTCAGTTGCTCTTTTATTATGCGAAAAAAAGTGAAAATATGTTGAATTTTCTTTTACATTTTCTTTATACTGTTGTACGCATATGACTCACAAGCTGTAGTAGTCTCCTCATCCAGCAGTTCCAACACAAAAATTTAAAAAATTCATAACTTTTACATCGATTGTCCAATTTTCCTCAAACTTTCACTGATGTGTTCTACTAATATTGTTGCATTTTCTCAATCCTTATGTTTATGAAGGTGAACTTGTCCTTTAAGAATTCATAACTTTTTGAACGGATTGTCCGATTTTCCCCAAACTTTCACTGATGTGTTCTACTAATATTGCTGCATTCACTCAATCCACTCAGGTGGACTTGTCCTTTAACATAATCAGGAAGGGCAAGCGGTAGCGAAGGGGGTCAAGGACAAAGTGGGCTCTTCATAGACTGGATCTTCCAGGCAGCTTGGCTTCATCTCTTAGGTTTACTCAGCTCTTAGAGGAAGGTGCAGAGAACTGTGTGGTAGAAATTCAAGGGCAGGACTTCCAATTGAATAGTCCACAGAATATCATTGTTCACATATTTGAAGTGTTTGTAGACTAGCAGGATGATCACTAAAAATAGAAGTTAACCTGATGCAATATCAATAGTGAGAGTGTTTGAATATACCACATGGAGATGAACCAGGGGTAGATCTGTTTTCATGACAAGTGCATTCCCTAAAAGACAACCTGTGAGTCACCTTTGTCTAAAAGACAAGGGTGGCTTACAGGTTGTCTTTCAAGGAATGCATATTTATCTTTCATAAGTGGTTTGTGTGTGATGTCAAAGCAATATGTGCAATTAATTCAGATGCAGGAAAGACTTGAGGGAAATAAATTGTTGTATTCTTAGTTCAACAACACTCGTCTCTCTCTTTCAGTGCAGCAGCTGATGACAGAAAGCATTAATCAAAAAGTATCAACTGTAGGGAGTAGAACTGTATGGAGCTGAGCATCATTCATATTTCCTACATAGCAGTAGCTAGCCATTTGTTGCCTGTGCTATAATCTATTCTTTACATAGATATTTTCACCATATGATGTGAAATATCTCAACATTACATCCTGTGTTTTCACTTCAACTGTCTATGTACATAATTAACCCGTTCCTTACGGGAACCTGGTTTACCAGGTTCCCGTGGGAGCAACTGATATACGGGAACCCGGTTTACCAGGTTCCCAAAATGAAGACAAAGGTGCCTGCTTCAGTGGCCTAAATTCATGTTTCTTTGTGTTAAAATGCTCAGAAAAGTGGGTTTGATAAAAAGATCAGAGTTTATTGTCCCCGCCGAACGAGTTCGAGCAGGGGACTATGAAACGGGCTCCGTACGTGTGTGTGTCCGTGTGTGTGTCCGTCCGTGTGTCCGTCCGTGTGTCCGTGTGTCCGTGTGTGCATCCGTGTGTGATCAAAATCTTCAATTTGCTACTTCTCTGTCATTTATGAGCCAGTTTTGATTCTGTTTGCTTTATATGATAGCACTATGTGGGAGCTTTGAAACTCTACACAGAATTTCAGTTGTGATCTTTGACCTTGACCTCTGACCTATATTGTACATTTTGCTACAAAATGCTACTCCTTCGCCATTTCTAACCCGATTTCGATTCCGTTTGCTTTATGTGATGGCACTAGGTGAGGGCTTCAAAACTTCTACACAGAATTTTGACCTTTAACTTCTTTGACCTTTGACCTTGATTTTTGACCTATATTGTACATTGGCTACAAAATGCTACTCCTTCACCATTTCTAACCCGATTTCGATTCTGTTTGCTTTATGTGATAGCACTAGGTAAGGGCTTCAAAAGTTCTACACAGAATTTTGACCTTTGACTTCTTTGACCTTTGACCGTGATTTTTGACCTGTATTGTACATTTTGCTACAAAATGCTACTCCTTCGCCATTTCTAACCCGATTTTGATTCCGTTTGCTTTATGTGATGGCATTAGGTGAGGGCTTCAAAACTTGTACACAGAATTTTGACCTTTGACGTCTTTGACCTTTGACCTTGATTTTTTACCTATATTGTACAATGGCTACAAAATGCTACTCCGCCATTTCTAACCTGATTTCGATTCCGTTTGCTTTATGTGATGGCAGCAGGTGAGGGCTTCAAAACTTTCTACACAGAATTTTGACCTTTGACTTCTTTGACCTTTGACCTTGATTTGTGACCTGTATTGTACATTTTGCTACAAAATGCTACTTCCGGCGGGGACATATATTACGCACCGCGTAATTTCTACTTTTCCTTGTTCTATCAGGATTTGTTCTCCTGCTGTTTAAAAAAAGGGGGTTTTACAGTATTATGTACCTTTTCCTGATTTAGTTTTCTGCTTGTTCTGCTGTAAACTCATATGAACATGTACATAATGATCAAGGCTTAGATCAGTTAGAAATGCGGGTTCGCTGACCCCAGTCACCTCATTCAGGTACCTGGTTTTGTGTAGAACAAAAGATTCTGAGAGCTCATCAGCGCATGCTCTATTCATACTTCGCACCCGATCGATATTTCCATTGTTCACGGGCACATGTAGTTAACCGTAGAAAGGGGGACACAATGAACTGCTTGACTGCCTTCACACAGCTGGATTACCAACCTGTGTGCCTCTCTGTCGACGGGCGAAAAGAATCTCATTTTGGGGGCATTAAAGGCACTCAGAGAATTGCAGAAGGAACGGGTTAAAATTATGTGTATTGGGCTTTTACAAAGAAATGAGGATGATAATGTCCATAAGTGTGCTACAGTTAGCCTATTTGTACCTCAGGTTGATGCAGCTGATTTTACATTTCAGGTGATTTATTATTTTTTTCCTTTTCTGTTTTTTCCCCGCTGTTATCTATTGTCCAGTTTTTATTCTGCAATATCTGTCATCATTATCCATTTTTTTGGTAACATTTTCTTACTTAGATATTGATTATTATTGTTTTTGTTTTGTATGTGTGGAACATTTCTCATTTGATAGAAATTCCTAGTAAACCAATATCCCAGTACGGAGGATATAAAAAGTTGTCCAAATGGTTCTGGACACCAACATCAGAGCCAGGAATTGGGGTCCAAGGCCCAAGAGTGTTTCTTAAGATTGCAAATCCACCTTTTGAAAGTCGTAAGCAAACCATGTTGTAAAAGGCAGTAGCAGTAGTGGTCCAATTAGATATCTGAGAGGTAGATAATAACTTTCGTTTCACTTCTTATGAAATACATTTAATTATGATCAGATTTAACCAAACTTTCTCTCAGGGTATGGAATACAAATGTGACCCGCTACAACAAAAAGGAACCTAAAGTCACTGACGGCTGAGCCGAGAAAATCGAGTTTGAAGTCACATCATCAAAATTGTGACCGTGCACCTCAAAACGAACATAAAGTCGCACACACTGATTTTGCGTGAGGACTGAAAATAAGTGAAATGGGTCAACCTAGCCGAACTTGACTTTTTCGTATTTTCTGAAATAGCGGGTCTTCTTTTACATTATGCTAAAATTTGGTATCATAAAATGGGCAGGAAAGTGTGTTTTTTTAGCAGTTTATCTCGAACATTTTTGGTAGAATAGTGTGATTAGGTGTGTCTTTAGAATCCCTTTTTCATTTCTGAAAAACCTTGTCCACACTCTTCACTTTCAACTCTAATAACTTTTGAAAGGATAGTGCTACTACTTTGAAAGTTGGCGTTAATTATGGACAGAATGTGTTAATGAGGCATGCTTAATTTCAGCTTAATCTGATAATCCCTTCATTGTTGTTACTCTGGTGGTTAACTTCCTGTTTTTTGTCCCATTCATCACACAGCCAGCACGGTTTGGTAAAGATTAAGCGCTTGAATAGACACTGTACTTCAGAGCCTCTTTTCTCAGTTCACACTTTTCCTGAGTTTGTACTTTCTTTCCAATATTTAGATAGGTTAGGAGAGTCTGTTCGATTTGAGTTATACATCATTTTGAAGCTTAAAGGGTGTGTACAGTTCTGGTCGAGGTGAAGATTTAGCTTTTAACGTTTTGTGAGATATTCAGAAACCACTCTTTGAGATGTCAAAGAGCATGCGGTTCTAAGGGGTATCAAAAGTTTATTCGATGAAAATCGGTTTTGAAATGGCTGAGATATCCAAAAATAAGGTGAAACAAAGAGATACTAATAAAGTTGGGGCATGTCGCCTTTTATTACTAGCACTTTTTTGATATCTCAGCCATTTGAAAACCAATTTTCATCAAATAAACGTTGAATCCTTCTTAAAATTACATGCTCTTTCATATTTCATAAGAGGCTTTTCATTATCTCACTTAGGAATGTTCAAAACATGAATCCCTACCTCAACCAGTACTGTACAGTCCCTTTAAAGTCTGCTTTTTCAGAATATGGTCTTAACTAAAAATTCATGTCTGGCGACTTTTTGTTTGTTTTGAGGTGCAGGGTCACAATTGGTCAAAACAATGGGATTTCTGTTTTCACCATAATTTTGTTGTCTAATGTTTTGTTTATCATCTGCCGAAATTTCGAAGGTAAATGATCAAATGGAAGGCAAAAATCAACCCGTTCCTTCCGCAATTCTCTGAGTGCCTTTAATGCCCCCAAACGAGATTCTTTTCGCCCGTCGACAGAGAGGCACACAGGTTGGTAATCCAGCTGTGTGAAGGCAGTCAAGCGGTTCATTGTGTCCCCCTTTCTACGGTCAACTACATGTGCCCGTGAACAATGGAAATATCGATCGGGTGCGAGGTATGAATAGAGCGTGCGCTGATGAGCTCTCAGAATCTTTTGTTCTACACAAAACCAGGTACCTGAATGAGGTGACTGGAGTCAGCGAACCCGCATTTCTAACTGATCTCAGCCTTGATCATTATGTACATGTTCGTATGAGTTTACAGCAGAACAAGCAAAAAACTAAATCAGGAAAAGGTACATAATACTGTAAAACCCCCCTTTTTAGCTCACCTGAGCCAAAGGCTCAAGTGAGCTATTGCGATCGCCCTTCGTCCGGCGTGCGTCGTGCGTCGTGCGTCGTGCGTCGTGCGTCGTGCGTCGTCCGTCGTCCGTCGTCCGTCGTCCGTCGTCCGTCGTGCGTCGTGCGTAAACTTTTTACATTTTCATCTTCTTCTTGAAAACCCCAAGACCGATTTTCATCAAACTTGGCAGGTAGCATCCCTAGGGGGTTAGGAACTCAATTTGTTAAAATGGGCACCATGCCCCACCCAGGGGGCCCCCAGGGGGGCCCAAACCCCCCAAAATTAAGGAATCTGTAAAAATCTTCTTCTCTAGAACCAGAAGTGATAGAGCTAAGTTAATACTATGAGTTAGTACATTGATGACTGTAGTTTCAAGTTTGTTCATGGCAGAATCAGGGGTGCCCCCCTTGGGACCCAGGGGAGGGGGGTGGGGAAGGGTTCTAAAGGGGCCTAAATTGTACATTTTCATCTTCTTCTTGAGAACCCCATGACCCATTTTCACCAAACTTGGCAGGTAGCATCCCTAGGGGGTTAGGAACTCAATTTGTTAAAATGGGCACCATGCCCCACCCAGGGGGCCCTCAGGGGGCCCAAGCCCCCCAAAATTAAGGATTCTGCAAAAATCTTCTTCTCTAGAACCAGAAGTGATAGTGCTTAGTTAATACTATGAGTGAGTACATTGATGACTGTAGTTTCAAGTTTGTTCATGGCAGAATCAGGGGTGCCCCCCTTGGGACCCAGGGGAGGGGGTGAGGAGGGGTCCTAATGGGGCCTAAATTGTACATTTTTATCGTCTTCTTGAGAACCCCATGACCCATTTTCACCAAACTTGGCAGGTAGCATCCCTAGGGGGTTAGGATCTCAATTTGTTAAAATGGGCACCATGCCCCACCCAGGGGGCCCCCAGGGGTCCCAAACCCCCCAAATGAAGGAATCTTTATAAATCTTCTCTAGAATCAGAAGTTATAGAGCTGAGATAATACTATGAGTGAGTACATTAATGACTGTAGTTTCAAGTTTGTTCATAGGAGATCCAGGGGTGCCCCTCTTGGGTAGGGGGGGGGGTGGTTGGAAGGGTCCAAATGGGGGCCTGAATTGTACATTTTCATCTTCTTCCTGAAAACCTCATGATGGATTTTTGTGAAACTTGGCAGGTAGCATCCCTAGGGGGTCAGGATCTCAATTTATCAAAATGGGCACCATGCCCCACCCAGAGGGCCCCAGGGGGCCCCAATCCCCCCAAATTAAGGAATCTTAAAAAAAATTGGGCCTTTATTGTACATTTTCATCTTCTACTTGAGAATGCCTGGTCAAATTTTGGTAGAGCTGTGAATAATTTAGGTTAGTGACTGCGTGAAAGGTGAACTTGCGATACTCAGGTGAGCGCTAGACCCGCGGGTCTCTTGTTTAAACAGCAGGAGAACAAATCCTGATAGAATAAACTCTGATCTTTATATCAAACCCACTTTTCTGAGCAATTTAACACAAAGAAACATGAATTTAGGCCACTGAAGCAGGCACCCTTGTCTTCATTTTGGGGTTCCCGTATATCAGTTGCTCCCACGGGAACCTGGTAAACCAGGTTCCCTTTAAGGAACGGGTTAATTGTTTTTCTGGGCCATGATTTTCTGACTTTCAACGTAATAGAAACGTGTCCGAATATTTGGATTTAGCGCCGCAACTAGACTCCGCCCCTAGCAATGAGGGAGTGATCTTATTGGTCGGTGCGTGGCATCCTGATTACTGATTGGCCATCCGTAGATCGCTGGGGCTAAGCTTGAATGAACATCGCGGAGGTCGCTTGGAGCATACCTTCTATTGTCAAGTGGTGAAAACTGTCTCGCCTCCCCTTGATCATGTTAGTGTCGGAAGGAAAACTTTCAAGGCGTTTTTCTCGAAACTCTGATTTTCTCAACAACTTGTCATGCGTTAATAAAATCATCAATATGTCCGTAACCGAGTACTTTTATGAGTTGTTTTATGTACGAAATTAAAGTAGAAGAGCAACAGAATAATGTCATGTCATTTTTAGAAAATTGTCCTTCCCCGACTTTTAGACCCTTTTGTTGTAGCGGGTCACAAATTTACTTTGATATTGAAAAAGTTAAGCCTCGCAAGGCAGAATTTCTGGCAATGAAACAGAAGCATTGGGGAGAGGGGATGAGAATGCATGTTTGGACATGTTATCTTCATTATTGCTTGACGTAGATTTTAGTGATTGAATTGCATATAATTTCCACTGTGAACTATTCATTTCAGAAGTAGCACAATGGGCTTACCAAAACATACCAAAGGACAATTAACACCATTGTCTTGCTCACACATCATCTTTTGCACAGTGATTTTGCCTGGTGAACTGTCCCCCTTTCTAAGCAGACTTCAGTTGAGCATGTGAAAATCTTTGAATTGATTCTTCAAGTTGTCGTGAGTACTTTTGAACATTTTCATTTTCCCTCAAAACTTGTTCTTTGTCACTGCAATACAGCTCTCATGTGAAAGCAGTGATCATAGTTGCCAATTAAAGTAATATGATTTACCATTAATATTTATTTCTGTATTGTGAATTACCAAATATGGTTTTCAAATGATTGATATGTTTTCATGTGACTTTAGCATGCTTCATAAGTATGATTTCTTATTCTTATTTCAACGAGAATGATTTTAAAATGTATCTGAAAATGTATTTTCAGCATGTAAACAAAACAAAACAAGACACAAAAGGGACTGGCAACTGTCGGCCAGAAAGCAAGTCATTAGCATACCACCCAAAGTTCAACACATATGGTACAGACAAATGCCCCCCCCCCCCCACACACACACATGCAGACAGCACACAACTAAACATTGTTTTTCACACACTCCAAATACCTCTTGCACTCTTCATACAATTTATGCAATTTGTAGTTATTTAGAGAAAAATGAAAAAAAAAATCTACATTGAGATGAAATCATATGTCAAGTTTTTATTTCTCAATAGACATGTCATGTTATAGTCAAAACTGTTCACAAGTTATAGAAAAACCAAACAGCCCTCACCCTACTCATACTCAAAAGTTTTTCTGATTTATTATTGTTCTGTCACTTACTAGCTATACAGTATCACAGTATCTGTTTCAAACTGTTATATGCTGAAAAGCACAAGTTGAAATAGCAAATATGTCTGAATGCCCATTTCCTTAAATTTTATTAGCAATTACTTGTCAGTGCATGAACTACTTTTTTTTTTCTCTTGAGTTATCTTATTTTAGTAGTGATATTTGTCTTTCTCAGTATTCCCTGAGCACATTATGAATCCCATAAAATAGAAGTTCCAGTGGCTTTCTGTTTAGTCTTGGATGCACATACAGCAAGTACTTTCAATTTTATGAATAATGAGAAAAGACATGATAGAATATGAATGAAGATGAGAAAAACACTATATACACAATAATTTTGACATTTGATTAACATAAATCACTGAAGCGACCATCAGAATGATGGTATTATGTTTCAAATGAATGCTTCGTAAATTGTTATTGGTAATTGCACATGAGGCAACATTACCTCAACATTTTATCTGTATATATTTGCTGAATTACTGAACCAAAAAACATGTAACTGAAACAAGGTATTAAGTACTATATTGTTGAAAATTACTTTGCTCTGTTAAAGAGGTTGTATAGTTTTGGTTGAGACTTAATCTCGGGTTTCAAACATTTTGGGGTGAGTTTATGAGAAACTTCTTATGAAATAAAAAAGAGCAATGCCATGTAATTCCAAAAGGAATTCAATGTTTATTTGATGAAAATTGGTTTTCAAATGGCTGAGATACCTTAAACAGAGCAATTAAATAAAGGGTGGGACCCACACTTTATTATGATCACTTTGTTTTACTTTATTTTTGGATGTCTCAGCCATTCCAAAACTGATATTCATAAAATAAACTTTGAATTCCTCTTAAAAAGGTGCGCTCTGTACTATTATACAAACGGTTTCTCGATATCTTGCAAAAACTTAAAAGCCCAATTCTCAACTCTACCAATACTGTACCATCCCTTTAACATACATTAATGTCATTGAAAATTATTTGTGCCTTTTTTAATCCAGATATTAATACTTGTTCAAAAAGCAGTGAATGCTCTCTTTTGTTGATTGTATGTCTATATTAAACACTTGTAAACATACTGTTATGGAAGTGCAGCAATATCTGATTTTATGAAAGAGTCACTGTGATGTTGGGCAAATTTAAATGAACTTAGATGATGTGAGGCAAACATTTAGCAGTACATGACACATTTTATAATGCCATATAAAATATGCGTATCTTTCTGTTGTTCATACTTTTTGCAAGGTCTCTGGTATAACTAGGAATAGTGCTTTATTTCAGCCACTTTTCAGAATTTGCACAGATTGGCTATCTAAGCTGAAACTAAGGTTTATCAGTTATTCAGATGCTCAAGTGAACAAATTATTTTTATTGATATTTGCTGTTGAGTTAGTTAGCCTAAAAGACATTACACATTCTGGTAAAATATATTATAAATATCAAACTACTCCTTACAATAAACAATTTGTTGGTCTGTGTTCTCCTCTTCAATCTGATCACTTTCTGTTGTTTCTATGTTAAAGTTGTCACTAAAATTAGAGGACCAGCTCTCTGGTGAAGTACTGAGAAAAGACTGGTGATCATGAAATACTGTGGATTCATAAGTGTGCAGGTGTCTTATGGGAAGTGAGTTTTGTCTGTGAGGTTGAAGAGATGGAACAGTGGGTGACAGCACCACCTGGAGCTGAACATGTGGTACTTCATAGGCAGGTTCACCCTTGTCACAGCTAGGATCCACAAGACCTTTTTGAGTTGTAGCAGAACTTGGTGCTCTTCGGAAATGCACTTCCTGGAACTGAACATCTGGAACTTCATAGGTAGATTCCCTTTCATCACTCCTAGAATGTACAAGGTCTTTTTGATTTCTCAAATAACTTGGTTCTCTTCGGAAATGCACTTCCTGGTGATGGATATCAGGTACTTCATATGCAGGTTCACTTTCATCCTCAAGATCTTGTTGATTTTGTGCAGGACTTGGTGCTTGTAAGAAATGTGCATCCCTACTGGAGAGATGTCTGATAACTTTAAAGCTGATGAATGCAACTGAACAAATAAGTAGGAAAACTGTTCCGATGGTTGCAGTAACTGCTACAGTCAAAATCTGCCACATGGCAAGTTTGCTTTGTGATGGGTTTGCAGGAATGATGTTTGCTGTGACTGCATCTTCTGATGAAACAACAAACTGTTCCTGGTCCAGCTGTGGGAGTTTATCATGTGGTAACATTGTAGGAACTGTTGTTGATGTGCCATGTGCTGGGTACTTCATAGGGAGTTCTGCCAGTGGGAGTGTCAAAGAAAACCCAGTCTGCTCATCCTCACCATTAACAAGGCCAATATTGAGTGATGATGTGTACTTCCTGCCACAAACACTCACCTCACATGTGATGTTTTCACCTTCCAGATGATCAGAGTGATTTTGAAAATGAAGCTCATAAGCAGATCCTGCTGATGCTGTGAGGAATCTTGAATCATCGTTTTCAATTAAGGTATTGCCCCAATACCATCTAACTTCTGTTTTGTTCAAGTCTACCAAGTCTACATGGCAGGAAACAATGGTATCTCTAGAATGTTTACTTTTCTGTCTTTCTATTGTCACATTTGGATGAACACCATGACATTCTTCCATGTTGTCAGTTCCGCTGTTATCAAGGATGATTTCTATGTGTTGAATTGTCAGTAGTACCATGTCAAAAGCATCCCCCTCTGTGTTCGAGACTGTGCACTTCACATGGATGGCAATGCTCTCTGTTCCCAGCCTTTTGGAAGGATCTCTCAGGATGGAGAAACTTGCTGTATTTGACTGACTATTACATCCAGTCATGAATCCATCAGGTGAACATGACCAAGTGTACGTAAAATTTGAGGGATATCCGCTTGCCATACACCAGAGTAAAGCTGGTTCAGAATTTGTCAAAATGATATTTCTGGGATGGACAATCACCTTTGGTTGGAGTAGTAATTTGATTGGACCAATCGAGCAGTTTAGGCTTCTACCAGGGAATGCCAGTTCGCTAGTCACAATACACACTATGGTTTGAAGGCGTAGTTCATGACTCACAAGTAATTCGTATGACAGGACTCGAGTAAGTCCATGATCCATGACTTGAGGTACAGGCAGAGTTACACCATTCTGCACCGAGAGTCTCCAACCCAGGTCGACAGGAGGGCTGCTTCGTGGAATTTCACATTGGACATGAATCCTTTCCCCAACTCTGGATGCCCTTGGTTTCCGAGGACTGCAGTGAAATTCATCCATGGATGGGAAGTAATGAACCCTTAATGTTGCAGTTCTGGATCTGTAGCAGATCTTTGGTTTCTCACCATGCTGGTTAGGAACTTTTCCAAATGTTGCAAAAGTGCAAGTAACAAACAAGTTTGCCCTCCCAACATCCCATACATGCAGAGAAGATGCCAGTGAGCTGTGTTTTGTGTCTATGTATCCCTCAGATTGCTGGAATCTGTGTGTAGGATATGTTCTCCACGTAAGTTTGCCGCTTGTTTCGTCAGAGTTAGTCACGATGCAATGAAAAGTTGCATTGCCACCTTCATTAATGACCGTGTCACCCGGTTCCTGGTGAAAAACATTTGATCCAGAAAGTATGCATGATGATGAACTCAAATGAATTCTCAAAGTAGCAAATAATATTACTAACAGCAGCATCTTTGTAGTGTGCAGCTGAAGAAAACTGCAGAGAGTTGTACAGTGTCTGGCACAGGATGTGTTCAAGGATAGTAGTTGAAGATTGAAGCTCTTTTTGTTACATAAAGGGAAACACGTCCGTCAAAAAAAAAGAAAGTCATGTCAATCCTTTTGGCAAAATTTGGGTAGTACAAAATAGATTTTAGTCAATTTATCATGTATGATGAAAATCCCATATAGGTATTAAGAATATTTGAGAGCCCTTCAGAGTGTTGTGTCAGGAACTGAGCCAAGTTTTAGATAGATTGTCAAGTTCACTTGATCCTCTTTGCACGATATTGTCAGACTTTCACTTTTATTTTCTTTACTTTGTTCATTTCTCATGAAGTAATAAATCATCACTGTGCTATAAGTATTCCTCACATCTGAACAATCCATGAAATTGAAAAATTTGTGGCTGTTGTATCAAAACTCTCCAGTAGAGGCTACAGGTTATATGTCAGGCCAACACAAAACAATCTCTTTTGCATGCAAAGAAATATGCAATATTTTTGGTGCGTAAATGTATGTATTGAAACAGTACTGGTATTGTTAAGGTGTACTTGTAAAACCAGTGTTTGTTTGTGTTTTTTTTTTCCGGGGGGTGGGAAGGGGGGTGGGATTAGGATATCTGATCTCAGCTGTCAGCTGTGTCAACTGATTTCATGTGTACCCACGATAAGATCTTAAAAGTGAAAGTGTGTAATGATGATTACAATGTTGAATGGATATTCCAGCATATTTTGTTAGATTTCTGGTATTTTTCATTTAGATTATGAGGCTGTAATAATTTTTTAATACTATTTACATATAGCTGAGGCCACATGATAAACAAGCTAATAATATCAATACTTTCAAAAATTGACTCCTTGTGTGGATCCTGCTTATAGTAACAGTCAATCAACTCAAAGCAAA
Organism: Diadema antillarum; assembly: GCF_040938485.1. NCBI lineage: Eukaryota > Metazoa > Echinodermata > Echinoidea > Diadematoida > Diadematidae > Diadema > Diadema antillarum. The sequence goes on from NW_027270896.1 coordinate 236,047, forward strand.
AACTATTTCAAAATGATATGATATGATATGAATTTATTTCCTTGCGTGTCTTGGAAGCCCCTGAATCAAGGGCTGATATTTGAATACATCCAGTACAAATACACAAATTTATTTACATTTATGGCAAGTATATTGTCGTACAAAATAAATTCACATTCATCAACAAGTCCAATCATGTTTTGATAACAAAATAATAGAATCAAAGAAAGATTCTACTGAGAAAAAAAGATTGAGAACGTAAAGGGTGTGTACAGTTCTGGTTGATGTGAGGATTTAGCTTTTAACGTTTTGAGAGATATTCAGAAACCACTCTATGAGATGTCAAAGAGCATGCAATTCTAAGGGGTATCAAAAGTCTATTTGATGAAAATCGGTTTTGAAATGGCTGAGATATCAAAAAACGAGGTGAAACAAAGAGATCGTAATAAAAGGCATGGCCTGTCACCTTTTATTATTATCATTTTTTTTTGATATCTCAGCCATTTGAAAACCAATTTTCATCAAATAAACGTTGAATCCTTCTTGAAATTATATGCTCTTTCATATTTCATAAGAGGTTACTCCGTATCTCACTATTTAATGTTATAAAAATGAATGCCCACCTCAACCAGTACTGTACAATCCCTTTAAAACATATTAAGACAAAAGCATGAAAACATTGAGTATAATGAAATTTACCAGATAAAATGAAAATAAATACAAGTTACAATGTGCCAATACTGAACAAAGATAAACAAATGTTATATAAACAACATACAGTAATAGTCAAGCTGTGTGTAGGCCTACAGAATGAGAATATCAGTATATAAAGGTATAATTCACATTGCACATATTTCTTTTTGAAAGCAATAAAAAAATAGATATCTTGGAACATGTGTTGATAAAATTGTGTTTTTAAATGCAGTCTTTTGTTTGGGCAACAATATTCATGAATCATGATATAACACTTTATTCAAATTTGAGAGGAAAATTTGCTACCATGTGCATGTTTTCAACATGTATGTTTCTTACATTTCTTACATCAAAATGATAATTTTCTCCTCCATTGCACATCGGCAAGGTCTATATTTCATGTTTGAAATAATGTACTTGTCATGTCTGCATCTTAGAAAAGTTCTAAATTCTCTCTTCTGTATTTTCTTACACACAATTTATCTAAGACATTGTTTGCTGCATAGCTGCAGAGCAATAAACAGTAGTTCAGATTTGAAAGTATTATCATGAAGTAATGCTTTCAGAATGTTTTCATAAATGAATTTTGACAGAAAGAAGAAAAACATTTATATGAATTTTTCAGCAGGCACACCCACATGTAAAAACCAGGCTACTGTAAATATGGGGTGTGTCTCATAGTGATAGTTGAATTTCTTGTGATCATTAAAGGACAAGTCCACCTTCATATACATAAGGATTGAGAGAATGCAGCAATATTAGAACACATCAGTGAAAGTTTGAGGAAAATTGGACAATCCGTTCAAAAGTTACGAATATTTCAAGTATCTGCACAGTTACTGCTGGAAGAGAAGACTACTACAGTGTATAATGTCACGTGCGTACAACTATTTAAGGAAAATAAAAAGAGAATTTCACAAAACTTTACTTTTTGAATAAAGTGCACAGTTCTTTGACTTGCTACTGACGTATATTAAGGGTAATATTTTTCCCCCTGCCTTCTGAAAGAGAGAAGTCGAGTGTTCTTTTGTTATGGGAGAAAAATGGAAATATGTTGAATTTTCTTTATTCTTTCTTTATATCATTGTACTCATGTGACATCACGAGCTACAGTAGTCTTTTCATCCAGCCGTGACTGAGCAGAAACTTCAAAAATTCATAACTTTTTAACGGATTGTCTGATTTTGCTCAAACTCTCACTGATGTGTTCTACTAATATTGCTGCATTCACTCAACCCACATGTCTATGAAGGTGAACTTGTCCTTTAATTTGCCAGAGGTATTGCAAAACTGGGATGTGTTTGGATTAAATTTTGATGGAAATACGTAATAGAGTCAGTAATGTATAATTATGCATTTTTAGCATAGCAAGACAGTTTGATTTGGCTACAACTTGCATTTTCCATAGACACCTGCCTGAGAATACTCGGGACTTGCCCTCAACGGGTTAAAGAATCTATGACAGGGATGCAATCAAATTATTTAAAAGTCATCAAAATGTACATAATCAATCCTTGCTAAATATCATAACAATAGTTGAACTTTTTAGATTCTACATTAATGATCTGTCTGGAATGAAGAAAATGTCTTGTTTGATGTAGCTTTCATTAATATGTACACATGAACCATACTGATCCAACTTTGCTATAAATCTGTTTGTTTGTTTGTTCATTTCCATCTGAGAAGATGGCTGGATAGCCCATATTCAGCTGCATTTAGCTGGTCTTCCATGGGGTCCAGTTGGATGTGAGTTGGGACCACTTCACCGGGTTAATAACTCTGCTCTTTGCGATGAATGAATGAAGCGGGATCTTTTACGTGCATGAGTTGTTACTCTCTCACACACGGGACCTCCATTTTATGTCCTATCCAAGGGACGTAGTGTTTTGCCTCTTGCTAGAGGGGACGGTATGCTTACACACAACATTGCTCAGACCAGACTCGGGTTCGAACCCGGGCCGCGTGATCGTGAGGCAGACGAGCTACCGACTGAGCCAACTCACCACCCTGTTCATCATCTATCATTCTCTTAATACATGTTTTTTATGGTATTGAAATGTATCTCTGCAGGTTATTTAAATAGCAATAAGAAAGCTGCTTTTCCTTACAGAAAACCATGAAAAATCTTTTTCTTTTCTCTGTTTGCTAGTCACAAACACTACCTAAGACCATTTAGTATATTCTCTATTCACTGTCAGTGTTGACTGATGTCTGTATTATGAGAATTGATGGTTTGAATGGTATTGCAAAAATTCGATTAAAGAACTCTTTATTTATTATTTTACCATTCAGAATCTTCTTAGTAAGGAGGCAAAATTTAGGAAAGACTTGTCTGCAAGTCAGTGAAAGACTGGTAAGAGGGTGACCTTACCACTTGATCTATGTTGTAATCTGCATGTGGTGGCACATATCCTGGAAGAGAAGAATCTTGTGATATTCATCATTTTGAATTTGCTAATGAGTTGCCAAGGTTGTGAAATGTAAAAAGTAGCCAAACAGACAGCACAGTATGTTTAAGAGAAGCCCGAAAGAAATCATGTAGAAGAAAGATGTGTGTGGAGTTTGAGGAGATAAGTGAAGGAGGCCAGCAGATGCTGTTTGTGATTGTTCAGCAGATGGCACAAAAAAGAGAAATCTGGCAGGCCTACTCTGTATTGAATAGTAATGAGGGCAATGGCATCATAGAAGATTTAGCTTCAAAGAAAGTCTAAGGTTGCCTGCCTTACATAAGATATTTCATGATTGATGAGAATTTGTAGAATTGGAAAAAATGTGAAAAGGAATTAAAAACAGGAAGGAAAGTGTCTGATCTCACAAACTAAATTCGATGAATTCGTGAAGCAAAGTAAGATTACCTAACAATTGCACATCTGTTTTGATGACTAAACTCATAGACCTGCATTCATGAAACAAGGTGGTTTAAACCTGCTTTAAGCCTAGACCATGGACAAATTTAGATCATGATATGAAATATGCATACAATTGGCATATATCTTTTACATTTATATGAATGCACGCTTGCTACTGGATGTCTGTTGCGTTCACAATCTGTCAATCGTATTTATGCAGAAGAAATTTGCATAAACCATGGTTTAAATTGTGTGCTACTATAGTGGTAACAGGTAAAAGAGGATACTTGGAGTGGATGACTGACCTTATGAAAAAAAAAGCAAAGGCCAAATGCCATATCAAACTGGTCTGTTATGTGTTATTTTATTGCACAACATGGAAAAAGGAAGTGACTCACGTACATGTGGTGCTGCCATGCCATCAAGGAAGTGGAACATGCACCAAATATTTGTAGAGAATGGCAACAGGAAGGCAGACCTCAGGAACTGAAGTTTAATGCCAAAATATGGTGTGGATCCAATATTCTCTATGCCTCAACTGCAGGAAAAATGAAGCGATAAAAAGAGAAGTTTTTTTTTTTTTTGTGTGTGTGTTTGATTTTTGGTTGTCTTTGATGATCTGGTAAAATGTATCCAACTGTGTTGTTCTGAAGGATATTTCCGATTGCCTTACAAAGAGCAGTTATTGGTATTTTTGTATTTTCTAAACAGCATTAGTGACAGCAGATGCTTTCATATGAGGGCTGGAGTACACCAGGACACAGTGCATAGCCCTCTGCACTTTGTCATTGCTGTCGATGTTCTGTCCAGAGAAGCCACGGAAGTTCTTTGTTGGGAGCTTGGAGCTGCTTTTTGTTGATGACCTCATGATCTGGGGGTGATGGCAGAAAGTGAGTGGGAGCTTGCTGAAGCTACAATAGCCCTCTGGAATGGGGCCTTGGAGATCAAGAAAAGCGACCAAGATGATGTTGGAAAGACAAAGACTGTGGTGTTGTAGTTTGATATTGATGAGACAGGAGAGTAGGCACATGGGGTATGCCTTAGGAGATATAGGAAAGAGGAGGTTAAGAAAATTATGAAATTTTAGGAAATTTATCCAGTGCGGAATGTAGAAACGTGGACAAATGCCACGAAGGCAATGAAATGTGCCTCTGCAAATACATGTAGTGGCAAAAATGAACAACCTTAAAGTAATGTTGTTAACAGACAAACAACTTGAAATAAACATATAGACAAACACACAGTGAATAAAATAGCTTCAAGGTAGGGGCTTTGATCGACAGACCAATTTAGGAAGATGGCAATGACAGCAGTAAGTATGGTTTGTTGAGATGACATGAATGCACTTGCAGCACTCTCTTTACCATTCTTGTGATTTCTTGGTGTTTCTACAGTTGATGTGACTGAAATGTGCTCACTTGATGAGGTTCCATCTGCTTCAGCACATGGAATGACATTGCTTGGTACCCCTACAGGCATCGAAGGATCCCATGAGAAATCAGAACATTGGCATCTTTCTTTCATATCAGTGTATGAGGATGAACAGCAAAATACAGGATGTGATTCATGCACCCACATGACCTGTGTGATGTGTGTTGAATTCTGCTTAAGGTCAGTGCGTGGTGGTTGGATCAAACCATCCTGGTAGCACTTGAAGAAACCTGGAGAACTGCCCACTCCAGCTGTACAGTTCAGCAGAAGCCAGCCCTCCAGATGATCTGGTTTGTTGGTTTTGTCAGGCTTGCATTCTGCCTTACTAGGTGGAAACTCAACAGATATTGATGTTCGAATTGTAAGTTCTGATAGCTGGCTACCCCCTTGATATACATAGCATGAAACAGTACCAGCATCATGTCGAGTGATGTTGTCTATTGTTAAAACCACAGTGTATACATTCATGCCATCTTCTAGGTGCTGGGCTGTATTTACATGGAATCTTTGTCTTTGGCTTGGCATTAAGTTATCGGGAACTATTCTTCCATTAACATAGAATGGGGGGTATGATGCCATTTGAAGTTGAAAGGAAATGCCCTCCTCAGAGAGAGGGAAGGAAAATTCAATCTTTGCTAGACTTCCCTCTTGAAAAGTTATGAACATAGAACTGCAGTAACCACAGAAGAGTGATAGTACTAGTACTATATGGATGATCGTGTAATATCTGGAATGACAAGTCATGAACAAATACAAAATAAGTAAGAATGTATGTGTTGTAATAAATTTAGTCTCTGTCCAGGTGCTTGCAGCATGGCCCTCAGTCTCTAATGCAACCCGAGTTTGTTCAAGTCTTGATGGTGTCAATTCTCTTGTTGATTCTGTGCTTAAGTCACTCGTATGGCTTTTGCGATTCCATAGGAAATCTGTACAGTCTCTTTGACTTTTTGGGTAAATCTTGCTGACAGAGCAGCAGGCTAGGTGGTTGTGTCTACCGCCCCAGAAGATTGCTATGATGAGATCTTCTTGTCTGGATGTTGAGAGTGGGAGGATCCCTGTTGATCGTCCATTGACCTCTGAATAACACACAATACCTCCTGTTGGGGATCCATCAGTTGCTGTACACTGAAGATGCGACATGCTTACATTATGCTGTTTACAAGTCGCTCTGGTTGGAGGATAGTGTATGTGCAGTTGATAGGTCTGTGCAGTGTGAAAGTTGCCACTCTTAAATATGCACTTGTAAAGGCCTTTGTCGGAGGGACGTAGCTCGGTGATTCTTAGAGTGACAATAAAACTCTCAAAGAAAGCCTTCCTCTTGATGAAAACCCTTTCGTGCTTGTCATGATCAAAATCTAATTGTCTTATTCTGCCACTGATGTACAAGACTTCATGATTTACCAGAATTCTGTATGTGCAGTTACCACAGCTTTGTGGGGCATAAAATTTCATTTCAACATCTTGATTTATATTGGCATACACAGAGTTTTCTCCCACTTGTTTTCCACCAACCACTGTGCATGTTAGCACAAAGAAAAATACAGCCACAGCTAAGATACTTGTTGCTGAGTGAAGACACATGATGGCATAATTTCTGAAGTGTTGTAGAATTCCTGCAGAGGAAAAACAGAAGCATTCTTTTATGATTGAATTGTATCCAAGCAATAGTTCTTGTCTATAGATGTCAAAGGCAAGCCTACACTTTATAATTATGATTGTACTATACAGGCAACCATACATTTGTAAATGCCATATTTGCCGCTGAATCAATGCACTTCCTTAAAAGTTGTTCATATACATTTTGTATGATGTTAAATATAAAAAAAGGAAACATTGTATTATCGAATATACTGATAAATGACAAGTACAGATTAAAAAAATGATGTTATTAGATTTTATGTTAGGTTGAATTTTGTTGAGTGTTGGTCATTTCAACTGTAAATGTGTGTTCTCTAGATTCGATGCTCAGGGAACTAGAAAATGACTCATCATTCTCATCCTTTTCTCAGGATTTAGAATCATCGGTCACTTGATATACCACTGAACATTAAACTTAAGAATATCATACACTGGTGAAAATGGTATTTACCACATGAAATATACTCATATTTCTCTATCACCCAGAAGCATGAAAACCATTTCAAAGTCAACATAGTGAGTATTTATCATTGAGAGAATATCATTGTGCTAAAATTTAGCACCTACATGTAGGGTTAAAATGCATTTAAAGGATTTTTTTTTTTTTGGTACTTACATTGCTGTAGTCCTTCTATCTTAGCTTTGAAATCTGAATTGTCTTTTACCATACATACTAAGTAAAATACCAATCATTTCCTTTTTTTGTTTCGATTTGTTGTAATGGATGTGCTTCAGAATTATTACTTTTTTTTGTGGGGGGGTCAATCAAAGAGATCAAGGGACACTTAAGATTTGATAAGCATTATTTAATGAGATACAGATGGCTGTATAGCACCCAGAAAGTCGAGGAATGTGTGCAGTTCTGACAGTTGATTTGGAAGACTGGTATGTCACATGGTTACATGGTTACAGTATGTTTCGAAGACTATAGATCTTATACTTTTACATACACTCTTATTTCTGCGGCGTCAAAAATAACTCGGAAAGTGTGAAATGTGACTCGGAAATGGCGCCAGCTGGGAGTCAACTCCTTCCGAGTGAAAGCTACTCGGACTTCCGAGTCAAATGATTTCACTCGGATTCCGAGTCACTTTCCGAGTCATTTCTGTGGCGTCAAATTAACTCAGAAAGTGTCAAATTTGACTCGGAAATGGGGTAAGTTAGGTGCAATCTATTCCAGCAAAATGACACGCCGAATCAAAATATCACAATTTCACTCTGATACGGTGTCGCTTTTTCTTTTTTTTTCGCGGGGGTAACGCGTCACATGGGACACATGACATGTTTTGTCCAATTGTAGTTCGCGTATGTCATGTACACTGCGCTTGGTATTTCTGATGTGACTCTGCGCAGGTGTAAAAAGTCTGATAACCAAAATGATAACTCAGATTTGAGTCAGAAGGACACAGTTAGTGTTAAATTTACACGGATCGGAGTGAAACATTTTTGACTCGGTTTCAGAGTTGAAAATTTGACTCGGCAGAAGTAAAAGTGTAGGTCATCTTGTGATTACTGCACAAACTGCATTCATTTGGTACTGGAGATGTTGGTTGCATTATACATAGAAATGAAAAAAAAAATCAGGGATAATCTTCTCTCTAAAAAAAAAAATCAAGTGAAAACATTCCCTCTTGAAGGAGTGAATACAAAAAAGAGTGAATTTAGAGTGAAAATGTTCATTTTCACAAAAAATTCACTCCAATTTCACTCTATATTCACTCTTTTTTGTATTCACTCCATTCAAAAGTAAATGTTTTCACTCAATTTTTGTTAGAGAGTATATATATAAGATCAATTTCCAGGTTCGAATCTCTGTCTAGTAATCTTCTTTATCAGGCTTGAAATATTCCATCACATCAATGAAAGACATTGCAGCTTCACAAAAATGACCTAAGCAATAATCTTTACCCTTTATCAGAACAGTAAGATGAATTTTAGAGGTATATAAGCAACATTTTTATCATAGTTGTTAACTCACCCAGCAGTGCGAAATATTGGCCACATAGCAAGAATACTGAAGAATATTAAAGATGGTATCACTCAAATTTCAGCCATCCTCTCTTTGAGTTCAGATGTAACCAAAGGTTTATGTCAGCTAGACAGACCTACCCATGCTGCCTCTCTGATATCCATGATGATGTTCCATCACAAAAGTAGGAACTTCAAATGAATTTATCAGGTATGCATAATGGGAGAGGGAAGTAAAATAGGTTGAATCTTCTTCTTTATATACATAAGGATTGTCATTATAAAGTATACACTGTAAACACAGAAGCATGTCCATGCAAGTTCTGTGCGACCTGAATTCATGTCTGATCAAGTCTGATCATTTCGTTACTTTAAACTTTGCAAGTTGTTCCAATTAAATCTTATCATCCCCAAAATCTTATCATCCCTAAAGTATTTTTATCTTTATTTTTAAAGGAGTGTTCCTTGAAGTTGACCAACTTTATGCATCTGAATGTATGTAAACAAAGACAATAACAAAGCAGTCTATTGATCTTTGAACTTGACATATTTTAAAGCAAAGTCAGTTTGCAGGATTCACGCAGAGTGTCAAGTTTGCCATTAATGATATTCCAGCATTGGAGGGTGATGTTCATATTGAAGACATTAATGTTTATCTTTGGGGTGTGGAGATGTCCAGTGGTATTTGTGGGAATATTCATATCATTCAACAAGCAGCTTTTTAAACAAAGGCAATGGAAATAAATGTCAGCAAAAAACCGTTGAGTATACTCTATGGGCATTGGAGACCTTCCATGAAATTGTTTGCATATAAAGCATTGAGTTTCCCTGTACTGACTGAATACCTTATTAGATTAAGAATCAGGTAAAAGTTTCTAAATCATATGTATGTGAAATAGAGGAAAATATAGAGGGCTGAACTACAATTTGTACTCTGATATTTCGGTAATGATGGTTTAGTAAATGGTAGTGACCTGGAAAACACAACACAGTTTTTGTGGAGCCCACCGGAGGTGAGGGGAGACTTATGGATTGCCTGCGGCATCTGTCCGTCCGCCATCCGTCCGTCGTCTGTCCGTCCGTCGTCTGTCCGTAACACTACAAAAACTTCAAGAACTCTTTACTTTGGGCTTCAATTGCAATCAAACTTCGAGGGAAGAGGGGTCATACAAAGTTTCACATTTTACCTTATATGAAGGTAACCTCAAGGTCAAAGCTCACAGGCAGGGGTCAATGAACTTTAGGGCCCAATGCTGATTTTTATGGCGTGTTTCTATTAAGGGTCATACAGAGACTCCAACCCCAAGCACCTTCTCATCGGGAGATTATCCCGCCTGAAACCCCTAGAAAACGGGAGACACCAATTTGATGTGCACAAAGCGCAAAGTTCCTTGCAAGCGGGGTCCATCTCTAGGGCTCTAGATGCTCTTTCGTGCTATCTAAGGCTTATTTTTTCAACATACAATGATTTTAAGTAAGAAATCATTTCAAGCGGGAGACACAGAGCCAGGGCGGGGGAAATTAAATCTCAAGCGGGAGAATGGGAGATTTTGCAAAAATGGCCTTTCGGTGAAGACCTCCCTCCGAAAGCGGGAGAGTTGGAGTCTCTGGTCATAACTTTTGATCCATAACTCCATTTGTGACCAAACTTGGATTGTAGATGTCCCTTGGGGACTGGATGGTCACCACAAGGCCAATGGTCACAAGCATGGGTCAACAAACTTTTAGAGCCCAATGTTAAGTTTTTTATGGCGCGTTTCTATTATGGATCATAACTTTTGATCCATAGGTCCGTTTGGGACTAAACTTGGATGGTAGATGTCCCTTGGGGAGTGGATGATCTCCACAAGGTCAAAGGTCACAAGCAGGGGTCAACAAACTTTGAGGGCCCAATGTTAAGTTTTTATGGCACATTTCTTTTTTGCCATAAATTTTTACCCTTTTATAATTATATCTCACTTTATCTGTTATATCTCTTTTGTTTAAGCTGTTATATCCCATTTGCGTACAATTTCTTGTAAGGGCGGACGTCCACTTGGGCGCGGACAAGCCCCGGAAGGGTTGCGGAAGCAAATTTTGTCATTTCGGCATCCTGTCCGCGACAGACGCGGAATAACTTTGTGAATCGGCTTGTCCTGGGACATTCCTAGGACTGTCCGCGGACTGACTGCGGACATTCCTAGGAATCACTCCGGAAGAGCGCGGAATATGCTAATCGTAGCCGGGCAGAGCGGAAACATCTAGGATTACACCAGGAATGAACGCGGACAATCAGGATGCCTTCCGGACAACACAAGTTAGGCATGCGGACAAACTGCGGACAATACCAGGAAAATGGAAAGGTATAAATTTGGCGCTGACTTTGACTTTTCCTCATTTGACTGCTAGCCGTCATTGATGCTCCTTGTTGTGTTTCCGCAGTAGCTGCTGATATTATATTGATATGATTGGTCAATATTATTTTATAAATGTGACCACCAAAAGTCGAAGAATAGGATTGTCTGCATGTCGGCTGAAGACTCTTTTTTTTTTTTATTTGTCTCATCTGGGAGAACAATCTTTTCTCTGCCTACAGTCACATGGATGATATTCGCAAACTTTTTGAACCATATATATATATATATATAATATATATATGTATATGTACATAATAATATACATAAGATGTAGATGTATGTACATATATATATATATATATATATATATGTTGGCAAGATAAAAAGATAAGTAACAAAACTGCAACAAAGTTCATGCTGTATTCACCAACGGTTTATTTCTTCACAAGAAATAAACCGTTGGTGAATACAGCATGAAATTTGTTGCAGTTTTGTTACTTATATATTCTTTATTCCCTTTTTTTTTAGACCTGTGCTTTATCCATCGTGAAGTATTTATACATGTTTTGTCTGATACTTCCGCAGAGCATGCCAAAATGATCCTAATCATTAAATTGTTTTTTCTTTCTCTCATTTTTACCCTTGTTCATCTCTAACTCTCTCTTATTTTGATCACTTTTAAACAATTTGCAATGATTCAAGTCCGAGATGTTTTTTTTTTTCATGCTTAGAGCTTAGTAGCCTATTGTCAATGAAGTGTAAAAATGGGGAAATATTTTAACCTATAACTCTTTAATTTACTTTTTTTTTGGGGGGGGGGGTTCAGCGGGGCTGTCAAATTGGACAATCGAGTTTATTTGCGACTAAAACAAAAAGAGAAGATAAAATTATTAATTAATAACAAATACGAAAATCATTCAGGTAAAGAATATTTCTCAAATGCTTTGTGATGCTTAATGTTTATTTAAATATATACACTCAGCAAAAAAAAAAGAAGAAATTTAACATTTTTTCGAGTTCATGATTTATTGCTTTTTCTCTCATATCACTTGAATTTTGAATTGGTATTATCTTTAGCTTTCATTGTTATTTTGGGCTTCAAAGATATTACATTGTAATGAGACCACAGGTATATCTTTGCAATTGAATTCATGCATTTTAGTGCAATGAATTTGTCTTTTGTTCTGATATGTTGTATCATTAGAAAGCATTTACGTATGAATAACAACTTGGTCATGTTTATATAATACATTAACATTTAGCCAAAAATTCTATGTTTTTTTTTTTCTGAGTGTACTTCCACCTACTTTTGTGATTTTTCAGCTGGGCTGTCACATGGCACAACCTAGTTTGTTTGCAAATAAAATACTAAAACAACATAAAGGAAAATGTACCATAGTAAGTAATAGGAACCAGGAAAGTCACTCAGATGAAAAATAATTTCTGAAAAGATCAAATCAACATAAACTTACTGAGTACTAGGAAGTTAGGGGGCTGATTTCACTTCTTTCTGGTTGCTTTTTGTGCAGTCTCTACTACCTTCTTCTTTGCCTTCTGGGACCGGAAATTCCTTAGATTTACCTGTTCTTCATCACTAGACGAAAGGTGTGCCTGTGATAGGGATATTTGCATGGGGGCCTCGCCTCCCTTCTTACTCATTTTGCGCTTCATTGCCATTACGCTCGCGGAAAGTGTCGACATTTTCGTGTCTGGATTACAAAATTTCCGCATCGGTTCCGGACACTTGCATATATAGATCCGCATCGGCTCCGCGCTGTCCTAAAACATTCCTGGTGTCTTCCGCTTTCATTCGCGAAGCTTCCCCACACCGCGGGATTCTTTCCGGAGCGTGTGCGGAAGGAGCGGAAGGGTTCCGGACAAGCGGGACATCCTCAGGACATCATCAGGACAAGTCGCCGAAGGTGTCAGGAAGTTCATTTCCGCGTCCAAATTTTGGTCTCGATCAAAATGTGGACGCGGAAATTTTTCTCTCTCCCGAAGGTGCGGAAACGCCCGGACATGTTTAGGACAGTGAGCGGACACGTTCAGGAACGTGCGGACAGGTTGCCGAAGGAGTGCGGAATACAAAATTTGCATTCCGGGTCTTGTCCGCGTCTTGTCCGCGCCCTAGTGGACGCCTGGTCTAAGCGAATGGGCGAGACACATTATGGCACTTGCCTTGTTATCATTACTATTGCAATTAATTTTTGTAGTAGTAGTAGCAGTGGTAGTAGTACTTATCACGAATGCTTTGAATTGCTAAGATTTCGTTCAACTGACATTCTAACTGAAAAACAAGCAAGAGCAAGAAACATCATACAAAAACATTTATTTGGAGACAGGTAAAGGGGCTGCGTCTATAGGTGAAAGAAAAGACCATTTTAACATTCAAGAACTGCAAGTTTTCTGTAGCCACACCAAAAAGATCAAAAGAAAAACTCTCTTTTCAGAAGAATTTTCTTTTCAGTAAAAGGTATTAACCCCTTCAGTTCAAACCAATCAGGTAACCTTGCATGTACTTGTACTTTTAAAAAAATTGTATGGATATGGGGTAATTCTTTTTTTTTTCATATTGTTCTTATGTTTATATGTTACTGATTTCTTATTCTCTTTCAAAGCAAAATGACTTTTGTCTTTAGAAAATCTATTTTGCAGTGCATAAATAACAACAAAAACAACAAAACAAAGTTGGCAACTGTTGGTCAAAAAGCAAGTCATTAGCACACTACCCAAAGTTAAACACATTTGGTACACACACACACACACACACACACACACACACACAACAAAACATTTTCTATGCACTCAAAATACCACTTGCACTCCTTATACAATTTATGCAATTTGTAATTTCTAGAGAAAAGTGAAAAGAAAAAGTATTGAGAAAACTAGAAGTATTTGCCAAATTATTGTTTCTCATGAGCACAAAGTTGATTTAATAGATATGCATAATACTCAAAAGTTTTCACTAGTTAGAGAAAAAGCAAGCAGCCCTGAGCCTACTCATACCCAAACGCTTTTGTGATGCATTGCTGTTCTGTCACTTACTAGTGTATACTGTATCACAATTTGTGTGTTGGACTTTTCTTTGCTTGAAAGCAGGAGTTGAAGTATGAAACACGTCTAATTATCTGTTTTTAAAGATTTGAATAGGAATTACTTTTTGATGCATGAAATACCTTTGTTTTGTTTCCTGTGTTATTGCAGGTAAAGCTTTTTAGCAGTGATAGTTTTTTTTTTCTCAATATTCCTGCGCACATGATATGTCCCGTAACATAAAAGTGCCAGTGGCCTTCTGCATAGCCTTGGATGCACATATAGCAAGTACTTTTAGTTTTGTAGATAATGAGTATGGACATGATAGAATTACAGTAGTGGACACTTTTTGGTGTTGCTATTACGAGGATGATAGTAGCACTATGTACTATTATACAATTTTGACATTTAATTTATATGAATCAGTGAAGATACTATCACAATGAAGGTTATAAAGTTTTTGAACTATATGTGTTATGAATGTCTGCTTTGTAACCTGGTATTGGTAACTGAATGCAAAGCAACACTCCCTCAACATTTTATCTCAATATTTTTGCTGAATTACTGATTCAACAAATAACTGAAAGAAAGTATTGAAGTACCGTATTGCTGAAAATTGCTTTGATCTCTTAATATATATTTTGATTCGTAATTCACAGTTGGCTCGCAATATGGCACCATTCTAAAATGTCTCTCGCCGACTAGTTTTCTAAATTGTGTTCAATTGCTGTATTCCCTTGACATTGATGTCATTTTAAGCTCCTACTTTTTTGTTTGGATGTTCGTAGTTTATGTGCGAAGCTGATTTGATTATATTCCTACTGTTTAGAGGAAATTTTTTTGTCAGTTTGTTCGGACTTTTCAGCTCGCATGGAAGGGCCCTTAAGAGTGTAGTGCCAGGAACTGAGCCAAGTATGAGATTGTCAAGCTCACTTGATCTTTTTTGCACAATTTTGTCAAACTTTCACTTTTAATTTCTTTGCTTAATTCTTTATTTCGCATGGAGTAATGAATCATTTCCATGCTACATACATGCCTCACTTCTTAACAATCCATGGCATAGAAAATTTTCTGGTTGATGTATTAAAACTCTCCGGTAGAGGCTACAGGTATGGCAGGGTGACACAAAATGATCTCTTTTGCATTCAAGGAAATATGCAATATCTATGGTGCATAAATTTATGTATTGAAACGGTACTTGTATTGTTAAGGTGTACTTGTAAAACCAGCAATTTTTTTTTTTATTTTTTATTTTTTTTTTGGGGGGGGAGGGATGGGGGATTAGGATATCTGATCTCAGCTGTCAGCTGTGTCAACTGATTTCATATCTGTACCGCAAGCAAATCTTAAAAGTGAAAGTGTGTATAATGTGATATGTGTATATATATATATATATATATATATATATATATATATACACGTATATATATATATATAATATATATAAATGTTGGATTTCTGGATTTATTTAAAAAATTAAGTGAGGAGGCTGGAATCATTTGTCTTTTTCTTACAGTTTTCATAAAGATAATGCCACATTAACTATGTAACATGATAATCAAGCCAACAATATCAATGCTTAAAAAAATATGACTTGTGTGGTTTCTGCTTATAATAACTATCAGTCGGCTCAAAGCAAAAACTTTTTTGAAAATATAATACAACTTTATTTCCACCTGTGTCTTGAAGCTCGTGAAGCAAGAGCTGATATTCAGAGGGAACCAATACACAATAAAACACAAATGCAATCACATAGATAGTAACAGCATATTGTGAATACAAAATAAAAAGACAAAAACAAATCAAATACATCACATTTATGAACAAATCCAATCATGTTGCAGTGAAAAAAAAAATGATAAAAACAATGATGATAATGAGAAAAGAGACTGAGAGCGTAAAAGCATACATATGTGCACATTAAGTATGCACAAATTTACAAGATAAAATGAAAGTAGATAAATATTAGTTACTTGCCCTGCCAATACTGATAGAAGAACAATGTTATATGAAATCAATTGACAATAAGGAAGCTCTGTGTAACCATAATGAAATGAGAATATCTAAAGTCCTAAGTTTTTCATGTGAAAATATTCATACTGCACATCTTTCTTTTTTCAAGCAGTACAGAATTAGATATCTAGGAAAATATGCAGGTAAAACTGTGTTTTTAAAATGCAGTCTTCTGTTTTGGCAAGAAATATTCATGAATCATTATTGTATTTCATTTAATTTTTTTAAAGCAAAAAAATGTGTTAGCATAAATCTATGCTTACAACATGTTTTGTTTTGAAGGTAAAAATAATAACTTTAATCTTCGAATGGAAATCAACAGGGTCTACATTGTATGTTTGAAATAATGCATGTGATTAAATGTCATTTCCATGTCTTACAATAACTCTAAATGCTCTCTTAAAACTGTATTATACATGATTTACTTTAAGACATTGATTGCTGCACTACTCCAAAGTGATAAACAATTGTATATATTTGATTGTATTACAATAGAATAATATTTCACAACTTTTTTGTCAAGTAAAACAAAGAAAGAAAACATTTTCATTCTTCTTTTTTTTCAGCAGGAAGGCTCAGCATGTAAACTCCAGGCTGCTGTATAGGTTATTTCTCATCATGAATAGCTGAATTCATGACTAGGAATGAACTGACAAGTGCATTCTTCTTTCACTTGTATTATCATTATTATTCTTTTTTTTTGAGGGGGGTATATCAACCTGAGGCCAGAACCTGAAGCCAAAGTGGCCTTCTGGTAAGCAGCTAACCCTTTGGAGAAAAATGGCCAAAGATGAATGCAAGAAAGACAAAGGTTGTGGTGTTCTCATTTGATATTGGTGAGACAGGAGAGCAGCAATATATGGAGTAATCTCCAAGGGCATGAGAGCAAAATTTATCCAATGCTCCAACTGCATGTGCCTGGCTCATCCCAGATGCAGTGGAACCTAATTCAATTCAGTTCATTTCAACTTAATTCAGTTCAATTCAGTTCAGTTCATTTCAGTTCAATTCAATTCAATTCAATTCAGTTCAATTCAATTTATATCATTTCTGACAAGAACATCTAAACATCACCCTTTTATGTAACAGAAAATAAGGTGTGTAAAACTATGTAGGATGAAAAGAATGTATAGTGATTGTAGCACCATACGGTTATATACATTATCATAAAATTGAAGTGAGTAGAAGTAAGTAAACAATTTTTCAAAGTTAAAAAATGGAGGGACCCACTAAAAAGACAAAGCTTGTAGGGTGTGGGCCTCTCAGAAAAGAAATATCAGTTGAAAGCAAAAAAGAAATAGTCTGGAAGCCCACTAAAAAGACAAATCAAGAAAAACAGACACACATACACAAAAGTATACGTGAAACGGGACAGTAATAGGAGTAAGATTATTGGAGATTTTACTATGAGACAAGACAAAATGAGACAAAAGTAACATAAAAATGACAAAACAGAACAGAACAGACAAAAAGTTCAGCATAAACGGTGATCTTGTCGGAATTATGTCGAGAGAATGAGGAAAAAAAAAGTGACACAAGAAAGAACAAGGTAATACACGTACTCTCAAAAAAAAATCGAGTGAAAATATTCACTCTTACAGGAGTGAATACAAAAAAAAATGAATTTAGAGTGAAATTGGGGTGAATTTTGAGTGAAAATGTTCATTTTCACTCATTTTGGAGTGACCTCAAGGATCACTCAAAGATTTTGGAGTGATCCCTGAGGTCACTATAAAACGAGTGAAAATGAACATTTTCACTCAAAATTCACTCCAATTTCACTCGAAATTCACTTTTTTTTGTATTCACTCCTTTAAGAGTGAATATTTGCACTCGATTTTTTTTAGAGAGTAGAGGTATAATCGGGGAAATGTCCTAGCCATCTACATGTATGAGTAAAATAATAGGAGCTATGTGTAGAATATACGTAGCAACCAATATGTGATATCCTAGGTTCTTATAAAGGGTAATAACAGCTGGCTAATTCAATTCAGTAAGATTGCAATAGAAAAAAAATTCAATTAGAAAAAAATCTTTTTGAATGAGTATATAGGGGGGGGGGGGCATTTTTTATATCAGGATGCAAGGAATTCCAATAACTTGGGCCAGTATAAACTAATGTGTTCTTGGCTGAAATTGTACGAAGAAGAGATAAATGATATTCATTTAGAACATTGAGTTGGATATTCATGAAATGACTGTTTATTCTAGAAATATAGAATAGAAGATGTCAGGAAGAGAGTTATTGTTATACATATACATAAATTGTCCTAATTGAATAGAAACAAATCTCTAATTTTTAACAGCTTATTAGAAGCAAACAATACATCTCTTTGAGAATATATGGGAGAATAACAAATGACGCAAAGAGCTTTCTTATGCAAAAGGATTTCAAAAGATTCATTATTTACAACACACAAATTCCTGATACGTACATGATCATTATTCCAAAAATGAAATAGGATTCATTAAATCCCAAATTGAAAAGGTGTGTAAATAATGAACCATGGGAATCACAGACCTTGTTTAGTTTTCTTATCAACTGACCTTTGGAATGATAAATCTAATTTAATTTCATATCAAAGTTACATACCATTGAAATAACAAACCTTTGGAATCAAAAACTGTAAACAAACCTTTGGATTCGCAGACTGTAACCTGCAAGGCAAGGGGATAAAGGGCAAAGTAGACTCAGCAATCTTTGGTAATCTCTTAGATGCTGAGAGAAATGCGATAGCAACAGTACCTGGAAAAAAAATTTTTATTAACTTTCACCATTTATCACCTCCAGAAATGAGGGGCAGAGTGTATTATGCATGTAAAAGGAATTGCTTTGCACTGAGACCTGGGTTATAAAGTTATGAATCATTTAGTCATCCAAATAAGCTGAAATTGGGATAATGTAAGTGTGGATACAGATGAAGACATCTTGGTGTTCAAAAAGTTGACTGGAGCAGCAGATTAGACAGGGGTTAATAGACTGAAATGGTTTAGGCATGATGGGCACTTGCAGAGGACAGTACAGGGTATTAAGTTATTCAGACTCATGCTTGCAGACGTTACAGACCCTGAATCATTGAGAAAGGCTATGAAGACACACACATTCATTGTGGCAAAAAATGAACAACATAGCAGACAATGATAATGTGATTGTGATTGAAGTCATTGTGTAATGAAATGTGAAAGTTTAGATGTGTATTACCTTTTTTTTAAATTTGTGTTTTTTTGAAACCTTTGCTTTCATCAGTTTATTTTATGCATCAAATTAACTTGCACATTCAGTAGAGTTTCATTTTCAAGATCCAATTGAAAGCGCATTTTAATCTTTATACAGTTTTAACAAACCTTTGAGCATTCTCAAACTATGCTTTGAGAGAATGTTTTGCCTGTGATGCTCCAAAACTTGGACCTACAGTTTTGATGACCAAGCTCCCTATAATTGCCACACTTCAAAAGGGATATAACAATCCTTGCTCTTTCAAGAAACATCTTAGCATTATTGCAGTAAAGTAACCTTTAAAAGAGTAATACACAATAGAGTATATATACATACTAAGCATGATAAATTCTAAAATTGGAGGCATACTTCACAGCATAAACCTCTACCAAGGTCATATGTTTGGTCATCAATGCCATATATAGAACTGTGCATGCATCCTTTGAAACAAAAACAAAATATGTGACCCGCGACAACGGTTTCAGGCAAAAGTCCCAAGAGCAAATTTCCTCCTAGGCGGGGTACAAAGATTTGGACCATTAGTTTTGTCGATTTTAGGTTTTTTGCAGAAATTGAATCTTTGATATGTTTTCTACATCTACACTGAATTTCATAGCATAAGACTAAGTTTTTCCTATCGAAAATAGAATTTTAAACACCCTATGTTGGATCGCACTCGTCAGTTTCGAGCTTCTTTCGAACGCCGTGCCAATATCTCCAATGTTGCTACGGCGCAGGGTCTCGCATGCGATTGGCTGGTGCGTTGCATACATTTACATAATTCGGCTTTCGGAGACACCAGTTGCAGCGTTTGGGGAATGCTTTGTCCACGCGTGCGAAGCACGATCACATGCTCCATTGTTCTTGCTATAGTGGTTAATTATACGCTCGCTCTTTAGTGCGTGCTCTTCGTTTGACCTTCTATCCAAACTATTCTACCGCAATGTTCGACAACGGAAGTGAAACAAAAATCATGTAGCATGACATACTCGTGTGAAAAGAAAACTAAATATTCTCAAATTTGTCTACTTGTATGTATTTAAAATTATGGCAGCAGACTGACTCAATGGAAGGTAGATGAGAGGAAAGGAGCGGTCACATGTGACCAATTATATTCAAATACTACATGTCAAGATCGCACCAAACTAACAAGTTGTGTTTGTTTGTTTGTTTGTTTTAATTTAATTATCACCACCGAACAAAGTAACATAGATTATGCTTGTCTTGTAAAAGCAAAACAAACAGGAAGCGTGACCCTTGCCAGCACTAGCAATTTTCTGCCTTCAAAAGGGTCGCCAATGATAAAGACAAATCAACCACAATGAAAGCGCGATTTGTAAATGTGTGGATTCGCCACCGCCCCTGTTACATGCACACGGTCATGGCGTGTGGATGCCATTGCGTAATGCGTGCACCATACACATGTTCATGTACACCATACGTGCAATTATCGTATTCGCCATCTTGAAAGACGTACTGGTAAACAAAACCCGAGCGAAACGCATTGTTTTTCGGCTCCGTATGCTGAGTTCCGAGGAAGGTGCCCGGGAAATTTGACTCTCTCAGTGAGCCAATCAGAAGGCGGTGTGGTTGCTAGAGGCGGAGCTTAACATCGATTGGCACCATGGTACAGATGGGTGATTCTCCCCTCACATCGCCGCTCGGACATTGTCTTTGAGAAAGAGGTGAATCTTCAAAGCCTGTTTTCTCATAACTTTGTCAGGCTAACAACTGAAAAAGTGCATTTTATTTCTCTTTCTATGTCCACTTATGGTGCCGAGGAATACAAGTGTTTCATATCAATGCAAAGCTTAGGAAATGGGCAATGTGATTCAGTGAAAAAAGTGAATTTTCAAAATTCGTGACTTTTGCCTGAAACCGTTGTCGCCCGTCACATATGATCACCTATATCTTTTTACTACTTCGGATCTACCCTGATTTCTTAAAGTCAACATTTATTCATAAGCAAGGAAGTAATATTGCTAAGAGACAAACAAATATACAAACATATCATTAGCTCCCAGGGGAGAGCACAACCTCCTTGATTGAAGTCATAAATATAGATAATAAAAAAATAATTGCATCAATATGACGCTTTTATACGGGTGTTTCTAAGTGCACTTATTTATACAGGAAAACTAGAAAGCACAACAACAATTCTAGGACAATGTAAAACCAAAATAACAACAAAAAGAAAAAGAAACAAAACAATACATGTGATACAGTGATACAATAATCGATATATGATTGTGTGTGCCTACAAAAAAAACACAATACAACTGATTAAACAGTGGAGTTTTGAGAAGAAATTTTGATGAT
Organism: Diadema antillarum; assembly: GCF_040938485.1. Taxonomy (NCBI): domain Eukaryota; kingdom Metazoa; phylum Echinodermata; class Echinoidea; order Diadematoida; family Diadematidae; genus Diadema; species Diadema antillarum. The sequence continues at coordinate 257,526 of NW_027270896.1, forward strand.
TCAATAGATGAGGCATTTTGAATATAAAGAGGGAGTTTATTCCAAAGGGTGGGGGCAATGGAAGAGAAGTTCGGTCACCATAATGGGTTTTTGTAAGTGGACCTTAACCTGTTGAGGACGAGTCCCGAGTATACTCGGGCAGGTGTCTATGGGAAATGCGTGTTGTAGCAAAATCAAATTGTCCTCAACGGGTTAAAGTAATTGGAGAGAGGAAGATGAATGGAGGGGTATGGCAGAAGAGGAGGAACGAAGAGAGCCTTGCTTTTGAAGATACGTGGGTGCAAGATTACATGTGATTTTGTACCTCAGAAGTAGGATTTTGAAAGTAATGGTGGAATGGACCAGTAGCCAGTGGAATGAGGGTGAGAATATAGGTAATGATTGGCAAACCAAATATTAGGAGGCCTGAAACCAGAGCAAGTAGCATGGTTGGTTGAGATTGCATAGATGCGCTTGCAGCACTGTCTCCACCATTCATGTGATTTCTTGGTGCTTGTACGGTTGATGTGACTGAAATGTGTTCACTTGATGAGGTTCCATCTGCTTCGGGACATGGAGTGGCATTGCTTGATACCCCTTCAGGCATCGAAGGATCCCATGAAAAATCAGAACATTGACATTTCTCTTTCATATCAATGTATGAGGATGAACAGCAAAATGCAGGATGTGACTCATGCACCCACATCAACTGTGTGATGTGTGTTGAATTTTGCTGAGGATGACTGCGTGGTGGTCGGATCACACCCTCTTGGTAGCACTTGAAGAATCCATGAGAACTGCCAACCTCAGCTGTACAGTTCAGCAGAAGCCAGCCCTCCAGATAGCCAGGACTGTAGGTATTGTCAGGCTGGCATTCTGCCTTACTGGGTGGAAACTCAACAGATATTGATGCTTGAATGGTAATTTCTGAAAGCTGGATACCCCCTTGATATACATAGCATGAAACAGTACCAGCATCATGTCGAGTGATGTTCTCTATTTTCAAAACCACAATGAATACTTTTATGCCATCTTGAAGGTGCTGGGCTGTTTGTACATGAAATCTTCGTCTTTGGCTTGGCATTAGGTTATCAGGAACTATTCTTCCATTCACATAGAATGGGGAATATGATGCCATTTGAAGTTGAAAGGAAAAGCCCTCCTCAGAGAGAGGGAAGGAAAATTCAATCTTTGCTAGACTTCCCTCATGGAAGGTTATGAACATAGAACTGCAGTAACCACAGAAGAGTAATAGTACTAGTCCTAAATAGATGACAGTGCAGTATCTGAAATCACAAGTCATGAACAAGTACATAAGAAGTAAGATTGTCTGTGTTGTAACAAATGCAGTTGTTGTCCTGGTGCTTGCAGCACAATCCTCGGCCTCTAATGCAACCAGAGTTTGTTCATGTCTTGATGGTGTTAGTTCTCCTTTTGATTCTGTGTGTAATTCACTCATATGGTGTGAGCTGTTGTGATTCCACAGGAAATCTGTACAGTCTCTCTGACGTTTTGGGAAAATCTTGCTCACAGAGCAGCAGGCTAGGTGGTTGTGTCTACCGCCCCAGAAGATTGCGATGATGAGATCTTCTTGTCTGGATGTGGAAAGTGGGAGGATTGCTGTTGACTGCCCATTGACTTCCGAATAGCACACAATTCCTCCTGTTGGGGATCCATCGGTTGTTGTACACTGAAGATGTGACATGCTCACATTATGCTGTTTACAAATCGCTCTGGTTGGAGGATAGTGTATGTGCAGTTGATAGGTCTGTGCAGTGTGAAAGTTGCCACTCTTAAATATGCACTTGTAAAGGCCTTTGTCGGAGGGACGTAGCTCGGTGATTCTTAGAGTGACAATAAAACTCTCAAAGAAAGCCGTTCTCTTGATGAAAACCCTTTCATGTTTATCACGATCAAAATTTATTTGTCTTATTCTGCCCCTGGTGTACAAGACCTCGTGATTTACAAGAATTCTGTATGTGCAGTTACCGCAGCTTTGTGGGGCGTAAAATTTCAGTTCAATGTCTTGATTTGTACGGGCATACAGAGAGTTTTCTCCTACTTGTTTTCCACCAACCACTGTGCATGTTAGCACAAAGAAGAATGCATTCATGGCTATGATACTTGTTTGCTGAGTGAAGACACATGATGGCATAATTTCTGAAGTGTTGTAGAATTCCTGCAGATGAAAAACAGAAGCATTCTAGTGTGGGCTATTTGTAGCCAAGCAAGAATTCATGTGTATGCCAATGACAAGCATATGCATTTATCATTTTTATGATAGTGATACGTATGCAACCATATACAGTATGTATTTGCAAAATACCATATTTGCCACTGAACAAAGCATCCATAGAGTTTTGATCAGTTTTTATATCATATAAATGTAAAGAAAAGAAGCATTCTATTATGACACTAATAAATGACAAGTACAAAATGTGTTTTCATTACATTGATAAAAGTTTTTGAATTTGTTATAAATGTGTTTAAACAAGTGTGAATTTGTGTGAAATTCGGTTATTGGAAAACTGGAAAATGACCTGTCATTCCAATCCTCTATCAGGGTTTATGATTATCAATTGATATTTATTTATGTCACTGCTTTGATGCAGACGCTGGTGCTAGCCTTTTTACACATCTTTCACTGTTTTTTTCTTTCAATTTTTTTTTTTTCACTGGTAGGTGGAAACTTGAAAACCATTTCAAATTCAACATGGTACACTGTATTCATCATTCAGAGAGTGTCATTGCATCAAAATTTAGCTCAAGGGTAAGAAGATGTATTAATGATTCTAGATACTGACATCGCTGTAGTTCTTTTGTTTTAGCTTTGGAATCTGAATTGTCTTCTATTATTAAATTGAAGAAACATACTGAGTGATATGCCAGTCATATCTTTTTTATGCCTCCGCCACGAAGTGTCGCTGGAGGCATTATGTTTTCGGGTTGTCAGTCCGTCCTTCCGTCCGTCTGTCCTTCTGTCTGTAATTTAATTTTGTGGACAGTGTATCTAAAAAACTTTTAGAGGTATCCTAATGAAACTTGGCATGCATATGTATGAGTGGGCCAAGTTGTGCCTATCAACTTTTGGGTGCACATGATCAAGGTCAAAGGTCAAATGCTCAAAATTTCAAAATCTATGCAATGCCTGGAGGTATTTTCTTGAAACGTGGTGTATACATGAAATACCAAATAAAGATTCCCCAGAGAGAGCTTTGCATCATGAGGTCAAAGGTCAAGGGTCAAAGGCCAAGTGAAAATGTTAAAATTTCACATTTTTCTCCATATCTCACAAATATTTCAAGATATCTTCATGGAACTTAGTATTTATGCATGTACTGACTGGTAGTGATCATGTAGGGAATTAAGGGTCATTGGTCAAAGGTCAGGGGGTGAAAGGTCAAGGTCAACTCATCAAAATATCATTATTTCTCTCTTATCTATGCAATGCCTGCAGGATTTTTTCTAGAAACTTAGTGTATGCATATACCCAATACAGATTCTCTTGGAAGTTTCTCGCCTAAAGGTCAAATGTCAAAATGTCAAATGTCAAGTGAAAGTGCTAAATTTCACTTCTTCTTTAAACTTTTAAAAGGGTCAAAAGTTGGGTACAAAAATCTTCAAATCCCCAAATATTTGCACTCTTAGACGGTATAGCCATTCATCCAAATAAACCTTGTTCAAGGATAGTGAACACTCAACTTGCATTTGTGACAAACCTGTCATTTTAATATTTTGCCAGTTATGTGAAGCTGTTATCACACATTGTCAAGACATTGTGCTATAGACCTATTTGGAGAACCATGCATTATGGCGGAGGCATACCAGTCGCCATAGCGACATTTCTAGTTTTCTAAAGGCTGTGCTTGAGGATTATTATCATTTTTTTTTGGGGGGGGGGGGGGTGGGTGGGAGGGGAAGAAGGGGTAACAAGGAGAAAAAAAGACACTTTGTGTAATAAGCATAAACTAGTTCAATACAGATATGTCTATATAGCACCCCAAAAGTAAAAAAAAATGTGTGGCTTTCTGATGATTGTTTTAGAAGACTTGTATGATAGCGAAAGTGACAAACTTAAGTGTCTTGGTTGCCAGATGCTGAAACTTGTTTTACCGCCTGCCCGATGCTTTTTGATGGTTTTACGCTATTCAATGGTGCAGAATCTGAATCTGAATGATGCAATTATTGCATTCTTGAGGATTTTCAAATATTCAAGGTGGCTGCCAGAAATGAAATTCCTATTGAAATAGTGAAAAAAGTGATGTTCTTACCCTATTTCGAGGGATCTGAATCTGGAAAAAAGAACTTTTGCATCCCACAGGTTTTTGAAACAGCCAAAATGACTGCCAAAAATTGAAATTCTAATATCAAGTATTTCATTATAAATTGAAAAATATCGATAATTATTTGATGGTTTTACTCATTTCAAGGGTGCTGAATCTGAATCTGGTTGATGCAAGTCTTGCATCATTGAAGATTTTGAAGTATTCAACATTGCGGCCAAAATAGATAAAGGAATTCTGTGATATTTCCCAAATTTCAACAATTCAAAAACTGCATCAACCAGATCTGGATTCAGCACCCTCAAAATAGGGTTAAGCCATATTTTTTGTATTGATCAATTCAACATTTATAAGGAAATATTATATAAATCGGTATATACATTTTAGGGACCATCTTGGATATGAAAAATTCCTTATTAATACAAGAGTTGCATCAACAAAATTGGGATTCGGCACCCTCAAAACAGGGTAAAACCATCAAATTATTTTCAATTTTTTACAATTTATAATGAAATAACAAAATTACAGTTTTTGGTGGCCATTTTGGATATCTGAAAAACGTTTGGGATGCAAGAGTTTGTTTGTCCATATTCCGATTCAGCACACTCAAATTAGGGTAAGAACATTGATTTTGCATATTTTTTGCTGTTTCAAAGAAAATATAATATGCAAATTTCTGTTTTTTGCAGCCATCTTGAATATTTTGATATCCTCAAAAGTGCAATAGTTGCATTATCCAGATTCGGATTCAGCACCCTTGAAATGCGGTAAAACTGCACTGTGTGTCTGATTTTACACCCCTGATAAGAAAATATATTGGATGTTCAGATTTTGTCTACCGTTTTGAATATCTCAAAACCATCAACAACGCAAGAGTTGCATCATCCAGATTCGGACTCAGCACCCTCGAAATAGGGTAAAACCATGAGAAAATATTGGGCAGACGATAAAACAATCTGACTTTGGCACCCAGACTATAATACATTTGTACTTCTTACCTTATTTCAGCAGAGTAGTCAAATTGGTTAAAGGTGGATTTCATATATCAGCAAGTTTATCGCAGTTCTCACCAAACTGCATGAAATGTCAGTCATGTAGCAAGAATATCACAGATGGTGTCTCTTCCACAAATATCAGCATCCCTTTTGGATTTTAAATGATGCTCTAGGCCGATTGTAGTTTAGAGGGATCTGCCGTTCCTGCCACTTTGATGTCATTGTGTTGTTACATCATGGCATAGGGAAATTAAGTACTGCAAAGTCTTCAATGTCCGGGTAAAAGGGAATGGCTTATAAACACTGTTATCTTATGTGTATGAAATATTTTCATGGGAAGTAGTCAGCTGGTACAGGCATGCAGTCATACCTCTATTTACAACATCTGTGTTTTCAAATCTTGGCATGTTTAAGATAAATAATCTCCTTTGAGTTCTCAATTGTGACAAGTTATCAGACCTACGTTGTATAATCTGCCCTTTAGAGACCCTTTCGGGGGGGGGGGGGGGGGGGGGGGAGGCATTTTTTCAGGAAGCAGTTTGTCCAACAACTTTTGCTCTCAGCCAATCAGATGCAATTTAGATTTCATAGCTTTTAACAGTATGTTGGACAAAATATCTGACAAAATGCTTCATGAAAGATAAGGTCCCCTCAGAAGGCAAAATTTCATCTTTGCTCAATATTGACATGTTTGGTATCATTTTGAAGCTTATGAGTTGAAGTTTTGATTTCCGTGGAGGAAAAAATGATATTATGTAAATTTATGCAAATTTAAAGGGCTTCATTTGCATAATTTATGTGAAATACAGCATTACTTATGGGACATTTATAAAACTTCATATTTATTCAAAGGAAAGCAAATGATATTTGATTAATATGTGGACATAAGAAATTCATCAAACAGTTTAACTTGGTATGAAAATTTAGGATTATGCAAATTATCATGCAAATTAGCTCGTGTCCTATCATGAGATGTCCCATACGTAACAAATTGAGGTCATTTTTTTAGGTTTTTTCTGAAATTTCTAAGGTTATTTGAATTCCCTTTTGGAAAGTTCTAATTTATTGTTTAGAGAAGTTAAATACCATAGAAAGAAGAAAAATACTAAAAGAAGTATTTTTTTATTAGGCAATTAAATAATGTTATGTATAGGACAAATGCGTTACGTATGGGACATCCTCATACATATTGCATGTGAATGCATGTAGCTAGCTGGGAGGATCTCTCAGTACACAAATGGTCAATCGTCCTGAACAAAGCATCCCAACTATGCAGCTACTTTTGAGTTATAGACACTTGAAGCAATACATGTACTTGACTGAACAATTTTCAGAAAGGGGGAGGGGAGATGTCAAAATACACAATGAAAATCAGCATTAAAGGGATGGTATAGTTTTTATAGAAATGAAGATTCAGTTTTCAACATTTTACGAGATGACTGGAAACCAATTTCATGAATTACGAGCATACAATTCTAACACTAAAGGAATTCAAAGTTCATTTGATGGAGATCCAATTTGAAATGACTGAGATATCAAAAAACAAACAAATACAAAGTAAAATGAAGAGGTCCTGATAAAAAATGTGACCCACCTTTTGTTACGACACCACGTTTCAGCCATTTCTAAATGGATTTTTGTCATGTTAACTTTGAATTCCTCTTAGAATTATATGCTATTTAAATATTTTATAAAAGAAGTGCTAATTATCTTGTAAAAGTTGAAATCAGAATTCCCATCTGAACTAGAACTATACAGACCCTTTAAGTAGAGACGTCTGATTTAAAGGGCACTGAAACTGAATACACAAGCAGATTGAAAAATTGTTTGTTTGTTTGATACATTTTCCATCTGAGAAGAAGGCTGGATAGCCCATATTCAGCTATGTTAAAGGGACTGTACAGTACTGGTTGAGATAGGGATTCATGTTTTGAACATTCCTAAGTGAGATAATGAAAAGCCTCTTATGAAATATGAAAGAGCACGTAATTTTAAGAAGGATTCAACGTTTATTTGATGAAAATTGGTTTTCAAATGGCTGAGATATCCAAAATAGTGCTAATAATAAAAGGCGACATGCCCCAACTTTATTAGTATCTCTTTGTTTCACCTTGTTTTTGGATATCTCAGCCATTTCAAAACCGATTTTCATCGAATAAACTTTTGATACCCCTTAGAACTGCACTCTCTTTGACATCTCATAGAGTGGTTTCTGAATATCTCACAAAACGTTAAAAGCTAAATCTTCACCTCGACCAGAACTGTACACACCCTTTAAGCTGGTCTTCCATGGGGTCCAGTTGGGTGTGAGGTGGGACCACTTCACCGGGTTAAACACCCTGCTCTTTGCGATGAATGAATGAAGCGGGATCTACAAGTTTTACGTGCATGAGTTGTTACTCTCTCATACACGGGACCTCCATTTTATGTCCTATTCGAGGGACAGAGTGTTTTGCCTCTTGCTAGAGGGGACGGTATGCTTACACACAACGTTGCTCAGTCCAGACTCGGGTTCGAACCCGGGCCGCGTGATCGTGAGGCAGACGCGCTACCGACTCAGCCATCTCACCGCCCTGCAGTTCAACTACTAGTATACTGTAGAACGAGAAATGTTCGCGTGCGTTTTAATTTCGCAAATTTCGCAAGCGCCAAGATTCGCAAAATTAAAATGCACGCGAAATTTCTTATCTACACTATATGCATTGAACGCAAGAGGCAATTCGCGAAAATTTCTTGCCACGAAAAAGGCCGTCGGCTCCAATTCGCGAAAATTTCGTGCCGCGAATATATCATGTTTTACAGTATTGGCTACTGTTCACCACACAATGTAGAGCTCTAGCTACGTTGCAGCTGCAACACATGTATGTGATGGTAATGAAGATATTCAAATAAGTGTTTTTATGCCTCCGCCACGAAGTGGTGCCGGAGGCATTATGTTTTCGGGTTGTCCGTCCGTCCGTACGTCCATACATATGTCTGTACGTACAGTACGTCCGTACGTCCGTCCGCTTTCGTTTACGCGATAACTTGAGTAATATGTGACCCTGCACCTCAAAACAAACAAAAAGTCGCCAGACATGAATTTTTAGTTAAGACCATATTCTGAAAGAGCAGACTTTAAGCTTTAAAATGATGTATAACTCAAATCAAATGGACTCTCCTAACCTATCTAAATATTGGAAAGAAAGCACAAACTCAGGAAATGTGTGAACTGAGAAAAGAGGCTCTGAAGTACAGTGTCTATTCAAGCGCTTAATCTTTACCAAACTGTGCTGGCTGTGCGATGAATGGGACAAAAAACAGGAAGTAAACCACCAGAGTAACAACAAGGAAGGGATTATCAGATTAAACTGAAATTAAGCATGCCTCATAAACACTTTCTGTCCATAATTAATGCCAACTTTCAAAGCAGTAGCACTATCCTTTCAAAAGTTATTAGAGTTGAAAGTGAAGAGTGTGGACAAGGTTTTTCAGAAATGAAAAAGGGATTCTAAAGACACACCTAATCACACTGTTCTACCAAAAATGTTTGAGATAAACTGCTAAAAAAAACACACTTTCCTGCCCGTTTTATGATACCAAATTTTAGCATAGTGTAAAAGAAGACCCGCTCTTTCAGAAAATATGAAAAAGTCAAGTGCGGGTAGGTTGACCCATTTCACTTATTTTCAGTCCTCACGCAAAATCAGTGTGTGCGACTTTATGTTCGTTTTGAGGTGCACAGTCACATATCGACTGGAATTTTACCAAACTTGGTCCAAGTATGAAGTATGATAGGGCAATTATTTGATTAGATTTTGGGTGAAATCGGCCAAAGGTCAAGGTCAAGTCATGAAATTGTATCCGTTTACGCGATAACTCAAGACTGGATCGAGCAAATTTCACCAAACTTTGTTGGAGGATGATGTATGATAGAGCAATTACTTGATTAGTTTTTTAGTGAAAACGGACAGAGGTCAAAGGTCGAAGATCAAGGTGAAATCCTAAAATTTATCTCTTTATGTGATAACTCAAAACTGGATGAAGCAGCTTTCACCAAACTTGGTCCAAGGATGATGTATAATGGGACAATTAGTTGAGTAGATTTTAGTGACATTGGCAAGAGGTCAAAGGTCAAAAGGTCAAGGTCAAATGCTAAAAATGTTGCTATAATTTCCCCCATATCTATGCAATGCCCAAAGGTATTTTCTTGAAACTTAGTGTAGACATGTACTACTGTGTAAAGATTCTACAGAGAGAGTTTCTTGTCATAAGGTCAAAGGTCAAAAGGTAAAAGGTTAGGTGAAAATGTTGCAATATCACTTTTCTCGCAAATGGTTCAATGTATCTTCATGGAACTTGGTACATACGCATGTACTGACTGGCAGGGATTATCTAGGGAATTTAGGGGTCATGGGTCTATAGTCAGGGGGTCAAAGGTCAAGGTCAACTCCTCAAATTTTACCATGATATTTTCCTCATATACTAGTATAATTATGCAATGCTTGCATTATTAGTTTAAAAACTTAATATATACATTCATTACCTAATGGAGATTCTCAGGGAAATTTCCAGCCAGAAGGTCAAAGGTCAAAGGTTAAGGGTCAAAGGCCAGGTTTTAATGCCCCCTAAAAATCTATTTTGTACTGTAATTACACTCTTTCTTCATACCTTGGAAATTACTCAATGCATAAACTTATAAAGGGTCCGTCAGAGGTCAAGTAAACATTCTCAATTCCCTAAATATGTGTACCTGCACTCTTAGACAATTATAGCAAACCCAGTTCAAGGAAATTGAACATTCAAGATATTTCTGACAAACCTGTCATTTCAGTATTTTGCCAGTTATGTGAAACTGTCATCACAAATTGTGAAGACATGGTACTATACACCTGTTGGGAGAATCATGCATTATGGCGGAGGCATCAGTCGCCATAGCGACATTTCTCGTTTGTATCATTTTTATATTGGAGGTGATAAACAAATTGTCCTTATTCAGTTTTCAGAAGTAGCCATGTCAAAAATCATAGGTATACATAATGAGGTGAGACTCGAATCAGTGACCTGATTACTAGACAGACATCATATATATCTACGCGATTACTGGGGTTCCACGAAGCAGTAAATATACAACATCTACCAGATATTGTATATTTATTAAAATTAATATTTCTTGTGTCAAGTTGTTTTTTATTGACACTGAATGGCAAACTGTCCTTCATCAATGGAAGTAAACACTTTACTATTCAATTTTTTAGTAGTATTATATCCTGATAAAAATACAGGGCATACATACTCAGGTTGGTCATAAAAATATAGAATATGATTAAAGATTATGATGGTAAATATTTTGGGTTATTGTTCCCTTGACAATCTGGATGAGTATTCCAGTAATTTCAGCTGATTCTACTAAACAATTATGCAAAAATTTGTTTATGTGTATTTTGCAAAATTATTTTGCAAAACACCCATAAACATGGCTCTCCACACACTAAACGAATGAGGGACAAAGGGGATGCATACTCAGGTTGTTCATAAAAATATAAGAATATGATTGAATACGATTATGATGGTAAATATTTGGGGAATATTGTTTCCTTGACAATCTGGATCAGTATTTAAGCAGTTTCAACTGATTTCACTCAATAATTAGGCAAAATACCCATAAACATCATTCTCCACACACTAAACGAATGGGGGACAAAGTGTCCCATATGTAACACGTCATGTCTGTCTTTAATTAGAACCTGTAATTAGAGCTTTTGGCCTCATGACATGAAACTTTACTCTGATAATCTTGAATATTGTGACTTTCATCACAGTGAGTTACAAGTTGTAGAATGAAATACTTTCAGAGAGTTTTGAGATTGAAAAAAAATGTTCAAGAAAACAAAATTTTTCTGGTCCCATATGTAATGGCACATATTTTCTCTTCTAGAATATAATTGTGAAGGTCATTTTTCTCCATTTTTTACATGATTATACTTCTCGTAGATATCAATCACCATGATAAAGTTCAATATGATCGGAGGCCATTAACACTATTTTAAGGTCACTAAAAAAGTCTCTGAATGTCCCATACGTAACGCGCACGTTATCTTGGACTTGCCCTATAACAGACTGTAAACGTGACTATACCAAAGTCAACATTGATACAGGAATGCATTTTTGATATCATTATCAAGTATCAGAGTACATTTATGTGATTCATAACATAGTGTTGTGTAAACCAGTAATAGTAATGTGGTATATGCACATATGGACTTCTTTTTGTGGCGTGGTTAATATAAGTTGCCCGCAGGATCTCAACTCCGCACTATGACCTGAGAAGCTTGCTCCGAGGGTCATCCAACCCTTCAAGGTTTGAGATCCCAAGGGACAACTAATATCAACCATACCCTGAATAAATACTCTGTATAACTGCTTTATATACTGAACAAAAGTAAAATGACTGCTAGCTTGGTCAATCGCGAATGTGCTAGCCAGTGCGCACATCGTGATTGTCAGGGGCTTTTGCACAGTGACGAATGTGCTGTACGTAGGCAGAGGCCATGCATGCCTACTTATCCATGTAGCTCTTGCACTGTGAAAACTATGTAACAAACGCAAGGGTTTACAAGTCTCTAAGTTCTTGTCATATACACTGAATAAAGCTATGGAGTGAGTGGATCGCACTTTCCGATTTCAGCATATAATGTCATGTTGCAAAACCAGTGGTTCCTATGGATTCCACTCTGCTGTGATCTACATAGATTGTTAAATTACTGTCTGCAAATGCTGGACTGTTTGTATTACGCTTGCATTACGTTTGCATGATGTCATACATGCACTATAAGCTCTAGCGACGAACTGTGTATGACATAGCAACAAGGCAAGGTTTTGTGCATGTGTATAGGGGCCTCTTCAATGCTATGAAGCTCCTTGCTATGCAGGCCATTACTAGATTTAGTCCTGAAACTTCAACAAGGAGTAAAAAAAAAAAGATGCATGGAATTGGGGTAATTCTTTATTTGTTAGTAATTGTTCTAAGCTTCAGTGGTATCTTGGATAAACATGTCTGACAAATGACAATCACAACTCATATTTTTTTTGTTGTATCTTTTTCATTGACTGATTAACTTCACTAGAACATTTTGCACGTTAACATGTCAACCTCCGTAATATACTTAACTTTCATGATTAAAGATGCGGCAGAGAGGTAGTTAAAGGTCACATAACATGTTGGATCACACTGGATCTGATCCCGGGTGATCTAGAGAGAGATCTGAGTGTGTAGACGCCCTTGGGCATCCGTGGAGGTCCCTGGAGGTCCGTATAGGTCAATGAACGTTCATGAGGCCAACATGGTAGTTTTTGGAGGTCAAAAACATCGGGCATCATCCGTTGACTGCCGTGTTGGCAGAGCAATCTGGGATGGTCAGTGTGGCTGCCCTGTAGTTGCCTGAAGGTCCGTGTTGCTGCCTGGAATAATCATGAGGTGCCATGAGTATTCTTGGCAGTCTGTGACTGTCTTTTATTTGTTAACATCAGAGCAAAGGGTGGTTCTTAACCAGTCAGCCATGTCAGCTTCCTGCTTGTCAGTCAGCCTGCTTGTCAGTCAGTGCCAATGTCTTCTCCTTTGATTTCTTCTGTGTCATGGTGGGGGCTGTGGTCTTAGAAGATGAGCATGAGACAGAGGAGTAGAGCTGCTCCTCGATCTCTCGGGCTCTGTCAGGCATTCTGGTTCCTCCTCAACAACAGGCAGTTTTCTTTGCTCTGGCAGACCAACATTCACAGCAACTTTCCTCTTTGGAGGCATGTTGAGGCTCAAGAACTTGTCTTAAAGATGCAATACATCCATAAGTTTAAATTTGTGAAATGTTTGATAATTCACTAACAAGGCAACAGTGATGTTGATGTGATGAGAGCAAGAAAAAGATTTTTTTACAAATGGTTCCAGGCTACATAGCATGCATGTACAGCGACGGGGCTTAAACTGCACACTACTTGAATATGAGACCGTTCTGAGGCAAATTATTTTCACACAACAATAGATATATCTTGTACTCTTAAATAATCCCACAAGAATTGGAACAATCACCCCCAGCATTCCCACTGATTCCCACTGATCAGTTACAAACCATCCCCTGTAAGCTCGACATTACCACATTATTTCATAATTAAGCCGCTCCAGTGTTGACCTTTTCACTTTTGCATAAGTGATAGCAATGATTATGATTGTAATGATGATGATGATAATTGATAATGATAACAATAGTAGTAATGTTGATTAAAATTTAGTAATAATAAATGCATATATCTTATCATTTTTGGGCATACTACAAATATGTACATTGTATGTTAAAGGACAAGTTCACCTTTATAAACATAAGGATTGAGAGAATGTAGCATTATTAGTAGAACACATCATTGAAAGTTTGAGGAAAATCAGACAATCCGTTCAAAAGTTATGAATTTTTAAAATTTTTGTGCAGCAACCGCTGGATGAGAAGACTACTGCAGTGTATGAATAACTTGCGTACAATAATATAAGGAAAATATAAAGAGAATTTCACAAAATTCCATCTTTTGAACAAAGTACACTTTCCCCTGACTCGTTACCGACAAATGTTATGGGCAATATCATTCCCCCTGCCTTTAGAAAGAGGCAAGTCAAGAGCTCTTTTATTATGCGAAAAAAGTGAAAATATGTTGAATTTTCTTTTACATTTTCTTTATACTGTTGTACGCATATGACTCACAAGCTGTAGTAGTCTCCTCATCCAGCGGTTCCAACACAAAAATTTTAAAAATTCATAACTTTTGCATCGATTGTCCAATTTTCCTCAAACTTTCACTGATGTGTTCTACTAATATTGTTGCTTTCTCTCAATCCTTATGTTTATGAAGGTGAACTTGTCCTTTAAACTTCGTGTGCCAAGACAATTAAGTGAACCTGCCAAGCCTTGTTATCAGTATTCATTAACAGTCTAATCTTGACATTATTATTCACTTTTGATAGCAAGTCCACTCATTTGGATTGGATTGGATTGGATTTATTTATTCAATACTCCATAAAAACCATACAGACAAACAGAGAAAATACACTACATATAAGTACAAATACATTACATTTAAATTCATGTCGTCAAATTTGTATAAAATAACTGATATGACTGCAACGGATACAAAATATAAACATCAACATAAGAAATCATGAAGCATTAGGAACTTGACAGGAAGGCGGTGCCTTATATGAAGCCAAGTCCTTTAACATGTACCAAACGAATATCATATATATTACAAAGTTACAAACAGCAGCACAAAAAAAACAAAAACAAAAACAAAAACAAAAACAAAACAAAACATAGACACACAAACACATTAAACAAAAGTATATGTATAATCTTATCAAAAATATTTTTTATGTTACATTTATTCTAAAGATTGTCTGTCACTTAAATACTGCTTAAGATGGGTTTTAAAAATCGTAAAAGTCTGACTTGACTTTATTTCCTCTGGTAACTCATTCCATATTTTCGGTCCATTATAAAATATTGACTTTTGATACGAGCTTAATCTTACAAATGGCAAGTGATAATTAAAAAAGTTTCTTGTTATACATGTATGCACCTGGCTATTGAGCTTAAAGTAATTAGTTAATACTCCAGGAAGCATATTATGAGAACATGAAAACATAAATATTGCACTTTGATATATATACATATTATAAATATTAAGAATTTTCAGACGATCAAATATTGGCATTGTATGAGCACGGTAATCGCTATGAGATACAATTCTGATTGCTTTCTTTTGTAATTTTAAAAGCCTCAACATATTTTGTTCACTACAGTTTGCCCAGATTTGTATACAATAATTCAAATAAGGCAGAATTAGAGAATTATACAATAATAATAAAACTTCTTTTGGATACGAATAAAATCTATACAATAAACCAATATTTTTTGCAAGTTTGTTGCAGACAACATCAGTGTGCTGGTTCCAAGACAATTTTTCATCAATTATTACACCCAAAAACTTAACATATGGAACACGTTTAATAAAAACATCATTGATTTTAATATAAACAAAATCATTGTGTACTTTTTTGTTTGAAAATAACATAAAATTGGTTTTATTTATATTAAGAACAAGCTTATTTATATCTAACCAATAAACTAGCTTTTTTAATTCACTTGCAAATTGTTCCTGTAATATTTGTATATCAGAATTGGACATGAACACACTGGTGTCATCTGCATATAAAATAAACTTTAAACGATCAGACACATTACATATATCATTAATATACAGAATGAATAACAAAGGGCCTAATATAGACCCCTGTGGAACACCACACTTAATTGTCTTTTGATTAGAGGTATAACCATTAATTGATACATATTGTTTACGATTATCCAAATAACTTTGAAACCATTTGTATACAATACCTCTCATACCATAACAATAAAGTTTATCTAGAAGAATATGATGATCAAGGGAATCAAAAGCCTTACTAAGATCTAAAAATAATCCAATTGTTATTTCTTTTTTTTCCAATGCATTCAATATTTTGTAAAGAAAGTCAACTAATGCATAAGATACACAATACTTTGGCCTAAACCCAAATTGATTGTCAGTTATAATATTACACTTTTCTAAAAAATCTATTACTCGATTAAAAACACATCTTTCGAGAACTTTTGAAAATAAAGGAAGAATAGATATAGGGCGATAATTTGATATATCGTCCTTAGATTCATTTTTATGAATGGGTATAACTTTTGCAATTTTTAAATTATTAGGAACTTCACCAGTTGACATAGATAAATTACAAATTTCACATAAAGGAATACAAAGAATATGAATAACTTTTTTAATAGGCAGAACACCAATTTCATCATGCCCAGGACTTTTACCATTTGGAATATTACTAACAATCCGGATTATTTCATCAGGAAAACATGGCTCAAAGAAAATACTACTTGCATTTCTTTTAATATTACTCATATAATTACCAACTCGTTTACAAGATGAGGCAAGTTTGGGCCCAATATCAATAAAAAACTGATTAAAAGCAGAACATATATCATCTTGCCCAGTTACAGTTTTACTATTGCACTTTAATACATTAGGGAGGGCATTTGACTTCTTTCTTGTACCAAGCATATCATTAACTATATTCCACACTTTTTTCATACTACCTGTAGCTGATTCAAATTTGTTTGTAAAATACAAAATCTTAGCCTTCTTTATTTCTTTTGATACCATATTTCTGTATTGCTTGTACCTAAAACATCTGTACTCAGTTTGGTTTTTAACATACTTCCTGTACAATATACATTTTTTGTTACAAAGTTTACGTAATGATGTGTTAAACCACGGCTTATGCATATACTTTTTCTTATTTGTAACACGCTTGACAGGAAAGCAATCATAATATATTTTGGTCAACTTTTCAATAAAATCATTATAAGCATCATTTGAGTTATCATGTGTAATATTCCAACACGTGTTGCTAACCACTTGAACAAATTTCTCACAATTCATAGAATTAATATCACGTGTAAAAAAAATATCTGAATCACTATTATTTTTCAATAAGATGTTGCTCACAGAAAAAACAGGAAAATGATCACTTACATCTGCTAAGAGTACACCTGCAACTTCTTGATCAAGAACGTTGGTAAAGATGTTGTCAAGTAATGTTGCTGACTGGGGTGTAACACGTGTTGGAATATGAATCAAAGGGTATAAACTATTTGACATGCATAAATCTAAAAAATTATTTACATGATGACAAACAGATATCTCCAATAAATTCAAATTAAAATCACCTAACAAATACACAGATTTATTTTCAGCATTAATAACATGCAGAATATTATCCATTGATTCTAAAAAAGAATTTACACATTGGTTTGGTGGCCGATATATAACACCTACTATAACATTATGACATTGAGTCTTGAATTCAATAAATAATGATTCTATATATGGTTCATTAGTATCCAAATCTGTTCTAGGTATAAATGATAATTTTTTATTAATGTATATTCCAACACCACCTCCTCGTTTATTTCTTCTTCCTTTAGCTAAAAATGTATAATTTTCAATATCAAATAAAGAGTCACTCTCATATAGCCAGGTTTCTGTGACAGCTATTGTGGAAAACTGCATCCTTAGCATATCAAGTGTGGACTGCAAATTATCAAAATTTTTACGCATACTGCTACAGTTAAAATGAATGGTTGAAAATCTGCTATAAATATTTTCATGATAAAAAACATCAGATATATCTGTATTGAACTGGTCATAAGTGTAAAAAAACTGATCAGACCCTTCTTTTTCTTCACTTTTATCAAATGGAGATAAATACTCAGACAATCCTATACCATTACTGACATCACTATTGACAGAATCAAAATAAGTTTGAGTTTGATATTCAGACATTTACCTAATACACTACACATAAAACACACAGATTAAAAGTAATGAGTCACAAGGATTCACAATGATACATTATAGATATCAAGAAATACCCAAAGCAAATATCTAAAAAAAGCCACCGGGGGGGGGGGGGGGGGGGGGGGGGCTATGAAGGCAGTTTAATGATCATTAACAATTATATTTCACGGCATGTTTGTTGAAAAAAGGAACACATAGAAAATCTACTCAGCATACTTTGTCCACTGTAGCCATACATCTGTATACAGCTATAGAGAGAGAGGGGGGAAAATGGAGAGGAAGAAAGATTTTGAAAAGAAAGAAAGAGAGAGAGAGAGAGAGAAAAAAAAAAGCATGGCATAACATACACTACATGGTGTATTTCAAACTCAAAAATATACAGATCAAATACATGAATAGGTACCTGCAGTGTTATGCATTTTTTCAAATCATAGTTTTGTGAGATCGTCTTTGCACTTTATCAGTCGTTTGGTAGATCTTCCATTGCTTGCAGGGATCAGGACAAAGACGCGACCATCTACAGTCCAAGCTGTTGTCATTACAGTTAATTAACAAGTAGATTACACTTTATCTAGGTGCGAGCTGATAAAGAAATTACACCACCAGTTAATGTGCAAATGGCTTGTTTTTTAGCTTTGTATCGGCAACTGTATGACAAAAGTCTATAGATGGCAGCATACCAGATATTATCGTGTCAAACAGACATTAACATATCATTGGCTACACCTGTGAATAGCTCTCCATGTAATCACCAGTCAAATTAAATGAACCAGACAAAAAATACTATGAGAGACACAAAAGATTCAATGAATTGTTGTCTTTATATCTGAGTAGAGCAACAAGTTTCATTGCAGAGCTGAAAATTGCTATTGGGAAGATATTCAGGTTCTCTATCCAGACACTCCTCAGAGATCCTCGAAGAAGGACTACAATTTCACCACTCAATGTGATATTTCTCAATCTTTACAAGTTGAATCAATATGCATCCTGTGCTAAAATAGATACTTCCATTATTTCACTTTAATTTACAGAATAGCAAATACAACCTAGATGCAATGCAAATGCCTACCAACCTGCGCCAATGCATGACACCCATACAACATCACCCAAGCAGTGAAACAACCATCCAAATAATGCCCCATACGCCACACAACAATTCTCATACTATCCTTCCATTAATTACTCAAACACACCCACAAAAAGACCTCAGATGGAAAAGTGTTTCTGCACAGCTTGTGAGCTGACTCCATTCCTCATGCAATTATGCACAGTATTCCATGCCATGCAATCATATACCCAGTTGTGGAGATATTTGGTTGAATAGAGAACGGAAATAAATCTCATCATGGAATATACTCATAGTTCATCTGGAAAGTATTTTATTCAACCATTTCTGTCAGAAGATGGCCCTGGATTTAGATAAATTTGGTCCAGTGGGTGGAGGTTTTGTGGAGTGGTATTTAAAACAAGACAAGGAGTTGGTTTCAATTAGTTTTTACAACGTAGTGAATGTAGGAAAAAGAATTGTGAGTTTGTGCTGTGACAGTGAGCACTGTAATTTATCACTGCATAGAGTAGCAAACAATCATCTTGAAAATGGAGTTTCGTTTTATCAAGTACTTTTATATATTCTTTTCTTGTGTTGAGGTCTTTCATACATTTGTGGAAGCCAGCGTCCTTTCAAGTACTCTCAACTCACCCTCTTTCAGTGACATGATTTATTTCCTAATCCTGTTGAATAGAAATTGATATATGAATATTGATAATAGGTTTCCATTTGATTTGAGCTCCTTCAAGATTTCTTTTAGTATGCTTTCGTGTGTTTTGAACCGGTTATAACCAAGCTGTGTCTCTCTTGAGGATTTGAGTGCATGAGAAACAAACCCATTAAGAAAATAAATCAGTTTTGTGATAGATTTATTCATAGGCATAGGACAGCATGTTTCCATTTCCTTGTGTCTCACCATGGTTAATGCTATAGCCATTTTTCTTTTCAAACAAGTAGATGTTTTTCAAGTACTACTACTCTCTGTGATATGAACAACACAATCATATAAACAATAGCATCAATATCATATATAGATATTTATATAGATGTGTTTGTTGATGTTTGTGTACACATGCCTGAAATCCATCAAAATATATAGCTGTTGTCATGCGTGATTTGAATGATTGGATAGGAACTCTGGAGAGTATTTCGTCTAGCTTTCAGGCTCTTGTCTTTATAGGGCAAATTGTATCCCTATTTCTCAAATAATTCTGATAATTAAGAAAGAATTGAATGGTTTCTCGCAATTTGGATTGCAATATCAATTGTAGTTTTTGGTTAGATTCTCATGTCCACACTGGCAAATTTTTTAAAATATGGATTGTGATTCAAATCGCAAGACTTGGATCACACTTTTTTTCCATCACTGTGAATAGCGCAAATTTGCCATTTATATCAGTTTAATTATCATATTTTACCCTATTTTTTACTTAGATTGACTGCATCATGGATGCGTACAGTATACACCAGCAGCTTACATCCTTATTCTCAAGTTAAATGCAGATTTCTTGCTTATTCTTGCCAATTTCTAGAAATCCCGAGACCGTGGATATTAAGTGGATACGAATGTGTGAAAACATCCTGTCATCGTGGATAACCATGCACCAAATATTCACAGAACACACAAGCACCATATTATACCTCATTCACACTGCAAGAAAACACTGGTTTACTGAGCATGTGAGCACATCAAAATCTACTTTTTATTGATACATGTATGTACATTGTATGCTTTGTTTGCTCTTAGTAGTTCAGACTGAATCTTGCTCTCTTATCAGTACATTACATTATTGAAATGAGCTAAACACTTTATATTCTTATGTATATTCACTTTTGCCTAGTATCTGTGTCAAAGTGACACATTTAATGACAGTGCAAATGTAGATTATGGAACAAAAGTAGTTTGCAGAAATTTATATCATCACACATGGCATGAGAGTCTGTGTACGATATGTTGACAACCAAGGGTTTTTGCTTTGTTTTGTTTTGTTTTTACTTCACAGAAGATGTTTCTATGGCATGTGTATACATATCATTAATCATAATAAGATTTGTACTGAAATTTAGTCAGAAAATGAATCTTTCACCATATTGTCAAAACAGACAGAAACTTAAAATAAGAGAGGAGGCATATTGGTGGACATCATTTCTCTAGATTAAGTTCTTTGTGTAGAAATTTGTTGTTTTAGAAAGCAGATTTTATCCTAGATGTATACATGTGCTATTAACAACATCTCTTCTCGATATATTTTAGTGACAAATCCTGTTTCAGAGATTAGAGTTGCAGCAGTCATGAATAAAAATCTGCATATTAACAAAACTAATATTCTAGTTGGATAATAAATATCCTGCAGTAATGATGTGATAGTGTATGTCATACTGTATAAATTGTAAATTCTGAATAGTTTTTTACACCTAGCACATTTATCTTCAAAGGCAAAGACCAATCTACAAAATGTATCAGGATTAAGGTAATGTATCAGGATTAAGGTAGAGTAAGGGTGATACTCATTAGCATACACAATTTCATAGCTTTGAGACTGGCATAATCTTTGTCTTGAAAATGTCATGCAAAACATGAAATATGAGATTTTGGTTGAATTGTTTAAGAGGAAGTTTTCCCACACCTGATTTGTTTTCAGTGAATACAGAAGGATTATTAAACCCTATAGTTGAAAGAAAAGCAAAGGATTTAGAAATATAGAATTTACATGGCTCCTGCCAACCCAATGTGACTAACATGTCATTCAACATTGTGAAACACTCCTATGACAATGGCACAACTGGTTGTACCATCCGTTGCCAGTAAATTGGTCATATCTAGTGAAGTCTGATTTTTTAGCAATGTCATGTTATAAGTTCAGATTCTACCAGTCATGACTGCCTCAGGTTCGTGCAAGGACACCTGCAATGACAGTGAGTGCTTCAAGACATCAAGCATTGCTCATGCAACACCTTGAAATAACTGATACACAGGGATGCAATCTGGTCACAGACCAATTATTAAAGAGGTTTTACAACTGCTAAAGTCAAGAATAGTGTGTTTATCAACTCACCCTACATAGAATTTAGGTTTCCAAACAACTTTCAGGCAGTTTTGGGCAGATGATAAAAGCAACACTGTCTTGATTGTGTGGGGTTAGAAACAGCCTTTTCAAACACTTAAAAACAAGCCAGAAATGCAATTTAAGTAGAAATTCAAAGGTGTTTTTGTAGTTGTGATCTACCCACACCAACTACAGTACCTCTGCTCTTTGTGTCAAAATAGAACTGCCCTCCTCCCCACTCGTGATAGAGATGATGAATGCTACAACTCAAGAAAGATGATTCATAAGGTAGACTGATGTAAATTCTTCTCATTCATCCAGTTGAAGTACAAGATCAATAATAAGTTGAATCAAGAAACTGGAAAACAAACTCACTGTTGCATTGCTTCTGCAATTATCAATTGGCTTCTTCGCAATGTCGCAACAGTGAGTTTGTTTTCCAGTTTGTTGAATCAACTTATTATTGATCATGATTCATAAGGCTCTAGCAGATGGGTTTCGATAGTGAGTTTCGATAGTGGGTATTAAAGTGTGTTTCAACATGGGAAAAATGATGAACATAGCTTAAAATGTTTTGCGAGTAGTTGATCCTTCACCATTGCCCAAGACCTGTTTTTCACTAGATTTAATTGATGTTAATGGGAGGGTTCCACTCTCATTTTCTGTGCCAGTTGGCAAACTACACATACTTCCTATTGCATCTGTCGGTTGGTATGCTAGGAGTTGTGGGGCATAAGAGAGGTATTGTGGAATGTTTCCTAAGTTTTCGTTATAGTTAATTCTTCTACGCAATGACACCAAGACTTTTGTCAACGCTATTATAATTGCCAGTGTAATTACACCTCCTACAACCAATGCAATTATGCCTTTATTTAACTTCATCCATTTTAGTTTATTCCTGTCAAAATTTTTTGAACTTAATGGATTGGTTTCTTCTGCGGTAGCATGGATAAACTTGTTTGTTGTTTTTTGTCGAAAAGAACCTGTAGTTGGAGTCGCATAACCCGATGAGAAACAAACTGATCTTTGAAGTGAAATCTGCCTGACTGTTCTGTGGTAGGTTGCATCATGAGAAACTATACATTCAAGTAACTTCCCCATATCTTCCAAAGATACTTTGCTGAATGTCAGTGAAAAACTGCAGGTCGATATTCGATTAAAAAATGTTTCATTGTTTCTATAAATTGGAATTCCATCCAGACTCCACTGGATCTCAAAGTCAGTGAAATCATTATGTCTCCAGCAAAGGGAACAAATCCAGTGAAGCTGCCAAGTGTTGTCCATCATGTTATCATCCACTGCTACCAAGCATAGCTTTGGATCCACCGGCTTCAATTCATCAGAGTGTAGAGATGTGTCATGATTGTCAGACCTCATTATGTATACATAGGACATAGCTTTGAAGATTCCCTCAGTATTTGAGACAAAACATGCCACTGAGATGTTGATGATTGGCTCCTCATAGGTTTCAAGGGCTCTGGCATTCATGGTCACATTTATTGAAGCAGTATCTAAGTTACAGCCATTGAGGATATTGGCAGGACTGCACATCCAGGAGTAGTTCTGTATTGCTGGAAAAGCATCTCCGCTGCATTCAATCAGGTATGTACCCATGTCATTGTGATTGACATGAAGTTCTCTTGGGTAGATGGATAAATTTGGTTTATAGATGACAGAAAATGTTCCAACACTGCATGAGTGAACCTTTCCTGGGAAGACTTGAGGACTTGATACAATGCACTTGAGTGTCTTGCCATGGAGATATGGAGTCATCGTCAATTGTTGCTCAAGAAGTGTATGAGTTCCTTCGCGAAAGCTTGTTGTGAGTGCCAGGCCATGAGCATCAGTTTGCCATTGCATTTGAACTATTGGATTTCCCTCAAAGCTGCTGCACCAGGCTTGAAGTTTGTCACTTATGTGGAAGTTCTCCAAATGTTTTGGCCCACAAGCAATTTCATCATCATCTGGAAAGTATTGGACAGTCAGAGTAGCAGATTTTGACTCGCATTGTATCGGGGACTTGATGTCATCTTTGATAATCAATGAACAGCGTTGCATCTGTCTAATGTGTTTAATTCCAGTGATTGTCAAGGTTGTTATCTTCTCTCTTGGTAAAATGTCTGATTTGGAAATACTAAAAGTCTGATTTTTGGGATCCATTATCCATCCCAGATACATATTTCTTGTGAAATTGGAAACACTGCATGTGAAAGTGGCTTCTTCATTCTCCTTCACTGTAGTTGAAGCAGGGTGAATGACAAAGTATGAAGAACAGTCTGTAGAGGCTGCTGGTTTTCCAAGAGATACCAGAAGGAAACCCACTGCTATAGTCACAAATTTCCTTTCTTGCATGTTGCTTGTGTTATTAATCAAAATTGGACACACCTGAAGTAAAAGCATCTCAGACAGAGTGATTCATGCAGTGATTCGAAGCCACTCAGTGTCACCAGAAGATTATGCCTACTTCCTGATAATTCAAGTCCCAGTTCTTTTTCTAGAATTTGAAACCTCATAGTCTGGATATCATAAAACAGCTGGTGTATGATGTCATTAATTAAACCGCACAATGCATTCTGTGGCATCATATGAAACTGCGCTACATGTCATTTAGATACAGAGCCAACCAATAGCAAAGTGTCTTCAAGCAGATGAGATTTCCCATTTCACATTGATTGGCTATGAGCTATTCTCTGGCCACGCCCACTGAAACACATCAAGTGACAGCTCCTGATTATGATTTGATAACCTTTTAAAACTGTAGAAAGATGGAGTAACTCGGAATCGTATTTGGGCATGGATTATTGGACTGTCATTTTGAGTAGTTTTGCCATCCATCTTGCCCTACCTTCTTGAGCTTTAAAGAAAGTGTTACATATATGTCTCTTTTAGTATTCATATCCTGCATAACATAGGAGAACAATGTGTCGGCGCATCATTTTATTAAAACTAAGTTCTAATTTTTTTTTTTTTTAGTTTGCCTTTTTTATACTAAAAAAATCTTGCCTAGTTGGCCTTTTAGAAAGTTCCAGCAGATTTTTTAGGGGTCAAATTTGGATCAGTTGCTTTAGAATATGTTGCACTAAGTCACCATGACTGAAGTGTCAAAAAAATCAATTCACTTTTGATTGAATGCCAAATTTCTCAACATTTCCAAAAACAAATTTGCAGTGAATCATGGGTCAAACTCTGTGTTGTTTGACCTGACAAGAAAGTACAGCCACCCTTTAAAAATCAACATTTTGCAATCTGAAACTTTAAAGTTTGAATCATTCAATGCTTTGATTACACTTAGTGACATTCTACTAAATTGCCAAAGAAAGTACTTTGCATATGTAGTCGATCAAACTATATAGCTAACTCTTAATGTTTTTTTTATTCTAACAAATTCAAAGTTAAAAACATACCTCCCCCCCACCCCCCCAAAAAAACAAAAAAACAAAAACAAAAACAAAAACAAAACAATGCCATCAAACAAGGTACTACTTTTTTGTTGATTATTTGCTGGGTGCAAACATGATCTTTTCTTTTGTCTAGATAATGCACTAATCTATAGTTTATTAAAGTCTTGTTCATTTTGAAAATACATTTCACACTTTTCCAACACAAAAGTACCGTACCTCAGTTGTCATCCTGACCATCTTTAAATTAGTGACAATGCATAGCTCCAACTAGCATTATCTGATTACTGCATATAAAGTACTCACTTGTCTAGTAACTCTAATTTTGAAATCCATTTATATTTAACTCTTTCCCTTACCTCTTATCAGGTCTTTTTATTCTGTCAAAATATGTTGAAGTAAGTGAATAAATAACTAAATAAATGAATAAATGAATGAATAAATAATTAAATAAATAAATAAATGAATAAATAAATACATAAATGTTGTTATGGAAGATTTGTGTAAAGCACAGAGGAATCGAATTTATATCACAGATCCATGATTTCCCATGCAAAGGGTTATGTAAAAAAAAACAACAACACACAATTATTGAGCTGTCTATAGATAAGATTTCTAAATGTAATTGTTCTTAGTATGTGATTTGTTGAATTGCAACATTCTTTTCAAATTGATAGATTGAAAATCATTTTGTATAGCAATTTGATTATACCATGGGTGTGTAGTAAATCCATTATACAGCAATATTTGTTGAACATTTTTTTTTGTATTTGATTGTTAAGCAGGGATGCAATGAAGACTTCTGTGTTTTGATATTTGACACACAATGCACACATGATTGCACCATGACACACATAATCGCACACCTATATGCACACAAACATAAATGCATATGCAGCACCACAGCATACATCGTACATGGAAAATCTTTGTGATAAGAGAATCATTTATTGATAAGAAAAGAAACATGAAGTGACACTGTGTCAGTGAGCACTGATATATCACTGTAGTTAGGACAGAAACATTGATTATGCTTCTTGAAATTGGAGGGTATTAGAGAGCCACTTCTATTTCATTTATCTAAGTTGAACTTTGTCATATTTTTTCAATTGCTTTCAATGTGCATGCTTTTCATTAGATGATTCATTTGTTCATTGTATGGATTGACAAATATTAGTAATTCAGAGGACAGGTTTTCATTAATATGAACCCCTTCTGGATTATTCATACTTACATAAATGTTGTATTGCATATCCGTGTCTCTTTAAAATTTGCATTACTGATGAACATTATAATCAAACTCAAAGAGAATATCACTGCAATTGAATGAATTCATGTGATGGAAAGTTCTCTGTACCCATGTGTCTCACTGTGACTGGTAACCATTCTTTCTTTTTAATCCAGCAAGAGGTATTTTCATGTGTCATCTTGATTTTGCAACATGGACACATTGATGTTTTGAGGCATATTTTGTTGAGAGGTAACTGACATGGGTATGGAACTTATATGGTCTGACATTTCAACAGCTGTTGCTGCTTCTGTGTACAGGCAATCTTCATACACAACCCTAAATATGGGAGAAAAAAAGAAAGCCATAACTCTCCCATAAGTATGCCTGTGTGTGTGTTTGTGAAAACTTGTATGTGCTCTAAAAAAATGGAGTGAAAATGTTCACTCTTGAAGGAGTAAATAACAGAAAAGAGTGAATTTAGAGTGAAATTGGAGTGAATTTTGAGTGAAAATGTTCATTTTCACTAATTTTGGAGTGACTTAGAGAGTACTCTAACATCTTCACGGGATCCCTGAGGTCTCTCTAAAATGAGTAAATATAAACATTTTCACTCCAAATTCACTCCAATATCACTCTAAATCCACTGTTTTCTGTTATTCACTCCTTCAAGAGTGAACATTTTCACTCATTTTTTTTAAAGAGTGTGTAGGTATACATTTGGATGTGTGTATTCTATGATTTACATATATATCTGGAACTAGAAGACACACTTTAATTTATATTAACTGTTAAGACAGAGCATACATCCAGTCTCTAAACATTTAATTTTGGCAATAAGTCAATGCTGACAATAAGTCTTTGGTACATTAGCTTCAGCACTGCAAACCCTTTCCACCAAGTTTATTGCAATGCGGTCACATCTCAAAACTTCTGCCTTTAATCTGGATTATGTACTGGTCTTTTGCATGAAGTGGTATAGTCTGTGCATATGGTGTGCAGCATTCTTCTCAATATTGTGGATACCATCAAAGGAACTGCACTCTGAGCATGCCAGCACACTAATTAACCATACTACAGTAAAGTGAAAACATCAGCAATATGTCATTTATATAAAGATATCAGTACAATTTTTATTTGTATATTTGTAGGCTATCAAATCATGTTGCCCTTAACATTCCCGACTAAACATTAATGCAAGATTTAACACTACATTATTGAAATAGACAATTTTTTTTATATCATGATACAAACTGCATAAACATGTATGTATTTACAAAAAAAAAATTACATAGAAAGATGTATTTTGTGATATATGCACACTTATAATCATTACTAATGAAGGCTCTCTACAGGGTAGGTTTCTCTGACATTTAACAACTAGTATATCTCTAGTTAATATTCAATATATTATTGCAACATATTAATAGGAACTTCAAGTAAGAGAAGAGGCCTTGTTAGATTGATTTACAGAGGCATTTTTTAAGTACCATATAACAATGTTGCTTGTTCTCAATTATTGGAACATGCTTAATTAATTTGTTGTTCTTTTTTTCCAATACTGTGATGTCCTGCATATGGAGGTTCTTGCATGAAGACCACGCTTCACAGACCATACTGAGGTCATCCTTTTTGTACCATTTGTCTAGTACACCAAAGATCTGACTGACTGCATCATCATCATTTATGGAGATCTCTCCATTCTGCAAGGCCAGCCTCACTTTCTCTTTGACTCCCTTGTCTGTGGGAAGAACACTGTACAACAGGAAACCCATCTATATTTTTCTGTCGTGGTAAATTGAGTCGACAGTGATACATCAAACTTCCAATCTTCGTTTGAGGTGGTATCGACCTTCCATACTGATGGGGCGACAAAATTGTCCTTTACTTTTTCAGCCACGTCTAATGTTGATTCTGTCTACTTGTTCTAGTAACTTCGCTCTGCTACCATGAAAAGTAGATGGCTATATAATGATGGGACTTTTTAGTACTTGCAAAGGTAGTTCCTTATCTTGTCTATCTCTAACTACATTAGAGATTAATTAAGCCCCATTAGACCTGCAGAGGGAGATAACAAAGAACCTTTGTAATAAAGCTGATCCTAACACTAATAATTACTTTCCCCACATAGACGCACATGTTAAAAAACAGAGATATACCGTCCTCTTCCATATACGATGGTTGAAAAGTCCGCAAACAGAGTGTGCGCAGTCAACAAAACCATCATATATCGGGTACATTGACTTTGCACATAATATTAGTGATAAACAATGGATCGGTGACAGCAAATACTGTACGCGCGGTCAACCAAACTGTGGTATATCGGGGAAACACACATGCTAGCTACGACAGTGGTCTTTGCAGACCAAAAAATATACATGTAGCTCTCTTGCTGTTTCTCCCATATCTCCTAACAATACAATTCGATGACAACATGACACATTAGAGTACCAAGAATTAAAGTCTGATGTATTACACAAATAATTGGAAATGCCAGACATAAAGGTGTAACGATCATGATTGAGAAAAGGGATAAAACTCAAACGCTATTATCTCAAAATAGCATTCTTAGGTGAAAAATTTCATACAATGGTTTGGATGGCTGCTGATGAATTGATACAAAACATTTGTACAGAAATGAAAAAATAAAGAATGAAGATTTGTACAAACTATAACAGAATATGATCTGTGAGCTTTCATGGATCACCTTTATACTGAATAGTCTTTCAACAGCTTAGTTGGAATCAGGTCTAGCTGGCAAGATTTTGCGAGAAGCTTATGAATGAAACCTGCTATCTCATCAGGTGTACTTGTGCTAGTACAGTTCATGTCTGAGGATGCCTGAGCAACAGACACTTTAGAAAAAAAAATCAAACTTCCTGGTAATCATCACAGTCAGCATTGTATCTATCTGTTTCTTCTGTTTCAATATAATAAGTATCACTGAAATTTGAGGACCAGGTACTTTCTGGGGAAGTACTGACAGAAGAATGGCTATCTTGAAACACCCTGGATTCATAAGTATGCAGGTGTCCATTGGGGAATGAATTTTGTGTGTCTGGTTGAAGAGAAGGAATAGAAGGTGTTGATTCAGGCTTCAGGACTTCTTGGAGCTGGACATCTGGTACTTCATAGGCAGATTCATTTACATCACACCAAGGATCCACAAGATCTTGTTGAGTTGTCACAGGACTTGGTGCTCTAAAGAAATGCACTGCCTGGAGCTGGACATCTGGAACCTCATAGACAGGTTCACTTTCATCAAATCTAGGATCCACAAGATCTTGTTGAGTTCTTGCAGGATTTGGTGCTCTTAAGAAATGTCCATCCTTACTGGAGAGATGTCTGATGACATGAAAGGTGATGAATGCAACTGTACAAATAAGTAGGAAGAATGTTCCAGTGGTTGCAGTAACTGCTACAGTCAAAATCTGCCATGTAACAAGTGCGCCTTTTGACGGGTTTGAAGGATGGGTATTTGCTGTGGCCACAATTTTTGATGAGGTAACAACCTGTTCCTGGTCTAACCGTGGGAGTGTATCATGTGGTAACATTGCAGGAACTGTTGTTGGTGTGCCATCTGCTGGATACGTCATAGGGAGTTCTGCCAGTAAAAATCAACAATATTTTACCATTTCATGATCTGTTCACTGTAATCTGAAAATGTCTATAGATGTAATTAATTTTATTGTTTCCATGTAGCTTGTCACCTGTGTGTCTTCCCATTGTTTGATTATAGATTGAAGCAAGAATGGACAGGAAAGGGGAAAATCCCATGATATTGGGATTGCTGAATATTCCTCAAGGTTTTGTTGAAGGTGTTTCTTTTGTGCAGTACCAAAACTTGCATTGACAAAGTTTGAAGACAAAGGAAACCCCAGTATGAAGAGCTTCCTTGCAAAACAAGTTAACTCCATAATTGTTAATTTGAGGTACTTGCTATTGAAGCTGCTGCTGCAAAACGACAACAAAAACAAAAACAACAGAGAAAAGGAGACTGAAAAAAAAAGTATTTTTTACCTTTGACTCATATTTACTAAACCAGCACAGGTTATGGTGCTGTTTACAATTGTACATCTTATGTGAAATATGGATCTGGCAAATTTCATGGCAAGATGAGATTTAGAAATAGAACTAGAGGCAATAATGTGATTTGGAAAGTGATATCATAGAGTTATTACAGTTGAATGATCATATGTGACCGTGCACCTCAAAACGAACATAAAGTCGCACACACTGATTTTGCGTGAGGACAGAAAATAAGTGAAATGGGTCAACCTAGCCGAACTTGACTTTTTCATATTTTCTGAAAGAGCGGGTCTCCTTTTACATTGTGCTAAACTTTGGTATCATAGAACGGACAGGAAAGTGTGTCTTTTTAGCAGTTTATCTCGAACATTTTTGGTAGAATAGTGTGATTAGGTGTGTCTTTAGAATCCCATTTTCATTTCTGGAAAACCTTGTCCACACTCTTCACTTTCAACTCTAATAACTTCTGAAAGGATAGTGCTACTGCTTTGAAAGTTGGCATTAATTATGGACAGAATGTGTTAATGAGGCGTGCTTAATTTCAGTTTAATCTGATAATCCCTTCATTGTTGTTACTCTGGTGGTTTACTTCCTGTTTTTTGTCCCATTCATCGCACAGCCAGCACAGTTTGGTAAAGATTAAGCGCTTGAATAGACACTGTACTTCAGATCATCTTTTCTCAGTTCACACTTTTCCTGAGTTTGTGCTTTTTTTCCAATATTTAGATAGGTTAGGAGAGTCCATTTGATTTGAGTTATACATCATTTTAAAGCATAAAGTCTGCTTTTTCAGAATATGGTCTTAACTAAAAATTCATGTCTGGCGACTTTTTGTTTGTTTTGAGGTGCAGGGTCACATATATAATTTAGAAAAAGCTGTTATGGCATCTTGAGATCACAAGACATAAGTGACAAAAGTTTCAAGAGATAAGAGCATGATCTTCTAGGGAAATGCAGAACACAAACTCTAGCAGAAAAAAAAGATACAAATTCGAAATAACAAAAGCAAAGAATTCATACAGAAACAGAAGGTAATCTGTGAGCTTCAACACATCACCTTGTAATCAGAAAATATCAATTGTCATTAATTCTCACTTCCAGAATAACCTGTTTTATGATGAAACTCATCATAATGTAAATTGTGTGAATGCAGAAATATTAGTAGAGCACTTCAGTGAAGATTGAGGAAAATGAAAGAATTCATTCAAAAGAAATTACTTTTTTGAAGTTTCGGTACAGCCACTGCTGGTCAAAAAGAATACAATTTGTGGTGTCTCACATGGACAATGATATGAAAAAGAAAGAATTAAAGAGAATTCAATATATTCTCATTTTCCAGCATAAAAAGGAAGCACCTAGGTTCCATCTTTCAGAATGCAGGGTGAATCATATTACTCTCAACTTATCTTGTGGAAAATATGTGTACTTTTCATGACATATGAGATTTTGCAGAATTGTCTTTAAGTAATTGTTCATGTGACATCACAAATTCTTGTAGTCTTCTGTCTCCAACACAACTCAAGTAATGTGCAACACCATCACTGACCTGACAGCAAAGCCAGAGGGCTTCAACCTCCCTATGAAACAGTGGCTCACCCTAAACTGCATCTGAACCCTCTGTGCAAGGACAGGACACCTTCTACACAAATGGGGGTTTTGGCTAGCCCAGCATGACTGCAGCCATCCTGACCAAACCTTGCGTAACATTGTGGAAACTGCCACCTGCGGAAGTTCCCAGGTTAGATATCAACCTATGAGGCTAAAACCCCTTTCCCACCCTGTTGTTTTGCATCATACAAGAGAAGAAAAAGTCTTCCTTTCCAGCAGTCTGGCATGAAAACTAAAAATTAATAACTTTTGAGTAGATTGTCTGATTTTTCATCAATTTCACCAATGACTTCACTACTGTTCTGCATTCACTCAATCCAAATATATATTTGGGTTTCATTCCCCCCCCCCCCCCCCTACAAGCAGTGATATTATATCGTCGGGTGCCCGTGCATTGGCCGCTAACTCAATACAATTTGTATTGCGTTAGCGGCCAATGCACGGGCACCCGACGATATGTTTGTTTGAGAGGATCCAGGTAGATTTTTTTTTCACATTAGAAAATCATGGGCTTTATGAAATTAGTTTCTTTTTTAGTTAAGGGTATTAACTTGTTAATTATTTTGTGTGAAAACATACCTATAGTTCCAGTCACATAACTTGTGTCGAGAGGGTTGAACCCACTGTGAATACTTGGTAATGTCAGTGCTGTTGACAGAGTGCTTAGTGTTGCAGGCTCATTTGTAGCATTTGTCTCAGTTGTCGAGCTACAGACTGTACAGACTGATGTATTGAGTGAAATAGCCATGATTGCTCTTTGGGAGGTGGCATCATGTAAAACTTTGCATTCAAGTGACTTCCCCATGTCCTCCAAAGCCATGACTCTGCTGAGTGTCACATGAAAGCTGGTTGATGTTTGATTCAAGAATGTCTCATTGTTTTCAAGGATGGGAACTCCATCCAGACTCCACTGGATTTCATATCTTGTGAAGTCATTGTGCTTCCCATGAAGGGAGCATGTCCAATGAAGCTGCCAAGTGTTGTCCATGTTGTTAGTCACCTCCACCAAGCAAAGCTCTAAGTCCACCATGTTTGAATCATCAGCAATCGGAACTTTGTCATGATTGTCAGACTTTATTACGTATACATGGGAAGTAGCACGGGAAGTTCCCTCAGAATTGGAGACAAGGCATACCATTGAGATGTTGATGATTGGTTCCTGATAAGATTCAAGGACTGTTGTGTTCAGGGTCATGTAAATGCTAGCAGTGTCTGAATCACAACCACTGAGGACATTAGCAGGACTGCACATCCAGGAGTAGCTCTGTATTGCAGGAAAAGCATCTCCGCTGCATTCAATCAGGTATGTACTCATGTCATTGTGATTGACATGAAGTTCTCTTGGGTAGATGGATAAATTTGGTTTATAGATGACAGAAAATGTTCCAACACTGCATGATTGAACCATTCCTGGGAAGACTTGAGGACTTGATACAATGCACTTGAGTGTCTTGCCATGAAGATATGGAGTCAATGTCAGTTCTTGCTTAAGAAGTATCTGTGCTCCTTCTTGAAAGCTTGTAGTGAGTGCCAGGCCATGAGCATCAGTTTGCCAGTGCATCTGAACTACTGGATTTCCCTCAGAGCTGCTGCACCAGGCTTGAAGCTTGTCACCTACGTAGAAGTCCTCCAAAATCTTTGGCCCACAAGCAATTTCATCATCATCTGGAAAGTATTGGACATTCAGAGTAGCAGATTTTGACTCGCATTGTATCAGGGAATTGATGTCATCTTTGATAATTAATGAACAGTGCTGCGTCTGTCTAATGTGTTTGATTCCAGTGATGGTCAAGGTTGATGTCCTCTCACTTGGTAAATTGTCTGATTTGGAAATACTAAAAGTCTGATTTTTGGGATCCATTATCCATCCCAGATGCATATTTCTTGTGAAATCGGAAACACTGCATGTGAATGTGCCTTCTTCATTCTCTTTCACTGTAGTTGAAACAGGGTGAATGGCAAAGAATGAAGAACAATCTGTAGAGGCTGCTGTTTTTCCAAGAGATACCAGAAGCAAGGTTACTGCTAATGTCACAAATTTCCTTTCTTGCATGTTGCTTGTGTTATTAATCAAAATTGGACAGACTAGAAGTTAATTAGGCATCTCAGACATCGCGATCCAAGCTGTGATTTGAAGCCACTCAGTGTCACCAGAAGATTATGCCTACCTCCTGATAATTAAAGTCCCAGATCTTTTTCTAAAATTTGAAACGTGATAATCTGAATATCATATAACAACTAGTATATGATATTACTAATTAAACTGCACAATCCATTCTGTGGCATCATGTGAAACTGCGCAACATCTCTTTAGATACAGAGCCAACCAATAGCAACGTGTCTTCAAGCTGATGAGATTGCTAATTTCACGTTGACTGGCTGTGAGCTATTCTTCTGCCACACCCACTGAAATGCATCAAGTGACAGCTCCTGGTTATGATGTGATGACCTTTTAAAACTGTAGAAAAAAAGAGAAACTCTGAATAACACTTGAACATAGATATATTGAACTGTCATTCTGAGTAGTTTTGCCATCCATCTTGCCCTATCATCTTGAGCTTAAAGAAAGTATGTCTCTGTTAGCATTCATATCCTGCATAACATAGGGGAACAATGTGTAGGTGCATCATTTTACTGGAACAAAGTTCTAAACATTTTTAGATTGCATTTTTTATACCTAAAGAAATCTTTCCTTGTTGGTTTTTTAGAAAGTTCCAGCAGATTTTAGGGGTCAAATTTGGATCAATTGCCTTGGAATATATATTACTAAGTCACCATGACTGAACTGTCAAAAAATCAGTTCACTTTTGATCAAATGCCAAAGTTCTCAACATTTCCTAAAACAAATTTGCAATGAATCATGGGTCAAACTTTATGTTGTTTGACCTGACAAGGAAGTACAGGGCTGTTCAAAAAAGAAACAATTATTGAGCTGTCTAGATAAGATCTTTAAGTGCAAAATTTTGTTTTCAGTATGTAGTTTGTTAAATTGCAAAATTATTTTCAAAGTGATAAGTTGAAAATCATACTTTATATCAATTTGATTAATCATGGGTATGTAGTAAATCCATCATACATCAATATTTGTAGAGCATTTATCGCTGTATTTGATTATTATGCAGGGATGCAAGAAAGACTGCTGTATTTTGATATTTGACACACAACACACACTTGCTTGCACCATGACACACATAAACACATACCTACATGCACACACAAACATACACGTGCATATGCAGCACCACAGACATAACATGGAAATAGACAGGGACTAAAGTAATTAAGGTATAGTATATGGTTCTGTTTTGTTGGAATCAGGATACAAATTTCAACAAAATAATACTTACTGTCTGATGTACCAGAATGTATAAAAGCACATATTACATGTATTCTTATCATTAAATCAAGTTTGAAATTACAACATCATCTCATAATCCATATATGCACCCATTCATCATTTCTCTAAAAAGTAGTCAATTTGTATAATATGTAGATCATATTTATTGTAATCTTTCTAGATGGTTTTATTTCATTTGTGACAAATATTTTTCTTTTGCCATAATTGTTCTTTTAGGAAATATGTAGTTTCCTCAGGGGAGGGACTTTTGTGTACAGCAATACAAAAAGCTGGTTTTTGTCAGCTTTTACTTTGTTGATAAGAGAATCATTTATTGATAAGAAAAGAATCATGAAATGCTACTGGGTCAGTGAGCTCTTTAATATATCCTGCAGAAAGGACAGAAGCATTGATTATGCTTCTTGAAATTAGAGGGTATTAGAGATACATTTCTATTCCATTTACCTAAGTTGAAGTTTGCCATACATACATTTACAAGTGCTTCCAATGTGTATGTTTTAACTGGATGATTGATTTCTTTATCCTATAGAGTGGAAAGTAATATGTGACCATGCATCACAAAACAAACAAAAAGTCACACCCCTTGATTTTATGTGAGGACTCAAAAAAGGTGAATTGGATCAACCGAGTCAGTTTTGAGTTTTCCATATTTTCTGAAAGAGCTATTCTTCTTTTACATTATCGCTAAGTCTGGGATCATAAATTGAATGGGAAAGTGGGTTTTCAGCAGTTTTTCTACAACCCTTTTTTCGTAAAGTAGTGTGATCAGGTTTTTCTCAGAGGCCCCTTTTAATTTCCTGAAAATCCTTTGCACACTCTTCAGTTTCAACTCTAATAACTTTTGAAAGGATAATGCTACTGCTTTGAAAGTAGAAATTCATTATGAACAGAATGTGTTAATAGAGCATGCTCAATTTCAGTTTAATCTGATAATCCCTTCATTGTTGTTACTGTAGTGGTTTACATCAGGTTTTTTTTTTGTCCCATTCATGGCACGGGTGCATGGCTTTTTAAAGATTAGGCACTTGAATTGAATTGAATTAAATTGAATTGAATAGACCCTGTACTTCACAGCCTCTTTTCTCAGTTCAAGCTTTTCTAGAGTGTGTGCTTTCTTTCCAATATTTATATAGGTTAGGAGAATCCATTTGTATTGAGTTATACATCATTGTAAAGCTTACAGTCTGCTCTTTCAGAATCTGCCCTCAACTAAAAATCCATTTCTGGCAACTTTTTTGTGTGTTTTGTGGTGCAGGGTCACATATATTAATTCTTAGAACAGGTTTTCATATATTTGAACCCCTTCAGGATTATTTATACAAGAAAGTTCATATGAATGTTGTATTGGATATCTGTGTTGCAATACTGGTACATTATAAACGAATTCATAAAGAGAATATCACTGCAACTGAATGAATTCATGTGATGGAAAGTTTTCTGTACCCATGTGTCTCGCTATGACTGGTAATAATTTCTTTTTTTTTTTTCTAAATTCAGCAAGAGGTATTTTCAAATGACATTTTGATCTTACAGTATGGACATACTGATGTTTCATGGTATATTTTGTGTAAAAGAGAGTTACCTGACATGGATATTGAACTTATATGGTCTGCCTTGTCAACAGCAGTTGCTGCTTCTGTGTGTAGGCACATCTTCATACACAACACTGAAAATGGAAAAAAAAAGACTGAAATGCATAACTCTCCAATAAGTGTGTGTGCATGTGTGTGTGTGTGTGTGTGTGTGTGTGTGTGTGTGTGTGTGTGTGTGTGTGTGAATACGTGTATGTGCTCTCTAAAAAAAAATTAAAAAAAAATGGAGTGAAAATGTTCACTCTTGAAGGAGTGAATAACAGAACAGAGTGAATGTAGAACATTTTCACTCAAAGTTCACTCCAATTTCACTCTTAATTCACACTTTTCTATTATTCACTCCTTCAAGAGTGAACATTTTCACTCTATTTATTTTTTTTTAGAGAGTGTGTAAACATACATTTGGATGTGTGTATTTTGCGATTTACATTTGATGGAACTGGAAGACACATTTTAATTTATATTAACTCTCAGAGCATACATCTAGTCTTTAAACATTTAATGCTGACAATAAGTCTTTGGTACATTAGATTTAGCATTGCAATTGAGATAGACACAAAGTTTGTAGCAATGCAGTCACATCTCAAAACTTCTTTCTTTATTCCAAACTATGTACTGGGCTCCATTTCATAAAAGATGTTAGGATGGCAACTCTTGCTGGAATGGCAATTTCCAATAGCAACAGCCAATCAGGAAGCTGGATTCTTGTCGTTACTATGACAATTGTCATTCCAGCAAGAGTTGCCATCATATCAACTTTTTATGAAATGGGGCCCTGGTTTTTTGTGTGAAGTAGCATAGTCTGTGCGCATTCTATGCAACATTCTTCTCAATATTGTGGATACCAAATGTGACCCTGCATCACAAAACCAACAAAAAGTCACCAGACATGTGTAACCCCGGGTTACAAGGTCTGTGATGAAGACCACAGAGTTTGGAGTCTTCAACCTCAGTATATACATACACAACCCCTTCCTCTCATATGCACATGCCCTCTCGTGCATTGTCCTCCAGTCCCTGCTTCCGTCCTTATCTTTCTTTTCCCCTCTCTCCTTTTACACGGGGATGCAGACCCCTAATGTACATAAGTCTCTCCTCATCTCGTATTCGTCTTTCCCCCACCACCATCGGTACTGCCAAAATTTTGGGAGATAAAGATAGAGTTCCCATAGTACCACGTCCTCTTGCCCCCTTGGACGTTGGAGAGAGTGGATGTAATAAGGCGTGGTGCTGGCTCCTTTCAAGGTGAGACCACTATTATGCCAGTTTTACATGTCATAAACCTTATGGATTACTGTAATTTTAGTTTACATGCAAAGTGAAGGTATAATAGACTGATAAACTTATTCTTTGTAAAGGAAAGTTAGGATGTTCAATTGATGGAACATTTCACACAATGACTCAAGCAAGGCTGTCAGTTCGCAACCTCTATATCCATGTACAGTCAACCTCGCGTAAGTCGACATAATCGGGACTGAGAAAAACACGTCGACTTACGCGAAAGTCGACTTACGCGTAAGTCGACATTTTGTCGACTTATAAATTAACACAAATTTCCCCTATACAGAGTGAGATTACGATGCGGATCGCTACCCAAATCTTACTCCTTTTGCCGCCAAAACATACCTACTGACATTAACAATTATGTTTTATATCATGCATAAATCTCGCGCGGATTAGTAACGACAACGCACAATTCCAAAATCTTTAGAGAGATTTTGAGAGAGCAGGATCGGAAACCTGGGCCCGTTTCTAGACACTGCACGTTTTAAATTTGATTTGAAAAATCAAACGCATATCCCCCAAATTGCATGCAACTTTTCGATTTAAATTCAAATGCGTTGCTGCGAAGATATGCGTGTGAATTCGTATGATTCTGTCGAGATAACTTTTCAGTGCCGACTGAGTTGAAATATGATGTGTGATTTTCCATCCCTACGTCGCCATATTTGTTTTGCTTAAATTTCTATTGCCATACTCTGAAAATGAATTGTTCTCGCGCTCCGATTCGCAACATTACCGTTCTGTAAGGCGCATGCCAGTCTGAAATAAAAAGAAGAAGAAAAAGTTTGACAAAAAACGACATCTTTCGGATTACTAACCTTCGTAAAAACAAATCACTTCCCAACGTCGGACTAATTTAACTTTGGTCTGAGATTCAAACCTTCGGCATAGCGAACTGTAACAATAATTTGCTACAACATTCATTGACATTTCGTGAAGCAGCATGCGTTTCGGTAGTTTGAAACGTGTAAATGTTGCGATGTCTTTCCCCTGCTAGTGCAGACTAAGTTCAGTCATGGCGAAAGTTCCGTTACGAAACAAAAAATAATGCAAGTCTTTTCAACAATAACGCACTTCCGTAGAGATTTTTATGCATTTAAACGCAGTTTCTAGTTTCGTCAAAAAACCGCAAGTCCTTTCTGCAACCCTCTTGCGTTTTAAATACAGCGTTGCTTGTGATTAATGATGGACTTGCATTTGATTTTTAGAATTGCGTTGAAACGCAATTGAGTTTAAGTTTCTTACAATTTACTAGTTTCGTATGATTATCAAACGCAAGTCTTTTCAGCGTTCCGTGTGATTTGATGGACTTGCATTTGATTTCCGGGGTTGCGTTCAATTTTTAATTTTGCGTATACGAAATAAAATGATGCAAATCTTTTCAATAATAACGCACTTGCGTAGATGTTTAGAGATGCGTTTAAACGCAGTTTCTTATAGTTTCGTACAAAAACTGCAAGTCTTCTCTGCAACGCTCTTGCGTTTAAACACAGCGTTGCGTGTGATTTGATGGACTTGCATTCGATTTTTAGAATCGCGTTTAAACGCAATTGAGTTTAAGTTTCTTACAATTTTCTAGTTTCGTATGATTATCAAACGCAAGTCTTTTCAGCGTTCCGTGTGATATGATGTGTATTTGATTTTCAGAGTTGCGTTTAATTTGTAATTTTGCGTACGAAATAAAAAATAATGCAAAACTTTTCAACAATGACGCATCTCCTTGGATGTTAAGAGAAGCTTTTAGACGCAGTTTCTAGTTTCTTACGAAAACCGCAAGTCTTCTCTGCAATGCTCTTGCGTTTGAATACAGCGTTGCGCGTGATTTGATGGACTTCATTTTGATTTTTAAAGTTGCGTTTAAACGCAATTGAGTTTCAGGTTCGTACAACTATTTTGTAGTTTCATATTTATGATTATCAAACGCAAGCCTTTTCAGCAACGCAATTGCGTTTATGTGCAATGTTGCACGTGATTTGATACACCTGCGTTTGATTTTTAGTTGGATTTAGTTACATGTAGTTGCATTTTAATTTATTTTCTAAAAATGGGCCCAGGTTTCTAATACGGTTTCGATATACATGTAATCAACGTAAGAATATTCGGATAAACGGAAA
The DNA here is from genome assembly GCF_040938485.1 of Diadema antillarum. Lineage (NCBI taxonomy): Eukaryota > Metazoa > Echinodermata > Echinoidea > Diadematoida > Diadematidae > Diadema > Diadema antillarum. The sequence goes on from NW_027270896.1 coordinate 297,918, forward strand.
CACCTATTTTATGTTCTGATAATGATTCTCTACTAGGACCTATAGGTTTACAAAATTTGTGCGTTTTGAGAATAACGAGAAGGAGAAAAGGGGGAGAGTGAACTACTTTCGGTACCACATGTAATTCTCCAATGTATAGACTAGTAAATGAGTGTATGCCCTTTCTATTTTGGCGTACAAGACAATGGACGGTGGCGCGAACGCTACCGCGCCGTACACTAGCAAATTACCGAGTAGAAATGCTGCGAATCGGAGCGGGAAAACAATTCTTTTTCAGAGAATGGCGATAATATTTTGAGCGAAAAAATTATGTCGACTTAGACGAGGGAATTAACACGTATTTTAGCTCAGTTGGCACTCAAAAATCAGGTCGACTTACGCGAGTTGTCGACTTATAAATGTCGACTAAGACGAAGAAATTTTCAAGGAATAACAAAGGCAAAAATCGGGACTTTTTTATTGTGTAGACTTAAGCGAGTTGTCGACTTATGCGATGTCGACTTACGCGAGGTTGACTGTATATGTGTGTGGAATGAAGAGTGAGGTGTATAGTGTAGATTTGAACTCTGCCATGCAGACGATTTATCAGTTCAAGCTAAATCATGTGCTTTGTAATGGCTGAAGATAAGCAAAACTTTTAGGGTCTGAATAGTACAGGCTGAAGTTTGGTGTACTTGTAGGCTAGGGCGTGAGAGAGAGAGAGAGAGAGAGAGAGAGAGAGAGAGAGAGCCAGCCTCTGTGGAGAGAAAGGACTTGATTGTTTTAGTGCTTGGCTCAGGCTTCATCCCGATTTTGGGACAAAGCTGATAAGAACTGTGTTTGTAGTGTGCCTGGTAGTGAATTACAGTGCAGGCTGAATAGGTATATACTTGTATGTTATACCATCTCCTTGTAATCAATCATCCCTGCTGAGAGTAGCTATCCACTACCATTCTATTATAATTGTTGTGTTGCATTATTCTTGTGTGGAAACGGTAAAGTAGGAGAACAAGTGTTGGATTTTCCATACACTGTAGTGTGTAGTTTAAGTGTTCTGATTGATACAGTAGTAGGTATGTTTATAGTATATACGATAGAGCAAATTTGAGAGTGAGTGACATTTTGAAGTAATAGTCATAGTTAGATATTTCTGTTTTAGTTATGTTTTAAGAAGAAATGTGATTATATTTGGTATTGACAAGGTTGACAAATGTAGAAATCATAATACCATATACTTTTATTTCATGGGATAAAGCTATTTCACAACTGAATGGATAATCAGATTAATGTGGTTATATAAGTGGAAAAAGAGAATATACCCCATAACACCTGTAACAATAATGATTCAGAGTGATGATATTTGATTTAATGCATGAAAGTGTTAATGCAACTTCACATGCTTATTAGGTTCGGCTTTGATGATACATGTAGTTCAACCTTATGTTAATACACATGAGCTTCTGCTCTAATATTCAATCCTTATGGTTATTTGATTGGTTTGAGCTGATGAAATAATAATGTTTGTATAGTAGTATAAACTTACATTTTTTGATAAGTGCACGTAACAATTATTTGGACGAGAAGTCTGGCAAGTTATTCATAAACACGCTGTATGTATAAGACCTTTTATTTAGTGCATTTGTATATGTTGTATATGCACCTCCTTTCAAGGTACCTCCTTTCAAGGGTTCTCTTCATGGATTCATCTCCTTTCAAGTCTACACGCGAGACTTCAGTGACAGTAACGCGAAATTTGGATCTTCTTTGGATGTGACACCCCCCCCCCTCTGATTTTGTTTAACGTTGTTGAAGGACGCTCTGCTGTTAATCCAAAGTAGCAGTTATTTCCCCACGAAACAACGCTGTAAATAGTTCTCTGATGATACCATTTGGAGGATATTTGGAGGATATATTGATGCCTTTCTCATTGTACCCCATGTAAATTATAGGTGTCAAAGATATTGTTGCTCCAGCCAATGATAATCCAAGATTAAAAGGAGGAACATCCACACGTGTAAACATAACCGTTGAATTGTACATTGTATTTATTTACATTGTGCTAAGAGAGCGAACCTGGTGTTACAAATGGCGACCCTGCCAGGACGGTTGGCATTTGCGGACCTACAAAAGCCGTTTGTCCTCCAACTCGATACCAGTCGAGATGGGTTAGGTGCAGTTCTGTGCCAGGACCATGACAGACACCTGCGTCCTGTAGCGTACGCCAGTAGGGGCCTCTCCAAGTCAGAGCGAAATTACCCAGCCCACAAGCTGGAGTTCTTAGCGCTGAAGTGGGCGGTTGCTGAACGTTTCAAGGACTACTTGTATCTTGCCAAGAACACCGCCATATTCACTGACAACAACCCTCTCACCTATGTTCTGAGCAAAGCTAAACTAGATGCAACAGGCCACCGATGGGTGTCAGAACTAGCAAATTATGACATTACCATCCACTACCGTCCCGGCCGAGTAAACACCAATGCTGATGTACTCTCCCGACTGCCCAAGGTTAGAGGTGCAGATGACTACACAGACCTCAGCTACCTGGAAGCCCGGCTGAGAAATGAGGTGGCGGAACCGGACCAACAGATCGGTCTTGAGGCTACAAATGCCGTTTTAATGTCTGTGTCTAGCAAGGAGGACACACCTTCTGCGCATCTAACTTCTAGTCCACTGATAACCTGCCTTTCCATACGTGCCGAAGCCATTCCCGATGATTATGAGTTCCCACCTATCAGTAATATGTCCAGCCCCACCAACTGGAAGAGTGCCCAGAATGCTGACTTAACCATAAAGAAGGCTACATCTTGGGTTCAGGCTGGTCGAAAGCCAAATGGACGCACCCTGAAGACACCAGAGGAACGCATCCTTGCACGAGAGTTTCCCAAACTGAAACTCATTGAGGGAGTACTTCACAGGATGCTGAAGGACCAAGATGGCGAGCCAGTTTACCAGCTAGTGCTTCCGGAATCTCACAGGAAGGATGCACTCCGCAGACTTCATGATGAACATGGACACTTGGGCACTGACAAGACTTCCTCCCTCATTCGGGCTAGGTTTTACTGGCCCAAGATGGCCCTAGATATTGAGAAATGGATAGGGAACTGCAGAAGATGCCTCGCCCGCAAGACCCTTGCGACTAGAAGTGCACCACTCCACAGTATCCAGACAACTCAACCGATGGAGCTGGTCTGTATGGATTTTCTGGGTTTGGAGATGGATGGAAAGGGATTCAAGTCCATTCTAGTCGTAACTGACCATTTTACGAGATACGTACAGGCATTTCCCACAAAAGATCAATCCGCTCGCACTGTCGCGAAAACTCTGTGGGAGAAGTACTTTGTGCATTATGGCCTACCTCAACGGCTACACTCCGATCAGGGCCGAGAGTTTGAGGGCAAGGTTATAAAGGAGCTTACTCAACTTCTTGGCATCAAGAAATCCCACACTACACCCTACCATCCCCAAGGAGACCCCCAACCTGAACGGTTCAACCATACCCTTCTCAACGTGTTAGGCACCCTAACAGATGAACAAAAGGTAAACTGGAGCCAACACGTAGCAAGCCTGGTCCACGCGTACAATGCTACAAAGTCAGCAAGCACCGGGTACAGTCCTTACCTGCTCATGTTCGGCAGGGAGGCAAGACTCCCAATCGACGTAACGTTCAACACACGTCCAGATGGGACAACTGCCCTCGACCACGTGAAGTATGTCTCAAAGTTGAAAGCTGGCCTTCACTGAGCATACCAAGCAGCGAAGGAGGCTTCGGAGAAAGCAGCAGCCACCAATAAGCAACGCTATGATCTGAAAGTTCGTGGTGGAGAACTTCAGAATGGTGATAAGGTGCTCGTGCGAAATGTAGGATTGAAAGGTCCACACAAACTGGCAAATCGATGGAAACCTGATTCGTATGTTGTGGTGGGACGCAAGAATCCGTCCCTGCCCGTATATGATGTCCAGCCAGAAGCCGGAGGTAAAACTCTGACGCTGCACCGAAATTTGCTTCTTCCTGTTGGGTCAGCAGATGTGCCCGATGATGAGCACCCACCTGTCCTCTCTCCCCGGACTTCAACCACTAGACGCCCCAGAGCGAGGGGGCGGCGAGTTAATAGAAGCCCGCAACCAACCACAGCCCCGCCATCGAGTGAATCTGAGAGCGATGGATGGCTCATACCTCCTTTGCCATCACACCGTCGTTTGGACCAGACGATCCCCAATCAGCAATCCCGTGGTCAGCAAAGAACAGGTCAACCCGAGCATGTTCAGGCTCAGGCCTCTGGAGACACCCCTCAGGAGGGAGATGTCACGGAAAATCGAGCCCTTGACCCCACTGCAGAACGACAACACCCCGAGGCAGGAATTCCCATGACTTCAGAAGAGATTTCAGAACGGGATGCTCCCATGGCAAACGACTCTCCAGAAGAAGTTCAGAGTCCTTCCCCTCTCGATGTCCAAAGTCCAACATGCGAGCTGCCTGAAGAAATTGATTCACCAGGCGAGACACCTGCCGTTGGAGATACAAGTGTACCAACGTTCCTGAGACTACTGACATTGGCACTCCTATCGACCCTGATAGAGCTGATTCCCCAACTTTAAATGGCGTTCCTGAAAATCCGCATTCCCCTACTCCAGACCCAGCTGGTGAAGGCAGAAACGTCACCACTAATGAGGAAACTGCAAACCACAACGAGGTTGCTCAGGGAGTTGGTGGTGAGACTGGCAATCCCTCACCGTTGTCTTCTGGGCATACACATTTGAGAAGGTCGTCCAGACAGAGTGTGGCACCTGAACGACTAAACTATTTTGGACGAGGTCAACCACTGAACTGTTCGGTTACGACCAGCCCAAAACGTGAAGGGTTGTTTACTGCATTAAGACAAAGACTGTTAGGCTATTGATTCGGGCTAGATTGCTAATCATGTATTGAAATATGTTTAAGTGAGTTATATTATGCCCCTCTTCTTCCACCGGGACGGTGCTAGATTTGGTGGGGGAGAGTGTAACCCCGGGTTACAAGGTCTGTGATGAAGACCACAGAGTTTGGAGTCTTCAACCTCAGTATATACATACACAACCCCTTCCTCTCATATGCACATGCCCTCTCGTGCATTGTCCTCCAGTCCCTGCTTCCATCCTTATCTTTCTTTTCCCCTCTCTCCTTTTACACGGGGATGCAGACCCCTAATGTACATAAGTCTCTCCTCATCTCGTATTCGTCTTTCCCCCACCACCATCGGTACTGCCAAAATTTTGGGAGATAAAGATAGAGTTCCCATAGTACCACGTCCTCTTGCCCCCTTGGACGTTGGAGAGAGTGGATGTAATAAGGCGTGGTGCTGGCTCCTTTCAAGGTGAGACCACTATTATGCCAGTTTTACATGTCATAAACCTTATGGATTACTGTAATTTTAGTTTACATGCAAAGTGAAGGTATAATAGACTGATAAACTTATTCTTTGTAAAGGAAAGTTAGGATGTTCAATTGATGGAACATTTCACACAATGACTCAAGCAAGGCTGTCAGTTCGCAACCTCTATATCCATGTATATGTGTGTGGAATGAAGAGTGAGGTGTATAGTGTAGATTTGAACTCTGCCATGCAGACGATTTATCAGTTCAAGCTAAATCATGTGCTTTGTAATGGCTGAAGATAAGCAAAACTTTTAGGGTCTGAATAGTACAGGCTGAAGTTTGGTATACTTGTAGGCTAGGGCGTGAGAGAGAGAGAGAGAGAGAGAGAGAGAGAGAGAGAGAGAGAGAGAGAGAGAGAGAGAGCCAGCCTCTGTGGAGAGAAAGGACTTGATTGTTTTAGTGCTTGGCTCAGGCTTCATCCCGATTTTGGGACAAAGCTGATAAGAACTGTGTTTGTAGTGTGCCTGGTAGTGAATTACAGTGCAGGCTGAATAGGTATATACTTGTATGTTATACCATCTCCTTGTAATCAATCATCCCTGCTGAGAGTAGCTATCCACTACCATTCTATTATAATTGTTTTGTTGCATTATTCTTGTGTAGAAACGGTAAAGTAGGAGAACAAGTGTTGGATTTTCCATACACTGTAGTGTGTAGTTTAAGTGTTCTGATTGATACAGTAGTAGGTATGTTTATAGTATATACGATAGAGCAAATTTGAGAGTGAGTGACATTTTGAAGTAATAGTCATAGTTAGATATTTCTGTTTTAGTTATGTTTTAAGAAGAAATGTGATTATATTTGGTATTGACAAGGTTGACAAATGTAGAAATCATAATACCATATACTTTTATTTCATAGGATAAAGCTATTTCACAACTGAATGGATAATCAGATTAATGTGGTTATATAAGTGGAAAAAGAGAATATACCCCATAACACCTGTAACAATAATGATTCAGAGTGATGATATTTGATTTAATGCATGAAAGTGTTAATGCAACTTCACATGCTTATTAGGTTCGGCTTTGATGATACATGTAGTTCAACCTTATGTTAATACACATGAGCTTCTGCTCTAATATTCAATCCTTATGGTTATTTGATTGGTTTGAGCTGATAAAATAATAATGTTTGTATAGTAGTATAAACTTACATTTTTTGATAAGTGCACGTAACAATTATTTGGACGAGAAGTCTGGCAAGTTATTCATAAACACGCTGTATGTATAAGACCTTTTATTTAGTGCATTTGTGTATGTTGTATATGCACCTCCTTTCAAGGTACCTCCTTTCAAGGGTTCTCTTCATGGATTCATCTCCTTTCAAGTCTACACGCGAGACTTCAGTGACAGTAACGCGAAATTTGGATCTTCTTTGGATGTGACACCCCCCCCCCTCTGATTTTGTTTAACGTTGTTGAAGGACGCTCTGCTGTTAATCCAAAGTAGCAGTTATTTCCCCACGAAACAACGCTGTAAATAGTTCTCTGATGATACCATTTGGAGGATATTTGGAGGATATATTGATGCCTTTCTCATTGTACCCCATGTAAATTATAGGTGTCAAAGATATTGTTGCTCCAGCCAATGATAATCCAAGATTAAAAGGAGGAACATCCACACGTGTAAACATAACCGTTGAATTGTACATTGTATTTATTTACATTGTGCTAAGAGAGCGAACCTGGTGTTACACATGGGTTTTTAGTCAAGGGCAGCTTCTGAAAGAGCAGACTCTTAAAGGGAAGGTAAACCCCAAGAGCAATGTGGATTGAGGGAAAGCAGCAGCATTAGTAGAACACATCAGTGAAAGTTTGAGGAAAATCGGACAATCGATGCAAAAGTTATGAATTTTTAAAGTTTTGATGTTGGAACTGCTGGATGAGGAGACTACTAGAGGTTATGACGTATGAGTGGACAACAATACCAAGAAAATATAAAGAAAATTCTGCAAAAATCAATTTTTCATGAAAATTACAAATTCCATCAACTTGATATTGACATATGTTAAGGGTAGCAATTATTCCCCCTGCTTTCTGAAAGCGGTTGGTCCATTGCTCTTTCATAATTCTAGAAAAGTGAATTTTTGTTGAATTTCCTTTATATTTTCTTTGTATTGTTGTCCACTCATACGTCATATCCTCTAGTAGTCTCCTCATCCAGCGGTTCCAACACCAAAACTTTAAAAATTCATAACTTTTGCATCGATTGTCCGATTTTCCTCAAACTTTCACTGATGTGTTCTACTAATGTTGCTGCTTTCACTCAATCCACATTATTCTTTGGGTTTACCTTCCCTTTAAGCTTTAAATGATGTACAACTCAATTCAAATGGACTCCCCTAACCTACCTAAATACTGGAAAGAAACTGAAGCACACACTCTGGAAAAGTGTGAACTGAGCAAAGAGTCTCTGAAGTAGGGGTCTATTCAAGCACTTAATCTTTCACCAAGCCACGCTAGCTGTGCGATGAAAGGGACAAACACAAGATGTCAACCACCGGAGCAACAACAATGAAGGAATTATCACATTAAGCCGAAATTGAGCATGTTCTATCAACACATTCTGTCCATGATAAATGCCAACTTACAAAGCAGTGTCATTATCCTTTCAAAAGTTTAAAGTGAAGAGTGTAGAAAGGATTTCAAGAAATGAAAAGGGGTTTCTAATGCATACCTGATCATTCTATACTCTCCCCCCAAAAAAGGGTGGTAGAAAAACTGCTGAAAACACACACCCAAACTAAAGAATAATGTAAAAGAAAGATAGCTCTTTCAGAAAATATGAAAAACCCAAGATTGACATAGTTGACCCATTTCACCTGTTTTGAGTCATCACGTAAAATCAAGGGGTGCGACTTTTTGTTTGTTTTGTGGTGCACGGTCACATACGTGACCCTGCACCACAAAACACACAAAAAGTCGCCAAACATGGATTTTTAGTTAAAGGACAAGTTCACCTTCACAAACATAAGGATTGAGAGAATGTAGCAATATTACAGTCAGTCCGCAGCGTGAGCGAAAACGCACGTATTTATTCAAGTCGTATGCACGGCTGAGCGGTGCTTGCATACGTAATGAGCAGATACAGGGTCATGAATAAATCCGTGTAGAACGAGTATTTCTTGTCAGTTTTCGACACTTTTAATATCGACTGACAGAGAAAACATTAGCAAATATGCTCATGATCAAAATAAAACGAAAAAGAAGAATATAGAATATCAAAATCTCTCTCGAATTCGGTATTGTATTCAAAAATATTCCTTCGCGTTTGACGCCAAAAAACTAACCTGAAATCTTTCATGCCCCGCTAAAATATGGTGAAGACTATGTCCGCTAAAGTATATAGTATCACAATAAGGGCAAGTTTTCTCATCTTCATTTCAATACGGGTCAGGAACTAGCAAAATTCAGAGACATGTTTAGCGTCGAGTTTAAAAAGATTATCCTCGCGTTCGCACCGGAATTCTGGGTCTGTGATTGGTCGAAATCTGTCGCAAGACGCGGCGTGTCGCATCGCGTAGTATCCATTGGCTGCTGACTCAATGCTGTGAGTTCAAAAACTATGTATCAGATAGAAGTGTCATTGATATGAGTAATAGCTGAATAGTGTACAATTGAGTTGGAGGTAATTTGAAAATGAAAGCCTATATCAGTTTCATGAAATCCATGATTTTTTTAAATGTTAGGTTCCAGATTGTGATCGAATTTTCACTCTCTATACAAAACTTGAACTTTACACAGAAACCAATGATGTGTATGTGAGTGTGCACTTACAATGACCCTGAACAATGGACCTGGCTACCACCTGTCCCGAGCTCTGCTGCAAGGCACATGAATGCTTTATCAATTATTCATGTGGATTGCCCTGAGCACTGCTAGTCTGAATTCTTGACACAGGGTGAAATGCATGCACATGAAAGAAGTAAGCACATGTTTCCATGTGCTTGCACACACCACATTTCAGAATGAACAAAGACTAGCTGCAATAGTGGAATTCCTCATGAAGCATTCCAATCCTGGTCATTGTCCACGACCATTGTCTGGGTATCAACAACACACTCCACGCGTGTTCATTCACTACCCCACTTCCGGTAAGAAAACATAATTTGCCTTGTTTTCAACAGCAAAATTCACAACCTTAAAAATGGTGCCCCTCTTCGTTTTTTAATTGATCATACTCGCTTAAGTTTCACGATTGTGAAATCGAAGAAATTACGGAGATCTATTTTCAATACCAGTCAGGAACTAGCAAAACATCAAACTATGATCTAAAAGCTTCTTGAACACTGGCAAAATAATCATTTACTTTGATGCTAAAATGGACTACTATATTGAGATCAAAAATAGGGAAATTAAGTATCAAATTAATGAGCATAATCAGCTCTATATTCTACCCAACCATCCTGGGTCAAACAATGCACTGCGAAAGCTATGAAAGCTGTTATTGCGACCTCTGCAAAAACTCTCGCAAAGTATCGCGAAATTTCGTCAGTCTCAAGGGCACAAACTGCGCAAACGTGATTCTGAATAAAATTGTCGTTCGTGCCTCATTATCGCACGCGCTGCGGACTGACTGATTAGTAGAACACATCATTGAAAGTTTGAGGAAAATCGGACAATCCGTTCAAAAGTATTGAATTTTTGAAGTTTTTGTGCAGTAACCGCTGGTTGAGAAGACTACTGCAGTGTATGAATAACTTAGATGTCACATGCGTACAACAATAATAAGGAAAATATAAAGAGAATTTCACAAAATGTCATCTTTTGAAAAAAAAGTATACATTCCTGTGACTCGTTACCGACATATGTTAGGGGTAATATTATTCCCCCTGCCTTTAGAAAGAGGCAGGTCAAGTGCTCCTTTATTATGCGAAAAAAGTGAAAATATGTTGAATTTTCTTCACATTTTCTTTATACTGTTGTACGCATATGACTCACAAGCTGTAGTAGTCTCCTCATCCAGCGGTTCCAACACAAAAATTTAAAAAATGCATAACTTTTGCATCGATTGTCCAATTTTCCACAAATTTTCACTGATGTGCTCTACTAATATTGCCGCATTCTCTCAATCCTTATGTTTATGAAGGTGAACTTGTCCTTTAAGGGCAGATTCTGAGAGAGCAGACTCTAAGCTTTAAAATGATGTATAAATCAATTCAAATGGGTCCTCCTAACCTTAAATATTGGAAAGAAAGCAAACACTCAGGAAAAGTGTGAACTGAGAAAAGAGGCTCTGAAGTACAGTGTGTATTCAAGCGCTTAATCTTTACCAAGCCGTGCTGCCTGTGCGATGAATGGGACAAAAAAAAAAACCACGAAGTAAAACCACCAGAGTAACAACAATGAAGGGATTATCAAATTGAACTGAAATTGATCATGCCTTATTAACACTCTTTGTCCTTAATTAACTCCAACTTTCAAAGCAGTAGTGTCATTCTTTCAAAAGCTATTAGAGTTGAAAGTGAAGAGTGTGTGCAAGGTTTCTCAGAAATGAAAATTGGACTGTAAAGACACATCTAATCACAATATTCTACCAAAAATGTTCGAGATAAACTGCTAAAAGAACACACTTTCCTGCCCGTTTTATGATCCCAAATTTTAACATAATGTAGAAGAAGACTTGCTCTTTCAGAAAATATGAAAAAGTCAAGATCAGCTAGGTTGACCCATTTCACCGATTTTCAGTCCTCACGCAAAATCAGTGTGTGCGACTTTTTGTTCGTTTTGTGATGCATGGTCACATATGAACTGTACTCTCAGCATGCAAGCACGCTAATTAACACCATCCATACTACAGCAAAGTGAAATCATCAACAATACACCATTTATATAAATATATCAGTACAGTTTTTATTTGTATGTTTGTATATTACATTTGCCCTCAACATTCCAGACTAAACAATGATGCAAGATTTAACATTACCTGATTGAAATAGACTTATTGGCCCAAATTCACGAAGGTGGTACAAATGAAAGCATGGTTTAAACCATGGACAAAAACCGTGGAGCGCCAATTGTCACATGGAATATTTCGTTGCGAAATCAGTCATTTCGTCGATGAAATGATTATTTTACAACGAAATGACAACATTTTGTAACTAAATGAACATTTCATCCACGAAATGATAATTTCGTTAACGAAACGGTCAATTTGTTGACGAAATAACCAATTTCATAACGAAATATTCCGTGCCACACTTGGCACTCCATGGTTTTTGTCCATGGTTTAAACCATGGTTTCATTTGTACCACCTTCATGAATTTGGGCCATTCTGTTTAATCTGTAATTCATGAATCGCTTTTAGCTAGCCTCTAAAAAAGGTGATTCAGTATTCATATTACTGTATTTCATGTCAAAGGAAATATCCTTTATATCATTATGCATACTGCATAAACATGTATTTACATGTAATTAAATTTAAAAATATGTATGTACTCTGTCTTGTCTGTGTAGGATATAGACATATGTGACCCACTACAACAAAAGGATCCTAACGTCGCGGACGGGTGAGCCGAGAAAATCAAGTTTGAAGTCAGATCATCAAAATCCGTCAAAATGTCTGGATTTCTGTTTTTGACATAATTTTGTAGTCCAATGTGCCTTCGACCATCTGCCGAAATTTTGAAGCTAAATGATCAAAGGAAAGGCAAGAAAATGGCATTTTTCTGGGTCATGATTTTCCGACTTTCAACGGAAGAGAAACGTGTCCAAAGATTTGGATTTAGCGCCGCAGCTAGACTCCACCCCTAGCAACAACGGGGTAATCTCATTGGTCAGTGAGTGGCATCCTTGTCACTGATTGGTCGTGCGTAGACTGCTGGTGCTAAGCTTGAATGAACATTGCAGCGGTTGCTAGGAGTGTACCTTTTATTGTCAAACGGTGAAAGCTCTTCCTTCCCCTTGATCACAATAGTGTCGGAAGGAAAACTTTGAAGGCGGTTTTCTTGAAACGCTGATTTCCTAAACCGCTCCACATGCGCCAATAAATTCATCAATATCTCTGCAACCGAGTACTTTTATGAGTCATGTTATATATGACATTAAAGTGGAAGAGTAAGGGAATAATGTCATGTCATTTTAGGAAAATTGTGACCCGCGACAACGGTTTCAGGCAAAAGTCGCAAGAGCAAATTCCCTCCTAGGCGGGGTACAAAGATCTTTACCATTATTTTTGTCGATTTGGGTTTTTGGCAGAAATGGAATCTTTGATATGTTTTCTACATCTACACTAAATTTCAAAGCATAAGACTACGTTTTTCCTATTGAAAATGGAATTTTAAGCACCCTATGTTGGATCGCACTCGTCAGTTTCGAGCTTCTTTCGAACGCCGCGCCAATATCCCCAGCGTTGCTACGGCGCAGGGTCTCGCATGCGATTGGCTGGTGCGTCGCACACATTTACATAATTCGGCTTTCGGAGACACCAGTTGCAGCGTTTGGGGAATGCTTTGTCCACGCGCGTGCATGATTACATGCTCCATTGTTCTTGCATATAGTGGTTTATGCCCTCGCTGTTCTACCACAATGTTCGACGGAAGTGAAACAAAAATCATGTAGCACGACATAATCGTGTGAAAAGAATGAAAATAGTCTACTTGTACATGTAGTAAAAATCATGACAGCAGACTGACTCAAGGGAAGGTAGATGAGAGGAGGAGAGGTCACATGTAACAAGTTATATTCAAATACTACGCGTCAAGGTCGCACCAAACTAACGAGTTGTGTTTGTTTGTTTGTTTTAAACACCACCGAACAAGGCAACATATGCACGGCTTGTAAAATCAAAACAAACAGGAAGCGTGACCCTTGCCAGCACTGGCATTTTCTGCCTTCAAAACGGTCGCCAATGATAAAGTCAAATCAACAACAATGAAAACGCGATTTGTAAATGTGTGGATTCACCACCCGCTCCTGTTACATGCACATGGTCATGGCATGTGGATGCCATTGCGTAATGCGTGTACCATGCACATGTGCACTATACGTGCAATTATCGTATCCGCCATCTTGAAAGACGTACTGGTAAAACAAACCCGAGGGAACCGCATTGTTTTTCGGCTCCATACGCTGAGCTCCTAGGAAGGGTGCCCGGGAAATCTGACTCTCTCAGTGAGCCAATCAGAAGGCGATGTGGTTGCTAGAGGCGGAGCTTAACATCGATTGGCACCATCGTACGGATGGGTGATTCTCACCTCGCATCGCCGCTCGGACATTGTCTTTGAGAAAGAGGTGAATCTTCAAAGCCCGTTTTCTCGCAATTTTGTCAGGCGAACAACTTAAAAAGTGCATTTTATTTCGCTTTCCATGCCCAATTATGGTGCCGAAGAATACAAGTGTTTTATATCAATGCAAAGCTTAGGAAATGGGCAATGTGATTCAGTGAAAAAATGAATTTTCAAAATGCCCGACTTTTGCCTGAAACCGTTGTCGCCGGTCACAATTGTCCTCCCCCGACTTTTGGATCCTTTTGTTGCAGCGGGTCACATATGCACACTTGTAATCATTAGTGAGTGAAGTCTGTCTACAAGCTAGGTTTACCTTACATTTTTCTCAATTCAATTCGTACTACGACATTGCAACAAAATGACAGGAACTTTAATTTTATAGAAGAAGAGGCTTTTTAGCATTGTTTTACATGAGGCATTTTTTTTTTTCATTTAACATGTGCCATCTAACAATATTGCTTGTTCTCAATTGCTGAAACAGGCTTTATCAGTTTGGGTGGTTTTTTTTTTTCTATATCTAGTTCTGCATACTACATAGGTGATACCATTTGCATGGATATTTTGCCACACATAATGTTAATTAGTAAATGCAGAAAGATCAGTGAAATACTAGTTTAAATTGTGTGGAAAGTGTGTGGATTGTAAAATTTTTATTTTTAAGATTTTGTTTAATTTCATAGGTTGCTGTCCCTTGACAGGAACTTCAGTACTAAAGTACAATATTAGATAGAACCAAAATTTACATAATCATATTTTGTTTTGAAAATAACCATATCCTCGACTTTAATTGTGTTCAGGCAAATCATCCATGGAATGTTAGGAAAGTATCCAGTTAATATCAGAGAAAAAGAAGACATGTCTGAAACCAAAAATTAACAATTTGAAATAACTCATGATCTCTACAATTTAAATTGGAAATATCTGGCGCAAATAACTTGTTTAATTGCAGCAAATCAAGCTGATCAGCTATTCTAACTTAGTTCATATGAAACAAAATCAGCTAGGAGAATATCCCATAATGAGGCCATGTTGTATTTTTTGATAAGAATCTTACAAATGAAGATTAATCTGAATGTTTATTCCTCTAGTCACGATTTATACCATTTCATTTAAACCCGTGGAACTCAAGGAACTTACACTCAGAGAGCTAACAGATTCCTCAGACATGGTTGAGCAACAAGTAATTCTATGATCAGCAGTACTGGATACAGGCTGGCTTCCACTAGATTTCATGGATGATAGGTGAAATGCTCCACTATCATTTTCTGTGCCAATAGGTAAGCTACAGATGCTCCCTATTGTGCTTGTATGTTGGCATGTGAGAAGATACGGGGCAGAAGATTGCAATTGCTGAATATTTCTCAAGTTTTTGTTAAAATTGACTTTATTGTGTATTAAAACCAAGACTTGTGCCAACAGACTTAATGCTAATATGATGCCACCTCCTACAAGCAATGCGATTATACCTTTCCTTGATAGGATCCAGTTAGATTTGTTCTCTTCAATGTTCACTGGATTCATAGAGATGGTTTCTTTTCCATTCACATTTGTGAACTGGTTTGTTTTTGTGTGTGGAAAAGTGCTTGTAGTTGCAGTCACATAACTTGTGGGTAGACAGCTGAACCCACTCTGATTATTTTGTGTTTTCAGTGCTGTTAAAGGAGTGCTTAGTGTTACAGACTCATTTGCAGGATCTGTGTCAGATGTTGAGACACAGACTGACCTATTAAGTGACATAGCCATGATTACACTGAGGGAGGTTGCATTATTGAAAACTTTGCATTCAAGTGGCTTCCCCATGTCCTCCAAAGCTATGGCTCTGCTGAGTGTCACAGAAGAGCTGTAGATTGATGTTTGATTCAAGAATGTCTTATTGTTTTCATGGATGGGAACTCCATCCAGACTCCACTGTATCTCAAATTTTGCAAAGCCATTATGTTTTGTGTAAAGGGAGCATTTCCAATGAAGCTGCCAAGTGTTGTCCATGGTGTTGTTAGTGACCTCCACTAAGCAAAGCTCTATATCCACCATCTTCAAATCATCATCATTCGGAACTTTGTCGTGACTGTCAGACTTCATTACGTATACATGGGAAGTAGCATTGGAAGTTCCCTCCGAATTGGAAACAAAGCATACCACAGAGATGTTGATGATTGGTTCCTGATAAAATTCAAGGACTGTTGTGTTCAGGGTCAGGTATAGGGTAGCAGTGTCTGAATCACAACCACTGAGGACGTTAGCAGGACTGCACATCCAGGAGTAGCTCTGTATTGCAGGAAAGGCATCCCCACTGCATCCAACCAGGTAATTGCCTGTGTTATTGTCAGTGACATGAAGTTCTCTTGGGTTTATGGATATATTTGGTTTATAGATGACAGAAAATGTTCCAACATTGCATGAGTGAACCTTTCCTGGGAAGACTTGAGGACTTGATACAATGCACTTGAGTGTCTTGCCATGAAGGTATGGAGCTATCGTGAATTCTTGCTCAAGAAGTATCTGTGCTCCTTCCTGAAAGCTTGTAGTGAGCGCCAGGCCATGAGCATCAGTTTGCCATTGCATTTGTACTATTGGATTTCCCTCAAAGCTGCTGCACCAGGCTTGAAGCTTGTCACCTATGTGGAAGTTCTCCAAAATCTTTGGCCCACAAGCAATTTCATCATCATCTGGAAAGTATTGGACATTCAGAGTAGCAGATTTTGACTTGCATTGTATCGGAGAATTGATTTCATCTTTGATCACCAATGAACAGTGCTGTGTCTGTCTAATGTGTTTGATTCCAGTGATGGTCAAGGTTGATATCCTCTCTTTTAGTGAATTGTCTGCTTTTGAAATGCTAAAAGTCTGATTTTTGGGATCCATTATCCATCCCAGATACATATTTCTTGTGAAATTGGAAACAGTGCACGTATATACGGCTTCTTCATTTTCCTTCACTGTAGCTGAAACAGGGCGAATGGCAAAGAATGCAGAACAATCTGTAGAGTCGGCTGGTTTTCCAAGATATACTAGAAGCATGCATAATGCTATATTCACAAATTTCCTGTCGTTCATGTTGCTTGTGTGATCAATCAGAATTTTACAAGCCAGAAGCTAAGTTCAGCAATTCACACAGGATAATGCAGTCAAAGATTGCAAACCACTTTGTACCACTAGACACGTTAAACATATCACATGTTCCCTCAAATCTCTGCGCTCTTTCAAAACAGGAAACATCCCAGTGTGGACACCATGAAAAGGCTGGAGATGTAAGAAACTAAATCACAATGTGTTTCGTACCGAAGTGTCCTCCTAGGCAAGACCAACCAATGGCAAAGTGGTGGGCTTGTTCAGTATGATTTGCTATTAGCTATCATCCTGCCACATAGCGGAACGCATCAAGTGACAGTTTCTGATTGTGATTGATGACTTTCCATCCCCTAAACTCTTACTAAGAGAATTTACGAGATGCTGTTGTAAGGAATTTATAACTTTCAGTTTCAGCACTCTAAACTCAAGATATTTTTCATCTCACGGAATTGTTAATTTATGGGATGGGAACAGTGAAGTCCTTTTTGTCGTGTTTACAGTTCGTTAAGTTTTTGTTGATTTAGATATACATTTTCTTGATGTGTATTTACTTAAAGGGAAGATAAACCCAAAGAGCAATGTGGATTGAGTGAAAGCAGCAACATTAGTAGAACACATCAGTGAAAGTTTGAGGAAAATCGGACAATCGATGCAAAAGTTATGAATTTTTAAAGTTTTGGTGTTGGAACCGCTGGATGAGGAGACTACTAGAGGATATGACGTATGAGTGGACAACAATACAAAGAAAATATAAAGGAAATTCAACAAAAATTCACTTTTCTAGAATTATGAAAGAGCAGTGGACCAACCGCTTTCAGAAAGCAGGGGGAATAATTGCTACCCTTAACATATGTCAATATCAAGTTGATGGAATTTGTAATTTTCATGAAAAATGGATTTTTGTAGTATTTTCTTTATATTTTCTTAATATTGTTGTCCACTCATACGTCATAACCTCTAGTAGTCTCCTCATCCAGCGGTTCCAACACCAAAACTTTAAAAATTCATAACTTTTGCATCGATTGTCCTATTTTCTTCAAACTTTCACTGATGTGTTCTACTAATGTTGCTGCTTTCACTCAATCCACATTGTTCTTGGGGTTTATCTTCCCTTTAAAGGGAAATATCTAACAAACAGAGGCTTATTTCTGTTACAGTAATAGATTTCAGAATCCCCCAGCTATGTATAAACGTGTATGACTCTCCTGAAATAGGGAGCCTAACGTCCTCTGACTATCATTCTAGATTATTAAGCAAACAGTGAAAGCTGGGGGATTCTGAAATTTGTTGCAGAAATAAAACTTTCTTTGTCAGATATATGTATATATATATATACATATATATATATATGTTTTCTTGTATCGTATGGTTAAAGATGAGGAAGGAACAGAATTTTGAGAATGGAAAACTAGTCTATGCAACAGTTTATGGGTTTCTTTCATGATGCATGGTCATTTACACACACACACACACACATACACATACATGCATATATATATATATATATATATATATATATACGTACATACACAAAAATATATACGTATATATAGATGTAGGGATGCGGTCCTTGATTCACAGGTATTTTAATTTTTCCATTTGTCTTACATCAAAGAAAAGGCTTGTTATTACAATCTGCTGTAATATATTTGCCACATTTCTTTGTGCACAGTATAATCATGGAAAGCAAATCTTCATGATAATGATTATATATATATATATATGGGTGAGAATTTTTAACGATGTACAATTGCCAATTTTCGTACCTTATGACATTCTTTCCCTTAGAACACGCCAGGATGATCTAAGAAACCAGATTTTTTCATGTCATCTCAAAGACTGGTAAATTTCCTTTCAGGAAATATATGGTTTGGTTGTTTTTTGCCTGATATTTTTCATTTCACAAGGACTTAAAGCGTAAAAATACGGTAAAAACGCTATTTTCACAATAATTTTTGTTTTTCAAACTAATGATGTGCATTTTTAATGGTACGTGGCATCTAATATCTGACCATGTTCTGGATCTGACATATCATGGGTATGTACCACAAAATTATAAGAACTTTATGAGCACGCATAAAATTACAGAGAACAATTAAAATATCAAAGTCCTAAACAGACGAACGTCCGTGATGCTTTTATTTCTATCGCTGCTGCAAATTCTACTTTGTTGTCCCAACTGTAACGTATACAAAAATTTGGTGTTCTACCTAATGAACATATCCTGCAAAAATTGTACGTCTGCTGGCTGTACATGGGACGTAATATTCTTTTATGCCAAATTATACTCAGTTTTCGTCACGGACGTGCTTCCACTATTTTCTAATAAAGATCGTAGCCCATGAAACGTTATTGGCGATATTGTTCTGAGTCGTAATCAACTAAGATCTAGCAACACGATAATATGTTTGTTTTGAGTTTCTGTCCATCCTTTGTCAAATAGGAACCGAAATTATATTTTTAGACGAACCTCCAAGAAAAAAAGAACGTCCATGATGATTAAAACGTTTTCGAGTGGGACACCATCCTGCTTTGATGGCGAAGGTGCATTTTACCTTTGGCTCTCTAGCCGAGGAGCTGCATGCCATTTTTGGAGCGGACTGAGGTTCGTCCGCAGTTTTTGGACCATGCAATTCACCAAAAACCAAGCAAATGATTAATATTTTGTCTGAAAATTCACCTCCTGATCCCCCTCTGAGCAATACATATTTTGTAAGGATGTCAAATTTCGTATAATTTGCATTGACAATACCTTTTCAAATTTTTGAAAGAGTTAGGAAGGCTAGGTACTCTCTGCCGATTAGTTATCCGTCCTGGAACATGACCCTAGTAGTAGAACGAACGTCCGTGATAATTCCAGAGAACGTCCGTGACGTATGCAATCCCTCCGATAGGGATAACTTGTCCCGAAAGTGTCCTGTATTCTTTAAAACTTTTGGCTCGAATAGTGACAAATAAAGTTTTACAAAGTAGAAAATGAGTTTAGAGCAGTAGTTTCAGAATTTTTAAGGCATTATGTGATCATGATGAACAAACAATTGAAAATCTACTCACAATTTTACGCTTGTTTTCCCTCTAATTATACAAAAAACAGCTAAACACTTAAAACAAAGTTATAGGAAAATGGAATTTTGCGTAATCTGTAATTTCTGTGCGTTTAAATTTCTTTCTAATGAGGTTCTGGAGACAATTTGTACTGTTACAGGTTCTGAAAGTTTCGCTCACGGACGTTCTGTCCGAGAAAGGAAATTTCTGACAATTACAAATATATCACTGCACATAAGATTAAAGGACAAGTTCACCTTCATAAACATAAGGATTGAGAAAATGCAACAATATTAGTAGAACACATCAGTGAAAGTTTGAGGAAAATTGGACAATCGATGCAAAAGTTATGAATTTTTTAAATTTTTGTGTTGGAACCGCTGGATGAGGAGACTACTACAGCTTGTGAGTCATATGCGTACAACAGTATAAAGAAAATATAAAAGAAAATTCAACATATTTTCACCTTTTTCGCATAATAAAAGAGCAATTGACTTGCCTCTTTCTAAAGGCAGGGGGAATAATATTACCCATAACATTTATCGGTAACGAGTCAGGGGAATGTGTACTTTTTTCAAAAGATGGAATTATGTGAAATTCTCTTTATATTTTCCTTATATTGTTGTACGCATGTGACATCTAAGTTATTCATACACTGCAGTAGTCTTCTCATCCAGCGGGTACTGCACAAAAACTTCAAAAATTCATAACTTTTGAACGGATTGTCTGATTTTCCTCAAACTTTCAATGATGTGTTCTACTAATATTGCTACATTCTCTCAATCCTTATGTTTATGAAGGTGAACTTGTCCTTTAATGTTAGTTGAAAATATTACCAAATCACCGAGCCGCTCATACCCGAAAGTGAATAGCGTTCAGCATTCAATTTACCTGTAATAACAAACGGAAAACTTTTTTTTCACGGATGTTCGTTGGTTGAATAAGTCAGTGGATTACATAGTAGGAGAAAGAGGATCAGTGCCACTTTTTAGTGACAGGTGCTCTAAGTGTTTATCTTTTGAGTATGGTAGCTGCCGTCTCAAACAGAACACATCCAGTTTTGGTCTCCATAACGGACGTTCGCTGTAATTGTCATGATATTAAATGCCTTCATTCATTCTTATTTTTCTTTTCAGGACAATTTTTCTCTCATTCCCTTAATAGCCTGATCATGCTGCGACCAAACAGAGAACAAAAACAAAACAAAACAAACCAAAACAAATCCGAAAACTGCTAAGCAATCACATTCAGGATAATGACTGAAGAAGTCCGTAATAAGCATGTGTTGAATAAGAAACGGACATGTTTCAAAAGGACGTGGAAGCAGTTGCATGAAAATGACTGAGAAACAGAGAAGGGATCGAGCTCCAACACACAGAGAAAAGAATTGCCAGTGCACTCCCGCTATACCAAATTCCTCTGGAGAAGTTTTTGTTTGTTTGTTTATGTTTTTTATTCATCGAAATGCCGTCACAAGCGAACAGAAATCATGCAGTATACAATTATTGTCTGATGAAAACACACAAATCCTCCGCTTATCGTCACATGGTGTTGTTTTATACTCATCAATGAAAAGCAATATTCATTTGTATTTTTTTCCAAGATTTTTTTTTCATTTTACATTTAAGACACAGAGAGATCGTCAATTTGTTTGTGCTTTTGTGCTTACTTTGAAAACACATGTTTAAAAAAGTAATGATTAAGAATAGGTTTAAGGTTGCACTTTGATACGTTCGCTCTTCCAAAGATTCGTTACTCCGATGTCCAAAGGTTTGTTATTCCAAAATGAAAAAAAAAAAGAAATTGTAGTTAATTCAGGAGGTTTGTTATTACAAATGTTCTTCGAAAAATAGATATTAAGGATCATTATTTTTAGGTCCGTTCTTCTAAAAAGTGGAATGGGCCTGATATTCGTTTAGGTGAAAACGGTTATTATGAGGTTTTGAAATTGGAGGATTTTAGTTGTTAACTTGTTTCTCCACATTTGGATAAGCGAAAATAACTTTTCATGTTCCAATTAATAAGCCTTTCGGTTAACCTTCGGAGATTCCTATCATTTACCGAATAAAAAAGCTTCATAATTATACGAACTCTATCAATTTTCGTATTGACAAACTGTATGAATAACGAGCCTCCGAAATGACGCGCTACAAAAGGTTTGTTATAACAAACCTTATTGTATAATATCGAAGTCACAAACATCTATCCAAGTTATATGGACTTTTTGTGTCTTGTTATGATGAAACTTCGCAGTATCGAACCTATTATCATTTCTGACTAATATAATAACACAAATTCTCCTCTGCAACAGTGTGTAACACAAGGAGCAAACACAGAGGGATTTCTTCCCAACGTATTCGTTTGCCCTCCCCAGCTAAACTTCGTATTTCTATAACGGAGCACATTTCTTTTTTTTTTTCTATATTAATTCTTTGTCATAATTATAGCTGTGACCATGTTCGTTATATAAAAAGCAAATTTTGCATTGTAGACTTTATATAACAAGTTTAGGACCTGAATATTTACTTCATGATAACGAAATTTTGACAAATATATTCGTTCTCAAGGATGGACTACGTCACTGAGATAACACGTACGTTTGTACGTTCATTTACGAGAGATGGAAAAATTGTTTTCTTTGATTCCTCAGTATGAGAAGATAAACAAGCTTATATAATTGAGAATTGGTAATATCTATTTAGGATTTTGCAGAGGAGTTTGTTCTCGACATGAAATTGCTGTTTGTTGTGAGTAGAATGCGTTTCCAACTCAAGAGAGCTGCATTGTTCAATATCTTGTTTGTTCCGAACGTCCGTGAGCTACACGCGAACCTCCGTGATGAAAACTATACTATGTTTGTTGGGTTATAGAGACTGCCCAGATGAGAAACATCTTAAAAAGGTATATTATTATTTGGGAGTGAGGATTAAAGTATGGGATAGTGAAATAAGAGGTGAAAATATTGAGTTTCTGTAAAATGCGCGTAAAGTTAAGAAAGTGTTTAGCGGAAGAGCAATATTTCCACAGAAATGACGAATTTAGTTAAATCAGCAGTTGTCTACCATTACGTACAGGTTAAGAGTACAAGCTTAATATTCTGCATTCACGTACACATGTCCCTTAAGATATTTCGTTAGGATTTTGAACTGAATCAGATCTTTGGAAACTATGTTAAATGGTATTCAAATGTATGTGCAGTACTATTCCTCACGGACGTTCTCTGCTCTGGACATGGTAAACTTCAGCGGTGAATAAAAACTTGTTCCTCTGGGAAAATCCTAGTATAATTGGGTTCATATTAAAGCTTGAGTTATACCCTTTCAGGTAAGATGAATGATTTGGAGAATTTCCTACTTTTTAAATTTTGCCTTGTTTTGGCTCAATTGTACATCGTTCAAAATTCTGACCCATATATATATAGTGTGAGAGATATGTATATATATATATATATATATATATATATATAAATGTATCATCAAAAACAAAACTGACACCAAGCTCATGTTGTATTCACCAACAGTTTATTTGGGCACACAAATTTTCGAGCGATTCGCTCTTTCTCAAATATGATACGTGTATTGCTCAAGAAACAGAACAGTAAATAAAGTCAGTACATTTCTCAATTCTTCATCATTCTCCAAAACAGCACATCACAGAAAACTCACTTCTCTTCATATTCTTCTCTTAAGCAGTATTAAAAAAAAATATGTAGAGCCTCTTCAGGTATTCACAGGGTATTGAGTAATATAGATAATGTACCAGTAATTGCATTGAACAGATGTAATGTTAAAACAAAACTTTTCACTAGCATGCAATACTCATGCCTTTTTAAAATTTTGTTTTGACTGATGATATCAATCTTGGGATGAATAGAACAAATATTTACTCAAAATGATTATGATATTACTGTCTTGTTTAAATATTCAGGATTTGTCATTTCTGCACATTGTATACAATATATGGTCAGTTTCCTCTTTTATTTTTTCCTCTTTTTTGTATTCTCAAATAAAGTCTTATTTCTTTTTTTTTCAATTACTCACAAATCATAAAATCTCGCAGAAACTTAGGAAATTAATTTCTGTTTTTTGAAGAATAGTATGACATGATATAATGTTTTATTGTACACCAGTTCTTCATTTCCAACATGCATTTTTTGTCAGAAACTTTTGGAAATACACATAAGTGATTGTAATCATGCATTACACACAACATGAATAAATACATATATTTTTGTTTGAACAGAAGCAAAGGCAAGGGAAGGAAAATACTAGTTGTTGACTGAAAAACAAAAGCAGCCCATCTTGGGAAATTGCTTGGTGTAAATGGTCACCTAAAATGTTAACATAGCACATTAATACAGTCAAACTTCTTTAGCGGCCACCCAAGGGAATTGAAAAAAAAGGTGGCCATCATGGACAGGTGACCACTATAGACAGGGTCTGTACAATGGCTTTTCTTTTGGGGAGGAATTTTGTTTCCTTTTTTTAAAATTCTTTGCATACAGCAGGTGTCGCTAAGGCAACTTTGACTGTATATACCTCATGTTGATAATGGAGAAAAAGAAGATATTGCCTTGGGAACAGAGCTGTTGAATTGATTAATGAACATCATATTATGTTCAACCTGTCAAGTAAAATCAAAGGAAGGCATAAATGAATACAAGAACAATATTGGATAAAACATTTTTGAGAAATCGTAAACTTCCTGTAATTTGTAATGTAGATACAGTCTTAATGTGTGTACATTGAAATTATTGACCATGCTAAAAGGGGGTCCTTTGCAAATTTCTACTTTTTCAAACTTTGCTGAAGAGCTTGTATCTCCCCTACAATCATTGCAAGGAGTATGCAGACAACAGGTATCAGTATCAGTAGTCCAGCTACGATCATGTAACTGAACTTGTTACTTCTGCAACATGGATCTCCATGGGGCTCTGTAAATACTTCCCCAGTGACTGGCTCTGTAAAAACATCCAGCAAATCTTGCAGGTGAAAACTGTTGCTCTGGGTAGGATCCTCTTCATCATGAAACAAGTCTGGAGTTGCAGGTTCCCATTGGAAGTCATCGCAGGTACTCATGACCTTTTTGCTCTCAAATGATGACGAGCAACAGGAGATGGGTAGGGTAACCTTCATCCAAATCTTTTGCTGGAGGACAGAGCTGTTTGACACTGGGATTGTCCAAGGAGGAAGCTGTTCACCATTTTGGTAGCAGCTGATGAATCCTGGCTGGGTTCCCAGAGGGGCCCTACAGACCAGGATGGCCCATATTTCCCCCATGCCAAGGTGAATGTGGTTATCAGGGTACTCAAGGCTGCATGATGTCTTCCCAGGTGGATATTCAACAAATAAATACATCTGTTTTACTTCTGTTCTAGGATGTTCACCCTCTGTGAAAGCTTTGCAGACAAATATGTCTTTATCTTCTCTTGATACATTGTGAATTTTGATATGCACAGACAGTATGTGGGACAATTCAATGGAAGTTTCCACGCGAAACCTCTCAAATTGACTTCTACTTAGTCCAGCTTCATTCAGTTGTCCATTTGCATAAAAAGGCTGCTTGTCCCCAATGCTCACTTGAATTTGAACATTGTCATCATTGCGGAATGTGAATCTCAATTCAGCGGGGTCTCCCTCGATAAACCTTGTAGTTGAACTTGATGAGTATGTAGGCGATGCTACAAGCAAGGTGAAAGTTAGCAACACTGAAATCTCCATTTTCCTTCCTGTCATGTTGCTGTTCAGTTTGACATGCTGGCATATGCAGGGAATTGATTCATATACTAGGAGTTCTAAGAACTAAGAACCAGATAGGAAGGAATGTAGCTTGAAGGAGAATTGATGTGTCACATGGGTATTCAAAAGCTACTTTGGTACAGCTACAGTTTCAACAATTCCACTTTGATGCTATGCACAGTGCTACTATTGCAAACAGATTGAGAAATTAGAGTTTGGAACATGTTGCAGCATCTTGCACTGAACTGAGGAGCCCTTAATCTCTCTGGAACACTAGAAAATAAACCATCAGTCATGGAGATCAGGGTTGAGTCTGTTGCACTGAGGTGTAGCCAATGGAATAGGCTTGGTTTAAGTTCTGGTGCAGTGATTTCTGGAGTCTTTGGAAATGATGTTATGTCCAAGAATATGCATCAGGAGAACATCCACCTCAGCTGATGCTCAGGAATGCGCTGGGTTGAAGAGCTGAGGTGTCAATATCTGAAAACAGTGTGATTTAAGGAAGAAATGTATATGTTTTGAATGTAATTGTAGTAAAGTAATTAACTGTTTTAATCAACTGTATTACCAAGCCTTTGGCGCAATGGTATTTCAGCTTATCTTTATAGTATTATCTTTATAGTATTTTTGTGTATATTCACTGCATTAGCAATTCTAATACCCATCCTTTCTATTCAGAGCAAATAAAAAGCAAGTTGCAAGTTTCACATAAACATACAAACCTGTACAATGTATTGTTTTTATGAGAACAATTTTGACATGAATGACATTCTCAGGGGAATTTCTCCTCTTTGTTTTCCTCAGTTTTTAGACATTGCGCTACCAAAACTCTTTTCTTTCTTTTTTTACTAGGAGAGGATATTGGTCACAATCAAGGCCTGCAAGCATGGTAGGAGAAACAGTCTTTCTTTTTATTTTGCCATAGTAGACCCAAAAGGACTACGTTTATCTCTGTTAAAAATCAATAATTTTGGTACAAAATCACCCAAAGTTTACTCTTTTAATCTGTCTGAATCAAGAGCAGCACACAAAATTATAAGCGGAAAAATGATATTGCAAAAGAACCAAACACGGTTCCTTTTAGTGCACCATAGCAAACAAAAAAACAAAAACAAAAAACATTAAAAAACAAGAACAGACAGTTGCGGTTACCGTGCTTGGTGTGCTGAGGCCTTTAAACTCAGCTGATGATGTGGTCATAGCATTATTCTGATAGATCATCACTCGGTATTAGACCCACCGGCCTACTAAAATCTCATAAGTAGGGCCTACATGAATATTTATCTAAAGTAAAAGGAAACCCAAACCCAAAGAGAAATGTGCATGAATGAAATCAGCAACATTATTAGAACATATCACTGAAAGTTTTAGGAAAATCAGACAATCGATGCAAAAGTTATGAATTTTTAAAGTTTTGGTGTTGGAAATGCTGATGAGGATAATACAAGTGGTTATGGCATCTTGTGTGGACAACAATATAGAGAAAGTATACAGGGATTTCCACAAAAAAAAAAAAAAAAAAAAAAAAAATCATTTTTCATGAAAATTACACATTCCATCAACGTGATACTGACAAACAGTTGTATGTTAAGGGTAGCAAGTATTCCCCCTGCTTTCTGAAAGAGGTTAGTCAAGTGCTCTTTCACGATGCTAGAAAAATCAATTTTTTGTGGAATTTTTTTCATATTTTCCCTATTCTGTTGTCCACACATACATTGTTCTTTGGGTTTGGGTTCTACAAGTATAAGTTAGTTTTCTGAGTAAGGCATTTTATCTTGTTAAAACAAATTTCAGACCATTTCTGCAGTAGATTTTCCTAAATCAAGTGGGATAACCTACACTCTTTAGAAGATGTAAAGTCTGCAAGGCTCTTAACTGAGTGAGGACAGACTGATTTTGCAACAACACACATTTCTCATAGACACTTACCCGAGTGTACTCGGGACTCATCTTCAACGGTTTGTACCATAGTTTGAAAATAGACGTTTGGTGACTTTTTCACGCTTCCACTGTGACATACTTACAAATCATGATAATGAATAATTGAGGTTATGAAGTGATTTTTAAGTTCTTCAGCATAAAAGTGTGACCTTTCATTCAGACTCTAAAATATGTGCTTTTGGATTACAAATAGGAATTTAAGAGAGAATGCAGCCATTATTAGTTTGTGTGATCATCAATCAGTCATCTCAGAAAAAACAAAATCTATTCTATTATGCTGATATGGATTATGTCCTCTTAGATTATTAGTGACTACATGGCAGATGTAGGATTTCTGTACAATGATTGACTTTCCCAGTATGGTTGCTCCAATAACGTATACTGTTTTGTTTGTCATAAGAACTACAAGACATAGTAAAGAAAGCATGAAGGTAAAAGAAATGGACTCTACAAATGACCAGTCCAGAAGCCATATCGCTGAACCTTTTTGGTTTCCATTTTGAGATTTCAAACTTACAGAAACTTTGATATCAACTTATATGTAGAATGATCTATGGTGAATGCAACTTACCAAGTGGAAAATGATCTCATCAGGCCAGAAATCCTGTGAAAAATGGATTCCATCTGGCAGATTTGAACCAGACTTTTGTCAACTATCTGACATTTACCGACAGTGTAGAGTTTTCTGATGCTCGGTGACAACACCATACACCTGAGCCATTGTAATTCTGCCAACTTCTAATCAAAGTTGTTGATAGAACATCAAGCGGTACCCTTCTATGGTAGTGTGCCACTTGTTAACTTTTTTTTTTCATGTGACTTGTGTTCTTACTGTCACGTTGATGGTACTGTGGCACAGATTTTTTCCCCCCTAAAGATATCTGATATCAAGTTTATGGTTAATGTGGATCATCTATTTACAATATATCAATCATTAACTAGAGTCATATCTTTGCGATGTGATCGGCGGGAAACTGATTTTTGAAGAAGTACTTTGGACCAGTCTTTGCTGGTACTATATTATATTTTTTTTTTATTGCTTCATTATCATTTTATGTGATAATGTGCTCATTTAGATATCTATATCTCTGGTGATGATGTGCTTTTAGGAGGTCCTTGTTTTCAACCCCTATGTATATCTTGGTCTTGCTAAAAATCCATTGGCCATAATCCTGTCTTCGTCATGTGATTGATGAGAAAGCAAATCAAACAAGGTTATCAAGACCGTTGAATATGCATAATATTAAGACCTCTGCCATGTACCTCTCAAGAAACAAGTGTGTTTTCAAAATGTGTTGAAGGTTTATCTATTGTGACTGGGTGCATGCCTTGGAATTGCAATTACAGCATAGCAGCATGGCTGTAGATTCTGCTGGCAGTGTAATCATATTATTTTGGAGAAAATTCTTCAGCCCTTAGGTCCTGTAAGTTAATTTTATTCTACAGAAAGAAAGAAAAAAAAAGTGAAAAGAACGTTTTTTTTTGAAATGGTGGCAATGTCACAGACAACATGCTTTCATTTGTGAAAGTGCAAGTATGTTGTCTAATAGTAGATTACTGATTTGACCATTCATTAGCCAATCACATAAGCAGGATTTTCTGGCTGAGTGTGTTTAGCTGCAAAATTGCCTACTTTTAGTCACATGTCTGTTTTTATACTAGGATGATCTGGGTAAAAGGAATAATAGTGCCACACCTTAGAGGAGCCATCCTGTGTAAAAGTTTTTTGTCCTTCCACCTGTGACAACATTGACACAATTGTAGCTGTTTTGTGTTCTTCTTTTTGGAAATTCGCATCAATAAAGTATGATCTTGGGTCACATTGATTTAATTTTCCTTCTCTTCCAGTTTGTTGATCTCCAACTATTACTATGCTGCCTTTCAAAATCAATTCTTTCTTTACTTGTGTTTCTATAGTTACGTTCAGACGGCAGGCCCTAACCTCGAGGTTAGGAAACCTCGAGGTTTAGCTCTTGCCCCCTAACTACGACGTGTGTCCACACGACGAATCTTAACCTCGAGGTTACGAAACCTCGAGGTTAAGCTTCTGCCCCCCGCCCCCCCCCCCCCCCCCCCCCCCCCCCCCCGTAACTACGAGTAGGTCCCACTCGATGTTAAAACCACAAAACCAGACGTTTCAGCCACACTGCTAACAAGGCGTCTATTTATTCTGTAGTCCAACCCTGTCGGACTCGCTTACAGGTACTCTTTTTCTGTCATGGTATGCAGAGATAGCACTGCACTGATGACTTTATGCCTTTATGAAGATATTCGTCGAAAACATTTTTTTTTTTTAGCATCGGAGAAGAATATAGAATACAGTAGCAAGTTCGATGTGTTCAGTTTCAGAGATCAAGCGCATGGGAAGAAAAGATGATGTTGTTGTGTCGTGCGTCATAGGTTTTTCACGTGTAGTGTATTTGTGGTGTACGTTTGGGAGGTTGACCCGGAAGCAGAGGGAAATTGTGGGGGCTGGAGTTTACGGCGAGGTCACTCTTAACTTCGAGTTCGTTGTTTTTTGTGTCCACACGGTGCTTAACTACGAGTGGGGACCCCCCGCGGCTCGTGGTTAGAGCGCTAACCATAAGATTTCTCGTGGCTCGAAACATCGAGCAAACCTCGAGGTTTGCTAACTACGAGTGCGTCTTCACGGTCCCTAACTACAACCTCTAACCTCGAAGTTTCCTAACTTCGAGGTTAAGGGCTCCCGTCTGAACGTAACCATTATATTACTCTGTGCTTTAGTATTGAAAAGTTTGTTGCTCCTGAAAATTCAATAATGTATTCTAATCAGGAAGGGGGATTAATTGCAACTAAATAAAAAAAACATGATGTGCTTTAACTAGGAAGGGGGATTTACATTATTTTGTCGGCAATGTGTGCATGTGTAGTACAGTGACAGTTAACCTATAGGGGAAAAGCTGATTTTGCTATGACACACTCACATTTCTCATCTAGACACCTGCCCAAGTGTACTTAAGACTTTTCTTGAAGAGGTTAATGATTGAAAGTAAAAATGGAAAAATCATTTCATTGTGTGATTTGGGATAAATATGATTTCCAAGGGATAAAGTGAGTAAGGTCCAATGTAAGGCAAAGATAAAATATACTAAAGCCTGATGATGAAAGTCAAGAAATAGAAAAAAGAATACATTCAATGAAGAAGAATATTCTGTACGTAATATATCTATGAAATGTGATATGTACATTTTAGGGATACGTGATACACATTTAGTGATCTGAAATGAATATAGCTACTATATCATGCTTATAGTCACTTTAATTGCTTAGTTTGTATAATGTGTTCCTATAATTACTGGAGATCCCTAACAGAATGTTATGATGATATTAAAAAAAATGCATGCATTGTTGTATCATTCAGTATTTTTTTATGTACCAGAACATGACATCATCTCTCTTGTATGTTTCCTTGCAGCCATTAAGATCTCAAAGCTTCAGTAATCTCTTCTTTAGCTCTTTATGTGTCACGTTTGCACTCCTGGCAATGTCCAGGGTATGTCAAGTTTGCATTTTGCTATTATGCACAAAGCCACCAAAGCCTATCAATAAATTGCTGAATGTCAAAGTGAAATGAAAGCTTCACTTCTGATTCCATCCCTCTCACAGTGTCTTGCATAGTGTAGTGATTGAATATCAAGTTGTGTTCTGTATGATATATATATTTTTATAACGATGGCTGGGTTTTTTTCTCTCTCTCTTTTTAGATTTACTACATGCTTCTCTGAAAGTTGAACTTACGTTTTTGTTGAAAATGTAGTTTGCGCTTGTTTTGCTAAAGAAAAGTTGTTTGAAGATGTACATAGCGATTAAGGCTGATCTCGGTAGATTTTTGTGTTTGCTGGCCCCACTCGAGTGGCCTTTTTTGTGTACAACAAAGGATTTTGTGAGCCTATCAGCACACGCTCTATTCATGCCTCTCGCCCAATTAATATTTCCTTTGTTCTACAGAACATTTAGTTGACCGTGGAAAGTTGGTACATATACATATACATGGTACATATAATGCAGGGTGGTGACCTCACCTCCCTGGTACATGTGCTACTTGACTGCACAGGTGGATTAAGAATCTGTCTGTTCTCTGTTGACCTGCCAAAAAGAATCTTGTTGGGGTGCATTGAATGTGGTTGGAGAATTGTGGGAGGAACGGGTTAATGATCTCAGTCTGTGAAGCATGATAGAAAATCATTTGGGTTTTTTCACTCTGTATTGAGTTGATTTGTGTACTTACTTACATTGTACACACTGGTACTCATTTTAGCAATCTTTTTGAAAGTTTTTTTGAAAGAATGATTTGTAAATACTGTATATATTTTGTTTTTAATTCTGTTTGTTTGTTTGATTGCTAACAAATGTAAATATTGTCTGTTTTAAAGTGAAAGTTTAAGTATACTGTATACAGGGCTTCCTTGAAAAGGAATGTCCCTATTAAAATGGTGTGAATGAATGAATAGATAGATAAATAAATTAATAAGTACTGTATCTACTGGTCATTTTATAGAATTATAATCATAAATTTTTCATTGAGTTAAAGTCATAGCAAAGTTTTGAATTTTCTTAACAATTTTGCTTATTCCATATCGAGCGTAACAAAAGTCTGTGGAAAGGTACATGGACCTGAAAAAAAAAGAAATATTTTCCCAAAGTATGCTTGCATTGCAGTCTCAAAATGATGTAGCACAAAGGCAATTGGTGCATAAAGATTTTTTTTTTTAATTGTGTAGAGTGAATTCTCGTTTTACTGATTTCCTCAGGACCAGCAGATATTTTTTTTCATAATATCAAGATTTTGTTATAACCAAATTGATAAACAATAAAAAAAAACATTAAACAGTAAACATTGTGGCCTAAATTTTATTTGGTTATAACTGTGTTCATTATATCAGAAGTGCATAGCACTTACCAGCTTTATGTTTTATGAATTTAGAGCTGGGTCACTCTACACAGAGGGAAAAATCAAGGAAATGCCAGTTGGACCGTTGGTTTGAGATTTAATATCCTGTAATTGTCAACATCTTGCATTATTATGTACTGGAAAAAAATGAAAACAAAACAAACAAACATACATACATACATACATACATACAGTAAAGCAGAAACACAAGGATAAAGACATTCATATCAAACAAAAGAAACCTAAAGTCACCACTACCTTGCAATACACATACTGTTGGAGGTCTGATGTTATGAAAATACCAGCAATTGATGTTGTGAAGCTCCTATTCTTTTTAAATATCTTTACAGAATACAGTCCTCTGTGTGTGTGTATGTGGGTAATTCCATGAAGTTGGGGCAGTGTCCATGTAGCATCGTGATATTTGAAAAATACATTTCAGCATAACTCAATATTAATTATGCTATACATTTATAGTTTGTAGGCTTTACATTTGCATTGAGGCCACACATTTTCTTGGAGACTTTGTGCCATTCAGACTCAATTTTGATGAAGTTATTAAACAATATGTAACGGTGTCCTGTAGCATCGTGACGTGTCCATGTAGCATCGTGATATTTTGAAATTTGGTCTTAAGAGACAAATTATGGCAATTAGCTTGACTAAAATTTGATGCAATATGCATATTTACTAGATTAGTCAGATAGCTAAATATCTCAAATTTCCTGTACACAGTTTTCATTTTAAAAGAAAATTACAAAATGTGTCACGATGCTACGCGGTGTCCTTTTTTGTTACATTTGGTGGACACCGCGTAGCATAGTGACACATTTTGTAATTTTCTTGTAAAAGTAAGACTGTGGAAAGGAGAGTAAAGATATTTAGCTATCTGACTAATCGAGTAATTATGCATATTACATCAAATTTTGGTCAAGCTAATTGCATTAATTTGTCTTTTAGGACCAGATTTTAACTATCACGATGCTACATGGACACGTCACGATGCTACAGGACACCGTTACATTTTTTTAAAATAACTTCATCAAAATTGAGTCTGAATGGCACAAGATTTCCAGGAAAATGTATGGTCTCAATACAAATGTAAAGCCTATAAACAATATATGTATAGCATAATTAGTATTGAGTTATGCTAAAATGTAACACTTTGTGCCCCAACTTCATGGAATTACCCACTTGTACCTTTAAAAACTTGGAAATATCACTTACTTCAATACTCACTTGCATGCAGTTCATTTTACATTGGTTTGTATTTCACTTCTTGTTTTTTTTTTTCTCTCTCTCTCTCTCTCTCTCTCTTGCCTTCTCTTATCTCTCTTACAAATAGTTGACTTCAAGACAAGCACTCATACTTTAACATGTAAAATGCATTTTATTGAGTTTATCATCAGCTGCTCTTTTTTTTTACATTTATAGTCAGTGTGGTTTCTTTATTTTTAAACTACAAACATTGAATAAAACATCATTTCAATCAAACAAATAGAAAAAAATATGAGGTACATGAAGTAGCAATCATTTGAAAAAAAATAAAACAAATTAACCTCCCATGTATTAGTACGAGTACAAGATGAGAATATTCATATCAAATGAAACCGAGTAAATATGAAAGAAAAAGTGAAATGTGAAAAGAAACAAAGGCAATGTTTTAAACTATGCATACAAACAATGGTGTAAGTGACTTTGTTGTGTTTTTTTTTACGACATGAATTCCACTTTAACAGTTCAAGCAGTTATTTCAGCATGTTTAACATCTTTGCTTCTAATGAAAGATTTAAAGGCGAGATACATTCTTCCTGTCTCACTCAGGCAAATATGTTTCAATTCTATTTATTTCTGCTACAAAACTATGGTTAAAACAATACATTCATGAACAATAGCTAAAAAAAAACTTGAACAGGAGCAAGAAAGTTAACAAGACATTGAAAATGCTGAAAAGGGGTGTACTATGAAACATCACAGCTTGTGAAACACAAATTGTCTTAGCACGATATTTCTGAAACTCTGCAAAAAAGATCAATGAAAATGCAGTTTCAAGGGAAAGGGGAAAAAATTAGAAGACAAGTTCACCTTGATGTACATGTGGATTGAGTGAATGCAGCAGTATCAGTAGAACACATCAGTGAATGTTTGACGAAAATCAGACAATCTGTTTAAAACTTATGAATTTTTGAAGTCTCTGCACAGTCACTGCTAGATTAGAAGACTGCTGTAGTTTATGATGCCCATTCATAGCATGATATAAGGCAAATATAAAGAGAATTCCACAAAATTTCATTATTTGATAAAAAATGTATACATTCCCTCAGCTTGTTACTAAATCATATATGATATGTATCATTACCCCTGCCATCTGAAAGATACAAGTCAAGTGCTCTTTGGTTATACAAGGTAAGTGAAAATGTGACCGGCGACAACGGTTTCAGGCAAAAGTCAGGAATTTTGAAAATTCTTTTTTTCATTGAATCACATTGCCCATTTCCTAAGCTTTACATTGATATAAAACACTTGTATTCTCCGGTACTGTAAGTGGTTATATAAAGCGAAATATAATGCACTTTTTGATTTGTGAGGCTTACAAAATTGCGAGAAAATGGTCTCTGAAGATTCCCCTCATGCTCGAAGACAATGCCCATTATAAAATGGGTTCAAGAATGTAGCCAATTGGAAGCGCTGAAATGAGTCACGTGTCCATGCATTAATTTCTCACTAACATGCACGGCCTGACATCACAATGTTTACACTAGCAGTGCACACTCAATCAGTTGTTACAAGTGCGTCACGCGCTACTATATGCGCTGTCAATCCTGTAAACAACTTTTAGTTCGGGCTGCCGGCCTTTCTTGTGCATAACATGTGGCGTACGTATACTTTTATACGTACAGTACTTATATGTGCGGGATTTCCGAGTGCGATGTGCGTAAATGTTTGGGACGAACATCTTCGGACATCTTGACTCTTGAGCGAGTGCTACATGTAGCTGACTGGTATTGACCCACAAAGGTATGTGAAAAATGCTGTTAGTTTTCGACCCATTTTATAAAACAAATGATGCACAGGATTATTTCATGGCGTTAGTTAAGGTGCGGAGCACTCTCGAGTATTGACAATGGTGCAACATGCACTATTGTCAATACAGTCAGACCATTATGTTATGTTACTCCCGCACGCAGTGCGCACGGGGCTGCTTCGTGCGGCTGCGTGCAGGTTCGTGCGATCTCGCACGGGAGCGTATGGCTCCGTGCGCCCCTGTACGCACCCGTGCGTAGTCGTGCACCTCCGTGCGGATCTGCACGCCCCCGTGCAGATCCGCACGCCTGCGTGCGAATCTGTACGCCCGCGTGCGGATCCATACTCCCTCGCACGGGCCCGTGCGAGTGTGGCGCACGGACCCGTGCAGCTCTGCCGCACGGACCCGTGCGGCTTTGGGGTGCGATTTCGCACGGCCCCGTGCCGCCAGTGCTTGGTTCCCGCATGATCCCATCCGCATAATGCCAACCTCCCTGGTTCCCGCAGTGCTTACATGGTACATGTACAGTACGTGTGTGTTATCAGGCGTGTACCGCGTGCCAGTCCATGCGCCATTCCCCTCGGCATAATTATGAAATGAGACGATTCCCGACAATACCAGTGCGTACAAGGGTTGTTATTTGCGCATTGCCAGTCAGTTGGCAAGCCAAAAACCCCGTCTAGAATATCCAAGTTCTCGCACGCGTGACCACGAGTTGACCCCGCAGAAAATGATCAGTGAATTACGTTTTCACATGATTTTTTTTTTTTTTTATTTGACAGGTTAAGGTTAGAACCTGAATGCAATACTGTTCAAATTTTCCACGAACGACATGAAAGACCATCAACTTCGTGCATGGCTAATACATTGTATTCATTACCGATGTACCGGCACCGGAAATTATGGGTTCACGTACTCGTCTAAAATTCTCCCACAAGTCTTCTTTTTCATCGTAGGGCACCAACGAACGTATATAGTAACATGTAAACGGAAGATTATGTAAGATGATACCTACAAGGTGTGACGTGCGTGATGATTAGATGGGTCAACAGCCAGCTGAAATCATAGGGATATCGGGATATCATGCCTTTACTCTGCACGAAATCGCGAAAATATCGTACTGTCCCACATATAGAAATTGACGTTTTCTGGATGCCCTTGTTTGTGTGTTATGAGCGACCCCAGCGTAACTGACATGGTCAGTTATAAGCGTCTACTAGCTGTGATATACTGTACTTGTGTCTGTCGTTGGGCATTATGTACAAGTAGCCTACTGCCTCTTTCTTGGCCTCTCTCTCTCTCTTTCTCTCTTTCTTCGATTGTTTGTCTTCCCTTGATCTTGTAATTCATAATACATTGTATGTTTATTTGGTTTGTTTTTGTCAATCCTGATGATTTCTTCGACTGGAAGTGCTGTCTGATTCTCAGTTTCTTTCTCCACGGTGAAAATCCAACTGAATTCCCACTGAAAATAATGCCACCAATCATTCAGTCCACTCTCTCTCAATTCAAAGCATCCTAGGCATACACTCAATTACCAGTATACTATAACTACTAGTTATACCGTTCACTTCCGTGAACACAGTTACATTACCCGTATATCGAAATTCCGCTTACATTATCCACTCTGTTATTGTTTTTTTGTTTTGTTTGTTTTTTCTCGGTGAAAACAACATTTTGACGTAGCAAAAGAAAACTGCTGATCCCAAGGACTGGTACTATGGGAGGCCATTGTATCTATTCTCACTACATTAGTAGGCCTACATATGAAACTAGGCAAAGAACCTTTGATACATCATTACACATACCTTTATCATTATTTAGTAAAATACCAGTACATTCTTTTTCATTATCATTATTAATAACAGAGAAAGGAGCACAATCGACGAGTTGTTTTCCTTTATAAATGTATATACATACACGTGTATCCATATATTTATTACATGTAGGTGTTGAAAGAACTACATTGTAGTAAAGTTTCAAGGTATCCATCAATCTTCATGGCAATGTATCATACCAGTACACATAACAAAAATATGTACAGTATGTTACCAAAAGTAAGAGCTGTATAAGCAGTTTTTCTTACTCTTTAGCAGCATAGTCAAATGTGGTTTATACTATTTTATTCATTAATTTATTTACTCATCTATGTATTTATTCATTCATTTATTTTTGTTGATTAATTTTTTGGTGGTGGCCTTGGTCTCAGTCTCCAGCTAAGTCACATGTAAGACCCTTATGCAATTAAGGTACAACTGTCGGCTATCTTGTGAGTAGGAATGCGAGTAGGAACAGTCTGTCTCGACTACGACAGTGATGTACAGTGAACATTAAAAAAAAAAAAAAAAAAAAAAATATATATATATATATATATATATATATATACACCGTGTATATATTCGTCTGGTGCAGCTCATGTAAAAGGCAAAGGCATGTACCAGCTAGTTTGAACAATTGCAGAGCTACACTGTGTCAAGCAGATCTATGCAAATAATTTGCCATCAAGTTTTCACACTGGCAATAAACTACACTATATCATGTTACACAAACAGGATTCTGAATATTGCTTGAATATTTGTAAGTGAAAAATAAAGCTAGAATATCACAAATGCTTTTGAGGCAATACCATGTAAATTACAACATTGTACATGCCATCTGCACTTTTGGCAAGGTTTTACTTAATTGAGACAGAGATAACTTCAATGACAGTCCAAACTGCATAAAGGTTTGAGGGGGTACAAATGCCCTTGAGTACTCTGAAGGCAGGTATGTGTATCTACTAGTACAGTGTATTCACATCCCCAAGGTTACACATATACATCAAATAGAGGGTCACATAAACCAACAGCTGCAAAAGAAATTTGAAGATGTGCATGACTACATATGAAGTGTATTTACTGTAAACAAAATAAAACATGTTCAAAAAATATGAACTTCATCAACAGTCCAAACAGCAAAGAATTTTTGAAGGTGTTGTCTGTAATATGAAGCATGCTTATTGGAAACAAAACGGATATAACTTTGAATACACTTCAAAACATCGATAATTACTAGAAATCAAAGGAGAAAAATTTCAGTACAATTGACCCTTATACGTGTAGCACCTGGCAAAATATTTATGTGAAGAAATCTTTCATCCCAACTTTACCATTATACTGTACACAATCTTATCTGAAATGTCCATAGGCAATCTAATTGTCCAAACATCTGTATTAACTGAATACACATGTACTGTTAAAGTGAAAATTTTGCGGTTCGAAATGTACACGCTTTTCGCGCAACCAGAAACTAGCGCGAAAATAAAAGCATGCAAATATTTTTGCTTGCCATATGTTTCTGTGCCTGATGTCCTGATTCCACAGATTTAAAAACACGTGAAGCTCTTCTTATCCGGCCAAATGCGAACAATATGTCGCTAAAAAATATATATCCACTTTTACAGTATCAGTACATGTGGACAAGCAGTATCAGACATATTTAAAATACATGTATACAATGAATGTGTGTCATTTTTTCATGGACCTTATGAATAAGTGAATGATATTCGACCCCGTTACCAGTAACAACACTCGACTTGTGGAGTATTAATTGGCCTACATGACTGATAAGAACAAGTTCGTTCATGCGAACATACAGGCAGATTTGGTGGAAACTTTTTGTACACATTTGCACATGTAATGTATTATCATCTGTCTAACTGCTGTGTCAGAATCTTCATTTTCCTTATCCCTTCTTGACCGTTCAATTCCTTTTGGTGACAGACCTTGTGTATTTACCTGTTAAAAAACAGAATTCTTACATCTTTGAAACCTCTTCTGAAATGGGTCAGAACCCAGATATCAACAATACAAGATGAATACTCACTAAACCTTTTATAGTGCTTCATTGGTGATGTACAAACATACCTTCAGCGGCAATTAAGACATGCCCCCTGTTGAGTATTGGCTGGAAGTGCAGCTACTACTTCATATACAGTAATGTACACGCTTTCATAACGTTTATCAAGGATATCATAGTTCCATGCATTGAATATCTGTAATGGTCGAACTTCACATTTACTACAACACCCTTTTGCTTTTCAAAGGACATAAATGTACCATCGTCTTTACTAAAAATTTGAAAAAAAAGTAAAATAAATGTTCTTGTAAAGATGAATGAAGAATTAAGTTGATAGAACATATATGTTTGATCAATTTCATTCTTCTTGTTGTATCATGCCACATATTTAGCACCTTTGTGAGGTAGATTATCGTGATCACATACTGTTCATGGCCGGTGCAGCCATGGGGGCCGTGGGGGCTCAGTTTTTGTGCACCATACAGAAGGTGTCAGCACTTTGGGCCCCACACTTTTTTCAACCCGGAAATAGGTACCGGTAAGTGGCACTAAGAAAAATATAGATACACCTTGAAGTATGGTGGTGGTAAGGTTATGTTCTTTCTCTGAATAGCTTTTTCTTGCTTGTCAGGCGAAAACACCTGGAAGTGGACTGGTAGAGATGAGCCGAGGACCTTTTTTTTTTTTTTTTTTCGCTTGTCAGCCGAAAAAACCGGAAGTGGATGGTAAGAAAAGATGTTGTGTTTTTTTTTTGTTATCTTGTTGTTGGTTGTTTTTTTTTCCTGCTTGCTAGCTCATGAAACCCGGAAGTGGGCCCCCACACTTTTTTGAAAATGCTGTGCCGGCCATGCTGTTCTAGGTTTTTCAATGAACTGACAAAGTCTCTTAATCAATGTTTCTATTCTTGTTAGAAAGTCATTAAGCGCTTGCAACAACAGTGCTCTACGGTACTTGATAAAATCTGTCAGAGATTGAATGGTGTTCATCCAGGGAAACAAAATATAGCAGTGTGCAATATGATAAGTAGATCTTCTCGTTTATGTCCTGCAGGTTATCCTGGAGGCCATAAAGAGGAGAATCATCATAAATATGCACGGTCAGGTACCGGTACTGTACTGTGGTAACCGCAGCAGCGACCCCAACGCTACTGGTTACGACGCCCCGCGCCGGGGTTAGTACTGGGGATACCTACATGCAAGTGTACAATGCGACACAAATAGAGAAAGGATTAGAAAATGCATAACAATTTTTCCAACCATTACTCAAAATTAATCATAATTAGATGATATTCTAAACCATTATTCATAATAACATGTCCCTAACATTATGTTGGAGTAAACCCCAATTCAAGCAGAGGCAACTACAGACAGACATTGTACAATGTACATGTACTAAACATGTACACGTACTATACACACATTTACCTACAAGGAGTGTGATCTGAGAATTATCAATCATAACATATTTTTTTTTTATCTCAGTGTCATTGACAGCAAAAAAACAATCAAACAAACAAAAGTAATAATTGATAACTCAGCTCACACGCCTTGTAATTTAAACCTCTACCAGAATAATTCAGACTACACTCTCTTAAACCTAATTGTCACAAGTGTGGAAGACTCTACATCTCTATGATTTACTGCAAATATACCGGGTACTTAAAAATTAAAATGTGAAAAATTAAAAAAGCCCACCCAGTTCTCAGTCACTATACGTCCATTGCAACAGGGACAGCACTCGATGATTTCCTGAAAATTATCTATACCGTTAGTCAGGGCACCAGCTTGCCACGTCTACAGGTAGGACCCAGGTTTCGACACCCAGCAGATAATTCTTATTAAATTTTATACTCAATACAAACGTCTGACTTCAACAATCAACAAAGTTATCAATCACATTTCTAGTTTTTATAAACCCTGTTTGTCACTTGTCATCCTAATCCGATGGTGGAATATTTAGGGGAAAAGCAACACAGTGTCAGCAGAAATGCTGATATCAGCCATTTTTAGGGGTTCAAAACAATATGATGCATTTTGTATGACAACGCCGTAAAATGAAATTCACTCATGACCATTATTTTACTTTAGTATCAATTTGTTTGCCATATCCTGATGTTTGATTTCTGTAATCGCCTTAAGCAATTGCATGACTGAAATTCGTAATTAATGAGCAAACTTGTAGAAGGCGTTGACTTTGAGAATGTGGCACCAGATTTCGACAATGAAACAACAAGTTCTTGCGCTGGTGTGATTGCTGGTTTGCGTTTACAATGTAGTGTATGCGTACTGTATGCACCATGTGTTTTATGTGTGATGCGTGCTGCATGATTGTGTCGAAAAATGATGCTGGGCGTCGAAATCTGATGCCAGCGACAGCGTGACGGAAATCGCTTAAAATTGAACAGGAGCGCATTCAAATGGGAATTTGTTTAAGGCATATCATTATTGGCCTTTTAAATAGCTCAATTTCATATCGAAATTCTCAGGTAAAACGGTGCAGTTTTGATGGTAAACAAGGAAATGTGCTAAAGTGTCGAAAACTAACTACGACCAGCAGCCCCATACGCATCTACGCTGTGCATAGAATGGGCTGCCGGTCGCAGTTACGAAAACTGGCACCCTAGCTGTATACTAGTATACAGCGGCAGCGTAATTCTGATCATTCTTTCTTAGTATAGGTGATCCCGGTGAGCCGTAAAATCCAATCCATAATCTCAGGGCCGCCAACATTGGAAACTAGTAGTAGATCTAGTTGTAGTTCAGTGTTAGACTCCCATGCTATAATTTGGGTGTCAAAATGAGTGAGATCAATAGAAATGCATGCAAATGAAATGAAGCTTTAGACGTGTAAACTGATGAGTAGTCAGTCTGAGGATGATGAGGTGAGTGAGCTGTGAGAAAGGACCAAAATGAGCCGAGTTGAGCGAGTCTCACTCTCAATGTGAGTGAGAGTTGCAGTTGGCATGAAATCTAACCTACTAGTACATCTTTGTACACTGTACGGCTAATGAGCAGCGCTAAAGTAATTGTAAATTAGATGTTCGGTCATGCCATCGCCACATAGATTACACATGTATGCAAATATCACACATGATGTCCCCTGTCCCCCTATTCCCACATCCTGTCCCCCTATTCCCAATAGGCCTACTGGCAATAGTCAATTCTGATGTGGGATGAGCAGTAATTAGGCGTACCAGCCGGCCTGTCTGCCTTGCCTTTTTTTTTTTTTTTGAACTGACGATACAGTGTAGATGAGGATAGACCTGGAAGCTCGACTGCTGCTATACAGCAATCTTCCAGTATCTTCGGTAAAGGTAGTAGGTAAATGATCACGGGCATGGCACCACGGGCCACGGCCATCGCCGGCCACGGAGTTTCATTTGACGAATTAGCAACGCTAATTTCAATGTATGGGACTACCTCCGCACAAATCGTCATCATCAGCAGCAGCACGGATAACTACAATACACAGCAACAGAACGAAAGTTCCATTACGCTGTGGTCAGGTGGAGATTTGACTTACAACTTATTTTAAGCGGCTTTGAATTTATCTGTGGATGGCATTGATGTATCATAGCAAAGGGCAGATCTGATCCAGAGTTCCGTATGGTTTGCTAACGGTGCATTTTTTGCGGTCAGTCCTAAAGTCGACCCGCCTTTTGTTTTAGACGGCACAGATTGGGGACCCTAAACTCTTTCAGTCACTGCTGAAAGAGCTAGGAGACTACTACAGTGTATATGTCACATGCGTATTAACTATCCATGAGGAAAATAAAAAGAAAATTTCACAAAACTTTTTGAGTAAAGTTCACATTTCTTCAACATGCTACTGACGTATGTTAAGGGTAGTACACATGTATTACAAGCTAGTTCGGAGTTCTACTCTGCCCATGAGCAGAAAAAAGGTCATTCGGACCAACAGGCACGTTGGTTTTTAAAGTCACTGGGATAAGCGTCTGTGATGTATTATTATGTATAATGATTATTCATGTAATCCGTATAAATGCTGCTTGCCAGCACATCCACCTGACAGCAAAAGTGGTATTTGGCAATATCGATAGAAAGAGGTTGTTCTTACATTCAATGTAAGATAATGAAACGGATGCTTTCCCAAGTGTTAATTGACGGATCATTCTGGCCATCTGGTCTATGCGAGTTCATTCTTTGTTTAAGCAGGATTGATGAATACCATAAATCGTTGCGTAA
This sequence comes from Diadema antillarum, assembly GCF_040938485.1. Classification (NCBI taxonomy): domain Eukaryota; kingdom Metazoa; phylum Echinodermata; class Echinoidea; order Diadematoida; family Diadematidae; genus Diadema; species Diadema antillarum. The sequence continues at coordinate 341,312 of NW_027270896.1, forward strand.
AGCTTATGCATTATGTCGCTCTGAAAACGAGTGAAGAGCCCCTTAACCGACTGAGAAAAAAGAAAGGTCATTCGGACCAATGTGCCCATAAGCTAACTCCGAAATGGCTTATTCCCCCTGCCTTCTGAAAGAGAGAAGTTGAGTGTTGTTTTGTTATGCGAGAAAAATGGAAATATGTTGAATTTTCTTTATTCTTTCTTTATATTGTTGCACTCATGTGACATCGCAAGCTATAGTTGTCTTTTCATCCAGCCGTGACTGAGCAGAAACTTCAAAAATTCATAACTTTTGAACGGATTATCTTTGTATCGTTGTACTCATGTGACATCACAAGCTATAGTTGTCTTTTCATGCAGCCGTGACTGAGCAGAAACTTCAAAAAGTCATAACTTTTGAACGAATTATCTTTGTATCGTTGTACTCATGTGACATCACAAGCTATAGTTGTCTTTTCATCCAGCCGTGACTGAGCAGAAACTTTAAAAATTCATAACTTTTGAACGGATTATCTGATTTTGCTCAAACTCTCACTGATGTGTTCTACTATTATTGCTGCATTGTTCACTCAATCCACATGCCTATGAAGGTGAAATTGTCCTTTAACTTTTGTACCTGCTATAATGGGAGCTGCTTTTGTTCCTCGAAGCGAGAGGGTCAGCTTTCTTCTGGTGGTCAAGTCTTTTATGCTTTTTCATCTTGATGAATTTCACTAATCGTCCCCGATGCTATAACACAAAAGAAGAAAACGTTTTGTTCTTGTCTATGCGTGACACGCGTACATTGAACAGAGCAGAGAAAGGACCCTTGAACTATGCCGCCAGTGAGGTGGTACCACACGCACAATGTATATTCCCCAGCTGTGTGTTCGTGTGTTGTTGTCGTCAGTGTTCGTCTCCTAAGTTCGAAGAATAACTGTTCTCATTTAGACATGTAATCGATCAGGGTAACATAATATTATGGCATTAGTATAGAGAGTTGAAGATTGTAGGCCTAGTTATTTCGCTAGGCTAAGTATCAGAATAAGGCCATAGGCAGTGTTCGCACCAGCAATAAGTGTATGCACTATTAAAAATCAACGCTGGTTTTCACCCAAAGCCGATTTGGCTCACACTTACTATAAAGCACTTGAAATAATGTGTGTGTATGTACACGTATATGCATATGTATTACTATACATGTATGTGTACATCGTCCATTGTGTTGGACTTGGAATAGCTTTATAAGAAGAGGAAATCTCGAGTAAGGCATTAATTTTGTAGTTCCAGAAAAGTTTTCAATAACAAAACTTTCTAGAAGGCTGGACGCGAATGACGGCTTTCAGAGGCGTAAACCCGCCTTCATACAATGTATCGCACAGGGCGTTCTTTTAGTGAGGGTTAGGTAATATCATTAAGATTGTGTCATTTATTTATTTATTCATTTATTAAGTCTTCTTTAAAAGCAGGTCAAGTAGTCCCATTCAGTGCCACAAAGGCCTGCTTTACAAGGGAGTCCTGTGTCGCTGTACATCGCAACATTACATGTCACACGTGGGTAAATTTAACAAAACGAACACACTATAGTAAATGGGATACGGCTAAATAGCAATCGGTTGGTAAGAACATAAAACACATAGGAAAGAACATAAAACGAGCAGAGGAAAAAGATATATTCAAAGTTCATACACTTTGCTAGTGCAAAGGGTTCATATCAAATGAGACTTGAGAGATTGATGTTGGCGTACACGATTCTTAAATGTTTGCAATGAGGAGGCTTTTTGAATAAAAATGGGTAACTCATTGAATAATTGTTACTTGCAGCACGTGATAGAACATTTCTTTATTCATATTCATGATTAAGTTTGGGTATATGTAATTGGCAAAAAAAGTATGAAAATATCAAGATTAGTGGCAGAGTCAAGTCAAGAGAATAAGATGAGATCCAGTCTCACGAAAAGCGAACAAAGTAAAGAAGGTTTCAAAGAAAAATAATTTGCGTATATAATGTATGCCCCCCTTTTTTTTCATTTGTGCACACTGAACATTGTTATATCTGTCGAAATCATTGATGAATACTTGTGCTGGCTAGGCATATTGTATTTCAAGAAGGATTCATATTCAAATGGAAGTATTGTCTTGGACAAAGCGCACGTATACATTGGACTGTACATGTAACTTCTCGACGGAACGGAGTGTATAAGAGAGATTCTTGTTTCCTCTCATTTTTTAGAGGGGCAATCCTGACAATTTTCTCAATTTCACATCATGTATGTACATAAATGAACAGATCAATGTGATCCTTGAGCAGATGAGCCTATACTTGGAAAAACAAAAACAAAACAAACCCTAACAAATTACAATGAACAATGTGGGTGACGTATAGACTATTAGGCAGATAGGGATGTCTTCGCGCAATTCCGAAATGAGAACGCTTGTTCTGTGTGTGATTATGATATGCATGAGAAAACTGAAAAACTCGGTTCCTAGCTGAAGGTGTCATGTATCTAAAACTAAAAACTAAAACTGCAGTTAATATTTGTATGCCATTACCTTATTGAATGAGCTTATGAAAGAGTGTGGAATACTGACAGACGTGAACAGCGTCATCTCCGCATATAATGGCAAATGCATGTGTTGCGTTGTTGTTGTGTTGGTGTTTTCTTATTCTTGTTTTACCAATTTTGACACTTTGGGGTTTGCCGTTCCGCGTTCCACTGTACAGGATTACATCGTTTTGTAGTGTGCCATAAAGCTTGTTCTTTCATTTTAAAATTTGTGAATGTGCTTGTATGTGTATGTGTGTGTGTGTGTGTATGTGTATGTGTGTGTGTGTGTATGTGTGTTTTTTCGACTGGAAATACAGGTCCTACACAATTATTCGTCATACTTTTAAAGCTTGAAAATCATTCTCAATGATTTTCGAACGCTAAACAGTATCAACTGATGCGCTATACCGCTATCGGGAAAATTTCCCAAGTCAGAAAATAGCGCGCTATCTCGAAACATCGGGCTGATGTGAAAACGCCTAGTGTTATCTGATATATAGTTTATGCATTATTAAGAATCACGAGTGGAAGATGTTTTCTGAAACACCTAGTACAAGTTTCCAATACAGGCACGACAGGCGCACTAGGCAGAAACCCTTGTGTGTAGTAAAGTCTGTGTGCGCCAAGACTACTGGTATTACACGCACCACTGCACTACAGCCGCTCCCAACAAGAAAGAGATAAGATACAATGCACGGTAAACATGATAATAGGCATGAATGTTTATTGATTCATTGAGCTATTAAACATTTTGAATAAGAGTGCACATTTTCCAGAACGACTGAAATCTAAATCTTGCGTAAGCTAATTTTTAATTGAATTCATCGACCCTTGCAGGTTATAGTTGATCATGTTAAGCTCCTTGATGGGCCCATTTGCAAGTATTTTGCTGACATTTTAAAAACTTCAAGTTTGAATCAATCTGTATAATGATGAAAGTGCTAATAACCTACATACGTACGTCTGTAGGATAAGGATGTAGGCTTGTAAGGTGATCTTTGTTTGATTGTTTGATATAATACTATTTATTTTCTGCAAATCAGCATACCTAACTTACATAAGCAGTAACATATTGGAAATAAATGATTATACAAAGTAAATTTAATACAGAGTCGTTTGACTTGCATAAACAATGGTAATAAAAGAAAATTAATGATTTGATTTACTATACAGTATGCATGTCTATGTAGCGGTGATTACAATAACAATGTAGTTAGGAAGCGGTTATGCAGAGGGCCGTCATTCCTTCCGCAATTCTCTGGGTGCTTACATGAAACAGGGAGGCGATTTCCTCTCACCTCTCTGCATGAAACGAGACCTTTTTGCCCGTCGATAAGAGGCAGACAGGTTGGTAATCCAGCTGTGAAGGTAGTCAAGCGGTACATGGCATCCCCCTTTCCACGGTCAACTATAACATGTGCCAATGAACGATGGAAATATCGATCGGGTGCGAGGTATGAATAGAGCGTGCGCTGATGAGCCCACAGAATCTTTTGTTCTACACAAAACCAGGTACCTGAAAGAGGTGACTGGGGAACTAAAAGCGAACCCACATATCTAACTGATCTCAGCCTTGATCGCTATGTGCATGTTCGTACGAGTTCACAGCAGAACAAGCAAACAACTAAATCAGGAGAAGGCACATAATACTGTGAAACACGCAATTTTCAAACAGAAAGAGAACAAATGCTAATAGAATTAACTCTAATTTTTTTTATTAAACCCACTTTTCTGAGCATTAAAACACAAAGAAACATGACTTTAGGCCACTAAAGCAGGCACCCTTGTCTTCATTTTGGGAACCTGGTAAACCAGGTTACCGTATATCAGTTGCTCCCACGGGAACCTGCCTTACCAGGTTCCAGTTATTCTTCCCTGAAAAGATGACCTGCCCGAGGAAAAAAATAGTTACGTATACTAGATTCATTCGATACAAATTCGATACAAATTCTGCGAAGAATGTTCGTGCAGGTGCTTGAAAGTGCACCAAGCTCCTCGGAATAATAGAATTGGTTTGCTGGAAGAGGGGACGGATGTGCGATGTTGCTATCAGGGGACCAACATTAGTCATATGAATTTTTTTGTTTTTAGTTCGTATTTGAGATAAACTGCAGTAAAATGCACTTCTTAAGTTTGTTTGAATGAAAACAAGAGGCACAGTGACACCTGTTTCAACTCCTCAAGAAGAGTGTTCCATGTATCCTGACCGTGATGTCTGATCGACTTTTGAACAAGTAATTCATTTTTAGATAAGTGAGCCTATGATATTGTATGAATCATCGTAGTTGGGTTAATCGAACTTGATGTGAACTTGGTAGTAGGTGCCAAACATTAAGAGGTGAATAAACAATTATGTGAACTTGCAGTCATAAACATGTCAGAAAGAATGTCAACTGTGTTGTGAAAGCATACAGAAAATGTTGAGAAAACTAGAATTTGGGGTCATAGAGTAAACTATAATTTGGACTCATATAGTCATTGGGCCTATTAATCAAGATCGGAATTTTAACTGTACAATCTTGTATAAAGTCTCCATGCCATCGCATAATTATTAATTATGAAAGAAGGGGTTGTTTGACACATGGATTAATAATGCATGCCAAGGGCCAATAAAACTATATTTCCTACATGAAAGGAAGACTAATGTGACCATGAAAAAAAAAAACAATGATTCGAATTCTGTTGAATGCCACTCATTTGAACTGTTTTATGTGAATGGAGTGTATACCAATTTACCTCCAGAATAAATCATCAAGCAACTCTTTTATAAAGAGGTTCATTGAAAGAGAGGTTGAAAATGGAGGAAAAATGTTTGTCTTAGGTAGGCCTATGTGATAATAAAGAGCAGATTATAACTGAAGTGAGAGCTAGATTAGAGAAAAACGAAACAAAAAGAAATTAGAGATGGGGAGTAGAAGAGATAAAAAATGTAAACAGATAGAGAGTAATTCAAGGAGTTAAAAATTGGGAGACAAAAATTAGTCGCAGAGAAGTAAAAAGAAAAAAGGTTTGGTAGAAGAGAGAGAGAGAGAAAGAGAGAGAGAGAAAGAGAGAGAGAGAGAGAGGGTGAGAGCTTTTTAAGCTTTTATAGTTTATTCAGAGTTGCGGGTGTGTTTTACCATGGACTGATTTTCTAAATTATCTCCCTGAAGCAAGCTTCGGCTCAATACATGAAATAATTATAATTAATAGCGTCAGGTGATAGGAGATTTTTCGCCCCATGAAGTACAAAGTCTTATGTAACAGATCAAACCACCACGTGGCTTTCTACGAAGGTTAACCTTTAGGTCAGGGGCGGTCAGACCATGGGTCAGTTCCATGGTCGGACCAGGGAGGTCCACCTCCCTGGTCGGACCATGATGTAGGTAGCGCAATGGTCAGACAGGCAGCCCAGATTGAACGTGTCAATCACCGTTGCCATGACAATCCTCTCAGAGCGGAGCTCCGCCTAATAAGCGTGAAAAAGGTGTATATGGGCTCAGTATCTCGTCCCACCTCCCTGCTCAGAGTAGTCTGGTTTCCAGACCCTTTGCCAACTGGACTCCGCGGCGACGAAGTCGCCGCCTTTGCCGAAGGCAACAAAAACAACTTAAACTATACTAGTTTTCGACGTTGAGGGCGTCAATATCATGAATAGCGAAAAAGTATGGGCAGAGGGTCTGAAAGTGTGGCACAAGGCGTTTTTTTTTAATGAGGGTTACGTTATATCAATTAGTGGCAGAGTCAGGTCAAGAGCTAGAATAATTATGTTTTTCAGATGCCGATAGCCTACGACAGTTTTGATTATCGTAACCATCTCGTGAGGTTGTTCTTTACGGGTTAGTTCCCCCGTCAGCGCAATGGAACAATGCAGGGTTAGTAATAATCCGATACACCGGAAGCGAGATACATGTAAAAGTTGTATGACAAAGAAGCATAATTATGACATGATTGTGCTTCATCATCAGACAGTGCAAAACTAGGCTGCGAAACAAAACCACACCATACATAACGGTATTCAATGCATCGATCGGCAAATCGTTCCAACCGCCATGATGGACGTTTATTTACCCATATTCCCACAATGCACTACCCGTAAGCCAACTTACCAACATCCAGTCAACATCCAACAATTAAGCAATTACACATGCACGCGAATGTTATGGTGAAGTAACCAGTCGTAAGTCGGATTTTCCCGAGGTATTTGTTCGTTTGTTTGTCTGTACGATACTCGCAGGTTATACTGATCATTATCAAAGGGGCATGTTGGTCCATAAGTCATCACATGAAACGTTTTAAATCCACATATGACTTCGCTCTCTTCTAGCAATCTAGTAGTTGTCAGTATTTTGCCAAGATTACAAAACTTTCGAGACGGAAACTGTTGATATACAGACCTATCCTGCAGCGACGATTTTTTTTTTTCTTCTGCTTACGACAATGTGTAAGCTCTACATATATTTCAAGGCTTTGGGGGAATATCAGAAAGGACAATGAATGTGTGCGTGTGTGTGTGTGTGTTTTTTTTCAAGAGAGGCAAAAACAGTAAAAGTACTAATACATCATACTGATAATGTAACAATATGGAACATCCCTGCACATTTATTATTACTTGTTGAGTCATCATCAACATCATCATCACAAATAGTTCCCGTAATGCAATTGTACAGTAGCTTTTCTCTGTTGTTGTTGTTGTCATTATTACCATAATTATTTCTACACTGTTCAAGTTATTGAAGTGATAAAGACACACATACAACCGCACACAACACATTTTCCAAAATCTTTTCAAGGAAAGATACATGTACGCACGGTGATGGTACTACATATTTTTAGAAAGATTGGCAATGATCTCTGCAATGTAGAAAATCGTTCATTTTTGGACAGGCATGAGTGTTTACATGTAATACGCAGTTGCACACACTTGTAAGGGCTTTCGTTGTACAATGTACAGTGTGTACATCGCATCGTCTTCTCGCGATCGCTTGCAGGCAAACAGGCATGGGCACGGAGCCACACGCAGGCGCACACATACTAGTAGTCATGATCATGAGCACACACTTACAAAGGGGATATTATTATTTACAATGCATGCACGCACGGCCCCCAATGGATTCGCATGGAGGATGCTAGTCCACTACCTGGACTGCCTTCGTATACGGTGTGTACTAGTATGGTGTGTATGGTATGAGCAATATCGCACGCGGAAATACCGTCGTTGAGGGCGTGTAGTATAAGGAGAGACCCCGTGCAGATCTTTTTTTTTTTCCGAGGGCAGCAATTAGGCCCCCCCCCCCCCCCAAAAAAAAAAAAAAAAAAAAAAAAAAAAAAAAAAAATTGTTGTATTGGCGTAACACACCCGGCCCTACTTAATTTCTTTATTATTATTTTTTTTTTGCTATCGATATCAAGTATCTTGTTGATTGCGATCACGATCGCAAAAACCCGGAAGTGGAAAAGGCTCTGGGGACATCGGATGTACGAGGAAGAGATCTAGCTTGCGACTCGACTCGCATAGCCTCGCTTGATCAGTACTAAGTACTAGTATGTCATCTGTTTCCCACACGGACGCGTCCTATACTATAATACTCGAAGTTGTTGTTGTTGTCGCGGCCTTATGTATTTCCTGTTTTATTTCGGCGTTGCTGGTTTGTCTATCTCCTCCCGAGCCGTCGGCTCCGGGCAGCTGCGACCGGTGCCGTCGGCCGCAGGAGAGTATCCTACATCGAATGGCGCGGGTTTCGTCCCCTCTCCGCCTCCGTGTCAACGTCGAGGACGAAAAAGAAAAATTAATTAGCAACATGCATAATGCATTTTTGTGCGTGACGAAAGAGCCGAGTGTTTCAATATTCACGGAACCTGCGCTGGCCTCCTGCTTTCTCGATCTTCCATCTTTTAGCTTGCAGAGACACTGGGAGATACTAAAGATGATGGTGCAGCGAAATCTCTGACATCTTCCGGCGGACGCGCACGCACACACACAATGTACCTCGCAGAACTCTACACACTCTACACTGTGTGTATAGTTCTGTGATGTACCTTTGCCTCCGCCTGTTACGTGTACTGAATGTATTGACGATGGTTACACGAATCTGTGTGTGCGTGATGATATGGACTACGAGGGCATTTACGTACAGTTCGCCATTATTGGCGTCCCCAAATGAAAACAACGAACGTTGTTATGTAATTGTATTTTGCACAACTGCAGAATACTATATGCAGCTCAGGTACGTCATTTAGTTTGCTCGCCGTTTGCTCTCAAGTCCGATGTCATTGTACGCAGACTGTTTAGGACGCGGCTAAATATATTTGCCGATCGTACCCTTCCATATCAGATTACACGCGCAGCTGTGTCCATTCGTTTACTGCAGAGCTGCTGTAATCATACATATTCATAAGATGAGCGGACGTAGAGGAAAACCTCGCTTTGCCGACCGCCTATTTTTAAAATTGCAAGTGGAAATAGAATGTGTGGTTCTATGGTCTATCAAACCAAGTTTTGGTGACAAAAAAAAAAAAAAGAGGGAGCAAATGAAGACGAATGCACTGATGTATATATTCTTCTTTCTTCCATAACATGGGAAAATATTAAAGAAAAAAATACGAGGTCGTGAGACCCTACTCCCACGGGTGCCTATTAAACCTGATGGCTATGATCTCCCTATCCCCAAATAATAACAATGATATCAATAATAATAATAATAATAATAATAATAATAATAATAATAATAATAACAATAAGGATAATGATAATAATAATATAATAATAACTATAATAGGAGCAATAATTGTAGGCCTAATATTGATTATGATAATGTACAGTCTGAAGCAGATGTAGTTCTATATGATATATCAAGCCAAGTTTTGGTGATTAAAAACAAAAAGGATGGAGCAAAATTATGAAGACGAAAATATCTTATTTTTCTCTCATAACGTGGGGAAAAGAAAAATGAAAAAAAAAAACCACAAAACAAACCGAGGCCTTGAGACCAGCCATGGATTCCCGCGGGTGCCCGCGTGGATGCAAGAGCAGGGGGTAATCAAAGTCATAGTGTTAATATCTTCCCGTTTCGACGGGAACAACCTGTGGGCAGAACTTTCGGGGAATCTCATTTGCGTTTTTGGTAATTTTTCCCTGAATGTTTTTGTTTGTTGCCCTGCGGAGGTGGAAATGTGTGTGTGCGTGAGGGGGGGGGGGGGAGGGGTGAGGGGCAACAAGACAACTAGACAACTGTTGGACTTCAACGGGTGCAAATAACCCCTCGAAACTCAAGCAAATAACCTCGAAACTCAAGTTCTATAATAAAAGCAAGAAGTGGCGGGAATAATCCCTACCAATGGACCGGATCGCCGGGCATATACTACAAAAATGTATTATAAAATTTCTGGGAAGGGTGGTCATTTAGAAGACGGCACAATTAACGAAAGAATGAGAAGACTTTTCTTTTTATTTCTTCAATAAAAATGTGCAAAATCGTATTATGAGAAAAAAAAAATAAAACCCCTCAGACCCGTGGATTTCCACGGGTGCTGCTTATCTATATAATACGCAAAGTTGTTGTTGTCGCGACCTTATGTATTTCCTGTTTTATTCCGGCGTTGCTGGTTTGTCTATCTCCTCCCGAGCCGTCGGCTCCGGGCAGCTGCGACCGGTGCCGTCGGCCGCAGGAGAGTATCCTGCATCGAATGGCGCGGGTTTCGTCCCCTCTCAGCCTCCGTGTCGACGTCGAGGATGAAAAAGAAAAATTAATTAGATAGATGCATAATGCATTTTTGTGCGTGACGAAAGAGCCGAGCGTTTTAATATTCACCAATCCTGCGCTGGACTCCTACTTTCTCGATAGTGCATCTTTTAGCTTGCAGAGACAGTGGGATACTAAAGATAATGGGTGCAGCGAAATTTCTGACATCTTCCGGCGGACACGCAGGCATGCACACGATGTACTCTCGGGTGGGTACGGTATGCCAGTGTGTGGCCTGCGCCTGTGTATGTATTGACGATGGTTACACGAAACACTATCTGGGTGCGCGTGATATGTACACTCATTATGGTATAATACACGGCGCGGTCATACAAGTACAAGGGCATTTACGTACAGCGACGTTCGCCATTATTGGCGTGCCCAAATGAAAACAACGAACGCTGTTATTTTATTGTATTTTGCACAACTGCAGGATACTATGCAGCTCAGGTATGTCATTTTGTTCACTCTCAAGTCGGGTATCATTGTACTCAGACTGTTCAGGACGGCTAAATATCCACTTAAATTTTGTCCTTGCCGATCGTACCCTTCCATATCAGAGTACACGCGCCGCTGTTCTTTCGTTTACTGCATGCGCACATGCATGCATGGCTGCTGTAAACATGAATATTCATGAGACAAGCGGACGCGGGGGAAACCCTCGCTTTGCTGACCGCCAATTTTTGAAGTTACAAGTGGACATCAAATGTGTGGTTCTATGGTGCATCAAACCAAGTTTTGGTGACAAAAATAAAAAAGAGGGAGCAAATGACGACAAAAATATTCTTCTTTCTCCCATAACGTGGGAAAAGAAATATTAAAGAAAAAATATGAGGCCCTGAGACCCACGGATTCTAATGACAATGATCTCTCCCTCCTCAAATATAACAATGATGATTATAATGATGATAATTATCATAATAATAAAAATAATGATAATAGTGATAGTTATAATACTAATAATAACAATAATGATGACAATAATGATGATAATGTACAGTCTGAAGCAGAAGAAGAAGGACATTCATGATTATGATAATAATGATAATAAAAATGTACAGTCTGAAGCAGATACACGGGTGGTTCTATAATCCATCAAACAAAGGTTTGGTGATAAAAAACAAAAAGAAGAGAGCAAACGAAGACGAAAATATTTCATTTCTCTCAGCACAATAGTAACAAAAACACTAGGGGTCTATATATGAAGTAGTCCTTCTCAGCACAAGATTACGTATGTTAGTGCAGTGAAGCAGTTTTGGACAGTTTGCGCAGGACTGTCTTCAGAAAAGCTTTTTATCAAGAGCAGAAAAATGGGGGATACAGATTTTTACAATTCTTAACAAATTAACATTTCCGCCTCCTTTGGTTGATCATTCCTATGTTATGACTCTACCATCTGTCTACTCTCTCCTCTCCCCTAAATAGTATTAATAATTTTAGTAATAATAATGATAATAACAATAACAATAATACACTGAAATAATGATAATAAAACAATAGGCCAATGCAAATGAATGGGGAGGGGATGCTATGATCTATAACTTAAGAGTGGGCGGAAGAGACACAAACAGGTACAGGATTGTTTTGATGTTTAAAATGAATTTGCAATGATAATGAAGCTATTTGAAATGTATATCAGTCGTAGAGTAACCTTGACATGACGGAAAAAAAGATATTCACTATCCTTGACCGATAAACTTTTTTCCTTAATTCCCTTGATTCATCCCCATGTCAATGAATAATATAAAATAATAAAACCGAATGACTATGATCTCCCCTCCCACAAAATAACAATAGCAATAACAAGAACAATAATAATAATAATGATAACTATGATAATAATGGCGGGAACGATCCCAACCAATGGACTGGATCGCCGGGCACGTACTACAAATGTAATATTAAATTTTTGGGAAGGGTGGTCATTTAGAGGACAGCGCGTCACAATTAACGAAATGAGAAAACTTTCCTTTTTCAATTTCTTCAATAAAAATGTACAAAATCGTATCATGAGAAAAAAGAATAAAACCACTCAGACCCGAGGATTTCCACGAGTGCTGCTATAATAATAATAATAATAATAATAATAATAATAATAATAACAATAATAATAATAATAATAACAATAATGATAATAATAACAACAATAATAATAATATAAATCGTAACAATAATAATAATAATCATAGTAATGATAATGTACAGTGTGAAGGAGATAAACGGGTTAGAATATGTAGACATACATATTCATAAGACATGTGCGGACGTGGGGAAAAAAGGGGGGTGTTCTATGATCTATTAAACCAAGGTTTGGTGATAAAAACAAAAAGAAGAGAGCAAATGAAGACGAATATATTTTATTTCTCTCAGTACAATAGCAACAAAAACACTAGGGGTCTATATATGAGGTCCTGCTCAGCTCAGCTATACCGTTTTGCTTTTGTCGTTTTGGTTATTTTTCTCTGAATATTTGTTTTTGTATTTTGTTCGGGGGGGGGGGTGGAAATGTGTGTGTGGGGGTGGTGGTCATGGGTAGAAGAGAGCACACTTTACCAACGAAAGGATGAGAAAACTTTTCTTTTATTTCATCAATAAAAATGTCCAAAATCGTATATAATCCTTATTATGAGGGGAAAAAATAATAAAACCCCTAAGACCCGTGGTTTTCCACGGGTGCTGCTAGTTCTATCAAGATTTATACAGTGTATACTGTGCATTCAGACTGCAATGTACTAGTATTGTGCAGCGTTTCGCCATAGGTTCTTCTGTGGAGAACTTACGCGCATCTCTATATGTGGGACTGTATAGAGATCGCCGTGTGCGATGAAAAGATCGTACACATGAGGTCAATTTGCACCTATCTTATCTCTTTCAAAATAGTAAAATATGAAGTGAAAACATTCAGGATAGGGATTTCAACATCTTTAAATTCTGTGAAGGGGTATAATTCCAGTAAAATCGGCCCCATAAATGATTTGTAGAATAGAGGAACGCAGCACATTCGGTGCGGCAGTTGTGACTGTTTACTGAGCACGAGTTGTACACGTAAAATGCACGTAGAAAAAAAAATCAGCCCGCCCGACCCTATTTGAAAATCTCATGTTACGCCAATACAACTTTTCTCTCTCTCTCTCTCTCTTTTTTTTTTGGGGGGGGGGGGGGGGTGGGGGGGCTTAGTGGACTCGCGCGATGCGAGGACTGTCGCGATCGAGAAGACCTCGCGCTACCGCCAATGATGGCGTATGAGAGAATGAGAAAAAAGAAAAGAGTCCCGCATCGGGACTAGCAGGATGCTGGATTCGCACGGATTCGCACGGTAGCGTGCCAACACCACGCACGGTACCGTGCCAACACCTCGCACGGTACCGTGCCACGCACTCGACGGTGGCACGCAGCTGCACGGAGGCGCACTGACTGGCACGCAGCCGCACGGAGGCGCACGAGGGCGCACGAAGGCGCACGAGGTCGCACGGGGTCGCACGGGGGCGTACAGAAGCGCACGCACCCGCACGAGGCCGTACGAAATGGCACGGAGCCGCACGCACCCGTGCGAAACCGCACGCAGCCGCACGAAGCAGCCCCGTGCGCACTGCGTGCGGGAGTAACATAACATAATGGTCTGACTGTACTCTCGAGTGCACCGCACCTTCACTAACGTACTCTATCCTGTGCATCATTTGTATAGCGGCGATGCGAGGTGAGAATCACCCATCTGTACAATGGTGCCAATCAAGATTACGCTCCGCCTCTAGCAACCACAGCGGCTTCTGATTGGCTCACTGAGAGAGTCAAATTTCCCGGGCACCTTCCTCGGAACTCAGCGTATGGAGCCGAATGCGCAATGCGTTTCGCTCGGGTTTGTTTACCAGTACGTCTTTCAAGATGGCGGATACGATTATTACAAGGTGCAGGTTACGAGTGTATGGTGATCGTACATGTATTACTCAATGGCATCCACACGCTATGCGTGTGTATATACGTCACGGGAGCAGGTGGCACATTCGTATCAACATCTTTACAAATTGGGACCCTTTCGAAGGCAGAAAGATGAAAAGGGTCACGCTTCCTGTTGTTCTGTTTTTTTCAAGCCATGCATGTGTTACATTGTGCAGTAAACAAGCAAGCAAGCAAACAATCAAACACGACTTTACTCAGTGTAGTGCAATTTTGACGTTTACTGGTCATTTATGACCACTCCTTTTCTCTCTTCTACTGTCTTTTTTAGTCAACCTGCTGTGCATATTTATTACAAGCACAATTAACGAGTCAGTTTCCGATCGTATGTTGCACGATTTGCGTGGCGATTTGCCACTCTGATACGCTTAAACAATGTTCCCTATCGTATCTATTTTCACGTTAAATTTATGCTGCCTAGTGTTGCTGTTCACTTTTTGTTTCACTTCCGTTGTCGAACATTGCGGTAGAAAAGCTCTGATAGAAAGCCAAACAAAGAGCATACACTAAAGACCGAGCATACTGGTATCTATTGTATCAACAACAATGGAGCATGCATGCGTGGACAAAACATTTCCGACCCGCTGCGAGGCGTATCTCCGAAAGCCAAACTATGTAAATGTGTGCTTCGCACTATCCAATCGCACGCGAGATGCCGCGCCGTAGCAACACTAGGCATAGTGGCGCGGCGTTTGAAAGAAGATCGAAACTGATGAGTGTGATCCAACATAGGGTGTTTAAAATTCCATTTTCGGTAGGAAAACTTAGTGTTATCCTGTGAAATTTAGTGTAGATGTAGAAAACAGCAAAGATCAAATTTCTGCAAAAACCCCAAATCAACAAAAATAGTGGTCAAAATCTTTGTACCCCGCCTAGGATGGAATTTGCTCTTGCGACTTTTGCCTGAAACCATTGTCACGGATCACAAATGTGTTACATTTTCTGAACTTTTTTGTTGTTGTATCATTGCACACATGTAACACCGCAAGCTGTAGTAGTCATCTAATCCAGTGATGGCAGTACTTAAACTTCAAAAATTCATAATTCTTGAACAGATGGGCTAATTTTCCTCAAACTGTCACTGATGTGTTCAACTAGTATTGCTGCATCTTCTTAATCCTTTATGTGTATTCCGGTTAACTTGTCCATTAAAGGTTAGGGTCACTCAGGTGTGCTGTGCAGAAGTATCAAATAAAAATTACAGTGAAAGTAGCACTAGTCTGGAAAAAAACAAATGGTTCAGAAAAAGTGCAAATATGTCACTGGGTTTTGTTTCGAGCCTCCAAATTTTGGTAGTTGGTAGAGAAGAGATTACACTACCAGGTAAAACAAACTTCTTAAAGAAAAAAAATGAGTTGATCAGCCCAAATGAATACTTTGGTCCATTACAGAGAATCCTAATCTGTGACTTTTTCTGGGACTTGAGCTGTGTGTTCACATATACCTTGAATATCAATCAGACAGCAAACAGTATTCTATTTTTGTGAAGTATAGAATTTTATCTTGCGCAAACAGGTTTTGTAGTTACTAATACTAATATGTTAGCAATGTCACTCATAGAAAAAAAAGTTGTATTCAGCTTCATATTCAGTTAGTCTTCTCTTAAGGAAACTGATGTGAATGAAATAAACCTTTCAAAGTAAGAACTGTAATGATTTACAAATCTTTGACACAATTATGTTTTGAACTAACTTACTTAACTGGTCTCATGCATTGTTGATTTTGTTCTTTTTTTTTTCATTGAGATATTGCTACATGGAATACAAAAATTAATGGGAATACATTCACAATAAACCGGACCTTATGGATGTAAATTTGAAACATCCTCAGCATGTACAATCATTATCTACTATCTGGATACTTTCATTTCTTAAAGAATGCATCCCTTCTTGCAGGATGTTAGGAATGACATAGGATGTAGAGACATATCTTAAGTAATATTTCATGTTCTACATTTTCCTCCATATTTCCACAAACACTTATAGTAATACATTCAAACTGAGTTTGTAACAGGTAGGCTCTCATACAATGACCCCAATATACAACATATTGCATACAATTTTAAGATATGCTTTGAAGAAGTAGATGCAAACAAAAAAGCAAATGAATGAAAGGGTAATATTTTTGAAGTTAATACAAATTTAATTGAAATGTAGAAAACGATGAAGGATCTGATATTTACAATCTCTGTAACTTATATCCAGGAAGAGCTAGAAGATGACATAATATAACAAAAGGAAGAAATGATTTAATAGACTGATAAAAATAGGAAATGTCAATACAAATATGCACATAGATTTTTATGTGGTCCTCGAAAGAAAATTTTCATCATTAGTCCTATCCCCATTTGCAAAGCAGTGAATGATTGTGTCATTGTGAAATTATAATTTGTTTCTTTGAGCATTTTCTCCAGCATGTCAGAAAAACAAGGTACAAGTATCACTGTTCAGTTCACTAACATTTATATCCAATAAACCATAGCAACAGAGCACAGAGACAGAGAGAAGAGAGCAAGAAGATGTAACAGACACTAGAAATCCTTTCCTGGATACATGGCTGTAGCAACCTGATCATTCACATGCAATCAAACCTGATAGAGAAATGAGCGTAGGTGAAGGTTTAGCCCAGCTCTCACATTTTGTAGCATACAATCTGTACTAGGTAGTACAGCAGCTGTTGGATATGAACACATTTATTCCAGACAGGCTGTATTGAAAATCCATGTGTATTCAGCAGAGATATTGATTTGATTTGGTTTGATTTGATTTGATTTGATATGAATTGGTTAAAATCTATTTTGCACTCCAAGAAATTTTATCTAGGGTATTCAGATAAAGTGTACAAAGGTATTCAATTACACATTTGGTTGTTTATGTGTCACATTTTCGTGTACCAGCCTGTTTACACCTTGGAAACATTTTAATACAAGAGATGACATCAGTTGATGGACAGCATTCAGCTTTAAGTATTTGCCACAGGCAGGATAAAAACAAATTCGTATGAAAATATTTGAGGTTATTCTAGTCAAAATCTTCTTTTAGAATAACATAAAATATTAAAACTTTGCCAAAATAACAGGTAAATGTAAATGTGAGGTAATTGCATATCATGCAAAGTAAAAAGAACATCTTTTTTTCCCATATCATTATATTTTCCTTCTTTGTTTTATTCTTTTATTCTTTGTTTTCTTTTTTATCATCTTTGATTTTTTCTATTCCCTCTTTGTTTTTCATATATTCCTTCAGGTCTTGAAGCTCTTTTCTAATGGTGAAAAGTAGAAAACTAACTGATGGTATCAGAACGCAGAGACTACTGACTATGATAATGTTTGTATAGTCGTCTTTACAACAGGGATCAATGTATTTAGAGAGTACCGGAGGGGAGATTGTACCCCCATTCCTGCCACTGGCTGATGTTGGACTAGCCTGTTTGTTAGGGGATGATGTCTCACCACATGGACTACCAGTATTAGCATCCATGATTCCCCTCTCGGGATCCCACCAGAAATCATTACAAGAACACATATCCAGCCCGTTTTCAATGGAAGATGAGCAGCAAAAGATTGAGTGTCTGATGTCTTTGATCCACACCTTCTGTTGCAAATTTGTTGTGTCTGAAATGGGAATTGTCCAGGGTGGGAGCTGGTCGCCATTTTGATAGCAAGAAATAAACCCAGGTATGGTGCCCAGGGGTGCAGTGCAAAACAGAATCTTCCAAGATTTGGTCAACCCATATTGAATGTAATTTAATTGTGGCTCAAAACTGCACTGGGCTATTCCTGGAGGGTGTTGGACAGACAATGACATGCTCTGCTTGACCACATCAGAATTTTGTTTGTAGACAGAGACTGTATACAGTCCTGCGTCTTCTCTGGACACTCCATTGATTTTGATGTGGACAATGAGGGTGTTAGCTTTTACAACAGATGTTTCAACAGAAAACCTTCCCTGTTGGGTCTTGCTTAGTCCAGCAGTATTTATTTCCCCACCTGCAAAGAATGGCTGCCTGTTTCCAGTTTTGACTTCTATGTTGTTTTTATGTGCATTGTGAAATGAGAATCGAAGTTCTGCAAGCTCCCCTTCTGTAAATCTGAATTGGGTTACAATACCAAGTGATTCACTGGTGCAAAGAAAGAGCACTGCCCCGAGGAGAAATTGTGATAATGGAAGTTGCATTTCCAGGTTATGGATTTTCTTGTTAGATAGATATTTTGAGATGTTTTCAGTGCTTAATGATGCACTGGTAATTCCCAAGTTTGATGTCTGAAAGACACAATTTATACCAATTAATGCAACTGATACACCAATACCAATATTGCAACAAAGTTTGTTAGTACCGATGCCAAACCACAATGTAACTTTGAAGAAGAACCTGTCACATGAGACTGAATAAATGGGGTACTGGGAACCTTCTGGTCTGGCACAGTGGTTGTATCTACTGGCAAGGCAAGGTTGCCTCCAGTTCCAAGTGTGCTTGAGATGTATACCCCACAATGCTGTGCAGCACAGAAATCCTTACAGTTGATGTATCGCTTTGGTGACAGAGGACTCACAGAGCAGCAACGCAGTGTTTGGAGACGACTAAGCCAAAACACTGCTGTCACCACCTCATCTCCTGTAATGTAATGTGGATTGTGCGCAACAGTTTTGCCGTTGTCCTTTGAATAGCAGATGATGCTTCCTTGAGGGTGACCAGACTCTGCACTGCAGGTTAGAATGGGTGATTTCTGATAATTTAGGTGAACCAGTTGAAGATTGTTAGTGTTGTTCCACTGGCACACGGCTGGTGATGGGGGATGGTAAACTCGCAGTACATAGACTTGAGATGACCGTACCATGCCACATTCAAACACACACTTGTATGTCCCACTGTCTGATTCACTGATATCACTTAGTGTTAGGTGCACAGTAAGATAATTAAACACAGTTTTTGTATGCACCCTTGTTCTTACAGTCTTTTCCACTGGGTAACTGTCTGCTAGAATATGTTGTCCATCCTCGTAAAACAATTCATCGTTGAAAAAAAGCCGTGAAACACAATGATCCTGAAATTCATCAAGTACATATTCAAAGGTGTGTGCCTTTCCTGAGCGTACACTGATGACAGAGCATTCAGGTTCGTCTTGACAGAGGTGCTTATTTTCATGAAAATGTGCCAATGTGTATGACAGTTTACTGATTAAAAAAAGGAGTAAGAACCTGTAGGATGACATTGCTCCAAAGATAATAGGACATCTTGTCCAAAGATTGTCTTTTGAAAAGGAAGCGTTGATTCAACCATACTCTTGTGGTGCAACTTGATCTTCTCGAGATGGAAAGGCCAATTAGTATTGCACGGCTCCAGGGCCTCATAGATATGTGATGCCCTGACGTGAGATTGAAGGATCCTTTCCACCTGCATGAAACATTTGATACACATTCCATTCAGAATAGAACTGCCACTAATGTTTTACTTTACCTTCTCTTAAGACAGAGAATAGGGCAAATCTGAAGTCTTAAATTTGTTTCACATCATCTGTCTTGATGGTTTGTTAACCTCGACTAAATCTGTGTGTGACAATTGCTGACAAAGACAGCTTGCTGGTGAATTTTGCTTGCAAAGTAAATTCATAGTATTCATATCAATCTCTGGAGAGTCATTAGTACAAACTCCCAACATGAATTTTATTCAAAGTATGACAGATTAACCAACTTTCATAGATCTGTGTTGCATTCTTATTCCTCAGAAGTTATATGTTTCATTCAGACCACCACAGCTGATAACGGTTGTGCAGTAGCAGTTCATATGACTTTTGTCTTGGGGTTGTAGTATTGAGAACCAGTTGCTGGCATGATGTTAAATAGTCAATTTCTGTTTATAAATGAAGTGATTTTGCATCCACTGTGGTCTGTACTAGGTAAACTTATCATGTAATGTCACAAAGATATTTATTCATGATAGACTGAGGTTTCAGTTGATTTGCCAAGACAACTAGCTTATATTCAGGAAATGTCCAGTGCTAGCAGATGTGTCCCTGTATGTAATGGTTGACTGAAGCTAAATATCTTAAGTCAAATATATATTCTATAAAATTTACTTTCTCTTACCTTAAATATATTACATGATTGCAGTAATTCCTAGCAGCTACTCCAGCCACATCTGCCTCTCCCTGCTTCTGCTGAGTAGCACAGTGCAAGTTTTCAAACATACTGCCTCAAAAAAACCTCCAAAACCCTGCTATTTCAGTGAAATGTAAACACACAGCCCTGACCAAGTAAACAGTGTAATGACATTGCACTTGATCAAAGTTTCAAAAGTCTTTGAGGCAAGGCAAGATATGATATCTTGTGTCAATTCTGTTTCAAACAAGCTTGTCAGATATCAACACTTGAGTTATTGCCTGCTGAGATAGTTAAAAACTTCAACACAATGGTAAAGTGTTTGTTTTGAAACTTTGTACCGCTCACGATTTTCATGCTCTCTTTCTGATCAGCTTAACATGCTCAAAGGTTCCTCATAAAGATAGGAGGGGGATTGACTGTTGGACTGTTGATTTTTAGGGGGAGGATTCGTATGTTGGACTTGTAAATAATGAATTGCAGCTGAGCTTTGGAAGTATAATGTCTTCAAAGATATCAAGTATGTCAAGTGGCTCGTTTGTATACTCGCACATAATGACACATACAGATAAATCCATTGTTTGTGAAGTATATTGTTTATTAGAGTATCAAACATAACAACACCTTTGTACACTACACAAAACATTGAATTTAGTCAGTTATCAAGACAAAGATAATTTTTTTAAAGTTTTTCTTTTTATAAATTTTTCTTTACCTTCATGTCGATCTGGAGAATCTCCCAAGAGAACCCCCATTGAAATAAAAAAGGTTAAGGAATTCATTTTCCCAAAAGGAATGGCCTTTTAAAAATTGTATGAAACATTTTTGGTACTTCGATATTTGTATACAAAATGGGGAGAATGTGCAATAGAAATTCCCTATTTCAAGAAGAGGGAGCAATATCCAGTGAACAGAACATTTTTTTCCCTACATTTTTATGTATTTTTGAGTGGTAAATATCAAATGAATGAACCTCCTAAATTGCAGATCTTTCTCTTTCAGTCACCAATTTGATAACATTTTATCCAGTTATAGTAAGATGTTCATCAGAAGAAATTCATATTAGTTTACAGTGGGATTTGTCTTTCTGTCAGAAAATTCACAGTTTAGAAGTGAATATAATGCATGGAAAATTCATTGTGAGATCATAAATTAATAATTCTCAGTGCAAAAATGACAGCAATAAACCATGCAGTGCAAATTGCTTGTTTTACGGAGTAAAAAAAAAAGTTAACAAAAAGGTGATGTAGATATTGAAAGAGTTTGACACATTCTTAAACTTCCTGATTGTAAGTGGTCAGGAAAGAAATAATTGTGATTGCCATGAAAAAAAAAAATGAAACTACATTATTTCATGAAATCATCTAGCAACCAAAGAAAGGCAACCTTTCTCATTCTTGGTGGAATATGCTGTACTGCAAAGCTAAACTTAATTCCTTTAGGTTTCTCCAACAATATTGTAGGAGTAGTAGTGGTATCATTTGAAGGTCAGTTGATACCATATGGTGTGTATGCAGTTATAGTTCAGTGTTCCAGAAGTTTGTTATAATCTGAAAAAAAAAAGGTGAGTCCAACCATTCATTAGGACCACCTTGTTTTTCCTGTGGTTTTGGATATCTCATCCATTTCAAAACTAATTTCCATCAAATAAGTGTTTAATTCATTCAAAATTGTATGCTTGTTGATATAATCATACAAGTAATTTCAATTTATCATGCAAAAAAAAGTTAAAATATGAATCCCCTTGTTAACCAAAACTATATCATCTCTTCAATATGACTGTTAAAGAAGGTTTGTTACTCTGAAAACTAAATAAGGTGTATTATCTGAAGTTTTGTTAATCCAAGAATGAAATAAGGTTTGTTATTCTAAAGGTTTGTTAACTCTTAATGTGCCATGGTGGAAACCCCCTTTGTGCCACATTATTCTGAGACACTAACGTTCTCGTGCCTTGAGAAAATATTCTGTTTTTCAAGTCTATGTAACTTTTTAAGATTTCTGTTGAGCTGGGGCAAATAGTAAGTAAAGTTATAGAGAGAATGGCAGGCTTGGCACTGATGTATTATTGTATGACAAGTCAATGATTGTTTTTTTTTTCTTTCACATAAGTAACCAGTAGTTACATTACTGCAAAGGCATGACTTTTGCACACAAAACAATGACATAAACTTAGAAATTACTCTCAAATCCAGTAGAGAACACCTGTTGATAGTCAATCACTACATGAAATGCAAGCTATATGTGAGAGGAACAGAAGCGTGAGAAACGCTTTCATTGTACCATGGCATTTGGTGGTTTATCGATCGGATTAGGCGGATTAGTGAGTTTGAGCAGAATATGCGAAGTTGGCACGCCGTCGACTGAGTCGGACGTGCAAACGTGGCACATGAAGAGTTAGTTGGAAAAATTAAAAGAGGTTCCTTCTTCCAAAAGTTTATTGGATCCGAAATGAAATGGGGTTTTATTTCTGTCAGTTGAATGCAACTGCTTTTCAACTTCGGATTTTAAAAGGAACCTCATTTCATTTTAAGAATGGTGAACTTTATTTCATTTTTGGAGTAACAAACCTTCAGAATAATGAGACTCCATAATAATGCCACAAATATTCAGATTAACAAACCCTTTCTCACTTCCAGATTAAGGAACATCTCGGTATTAAGAATCTGCGTGATTGGAATAATGAATCTTTGGAATTATGAACCTTATTTCATTTTTGGATTAACAAACTTTTGCAATGGCAAACATTACCCATCTGTGCAGGTTAGAAGTGATGTTGACTTCCTTGCAGCAGCACATCATGCGTGATGATATGTATTGCAGTCACTCTGTGATTTTCCTCTGTGTGGCTCTCTTTTGACTCATCATCATCTCTGCAATAATCATTGGAGGAGTCACATGAAGTGATCCATTTATTTGTAATAGCAAACTGTTGGATATTTGCCTTCATAAAGTTAGGAGAAGGTGTAATAGATATTGATGCAAATACATGTATGCAAGCAGCCCAAAGAATTTCCTAAACTTCAGCTGCAACAATGATGGGTAAAACTTTGTATTGTATCTTTGTCTCTGCAGTGTTTTGAGATTTCAGGTTCAGGTGGACCATGAACTTGTGTGTCTTTAAAATGGTTCTTTGGGTTTTTAAAGAATCCGTTTGCCCATATTGCCTCTTGAAGAGTACCTTAAGTGGTGAATGATACAGAAAGTGAGATGAAATATGATATGTTGGAGGATTATAGAATGTGCTGAAGTTCAACAGTCAAGTTTATTAGATTCTTTTGGAAAAATAGAGTATATTGTTTCAGTGTGGTGACAGGGGAGGTGATTGCCTCCATGCAGTGGACTCTGTTGAAGAAGTAAGAATATATGATACTGTAAAAGTGGTTTCTTTCGCGTACAGAAACTTTTGCGGTTTCCATCGGTGCCGACTTTTTCGCGTGTGTTTAAATTCGCAATCAGTAATGATAGCATTGTACCAACCGACGAGTTCAAAACATTTTTGCGTGATGTTAAATTCGCGGTTCAACCTCAAAGCGCGAAAAGCGCGAAAATAAAACCACTGCGAAAGAAACCACTTTTACAGTATGCAGTCAGCACTGATATCACTTCCTGATTCGCATGGCTGAATGATTTAGCTAGATCTGTCCCGTACGGTTTGGGCTTACCTCCATGCAGGAAATTCATTTTAGCAGACATTATTAAATTGAGATACAGCATCCAGATGAGAAGGAATTTGAGTCTCAAAACTGTTACATGAAATAGGCAGTGCACAAAACAGATCAAATTTAACAAGATCTTGGTATTGCACATGGTAGTTTTTATGTAATCTGTCATATTGAAGATAGACTCACAGTTAAAAAAAAAAATATGAACCAACTTTCCAGAATGGTAGTTTTTTACAGCCTTCCTTTTTATGTCCTGATGTTAGTCAGTAAGGTGCTTTGTTTTGATAGAGAGATGTGTGTGAAGAAAGTAACTTTGTTATTACAGACATGTCAGCAGCGCTTCAAGATGATAAATCTTGGGCAGGCCACAAATAGCCATTGTGTAAGTGACACTGGTCATTAAAGGAAGTGATAAATGTCAGTTGTGTTTTGAGACTTCAGTTTAGTTGAGGTACACTCTGTGACAGGAGACAAGGGGGGGGGGGGATCACATATGTCACTCTTGTTCACATGAATTGTGTGCTTCAAGAGCATGTCACTCTTTCCCACAAGTAGTTTCAATCTTGTCACAGTATTGAATGTGGTTTTGATCATTGATGTTTTGGAGTGTGATAAAAGACTTTATATCATTTATCAAAGTCGATAGTTTGAAACTCAATGATCACTTAAAATTTGCTGTGTTTGCCTCCACATATTGAGAGGATAGAGAGGATGACTGTCTTCCTCCCCACCTGTCTAATTCTCCGGATTCCCTCTTCCCTACCCCACCCTCATCCCGTCCCATTGGGTCCTGGAGGGGGCATATGTATATGGGTAATTTCATGAATAACTTAAAGGTGATAACTTGTGACATGCTTATTTTGACAATAAAATCAGAAAATCGGCTTTTTGTTAAACATAACTTAAAAGAAAAATCATATTTAGTAAGTTTCTTCAAAAGTGCGTGAAAACCAACATTCTTCACTAAAATGAAGCAAGTTTAATAGCATACATATAGCAGTGTATGGGAGGAGGGGAACATGGTGTCCTGCTTACATGAGGAACCATGTTTTTGTCCCATATAATGTTATTTGGTATGCTTACTTGCTTCATTTTTAGTTATCACTTTTGGAGGGAGGGAGGAAAGATTTTCTTTTTGAAACCTATTTTCAACAAAAAGCTGATTGATTTTATTGTCAAAATAGGCATGTCACAAATTGGTACCTTATTTATTGAAATATCCATACATGCATATATATGTGACCCGCTACAACAAAAGGATCCTAAAGTCGGGTGAGCCGAGAAAATCGAATTTGAAGTCAGATCTCCAAAATCTGTCAAAACGTTCGGATTTCTGTTTTTACACAATTTTGTAGTCTAATGTATCTTCTATCATCTGCCGAAATTTCGAAACTAAATGATCAAAGGAAAGACCTGAAAATAGCATTTTTCTGGGCCATGCTTGGCTCGCCCGTCAGCGACTTTAGGATCCTTTTGTTGTAGCGGGTCACATACATGTATATATAACTATGTATATTTCATATATACATGCATAATATCTGAAAGCGCTAGTTCCATTAATTTCATAAACATGCATGTTAAACATAATAATTGATGTTAAACTATTAAGCCAAATTTGGCTGTTATTCTCCTTGAACGATGAGGGATCATGAGGGATGCAGAGTAGTTTCCAATAGAAAGATGAGATTTGATTGATACTGAGACGTTAATGCCAAGGCTTTGGAGGACCAAAACACTTTTGATTTTAAGCATCATGTTCTAAATAATAATAATAACAGTAACAGATTCTTCTATAGCGCATTTCAGACTTGGAAAGAATTTCAATGCACTTTACAAACAAACAAAACAAATTATACCATAATACAAAATATAACAAAAAAAATTACAATTTACCAAATAATATATTACTCTACAATAACTATTTCTTTAAATGTACATAAAAGGTCAGAGTTGCCAGCTGTTGTTAAGTAATTTGTTTTATGTACATTTAGGAAGGTGCATAATCATTAATCTACACAGGCCTCCAATGAAAGCAGTAGCTGAATGTCATTAATGCCATGCTGAGGAGTGTGCTTTCTAAAAGAAAATTAGAAAGGCAGTATCTATAGGTTCGTTTGGAAATGGCTTCTCCGAGTATATTCAATTATGACATCTCCTCACACCACCCCCCCCCCCCCCCCCCCCCCGGAAAAAAAGAAAGAAATCACACTCGGGAATAAGCAAGTATATCAATCCAAACTTTGCAACATACTAATTTGTCAGCCCACTCAAAGAAAAAAATTGACATGAAAATCTTATTAAATTTCATAAGAATGAGAAAAAAATCCCTGCAGAACAGTGCAAAATGATCAAAATCAGATAAGGAATAAGGATATTATGACATTTTGAAATTTCAGAATTTTTCGGAAAACACTTCTTGACCACTCATTATATTCAAATCAGCAAGTTAATGATATCATGCTCTCACAATTTCTCATTAATTAATTAATTTCATTTTTTTTTAATTACAGTTGTATTAATTATTATAGTATCATTGATTATTAATTAATTCTCACTCAGAAATGACAAAAATCTCATCTTTAGCTGCATAAATATAAAACTTGGCTTAAAACCACCCAAAATAAAATAGAAGAAATGTTACCTCTGATATATTTTGTTATGGGGATATGCTTTTACCTGTATCATCTAACAATTGTTCAGAATTTCAAACATAACATACAAGAAAAATTGTGAGGGTATGACATCATCAACTCCCTCATGTGAATGCACAAAAGGACTGGTCAAGAAATGTTTTCTGAAAAAGTAAAGGAAATTGAAATGTCTAAATGTCAGATCTTCCTAATTTATTATGGGATTTTTGTCAATTTTGGAACTCTCCATAGGGATTTTTTGTCTCTTTCTTTTGGAGTTTATTTTGTTTTAAGAGTGAATTTCCTCTTTAAATCAACAAGGTGTAGGTAGGGTTAGAGTGGTCCTGTCATTAAATCTAAACCCACAGAGGAGGTAACATCTCTTTAGGACAATACCTATAAATAACTTTCTGAAACATTGTAAGTTATATTGAGTCATATATTATTCAGGGAATTTTCAAAGCCTCACAAATAAACGGCATTGACACTTGACTAGCAACTTTCTTAATTTTTATTTGAAATTTTCATCCAAGAATGCAGAAGACAATCAGACACAAAACAGTTACAGTATACTTTAACCCTTCGAGGACGGTTTGATTTTGCTACAACATATTTCCTGTAGACGCTTGCCCGAGTATACTCAGGACTTGTCCTCAATGAGTTATTGCATTCTGTTAGTCTGTACAGATCATCCATCTAATTTTACAAACTCACACAACAGAATGGACTGCCTTTGGCAACTGATGCTCCCATACATTCAGCCAGCACAATTATTGAAAATGTAACTTCTGTGCAAAAAGAAAACAACAACAAAACCTATGATAGAATACAATAAAAGGCCTTGGTCACATTTTAGGCCAGCATCATCTCAGCCAAAAGTATGTGCAACAATAACTTCTTGTCAACAGACAAAAAAACCTTACCAAATTTACTGTACACACATTTCATATCTTACCAATGGTAACAATTCTCTGTATGTTCCACTCCTATGATATTGATACATAATTGGCCTACTTCATTGCATGGAAACAGAAAAAAATGATTAAAAGTTAGAAAGATGTAATTAGGGTTAAATAGGCACAGTCTGCTTCACATACATTTTTTCTTCCCCTCATGATCTCTGACTAAATATTAACCCGTTCCATACTAAATTCTGAAATCCCTATAGACTTAATGCACAGGCCACCATGTTCCTGTATGGAACGGGTAAATACAGATAACGTGATGATGCACCATATTTGCAAATGATAAAGGGGGTGTATCAATTAGGAGACATATACACTTAAATGTCATACACAATATGAAATTTGCTACAGATACCATTCCATGTTTGTAAATGAAGTAAAATACATGTATCTTTACAGGTAAATAGGAAATGCACATGATGGTTGTGAATTAGTGCTGTTATGGTTACACATCTTCTTAGAATTCACTCTTGAACAAACTTCAGTGTATAATCAGCTGAAATTACCATAATCATATCCTTCATTACATCACACATTAGCTTCCATATATTTTTCCTATTGCAAAACCTACTGATTACATCTTGTATTCAATGCAAGGTCAGAATCTTGTTATTAATGCAGTACAGTGCACTCCTGTTACAATGAACACGGTTATAACGAAATTTCGTTATAACGAAGTAAAACTTCTGGTCCCAAAGTTATCGCCATTGAAGTCTATTGTCCAAAATTCGCTTATAACAAACACGGTTATAACGAAATTTTCGTTATAAAGAAGTCTTTTCCGAACACCACTGACAAAGAAAAACAAAAGAAATGTGCTCCGTAATAACGAACTGAGGATCGCTTCCGAAAATACGTAGCGGAACAAGCATTTATAGCTGCGTCTCTGCATGGGCGAACTGTGTGTTCGCCTAGTGTGTCACACGCAGTTTCCATTGTAATACAATAATCTGAAATTGAATAACTATTTGTGTTATTTTCAGTGTATGATGAGTATTCAACAAACAGAATATCATATATGCTTGGCTTCCTTGTTTTTGTTATATATATTGTATTTGTTCGGTTATATATAACGAAAGAAAACTGCCGTTCCCGAGCATTTTGTTATAACGGGAGTGCACTGTAATTGATGCGTGTCTCATTTATGGTGAATACGGCATGGCATTCAACTTCCAAAAGAGGATAAGAGGTGAAAAGATGAGCATTGTACAATAGATAATCATGGATTTAAAGGGATACTTACATCAAATTTTAAGTGAACAGAATGACATTGCCCATTAACCTGTTGATGATTGGCTGATTTGGCTGCAACATTCTCTTTATTATAAACACTTGCCCAAATACACTCGGGACTTGTCCTCAATGGGCTAAAGTCAGAGTGAAAGGATATGTGAAGAAAGTGGCTTAATGGAAGAACTTTGTGCATCATGATACTCATCAAAGGAGCTTCATACAAATGTACATAATTATGGGGGGAAAGAGCATTTACACATAATATACTAGGTAATAACAGAAGAGCATTGAACATCCCAAAACTAGATGAATGGAAGAGCTTTCAACATTGGACACCCAAGTAAATAGCAGAGATCTAGCCATCATAATAACCTGTTGAGGACGAATCCCAAGTATACTCGTGCAGGGGTTTATGGCAAATGCGTTTTGTAGCAAAATCAGTGCATCCTTAATGGGTTAACTAGTGATGAGGAGAGTGTCATTATTCCCCTTGAAGGATTACATTAAGATATATATGTTGATTAAAGGACATTTCAGTTTATGTTTCTTCTCCAACATGTGTTATTAAATTAATGCCCCGTCACTGACCAGGCACGCTAACCTGGAAACATTAAACCGCACATTACTTGAATATGAGACCATTCTGAAGCAAATAATTTTCACACAACAATAGATATATAATGTACTCTTAAATAATCCCACAAGGATTGGAACAATCATCCTCCATCATTCCCACTGATTCTCACTGATCAGTTACTAGCCATCCCCTTTAATCTCTGATTAAACCTGTCTTGTACTGTGTATAGTATAACCATATCTTGCTTGATCAATCACGAAGAGGGTATTTGTGCTTATGAATACAGGTGATATAAGATGACAAGTAATACAGTAAAGCTTGCTTTTATAAACTCAAAACCACGATGTAACTGTGAAGAAGATCCAGTGACATAAGAACGCAGATTAGAGGTACTGTGAACCTTCTTTTCTGACACAATGGCTGAAACTGTCGTCGGGCCAATGTTCTTGCTCGTGCTCGTGAGCGTCGTGGGAACAGGTTCCCCACAATGCTTTCTAATACAGAAATCCTTGCAGTTGCTGTATCTCTTTGGTGACAGAGGACTCGCTGAACAGCAACGCAGCGTTGGAGAAATGCTCGGCGAAAAAACTGCCGTTAAAGTGTTCTCTCCTGTTTGATAGCGTGGATTGTGTGCAACAACTTTATCATTTTCTTTGGAATAGCATGTGATGCTCCCTTTGGGATAACCGGAGTGTGCTCTGCAGGTTAAAGTTAGGAAATTCTGATAGTTGACATGAACCTGTTGAAGGTGGTGAGTGTTATTCCAGTGGCATTCTGCTGGTTGCGGGGGATGATGAACTTGTAACAGATAGACTTGAGCTGATTGTTCCATGCCACATTCAAACACACACATGTATCTACCACTGTCAGTTACTTTTACAGCACCCAATTTTAGGTGCACTGTCAGATGGTTAAACACAGTTTTAGTGTTCACCCTTGTTCTGGCAATTTTCCCTAGTGGGTAATTGTCTGTAGGCATATAATTTCCATTTTCATTGAATAATGTATCATTAAAAAAGAGGCGATATGCACAGTCATTTTGAGATTCATCCAGCACATATTCAAATGTGTGAGTCTTTCCCTGATGTACACTGATGACTGAGCATTCAGGTTGGTTTTGACAGGTATGCCTCTCATCATAAAAGTACGCACAGGTGTACCACAGATTGCCGCTGAGAAAAAGGAGGAAGAAATGTACTGCTGACATTCTTGCAAAAATGTAAAGATGTTGCTGCCCAAAGTGTTGATGAAGTGTTGATTCCATCAGCCTTCCAAAGTGCAACCTGTAGGCATAGAGACGGGATGAAAAATTATCAAGATGACAGGAATTGCACAGAGCAACACCTTATGCTGCAGTATAGCATGTGTGACAAGTAAAAGGATCCGTTCCACCTGAAAACAACAACAACAACAATAATGGTACACATTAAGACAAGATTCAACCAACACCAGAATGTATACTTTGCCAAAGATCTACTAGTATTAACCCATTGAGGACGGGCTGATTTTCCTACAACCCGCATTCCCATAGACACCTGCCTGAGTATACATGGGAATAATTTTCAACGGGTTGAAGGTTATTATAAGACAGCTTTCAGAACAGGTCCTAAGAGTATAAATGACATTGTCATTTCCTGTCGCCTGTCTTTTTCTAACTTCTCTGTCAGTGAGTTGGCAGAAGCTGTATATGTAGCGTTATGAAGAAGTTATTT
Source organism: Diadema antillarum (assembly GCF_040938485.1). Taxonomy (NCBI): domain Eukaryota; kingdom Metazoa; phylum Echinodermata; class Echinoidea; order Diadematoida; family Diadematidae; genus Diadema; species Diadema antillarum. The sequence continues at coordinate 372,388 of NW_027270896.1, forward strand.
ATTCATAATGGACAAATGATTTTGATAGCTCACCAAGACAACACTATGTTGTATATCATACTAAATACTGTAAAACAAAAAAAAAACATACAGTTGTAGGGCATGACACTTTTGCAAATTGAAGCTTATGGCCCTTTTTCTTGCATGAAACTTTCATGAATTTGCCAATGACATTCAATGCATTGTGTAGATTAAACTCTTTTGGTGCATCTTACCTTTGTGAGTCTTGGTTTTTAATGAATTTTGTGAAAGTTTCATGCATTTAAATTTATCGGGTTTACATTACACATTTAAGTTTTGCTGATGCATCTAAAGTAGAGCACTTGAAGATGAATATGATATCATTTTTCTTACCTATGATGAGAGTAATAGCAGCATTGTCTAACATCAGCCACACTGTTCTTTCCAAGTCTTGTTCTTCCTCTTTGATTTTAACACAATAGGCTTGCCAGTCCATGAAATTTAGCTGCCCTCGTAATTTGCCTGCAGTATCATCAACTGTTATCCAATCTGACGTGTAGTACCAATCAAATGAGCAAATTTTTGTCTGTGCTAGGAGCCCTGAACGATGGCCAAACAAAGATAGCTAAAATGTTGACACCATTTTATTTTGTAGGTCCATGTCAATGAACCGATATATTGGTATCAGATTGTTTTTGATAAAAGTCACGTTAAAATGGGACTTTGATGTTGTTGTTTATTCAGATGTTAATACTGTTTATCTATAACAATCTAGTCAATAAATCAAAGGTGGAGTTTCGTTTTATATGTAATCTATACCCCAAGGTGAATGCTTTATTGGCAATTGTTGTCTGTTACCTTTTATGACTATCAGGTGATATATGACCCTTGTGTAAATGGCTGTGTTTCCTTTTTCAAAAAGAGGTTAGCTCAGCAAGTTTATTGTTTTATGACTAACAATGTAATTTTGGGATGAAATAAAATTGGGAGTTCATATCAATAGCTTGGTCACACTGGCAAAAGATGGGGAAGTTTATGTTTGCAAAGTCTTCTTAATCTTTGGTCGTGTGTCCACCAGTCTTCTTGATCTTTAAGTTCATGAAGTTTGACTTGATTAGTAGCACAGGGCTTAGAAACACCAGTGGAAAAAAAAATGCAAATATTTCCATGGGATTTTCCTTTAAAAAACATGTTCTTATATTTTCTAAAGCAAAATGAGATTTTCCATAAAAAAGCATTTTGTAGCTAGTAAATAGTTCTCACAAAAGCAGTGAGATTTTGAAGAGAAGGTGATAAAGCATTAAAAGGAACACCAATCATGAATAATTTGGAACTTATGGAAGCTCTTGTTGTAGGGACATGTGAAACTCAAATCATTGTGGAAAACAGAAATTGCTGTATTTGCATATAGATCCTTGAGAATGTCAACATTCCAGCAAATCAGTTATGTCTTTTATTGTCAATCTAGGAGGTACAAAATACCTTTTGCATTTTAATCACAATGTACATTTCTATACTTCTGAAGAGTTTATAAAGAGGACAAAATTAAATATGTGTCACTTTAACCCTTTCAAACAAAGAATAGTTTTTATTATGATGAATAAAGTAGTTGATTTTAGTCAAATAGAATGGAGTATCCAAGTGTATGTTACTTGTTATAAGCTTCAGAATTTCAAACTAAATGCCTGTACCTTTATCATCTCAGTATTGTTGTAATGGTAGTGGGGGCACGTCTGGGAAGTCGGTCGATACCACATGCTGTCTGTGCAGGGTGGAAGTGAGGTGTCTGTCTTTGCGGGTGCATGCCATGTGTGATGATGTTTGAGTTGTAGTTACTCCATAGTTCTCATAGATGTGGCGTTCCTTTGACTCATCCTCTCTGAGGTATTCGGTGGAAGAGTCACTGTGGAATGAGCTGTGTGAGTCTCGGGAACATCGAGATGAGTCTTGGGACAAACTGGATAACACAGAAGCAGTGAAGATACTCCTGTCATACTCCGTGTCGGCACATTTCCCTCCAAAGTTCAGTGTGGCATGCCGCAGAGCTAGACTGACAGAGGATGGTTCTTCATAAATTGGATCTGCATCACTTCTGTTGGTGTTGGTTTCATACACATGGGGTTGTGGTGAAGCTGAGATCTGGGTTGATATCATTGTCTTTTGCATCTGTTGCAGTGTGGTTGCAAACTGTTGCATATTTGCTTGTTTAAAGTGGCGATAGAAGGAAATGGTTATCGATGCAAATATGCAAGCTGCCACAAGAATTCCTCCAACTGCAGCTGCAACTATGATGAGTGTGATTTTGTATTCTGCCATTGTCTTTGCAGTATTTTGAGATTCACCCTCAAGCCCACCTGGACTTTTTATTTGCATCACATCGTCTTCCTGATTTATTAGGGCATGGCTCAAATCATTATCTGCTTGGAGAGTACTTAAGGCCCTGGATGGTGTTGGAATGTAGGTGGACATATGAGGACAAGTTCCTGAAATGTCCTTGAGAGTTATTTTCAAGTGCCTCTGGATTGACCATTTTCCAGAGTAACCCTGACATGAGATTTTCTTCCCATTGTCCAAGGATGTGAGGTTCTTGACAGTCAAAATAGTTTTGTTGGCTGATGGAGCCTCTGTCAAAAATCTCTCATCATTACCTGTTACATTCTCCTTGTCAAATGCCCATATTTTGAACACTTCACTTGAGTGGACTTGTAATCCATGTAGTAAACAGATTACGCGGATGTCCAAGTGACAGATGGAGGTGCCATCCTGTTCCTCAGAGTTATTCTCTGGTATCTCCAACAGAAGTGTCATGTTTGTTGGATACTGGCTTTCTTGTTGACTTTGGACAAGTGGAGTGTAGGAGACTGTCATTGAAGCATTTGAAGATCCTGCAATGTTCTTGGCAAAGCAGTGAATTGTCACATGGCACTGACTTTGCCTGCAGTGAGTAGCATTTTGGTGTAGAGAAATGTTAACATCACTGATATGACTATCACATCCTGTGACAATACCATGTGGGAAGCACATCCAGGAGTAACTTGACACTGGTGGGTATCCCATGGCAATGCATCTTATGTGAGCCAGCTCTTCTTGTCTCTGAATTTCTAGATCTCCATCAGGATGTAATTTGACGAGTGGTTTGTGGATAACTGTGAATGGGCCGATGACACACTGCAGACTTTCATCTTGAAAAATGTTGGTACCATTTACAGAACAAATTATGCTGGTGCCATGGAGATCGGAAGTTATTGTGAGTTGATGCTCCAGGATAACTCTCTCACCTTCTTGGTGACTTGAAGGTATGTTGGAAGGCGCAGCATTTGGTATGTACCAGCTTTGAGAAACCACTGGGTTTCCTGATGCTGTTTGACACCATATTCTGAGAACTTCTCCTTCTTGCAGACTCCCAATCCTCTGTGGACCACATTCAAGTTCGGACTGTTTAGGAAAATAGAGTATGTTTAGTGTGGCAATGTGGGAGTTGATTACGTCTGTGTAGCCCAGACTGTTGAAGATGTTTGCCACACACTGCTGGGACTGAGAGATGCGTCCTACTTCACGTATAGTCAGCTTTGACACAATTTCTTGCTTTGCTTTGTAAAATGTCTCAGCTAGAACTGTCTTGTACAATGTGGGGTTTACCCTCCAGAGCACGGTATCACTGACATTATCAAATGGAGATACAGAACAAGTGAAGACGGCATCCTCCCCTTCCAAAACTGTGACATCTTTGGGCTGAGAGAAAAATTGAGCCCCAAAACTGTTGCCTGAAGTGGGCACAGCAGAATAGATCAGAATCACCAAGATGATAATGTTGCACATGCTGCTTTCTTTGTCAAAAGCCATTTATATTGAGCAAAGTATCACAGTTCAAAACTTTGACTGTGTCTGCAGATTACTGATGTGTTGAATAACGGATGAGAACTTTATGTATATAGAAGTGGTGCAAATGTGAGACAAGTTTCCTTCATATTTTGGAGTGGAAGTCGGAGACATGTGTGAAGAAGGTGACTTTGTTATGGTAGACACGTGTCAGCAGCATTATAAGATAAATGGAATTGGACATTGCTTGAACTCTCACTTTTCATGTGGCCATAATTATAAAAAACAAGTAATCAATTTAGTTGTGTTTGAAGGCACTAGTTCAGCTGAGTTAGTGTTAGTTCAATGAGACACAGATTTAAATATTGATGATGGAGGTGTGAATTTTCTTCAGTTTGTCTCCCTCTACAAATATTGAGATGTTGCTAGAAATCATATAGATCTGTTTACTTCAGGGAAACTGTCTCATTTATTACACTTAGGTTTTGGTTTTGATAACACTGAGTAGGTCATGAAGTATTTCAATCAATCATCATTATATCTCAACTTTGTGGTCATTTATTTCCTCTGTGTTCAAAATATGATCTTTATCTTTTCTCCCCCTTGATATCACAGGTTCACTCTGGAAAAAAATGTGTTGATATTCATTGTCATAAATCTTATTATAAAAGAATAAGATCCACACAGACAGATTTGATGAAGTCACAGAATGCTGCAAGTGAAAAAAAAAGCCAGAGATCTTTTTGGAAATGTTACTAGTGCCAGATTACCACAGAAATGCAGCTGATAATGACTGGGATATGCTTGATGTGTAAATGTGTTATCTCATGATAATGGTGTATTTTTGGAAGAATTGTTTGTGTGAGATTATTGTTTCTTGAGAGGGGACAGATTTAGGAATGAATTGCTAGGGCTATAAAACTATAAACAGGAGCAAAATATTTGGGATAGATGAAATCAGTGTCAAAACACCCCCTCCCCCCCCCCCCAAAAAAAAGGAGAGGGATAAAGGATAAATTGAAGACATTGGATTCATTTGAAGCAAACCTTCCAAGTTCCCAGGAGTCAATGAAATGATTCTAAATAAAGTGATGTCCATTGTCATGTATCCTTTGCAAAATACCTTAAAAGTATTATTTACCATTGGGAGCAGTGATTCAAAAAATATTTGAGTTATCACATTTGATGCATATATATGTATGTCAGTTGTATCACAAAACATCCTACCATAAAAAACATCTTGCAGTAAAGCCGAAAATATAAAGAGAGTATACAACTATTTCTCTCAATGAAGCGTAACAGTTCATGGTTTGATTCTAGAAACGCTTTTACCATTACTATTTACATTTTGTATTTTTCATACTTTACATTGATTATGCTGATCGACATTATGACATTGATTGATATCTATCCCTCTCTCACATTTTAGAACTTTGTTGGGTTTTGGTTTCATTTCAAAATATGGTAAATAATGTCATTAGGGTTAGCTTGGGCATGCATGGAGGACTTAACTGTAGAGACTTTCTGATTAATTTCTCCATTCCACTCAAAAAGATTGGAAGGAATATCTGAGACATAGTGTCTTGAATCAATACATTAACAGAGATACTTTGAAGCGATTACCTCTGTTGGACTGATACTCCTGCCCTTACACCTCTCCAGTAAACAACCAAAATTGGAGTGCTCTGACTGGCTGCTTTTGGTGTCCACTTAAAATTGTACCAAACTTTTACAAAAAATATTGATCCATTGTGTAGGAACACTGCTTGATTTTATACACTGTACCACTATCTCATATCGAGATGATTCTACTAGATGATGAAATAATTACCAATTCTGTTTAAAAGAGTTGTTTTTTTGTTTTGTTTTTTGCCTGACTGTATCAATTTCATTCAAATTGCAGTTAAATTTGTTGTTTCATGGTAATTCAGTTCATATACATGTATGTATTTATAACCCATTATTAGGACGGGCTGATTTTGCTACAACACGCACTTCCTGTAGACACTTGTATACTCGAGACTCGTCCTCAATGGGGTAACCATGAGAAAAATGTAATTCTGAAAACAAATCAATTTGCGTAACTCTTCCCAGGAACCATTTATCTACAATACTTACCAAAGGGTACTTCACATGACAACCAGGAAGTATATAAATCATCATAGAGGTACTCTGGCACGTCATTGACATGAGTGTGAATACATTGTACATTCTGAGAGTCTTTGAAAACTAACTTGATTAATGAGATCGTAGAGGTAGATTGTTGTATTGATTGAAACTGAAGTAAAAGTGATATTGATTATTCAATAGGTTTCTTCATCCATCTCGAACCAAGTCCAGTCTTGTGATTGATGATGACGGTGTTCCTTTTATTGTCTCTTTTGTTTCTCTTAACTCTTAGTGTGCCACATTACTGTGAGACTGTAAAGCACACACACTTTTGGGAAACATTCTATTTACCAAGCCATGTAGCGTCTTTATAGATATGTTTATGCTAGATATGCATTGACAAAATTGGAGAGAAAATCCCAAGTTTTGCTGCAATGTATATATTGTAATGAAGCTACGACTATTTTTCTAGTAAATGGTCCCTACAGCAGTAGTAGAAAATTAGAATTTACTCAAGAGAAAAAAAAATGCTACATCTCCAAGCACCAAGCAACACCAGCTGCTGTAAAACGAGAAATGTTCGCGTGCATTTTAATTTTGCTAATTTCGCAACAGCCAACATTTAAGATATAAAAATGGCTAGTGCGTGCTAGTTCCAGCACAAAAGTAATTTCCACTTTTTGCAACCCAGGGTACAATGTTAAAAAAAAACCAAATAATTCAACAAGATGGCTGATTTTTATTTGGTACCCTGGGATACCATTTATGTCATCATATAAAAACAAACCACTAAACATACACAAGATAAATTCTAGTCACACAGCAGTCATCTTATCATTTTACATCTAAAGTCAATATGTTAGGTGAACCTTACTCCTGCATTATATTCTACTGTGATTTGTACATTAACAAACTAGAAAAATAAAACGACTTCCCAAAGTATGGTAAAACTATGCCATACTCGACAGAATACAAAGAGTGTAGTCACAATGTATATCTTCGCAAATGTGAAACAAAGGCTTTATTTAGCATTTGTCATCAGTTTAAAAACAACAATCCAGGTTTAATACACAGTGTTGCATTTTATAGCATTTGACTTTAGAAATAAATCAATGAAATATAAATGTACAAATATGCATTAAAGTACAAAATAAACTATCAGATTTTATGTACAGAGTCAAATCCATATGTGACCCTGCACCACAAAACGAACATAAAGTCGCACACACTGATTTTGCATGAGGACTGAAAAAAGTGAAATGGGTCAACCTAGCCGATCTTGACTTTTTCATATATTCTGAAAGAGCAGGTCTTCTTTTACATTATGCTAAAATTTGGTATCATAAAACAGGCAGGAAAGTGTGATTTTTAGCAGTTTATCTCGAACATTTTTGTTAGAATAGTGTGATTAGGTGTGTCTTTAGAGTCCCTTTTTCATTTCTGAAAAACCTTGTACACTCTCTTCACTTTTAACTCTAATAATATTTGAAAGGATAGTGCTACTGCTTTGAAAGTGGGCATTAATTATGGACAGAATGTGTTTAAGAGGCACGCGGAATTTCACTTTAATCTGATAATACCTTCATTGTTGTTACTCTGGTGGTTTACTTCCTGTTTTTTGTTCCATTCATCGCACAGCCAGCACGGTTTGGTAAAGATTAAGCGCTTGAATAGACACTGTACTTCAGAGCCTCTTTTCTCAGTTCACACTTTTCCTGAGTTTGTGCTTTCTTTCCAATATTAAGATAGGTTAGGAGAGTCCATTTGATTTGAGTTATACATCATTTTCAAGCTTAAAGTCTGCTCTTTCAGAATATGGTCTTAACTAAAAATTCATGTCTGGCGACTTTGTGTTTGTTTTGTGGTGCAGGGTCACATATGCCCGTGAAGTTGTCAGTGATGTGTCAACATGGATCGTGCAATAATATACATTTACCTTGACATGAAGACAAAAATGCTTCTGAAAAAAAAAAAAAAAATGAATTGATTGCAAGAATGCCAATACCTGTTTCACTGACATCTCATTTTTTCGAATTTGGTTAAACTTAGATTAATTCAGAAAAAAAAGATAATGCACAAAAGTTGTAACATTTCAAGCACAAAACATGATTTGTTTTTTTGTAGTTTCATATCTGTCAGCATTAATCATACTATTTGTGATCTTTATGTTCTAGAGTCATGACTTTAACAATGCAATGTGATGATGCGGTATATGGCACAGTATCTGCATGAATTCTTCAATGTATTCATCAAGTATCTTTTTGTGTACATCATTCAACTTACAGTCTCTACGGTACAAATCAAACTTGAATCATAAGAAGGCAGCATGCAATGGCTTTTCTTGATCTCATTATCATACATGCATCTGTGTCAGATGCTTAAAAAAAAATTGTTAACAGTGCTTTGATACATTGCTAATCCCTCTTAGCTTGGTGAAATATATGTATCATTAGAACTGCTCCATGAAGACTCTGAACCAGTGCCCAAAGAAGACCTTTCAAATCTTTCAAGGCCAACGGCATATGTGTGGTGAATGTGTGCAGGTGAGTTTGTGGGGTCGTCATATGTCTTTGGGACGTGCTCAGGCTCAGTAGGCATTTTAGGAACCTCATAGATGGGCTCATTTGACTCAAAACTGGTTTCCTTGTAATGTTTTAGAGTTCCATGTTCAGCTTCCACAGGACTTTCTGCGACTGATGGGGAATATGCTTTGGTTTTGTGATTGAAGTACCTGAATAGAGCTATGGCACAGAGAGCAATAAAGCACACTGTTAGAATGACAAATGCCAGAACACCTGACACAACAATTGTGACAATTTTCCACATTGATATCTTTGTTTCACTTTCATTCAGTCCTGCATGTGTGCCTTGAGTAACAAGTTGTTCATCGTAGTTGGGATCATCTCCTTGGTTGATGCCACTTGAGGAGATCACGGACAACAATCTTGCCATTTTATTGGTAAATATCTGGTCTACACCCTTTGTAGAAATACTCTGAACCCCATTTTTAGATGGTGTTGTCACCTGTGCATCATCAAGGTCCAAGGACAGAAAAATATCAATGTGTGCTTCATAAACAAAGTGGGGACATTTTGTTTTGCATGTAGCATTTTGTGGGACAAAGTTTTTCACATTAGCTAGGAATTTGAGTGAAGACACATAAGTGGAACTTGTAATGACCCAGTTTTCATTGTTTGTGATCTCATGGCCATCAACAGACCACTGGAAATACACAGAACCTTCTCTTGAACACCTTGGGTCTAGTGAACACTGTACCCCGATGCTCCAAGAGCTATTTACATCAATGATATTGATGCTAAGACAACCATTTACAGACTGAAGATAATCATCCAATATGAGTGTACTACCACTGATGAAAGAAACCCTGGCAACATTTGAGCCTGTTCCTTCTGAATTTGTTGCAGAACAGGTAACAACAATAGTCTTGTCATGAGAAAGTCTTTCATCAGTATCTGTTAGACGAGGAACTGAAAAAGTTGCTGTCTTTGACGTTGCATTACACCCCCCTAGGATGTTGGGTGGTGAGCAGGACCACTGGTACATACTGGCGTCAGGATATCCACTTGTCATGCAAACTAGAATTAGGGGATGAGAGGAAGAGATCTCTCCTTGTTGAGGATCCACCACTACTTGGGGTGGGCGAAGCAACCTGATAGGACCAATGGAGCATTCCAACTTCCTGCTTGGAAAAGCAAATGGGCTTGTTACCTCACAGAAAAGTGTCCTGTGATCAAGTTCCTGCTCCATTTGGAGGTCATATCTTAGAGTGCGTTGAAACCCGGTATCAAGTGCTGGAGGAAACGTCCGCTGGGCATGTGGATCAACTCTCCAACTCAAGTCCACAGCAGGTTTGCTACGAGGAACTTTACAGGACACTGGCATTGTTTGCCCAAGTCTCAGTTCCACTTCTCCAGCTGGCTGACAAGTGAGCTCATCTGCACCTGGAAAATACCGAACAGTCATTTTAGCTCTTCTCGAGGAGAAGCATATTTGATCCCCGTCTCCATTCTCTTGCAGAGTATGGAGGATACAAGTGAAGTACTGGTCAATCTCACCAACATTGAAGACATGAAGCCGTGACTCCATTTGGTGTCCATCTGCATTGCAGGTATCCACCTGCTTTGTCTGGTAGAGGGTTGGCTCAATTCGCCATTCGATTCTATCGGTGTCTCTGCAGTAGCTGGATACAATGCATGTGAATGAGATGCTCTCCGCTGCTACCACAAACGTGTCGGCAGGCTCCTGATGAAATCTGTTTAATGTGGTGACACATGCTGATGATGCAAAGAGACACCTCATGAGAGTAATGAAGATGACCACATTAATGTTTCTTTGATTGTGGTCTTGAAGAAAATACATCTTGTGTGATCACAGGAAAGCACAAGAACAAAAACAACAACAAAACTGCCGCACTTCAGTTGCTGCAGCATACATGCTATCTCTGCAAGAGCTGGACTTGTTGTGATGTTCCTATTTCTACATTTCCACCCCTAAGGTTTATGGATATATTATTGATATTATTATAAACTATAAATTGTGGTTTTGTCAAGGATAAGTTTGAGATGTTTCTACCCTAGTCTTATACTGAAACTGCATTTTGAAGTGTTGACATGAGTGTGATTTATTGCTTCCCACTTTACATTGTGATGGGTTTGTAAAAAAAGCATACAGTCCGTAATTGATTTCCTTGTGTATGAGGGCGCAATGATTTATGTATTCATTCATTCATTTATTTATTTTAACGACAGCTTGGGTTTGTCACTTGTATGTGCACATGTGGCCTGCTAGCATATTTGAACTTTCCTCCACTTCTTGAAATATAAATTACAGTGACTCAACTTACTCATCAAGTAACTACAGCATCATCATCTTCTTCTGTATCATAACATACATACCTCTTAAAGAGTACTTACAAAAAGAGTAGGGCCCACATAGAGCACATACGCATGCACACATTCTCTGTGAGCAGTGTTATGGCTGGAAGAAACCTCTGGTGCCTATAAGCTTAAACATACCTTCTTTGTAAGGCAATAGCCATGGCAACAAACGATTAAGAAGGACTAAAATTTTCTTAGTATAGAAATAGAATGTGTCATAGAAATACTTAAATATTGGGCAATTAAACAATTTACAAAACTTGTAAGCAAAACAATAATTTCTGTGACTTTTTTCGACAGAGCTATGTTTTGAGTATAAAAGGCGTACACCATAGGAGATAATCAGATAGGGTCGTATCACATGCAGCACCAGTGTGTTACGGGCAGTGTTTGAGAAGTATGTTATATTGGTGTTGTACAACCTTTGCCCCTTTCTGGCCAGCAGTTTGTATTGTGTGAGCATAATAAAGTTTGCTTAAACCTTAACTATTGTGAACAGTTATCCATCTCCAAACAATGTTCATTTAATGGCATGGTGGCAGTGGTGGGATCAAGTACCCTGCTCTTCCCTCATTAATGACCTTACAAAAATATTTTTATTCATATCAGTTGTTCCTTATGGGAGAAAGTAGATATCCTGTTTAAACAAATTATAATGCTTTGCACAATTTGTAGTGACATATTAATAAATTATAATAAATGTATCCTCTATGAACCAGGTTTTGACAGAACATTCTGTGTAAAATCTTAAAAAGCATACAAACTTTTCATTTCTCATTGTAGTCACAAAGAATATCAGCTTTAAACAGAAGATAAAAGTCATACTGAAAATGCCTTTGGTCTGTTTCTTTATACTGTATGTTACTTTGGGCCAAGAAAATGATTATGTATTTCAGTATGTATGTTATGGAGTGTACAAAATAATTTGTATAAAGTATTGGTTTACATACAATATGCTGTGTTGTTAACTACACAGCATGTTTTACAATCAGACAGCTTTGAGCATAGGGAAACTAACTAAAAATGGAGGTAGTGTAACACCAGTAATTAGTGACAATTTGCCTTTCTTTCCTTCTCTACCTTCCTTGCCAATTAAGAGGGGGAAGAGAGAAAAAATGTCTATGTGTTTGTGTGTGTACTGGTACTGTAGATGTACAGGACCTGTGACAAGCAACATTACATGAACAGACACTATGCAACGCTGTACACTGGCACCAGTCAAAAGGTCCATGACCAGTAAAGATCACTGTTAGACCAGTAACTTTTTCAGGAATGGACCGGTAGAAATCCTGAAAAAATGGACACCTAGTGGTCTGACAGACATGTTGGACCAGTAGAAAAATGGGTTTATAGTGTGCAGCATTGCACTACGCCACATATACAATTATAGGGAACAGGCAGTGGATGATGCACATATAGCAAAAATACTATTTGGCTACTTACTGTTAGCAACATGCCACAGCTGCTGGTGACAAGTATAGTTTCTGCTCATTGACATGGATTGTAATTGTTGGCAACAGATACATTACAGTGGTTGATTGCATCAAATTGCAATGTTAGCAATAGGACATACACATATTTCCAGATTCTACCCTGTTGATAATGATGCCATAGGTCAATAAAGTTTCTCTTGACTAGGAGTATCGTATGCATGCATGTACATGCCTAGAAAGTGAAGATCTTCTTGAAAAGGACACTACTGTGGTTTATTTTTCCTCTGTTGTGACACTTCTTAACCACAGCCTGATAGAATTGGAGAATGCTAGTTTAATTAAATTATTAATGGTATTGTCAATTTTTCAGATCCTGAACTTCCAAGTGGTAAATGATTTGACCAAAGACCTACTGCATAAAAGAATAGAAGTTCAAAAGCTGCTCACCAGATAATAGCAGGTTGTCAGAAAGAACCTTATTGATGTCGGTAATCATGCAGGGGATTAACCATTTATATGCAAATTGACTTGACAATACAAAACTGCAAAGTAGCTTACCTAATGAAAACTGAAAAAGTGTAATTTTTTAAAACAAATTGGTCAACATTCAAAGATATCTTCTTCCATTTAGGGGATGATGATTCATTCCTGGCAATGAACATTCCTAGAATTAGAGTATATGGGTTGTTGTGTGTACTTCACTTGTGACCCGCTAGGACAAAAGAATCCAAAAGTCGAGGGCAGTCGATTTCCTGAAAATGGCATGACATTATTCCCTTACTCTTCCACTTTGATTTCATATATTACATGACTCATAAAAGTACTCGGTTATGGAGATATTGATGATTCTATGAGATCATGTGGAGTGGTCTAGGAAATCAAATCTAGGAATTTCGAGAAAACTGCCTTCAAAGTTTTCTTTCTGATTGTGATCAAGAAGAAGTAAGACAGTTTTCCCCTCTTGAGAATAGAAGGTTTGCTCATAGCAACCTCTGTGATGTTCATTCAAGCTGACGCCAGCGGTCCACGCATGACCAATCAGTAACGAAGATGCCATGCACTGACCAATAAGATCACTCCCTCGTTGCTAGGGGCGGAGTCTATCCAAGGCGTTAAATCCAAATCTTCGGACGAATTTCTGTTCCGTTGAAAGTCGGAAAATCATGGCCCAGAAAGATGCTAATTTCTTGCTTTTTCTTTGCTTATTTAGCTTTGAAATTTTGGCAGATGATAGACAAAACATTAAACTACAACATTATGGCCAAACACAGAAATTCTATGGTTTTGACCAATTTTGATGATCTGCCTTCTAACTAGATTGACTTGGCACAGCCATCAGCGTTTTTCAGATCCGTTTGTTTTTTTCCCTACAATTATTTAGGCCTACTGATACTGATATCAGTAATATAACTATCACTATGGCAAATATAGCTGCTGTCAAAGAGAGAATGACTGTTGGGTAGTGCGAATGCTGCAACAACTGTTTTTCAACAAATTTTAAAGTTTGTAGAGTGTCATCCTGACAGCTTGGTTCTTGATATTGGGATTGAGTAGCAGGCTGCAAGGTGGGTACATGTGGCTGTGAAGGAGTTATCACTGGAGCAGCTGGGCATACACATGTGTTCATTTCTTCTGAGTTGGGTTTAGATGAACAAAGGACCTGTTCCATGTGGCTCTTGTACTCCATACACTTGCACTTGTCCATACCATTTTCAAATGTAGCAGAGCAGCAGAATACGGGAGTGTCCTTCTTTGTCCAGAACATTCCAATCAAATGTGTTCTGTTAAAATGATTGCTCAAAGGGGGTAACCTTAGATCCGGATTGAAGCAGGCAAGGTAGCCAGACTGCGTACCTCTCGTAGCATGACATTTAATGACAGTCCAAGTATCATCACTGCCGAGATAGTTCTGTATAGAGACTTCAGATGACTCAGTGCTGCTACAGTTGGCTGGTCCTGGGGGAAATTCAACTGATATATGATTCTTTTGCGTCTCCAGAACCATAGTCCCCTGACTGTCATATAGAACACAAAGGTACGCACTTTCATCCTCTCTTGTGATGTCGGTGATACTCAGTCTCACCACTGTATTGTCACCCCTTGCTTCTGTGGACATCTTTATTCTGTTTGCCTGCTGAGCATTCAAGTTTTCCTTTCCAGTTTTGTCAAATAATATGGTAGAGCCTTTCCTTATTTCAACAGCTATACTTTGAGGGGCGATATCAGGGAATGTGTACTCCACAAGTGCATCTTGTCCTTCTGTAAAACTTGACAGCATTAAGACACCTGGTAGGAGATATGTGAACAGAACTGATGCCGCAATGAGCTTACGCACTCCGTGTGAACTGCACTGATATTCCATAGTTTCAGAAGCTTTTTACATTCAATTGTGACAAATATTCACATTGTATTCAGCTTTCCAGAGTCAGTAAGGTTTGATGTCCAAATAATGGTATCTCAGAAGAGCTTCAGGAAGTTTTGCGATCACATTGATTCTGAAACTCTAGTGTCAAAGCTTTGCCATGATAAAAACTTCAGGACTGATTCTCCTTGTCTATATGTCATTTGTAGTCTCTTCAGGAGAAAATCCAAAGATGTTTGTTGTAGATTAATGGACTCTGATACCTGCAAGAAGAAGCATATTGTATGGCAATATGAATTAATAGGTATATGTAATATACATGATAAGTGGAATGATGCTCTACACCAACAATTCTTATCCACCATTAGAACACTTTATAATAATAAAGTTGCAAAGAAAAATGTGAGTGACTATTTTCTGTTTGCAGAGTCTAATTCAGAAAAGTCAGTTGATAATTCATAGAAATGTACATTTCTTTTTCTTTATAACATGGCACAGATATAGTTTGAAGTGACCTTTTGTGTTTGCTGCAATCCCCATACTTCACTGGTAATGGACTTCAAAGCTCATTTCCCTCAAAGTTTGTTTATAAAATGATTGCCTTTTATATCACTTCTGTAACTTAGGGAAGACGAATTTTCATCATTTGCAATTTTGTCGAGAAATTTAGAAACTTCCACTGTCATAAAATTAATCTCATTTCGGGCTTTTACTGTTTCATTCAGTACATATTGTGACATATTTCATATACTCTGTAAATTAGAAGATTAATCTTGTCTGCATTCAGAAAAAAGTAAATAAACTTGCGGTAATTATTTGTATTTTTATAAGAAACAACAACAAACTCAAAACGTTTCTCACTATACATGAACATGAAGACTACACACCATTTCTTGTCTTCTGCAACCACTTGAAAGTACATGTACATAGATTTCAAGCAGAAAAATATGACATTGATTTTGATTTAATTTTGAGATGGCAAAAACTGTGTGATGAGTAAGAGCTACAAAAGTACAGATAAACATGTAAGAAATTTTCTTGAACTATGGTCTGTAAGTAGTTGCTCTAGTTTTAGCATTAAGGAAATAATAGCATTTACACACTTTACAAACTTTACCTGCAGCCCAAGCTGCAATGTAGGTGTCTTTTTATTGTGTGTAACATTTATGTCAACTTTTTGAAAAGGTATTGCCATGGTGTCTAAACCAGAAGGTCTAATGATTTTATTGAATTAATTGCTAAGTGCACTTTTGTCAGCATATCAAATCATGAACATTTCTCAAGAATTCAGTTAGTGCAAAACGTAGTGAACTCACCGATTTCACAAGTTTTTTGCGTTCCTCTCTGTTCGGCATCTTTTCCTGTCTACCTGAGTGTTTGCAAGGAATGACTTTGCAATGGGTGGGTGCTCTAATCAAAGTCTGGTATACTTTGACCTGATCTTAGATTTGATGAGGTGATCATTGCACCTCATGGGGTGACTTTGGTCCTAAGTGCAGTATGATGTTGACTTAAGGTTCAACATGCCATAGATATCAGACCAACTAAAAATATCATCTGTGCTGTATTGTGAAATATTTATTTAGTATAAAGAGTAAGATGTACAGATTGATGAAAAACAGGAAATTCAAATGTTATGAGTGCAATGAAATGTGGGTGTTCCTTTTTAAAACAGAAAAATGAGTATGTTATGGAAAAATTATGTAAAGCTAGCTAGTAAAGGTGAATGAAGCAGTCCATTACTAGGATGTAGAAATAGAAACATCCATGAATTTTGATACATAACACTTACGAAAACTTTCTATTTATTAAAGTTCCTACAGTTTCTTCCTTTTTGCCGATGACACTAATGTATTGTATTCCAAACTTAATTTACAAGTGTTGGTTTAATTCTCAACACCAAATTCTGAATACCAAATGACACAAATTGCCTGTCGTGTGGTTCAAATGTCCAAATGTAATTCATTGTTGCTGAATATGAATTTAGAAGACTAGCTTGATATATTGTGAGACCAAGCAACCCCAAAACCACAACAAATAGTAGATGGTCAGCTGTGGGTAAAAGACATTTTTTTAATTATATTTCTTGGAATCCTATTTAATCAAAATCTAAGATGTAATGACCATGTGCAATAACTGTATAAGAAGTAGTTGTGTGTGTGTGTAGACAGAGAGTGCGGTTGTGTGTGTATGTACAAAGGTCTTCTTAAATCTTTTTCATTTTTGCTGCTACTCGATGAATAATTCTGTTTTCTCTTGATTCGTTTCATTAAAATCCTTTAATTCTTACAACTCGCCTTATTTGAGGCTAATAGATGATATTGATGAATACATTGGGGACGGTCTGATTTTGCCACTGTAGGCATTTCCCATAGAAATTTGCTCGAGTAACCTCGGACTCGTCCTCAATGGGTTAGGAGAAAATGAAAGAGTGTTGAGGAATTGGGTATTTGTTTGAACACTATCTTATCACTGAAATAAACTGGGTTCAGTACAGTAGTAGTACCAATGCCCAATAAACAATATGTGATGCAGATTCAAATTCCAGGCCAGCTCTTTCTTTAAATTCACCTGGAGTCAGTTTCATGAAGTAATCACATTAAAGTCATAACAAGGTCTTACTCTTTAATAAATACCAAAAAGAAAGTTGTTCATATAATATGTAGCAGTGTAGGCTTTCACAATCACAGATTTCCTGTTCACAAAGTCAAAGTATTGTACCCAATGTCATGTTCTCACCTTATGCTCTATACATGTTTCACTGACATCTGTAGTCAATTGCACTCATTTATCTATGTTTCATTTCACAGCTATATCTACTCTTATCCAGCTACACAATCTGATCAGTAATTATAACATAGATTCGTAAATGGCCCTGACCTGACCTGACACTTGTCAACCAGCCACACATGAATAATGATTTAAAATGGGTTAAAGTCTAGTTTATTTCAGCAGTGTTCACTTACTTCGGCAACACAGCCAATGATATTTTTTTTCCCTTTGAATCCATGTAGTTTAAAAGAAGTCATAAGATTATAAAAGTACAATTCATACACATTTACAGCAAACACCGAGCAAAATTCAAAAACAAATTATACACAATTATATGACAGAAACAATAGGAAGTAAAACCATTTATGAATCCAGTGCAATCAACTGATAGAAAAAAATATTATCTTACAGTTCTGTGCAATATATGTATCATAATGTCTTTTCATTTCATTTTTTTTCAAAACAGAGAAAGATACACTTTGTTTATGATCATTTTAAAGACTGCTTCATAATTTGGCACCATGATATGTTGTCCTTGGATATGGTACGTTTTAGTTTAGTATTGCTTGTCTTAAATTATAATTATGCAAACTGTTTAGATAAAATGATTTGTTTAATTATTATCAGTGGCATGATCTAATTTGCAATCATAAATTCATGAATATAATAATTGTTTATCACTTCTTTCAACAAATATGTCTAAGTAGTTTTTTTTTTTTGTGCATCAAATTGAATATTGCCTCACTTGGAAATCTCTACTTTATATTCACAACAAATCTCATGGCTGTATTGAGCATTTTCTGAAATTTACTTCAATTTTTTTTTTGTATATTTTCCAAATTATACGACAATAATCAATTATGTTGCTCTTAGTGATTATTTATGGGTATTTCAAGTGCTATGTAATGTAGACCTTCATGCTCTTCAGTGGAGAAGTAATGAAAAACACATCTGAACAGATAATAAAGAAGCAATGAGTTTTTCCCCCTTCATCTTGTTCTTGTTTAACATAAGCAGTATTTCTTCCTCCTCTCTTTCCCCTCTCTCATGAAGCAATTCCTTTTTTTTTTTGCTACAAGGCTTACAAACACATCAACATTGAATATTCACTCAAGTGTTTGTTGAAGAAGACCATTTTCAGCATTTAATTTTTTCTTTCTTTTGCCTAAATCATTTTGTGAATATTATCCTCAATGCATTCACCAGATTTTTATTGCTTTTGATTTGAAATAATGTCACGTATAGGCATTTGAAAGAGAAATTGGTTCACATATCAAATTTCACAGCATACTAGTAAAATAATTCAAAGAGGCCATTCAAAGCCCCCCACCCAGTCAAACATGAATGTACCCAGTGAAAAATGAATTAAACAAATATGTGTAACATCAAATGCATTGAATGGCAGAACTTCATTGTGATACACCATTATATCTCCTTTAATAAGCTTCACCAGCAATGCAACAAATAAAATTAAATGTTGGTGTCAATTCATAAAAGCCCCTGTAGGCGACCAGAGGGTGAGATTAAGGCAGAACATGATCAATGCTCGTTTAATTATAAGAAAAAAAAGTTTGCATCTTATTCTATTTCATTTTGATTTTATTAATGAAACTGCACCAGTCTTACACTAGAGACTCAATAGACATTTCCATCAAATCTATTAACATATTTGACTGTATAATGGTCTGATTTGCTTACAAGGCAAACAGTAAACACTATACAAAAAGCAAAATGTACAATAAACTGTAACTAGAAAATTGTGACTACATTACAAGTCAACATGAAAGACTGATCTTGAGAAGATGTGAAATATGAATGAACCGCAAAAGAAGAGCTTGTAATTGTTGGTTCCATTGAAAAAAATAGTTGACAAACAATGAGGAAGGTGGAACCAGAGTGCAATTTGAAAGTTGGAAAAATAAGGAGGGGGAGTTAGTCCTAGGAAGGATTCCTGTGGGAAAGAAAGCAATATTGAAAGCTGTAGTCCTTAAAAGAGCTCTTGAGAAAGAAGGAATGTGGAAGAGATATATTAAAGTGTGGTCCTGACATGGGGGGAAAAACTGAGAAATTAGTCCTGACAAACAACTCTTAACCCTTTGAGGACGGACTGATTTTGCTACAGCACGCATTTCCCATAGACGCCTGCCCGAGTATACTCAGGACTCGTCCTCAACGGGTTAAGTCTTAGAAAGGACCACAGAAAGGGTTGTGTCGACAGAAGAAAATTTGAAAGAGGAAAGATTCTGCGGTTAGGCAAAGAGAAGTTAGAGAGTAGGATAAGGAAAAGAAGTCCTGAAAAGAGGATGCTGGGTAGTTCTCTCTGGAGAGAGTTGTGTAAACAACTGGTGATAACCTTTAGAGGTTTAGTATATAATAGATAGCTAAGATACTTTGTGGACATGACATTTCCAGGAGATGACTATCCGTCATTTGTTAATTTTTTGATGGCGTCATTGTGTGGCTTTCTTTTTTTTCCCCTTATTTTTCTTCATTTTTTGGCTTTCTTTTTTTCCCTCTTTTTTTCTTCTTCCTTCTCTTTTTCTTCTTCCCTCATTTTTTCTTCTTTTTTCTTTCTTCTTGCCTCTGCTTGTTTGTGTACTTCTTCTTCAGTGCTTAACACATAGTTAAGTGTGACACTGACTAAGAAAAAAATTATCAGTGCCACGCAGAGAGTAATTATCTCTATAGCTCGCATAGTTTTAAGAATGTCATTCTGATAATATTGTTCTTGAAATGGGGTAGGATCAGTAGATGGTGAGTTAGATACAGATGGCTTTGAAGGAGTTGCCTTGTCAGGCTGGTATGCACTTGTGATAAACTCTTCTTCATTAGGTGTAAAGGAGCAAAGGGTCTGTTCCTTGTGACTCTTATACTCGGTGCATGTGCACCTGTCCACATCATTGCTAAACGTAGTGGAGCAGCAGAATACAGGATTGTTCTTCTTGGCCCAGAACATTCCAATCAAATGGGTTCTGTTAAAATGCATGTTCAAAGGGGGCAACCTGAGATCCGGATTGAAACAGGCAATGAAGCCAGCATGCGTACCCCTTTTAGCTTGACAGTTGATGACAGTCCAAGTTTCATCATTGCCGAGATAGTTCTGGATTGAGAATTCAGATGATTCAGTGCTGCTACAGTTGGCTGGTCCTGGCGGAAAGTCAACCGATAAATGTTTCTTTTGGCTCTCAAGAACCGTAGTCCCCTGACTGTCATAAAGAACACAAAGGTATGCACTCTCATCTTCTCTTGTGATGTTGGTGATACTCAGTCTCACAACTGTATTTTCACCCCTTGCTTCTGTGGATATTTCTATTCTTTTTGCCTGTGGAGCCTCTAAGTTTTCCTTTCCAGTCTTGTCAAATAATATGGTGGAGCCTTTCCTTATTTCAACAGCTACGCTTTGAGGGGCGATATCAGGGAATGTGTACTCAACAAGTGCATCTTGTCCTTCTTTAAAGCTTGACATAATTGAGCCAGCTGGTAGGAAATATGTGAAAAGAACCAATGCCAAGACAAGTTCACACACTCCTCGTGAACGATATCGATGGCCGCTTAGTTTTGGATGCATTTTAAATTTAATTGAGACTGATGCGCATGCTTTATTCAGGCTTCAATGTCATTAAACTTTGACATCCGGAGAACAGTGTCTTTGGAGAGCACTGAGATCATTTTGTGATCACATCAGTACTTGACTATTATGTCAAAGTTTTGTTACGATACACCAGGGCTACTTTACTCTGTCTAGAACTTCAAGTAGGCTGCACACTGCTTGGAAGAGCTTCAAGGAAGTCTTTTTGTGGAATGATGAACTGTGATACCTGCAGGGATAAACATAGATGAATGTGAATGAATAGAATCTGTACACACAGATTGTCACCCTTAATCACTGTATAGTAAAGTTGCAAACTCTGAATCCAGGAAAAACACTAAATAGTTGGTCGTGATGAAAACTTTGTAATTGCAATTTTTCTGTTTGTAGAAGTGTGATTATCAAATCCTTCTTATTTGCATGTCTCAGAATGTGTGGAATTACTTTTTTATAATGTACTGTAGCGTGTTACTACACTGTACAACTGTATAGTATTTTGAATTGACCATTTTGTGTACAAATGCCCAAAATCTTCTTTGAGATGTATAAAGATGTTTTTCTTGACCGTATACGTTTTTTATCGAGACATCTGCACAGTACACCAGAGTCACCCCAGGTTTAAATTCTCTTTTTCCCTTTTCTTTTAAATTGCATCTCCTGATTCTCTGTTAATTCAAACAATTGTAGAATGCATTTAGGGTGGCCCAAGTTTTAACAAAGTATACATCATTTCAATGCTTAAAGGTTGCACTATTTCCACTATGTAGAAAAGAGGAAATTCACTGTTTGGCCTTTTTTTGTGGGTTTTTAGCTGGGCAGTTACATACATGCACATGAATACATCCATATGATGAGAAGTAACAATCTCCTACCAATGAAACATTTCTCACTGCATTGTATCATCACCTGTATACAATAAGTAAATATGCCATTATTGCCATTGTCTGCAACCAGTTAAATGTAGATTGCAATTCGAATAATATGACACTGATTTTGATTTATAATGACTTTCTGGAAAGTGTATTTAGAGCAAGTGCTTCAACAGTGCAAATAAACATGTAAGAATTTGTTGGAACTTTGAATGTGTCACTGCTTGATTTACTTTGCACAAGTAAAGAAATGACAACTCTTTTATATGTATTTGCCGCCCTTGCTGCAGTGCAATAGGCATCTGTCACTTTTTGTAACATTTGTGTCAAATTTTTGCTAGAATGATGCAATGGTATGTACAACCAGAAGAGTTTGAATACATCATGTAGCTGACTTCTTTGGCTGTAGAATTCACTTTTTCTGCAAGGAAACTATGAAAGCACAAGTAGTGTAGGCTACTCACCCCATTTACCAGTTCCTTGCTTTCTTTTCTGTTCCACACCTTTACTCATGTACCTGAGTATCTGTATGGGATGATTCGCACTGGATAGGTGCTGCTGGAAGAGCCTCGAAGTCAATAAAAAGCTCTGATGCGCTTTACATTGTATTTTATGAGGTGGTCTGTGCACCTCATAAGGTGGCTATATATGATAGAATTGTTTTACAAAATTTGATTCTAACTGCAATACAATAAAAAGAGTAAACTGAATGATTTATGGACTGGTTCTACGTGATATATATCAGACAATACAATTAAAAGATACGTGCAGAGATATCTATGTTATATTGTGGTCTTTTTACAATGTGGGAAGTGTAACAAGTAGTTTACTGAAAAGACAAAAGAATATTAATGAAATGAGGGAAAGATTTTGGTTCTGCATAATTCACAGAAGAATACACATTATGGGAATATATAAGAAGATACATTTATAAATTTTAATGAATAGCGATATAGCTAAATGTACCTATCATAAACATGTTCTTTATTCTCAACCCTTTTCAATTAATTATATCAATTACATTATGCTGAAATGATCCTGTATTTGATTTACCAGAAAACATATTTTTATGAGATTACAAAATGTATGTTTTGTCATGGCTACTACTAAAAATACTGATCAATTCATTGCTTGTTTACGTTGATATAGGGCAATTTGTTAATCAGTTGCAATGAAAACATCTCAACAGAAGAATTTCATGAATTTGAATAATTACGCAGTACCTGCTGCATGCTATAAGGATTAGAACCAACACTTGCTGTCAGGTGAAAGCTCGTTGGTCTAGTGGAGATGACGCCTGTCCGGAGATCAGGCGGTTGTAGTTTCGAATCCTGCTCAAGTACGTATGTTCATGATTTTTTATCGTGGCTACCACTAAAAACACTGATCAATTCAGTGCTTATTCACATCAATGTTGGGCAATTTGTCAATCAGTTGCAATGAAAACATCTCGACGAAAGAATTTCATGAATTGAACAGTTCATCTTCATGCTAATACAGATTGAGCAAACAATCATACTAATGTTGATGTTATTTAAAGTTTTTCATGTCAATGTTTGTGTACTGTGTGAATAACAATATTATGTGGTGATGAAGGTCTTGTTAAGTACTGCTGTTTAATTTCTGATGTTGTCATGTATTTCCTACTGCAATGTAGAATAGACCATGACAATCACATAAAATAACAAGACACAGTCTAACTTTTCGATGAATACCAAAGAAAAGTGTTCATATGATATGCAGCAGTGTAGGCTTTAATAATCACACAGATTTCCGGTTCACAAAATTACACTGCAAGTATGTTACCCAATATCATGTTCTCACTTAATGCTCTATTCATGTTTTTATGACATCTTTTGTCAATTGCACACATTTGTTTGTTTGTTTTTTATTTAACATCTATGTCTATTCTTATCCTGCTACACGATTCAATCAGTTTTACTGATATATTCCCAAAACTGTAACAGCTTTACATGTAATCATAATGTAAATTTGTAATTGTCCCTGACCTGATCGTATACTTGTCAAGCAGCAAAATATTAGTTAGGACATTAGATAGGACATTAGTTAGGATTTGAGATGAGTTAACTCAAGTTTATTCCACCATTGTTCACTCACTTCAGCGACTTTTATTCAAGTCCATGTAGTCTTCAAAATCATACAATTACAAAAGTACACATACAATCCCTACATATATATAGCAAACAAAAACAAAAAAGCAAAAACAAAATATGCAGAATTATTTGACAAAAACAGTAGGAAATTAAGCCAAGTATGAATCCAGTGTGATTGACTGAAAGAAAAGCAAATATATCTACAGTCCAGTGTGGACAGTACATTTTTATATCGTCGATTAATCTCATTTTTAGAAATGGAGATAGATACACTTTGTTTAACATTATCTTGAAGACGGTCCCATAGTTTGTCACAATGATAAGTTGTCCTTTGATAGGGTACTTTTGATTCTAATATTGCTTGTCTTAGATTATATGCAGACTGTTTAAATGAAGTGATTTGCTTAATTATGGTTGATGGCTTGGTCTTATTGACAATTATAAATTATAAATTCACAAATTTGATAATTGTTTATTGCTTCTTTCAACAAATTTGTCTAAACAGGTTTTATTATTTGTGTGCATCAAATTGAATAATGCCTCACTTGGAAATCTCTACTTTACATGCATAACAAGCCTCATGACTCTATGGAGTATTTTCTGAAATTAACTTCAATTTTTGTATTCAATATTTTCCAAAACTATACTGAAATAATCAATTTTGTTGCTTTTTGTGATTATTTTATGGAAAATATATGTCAAGTGCTAGGTAATGTAAACCTTTATGCTCTTCAGCGGAGGAGTAATGAAAAACACACCTGAACAGATACCAAAGGTAATCAAGGTGTGATGAATTCTTACCCTTCATCCTTTCCTTGTTAAAAAGAAACAGTACTTTTTCCTCCTTTCTTTCCCCTCTGTCTTGAAGCAAGTCACTTGGAACATGTAAAGTAGATTTTTTTTTTTTTTTGGGGGGGGGGGGCTTCAAGGCTTACAAAACATCAAAGTTGAATCTTCACTCAAGTGTATGTTGTAGACTATTTTCAGCATTTCATTTTTTTTCCTTTTTCATGAACCATTATGTGAATGTTATTCTCAATACATTTCTGGAGATGATTGGTTGGCTTAGCGTTTCAGTGTATGAACTATCATATTAGTGAGTGATAATGGATGAATATTGTAACAAAAAAAGTAATATTGCGCACTCAACTTAAAAATTCACTCGCACACAAGAATTCACAAATGTTTTGACTCTCAGTTCAACTCCAAAAGACCAATGAATTAGCATGCCCATTCACCCCACACTTTTTGATTTCTGGATTCACAGGTAGGCTTGCATTACTCCAAACAAAAGCTTTGGTACAACTGATATGCAGTTCTAGGTCTAGCTGAAACAATTTATTCAGCAGGCATGTACCAAAATTCCAGATGCTTCATTTTAACACAGCATGTCTTACAGTCTCAATACACAATAGCTTTCATATTATACTCGGCTGGAAAATTGATCGCACTGTTTATAGAGCGGAAGGCCACTGCTTAAATGGTAGCACACATAAATTGTAAGCAACAAAAAATGAGGCAAAAACAAATAAAAACTGAGGCTAACAATATTCAAGATTACAAGTAGCCTACCCTAAGGCTACAGTACGCTCAACCAGAGACTACAGGCACTATTTATACAGCGGAAGGCCGCCGCTGTGATTTACATACATTGTGTATAACTTCTGTAGTTAGAGCTACCAGTACCAGTATCACAGTTCAGAGTATGGTCGCTATGAAACACCAGTAAGTTGCTAGGATTGTCCAGCACTAGCACCACTGTATGTCGGTATAGCAGTCCGTCTACTGTAGTCTTGGCGCTTGCAATCGTAGAATCAAACCATGGCCGCTGACGATAGAAGTGAACTGGGTGGTAGCCACTGATGTATAGGTGTTGTCGAACGCAAAGGAACAAGGAACCCCCATGCACGAGTCTTGATGGCAGGTTCAATACATCAGTGTAGCCACAAACACGATACAGTCGATAGCCTAGCCGTGTGTGGTACGCTGGCAGTGTTCAGTCAGGAGTACGATGAACATGTAGCGTATCTACAGGCTAGCTAGGTCGATGGCATGGTCAATGGAAGTCCCTGGTAATGGTGTGTCATAGGAGTGCCTGGTACCAACTGAGGTTGGGAATGTCCAACATAATAAGTGCAGTCCAATATAAATCTGACATTAGCCCGTTGAGGGCGAGTCCCGAGCATACTCGGGCAGGTGTCTGTTGGAAATGCGTGCTGTAGCAAAATCAGGCCATTCTCAACGAGTAAAGATCAGTGGATAACTGCAGAACAGAAGGCCTCCACAAGTAAACAAAACTAGTGTAAGACACTACATAGACCAAGTAGTAGACTAGTTTAGGCTAGAAAATCTCAACAGTCACAAAGGCAAAACTATTTTGATTGGTTATAAAGTACTGCATACGTTAAGTAACTGCATAATGATTAGCTGACATACAGTAATTATTCGTAATTATACTTTCGATCAAAAATTTATCCTCTGGTGATTGGTTGAAAGAGCTTCACGTGATTATAGGTATTTTCAGTTATTTCAGAAAGTTGACACTCCATGAAGTGCTATTTGCAAAATGACGTTACTTCTATGACGACATTTTGCAATTAGTATACTACAGCATGTATTTGCAAAATTATGTCACAAAGCAATTCTGAAATTGTGCAAAGCTTTGCACCGTCACTCTGTGAAATGTAACAATTTCTAGCAAAACAATTGTGACGCCACAAAGCAATTTTGACATTGCGCACTGCTAGTACCGTCACTCTGTGAAATGTATCAATTTCTAATAAAACAATTGTGACGACATAAAAACAATATTAAATTCTGACATTGTTCATTGCTTCACACCTTATACTGTGCGTTGCCCTTGTAAATTTAACATTTTTAACAAACATCACAAAGCAGGTCCGACATTGTGCACAGCAACATGCTTCTTAATGTAGGATCCCTTCACAACATCGCATCCATCATACGACTTCTCGCTTTGCATTTCCCCCCATTTCCCCTTCTTTTGTTAAAATTTTTGATCCAAAATATAAAACAAATATACTTTGCCTAATTTCGAGTTTCTTGTTGAAACTGTAGGCCTTGGTGCCTCAAAAAGAACTACCGGTATTCACTTCGGTCTGCACCCCTCAGTGAATAGTTCTTTTGGAGTCACCTCTGCCCGTAGTTTTAACAAGAAACTCTCAAAGCAAAATATATTTGTATATTATATTTTAGCATACAAACCAGACTTCATGTGACTTTCCAGACAGTAACTGACCTTGGCATCTACAGTAGATGTTGAAAAGCTATGTGTATAAACCTATAGCAGTGTATAAGCACCCTGCATTTTATGCTGTTAAGAGTTTTTAAAAATGCACTGCATATCTCTTTATGCATTGTCACATAAATGAATGTTGATCTGCTACACATTTACCAAATTTATAATGATTTTGATGTTAGATAATGTCACATGTGGACATTGAAAGTGATAATTGTGTGATACACAATACTTAGCATGATGATGTGACACAATGAGTACTAGTAGTGCATCGGAATTCAGATTCAGGGGTCAAGTGTTTGATACTCGTGCTTGCCATTTTTTTTTTTTTTACTGTTTGTAATACTAACATTTTTTTTCTTTTCCTTTTCTAATGTGTTATTTTCCCTTTCTGAACTTTATCTTTTTCTGATTTTTTTTATTAATTATTTTTTTATATTATAATAGCTAAACTATCTTTTTAATCTTTCTTTCTTTCATTCTTCCACTTTCTGAGCAATAGCTCAAGAACAACAGACTCTGTAACCCAATATTTTGCACATATTTAGTCCATATCACAAACACCATTTCATAAAGTAACAACTACTTGAACACCAGACACCATCTTGGCTGTGTGAATAAGGGTCAAAGGTCATTAATACTTCATCCTGCATCTTGGTATTAAAGTACATGCCTTATCGTTCTGATATTTTGCATGCATGTTGACCTCGTTGCAAGAATAATTTCACAAAAGTAAGGACTTTGCTCAGATGCTGTGTAAAAATGGATAAAAGGTGAATCTTTGTTTTGGCATTAGTGTATGTGTTGTAAACCCCAATACTTTGCAAATATAAATAGACAATGTTACAAGGGTCATTTCAGAAAATAACTGCTTTTTGTTCAGGTGCCATCTTGGTTGTCCAAAGAGGGTTAGACATTTAATTATACTGCATTATATGTCTTCAATAGTGTAATATGTGGTATCACCTCCACATTTGTGACCATGCATAACAAAATGAACAAAAAGTCGCACGCACTGATTCTATGTGAGGACTGAAAATATGTGAAAAAGGTCAATTTGGTCAATCTTGACTTTTTGATATTTTCTGAAAGGGCAAGTCTTCTTCTACATTGTGCTAAAATTTGGTGTCATAAAATAAACTGGAAAGTGTGTTTCTAGCAGTTTATCTCGAACACTGTTTTTTTTAATAGTGTGATTAGATGTGTCTTTAGAGTCCCCCTTTCATTTCTTAAAAATATCCTGTAGACACACTCTTCACTTGTAACTTTAATAACTTTAGAAAGAATGATGCTACTGCTTTGAAGGTTGGCATTTATCATGGACAGAATGTGTTAATAGAATATGCTCAATTAAAGCTTTATCTGAGAATCCCTTCATTGAGGTTATACCGGTGGTTTTCATCCTGTTTTTTTTTTTTTTGTCTCATTCATGCACAGGTAGCATGGTTTGGTGAAGATTTAATGCTTGAATAGACCCAAGGCTTCAGAGCCTCTTTTCTCAGTTCACACTTTTTCTGGAGTGTGTCCTTCCTTTCCAATATTTAGATAGGTTAGGAGAGTCCATCTGATTTGAGTTATATGTCATTTTAAAACTTGAAGTCTGCTCTTTCAGAATCTGCTCTTAACTAAAAATCCATGTCTGGTGACTTTTTGTTCGTTTTGTGGTGCAGGATCACATTTGACACACATAGACACTGCAAGCCATGTTACAAGATTCATCATCATAAAAGTACTACTTTTTGCTCAGACACCATCTTGGCTGTGCAAATTAGGGCCAAAGGTACACCTTAGATCATGGAAAATACATGTAGGAATGCCCAAATATTTTTGCACACATACGGACATATGGACATGCCTTATTCCTCATTCATTATAATGATTACAGTGGCGGATCCAGAGGGGGGCGCAAGGGGCGCATGCCCCCCTTTATTTATCATTAAAAACAAAGGAAATAAAAAGAAAAAAATGAAATGAAACCCAGAACTAGCACCTGAAATATTAGCTGCCCCCCCCCCCCCCCCCCCCCCCACTTTACAGAATTCGCCCCTGAATTACTCTGGTCAGACACCATCTTGGGCAAAGAAAATGAGTTTTAAAGGTCAGAAATCCTTGTATCTTGGTTATTCCTTACAGGGGCAAGATTTTGCACTTATGTATATCATGTCACTTGCACCATTCCATAAAAAAAGTGACTTTTTGCTCAGATGCCATCTTAATTGCCTGTGCAAGGTCGGGTCAAAAGTAACTACATGACCTATCACTGACCTGCACATGTTTAGCCCATGTCATGTGGATTGTTTCATGAAGTAACAACTTTCTAATTAGATGCCATCTTATAGCTGTTTAAAGTAGGGTCAAGGGTGAAAAAATAGCTCTTCTGGGACTGTCCCCATATTGTCCCCATATTGCCCCCATATTTCGCACACATAAGCTCTATGGAATATGTAAAGAGGATCATTTCATTTAATATAACAACTTTTTTGACAGATGCCAATATTTGCATCTTTATATGCTTTGTCAAACTTTTGTTACAAAGATGGCAGGGCTCAGGGCATTGTGAGCATGTGGTCATGTAATTTGTCATTATAGTCTTTTGACATGACTCGCTCGAGTACTTCCTCCAAATTTTCATTGGACTTGGCTTTCTTTTCTACTTCTTTTACAGTGTTTGACACATAACATTTCAATGCCAATAACAAAAGAATGATCAATGCTTCACAGATAAGTGTTATCCCTACAATTTTTATAGTGCAAAGAATGTTGTGACATTGTTGTCCTTGCAATGGGGTGGCATCAGTAGGTCGTGAGTTAGATACAAATGGCTTTGAAGGAGTCGCCATGTCAGGCTGGTATGCACTTGTGATTAACTCTTCTTCATTGGGTGTAAAGGAGCAAAGGGCCTGTTCCTTGTGACTCTTATACTCAGTGCATGTGCACCTGTCCACATCATTCCTAAACGTAGCAGAGCAGCAGAATACAGGCTTGTTCTTTTTGGCCCAGAACATTCCAATCAAATGAGTTCTGTTAGAATGCATGTTCAAAGGGGGTAACCTGAGATCAGGACTGAAGCAGGCAATGTAGCCGAACTGTGTACCCCTAGTAGCATGACATTTGATGACAGTCCAAGTATCGTCACTGCCGAGATAGTCCTGGATAGAGGCTTCAGATGATTCAATGCTGCTACAGTTGGCTGGTCCTGGGGGAAATTCAACCACTATAAGCTTTTCTTGGCTGTCCAGAACCATGGCCCCCTGACTGTCATACAGAACACAAAAGTATACACTTTCATCCTCTCTTGTGATGTTGATGATACTCAGTCTCACAAGTGTATCTTCATCCCTTGCTTCCTTGGATATCCTTATTCTGTTTGCTTGCTGGGCATTCAAGTTTTCCTTTCTAGTCCTTTCAAATATTATTGTGGAGCCTTTTCTTATTTCAACAGCAACACTTGAAGGGTTGATATCAGGGAATGAGTACTCCACAAATGCATCTTGCCCTTCTTTAAAAAATGACTGCATTAAGACATGTGGTAGGAAATATGTGAACAGAACTGATGCCACTATGAGCTTGTGCATTGCTTTTGAACTGCATTGATTTCCCATAGTTTCAAAAGCTTTTTTTGCATTTGATTGAGACAGATGTTAACATTGTGTTCAGCTTGCCAGAGTTGGTGAAGTTTGATGCCCAAAGAACAGGGTCTCGCGAGAGCTTCAAAATAATCTGCAGTCACATTAGTCCAACTTTTGTGTCAAAGCTCTGCCATGACGAAAACACCAGGACTGTTATCCACTGTTTAAAAGTCAGTTGTGCACCCTTCAGTAGAGTTTCAGGAAAATCTTTTTTTATAACATATACCTGCAAGAAGAAGAATATATTGTATGTTAATGTGAATATTTTGAATAGAATATCTGCACACAGCAACAGTGAGAATACTTAGCAAACTTTTGGATTTATTTTATAAAGTTGCAAACCCTATAAAAGTCTAATCTAAATTCCAGATAGAGCAATTATGGTGAAAACTCTGAAAATGGATGTTTGTCTGATAATCAAAAGTGTGATGAAGTGACCATTTCTAGCTTGAATTTAGTACTCTTTTTAGAATAGTTGAATTACACTTCCTTTTTCTTTCTGTATCACACATGTATGTTACAGAGAATCCAACCCTTGAAGCATGTATTAAACTGGAGTTGATCCTGCATGGACCCCTTAGGACACTGGGGACTTAGATTGCATTAACATGCACATAATATGCACATGTAGCACATATCATGAGTGCAATGTCCTGTACAGCTGGGTCGTTATATATGTTTTCTTTGGCTATCTTAGTCTTCTTCTTTTTTTTTTATTCAACGTATAACAAACTAATTTAGGTAAAGCTAGAATGGGAGTAAGCACATCTTAAAGGCATAATTTACCATTTGCAGATGAAACAAAAACCCAGCACTAGTGGTTTAAAATAGTTCCAAAATGTGAGTTTGGGATAGAAACGACCACTGTAAAAATTTGAATCTGTATAATCAATATGAAGTATTGTTAGATAGACAAAATGTGAACAATAATTATAATAAAAATGTTGCCAGTCTAAACCGTCTGCAGTTATGGTTTAAATGAGAAAAATACTGATATCTCCTTATATTTTAGGCTTTATTGCAAAAATTTTATGTGGTACAATTTGTAGGACGTTTTGTGATACAACAGACCTAAACATTCACTGTATGCATCACATGAGATTATCTTTAATATTTTTTTAATCACTGTTTCCAAAGGTAAACAGGACTTGTAGGACAAAACACATAGCCAGGGTGGAAGAAATTCAAAATCGAACATGAATGTTTTAAAAAATGGCTTCAAAGCAGGAGATCTCTAGCCAAAAGCAAGAGAGTTTGAGTCTCTGATGTTACATGTATTTTTGATTGACCTTCTGGCCCAAATTCACAAAGGTGGTACAATCTTTGTCCATGGTTTTCAAACCATGGACAAAGACCGTAGTTTTGTATGGAGAGCCAAGTGTCAATATTTCTTTACAAAATCAGTCATTTCGTCAACAAAATGATCATTTCATAACCAAATGACAACATTTTCGTCAATGAAATGACTTATTTCGTAATGAAATAGACCATGCAACAAAGATTGTACTACCTTTGTGAATTTGAGCCCATATGTTTGAATGCCTTGTCTTCTTCGTGGTGACTGCCTTAGGACTTCAAAGCTAATTTTTCTTAGACATTGTTTGTCTGATGGCCACCTTTCATACCACGTCTGTGGTAGGTTAGTTGAACAGATTGAGGCAAATTCTTCATTAATGTAAGAAGCTTATAGTCAGGCGATGTGAGGACTTCCACTGCAGGGAATGAATTGCCTATCAGGAGTTCATGGTTTCAGGATTATTTTTGCAACATTTTTCATGCCATTTCTGTATTGATATATTATATTACTATATTACACTGTATATATAGCATGCTGTAATATCATATCACTATATATACTAGCATAGACTTGCTTGCCAACCACAAAAGAAAAAGTGTGAGGAAAAAAGTTATATGTGTGTGAGACCATGAACTGTTATTGCATGTAGTGAGGTGAAGTGATGATCAATAAAGAAAAATGATGCACTATATGTATATATATATATATATATATATATATATATATATATGTGACCGTGCACCTCAAAACGAACATAAAGTCGCACACACTGCCTTTTGCGCGAGGACTGAAAATAAGTGGAATGTGTCAACCTAGCCGAACTTGACTTTTTCATATTTTCTAAAAGAGCGGGTCTTCTTTTACATTATGCTAAAATTTGGTATCATAAAACGGGCAGGAAAGTGTGTTTTCTAGCAGTTTATCTCGACCATTTTTGGTAGAATAGTGTGATTAGGTGTGTCTTTAGAATCCCTTTTTCATTTATGAAAAACCTTGTCCACACTCTTCACTTTGAACTCTAATAACTTTTGATAGGATAGTGCTACTGCTTTGAAATTTTGCATTAATTATGGACAGAATGTGTTAATGAGGCATGCTTAATTTCAATTTAATCTGATAATCCCTTCATTGTTGTAACTCTGGTGGTTTACTTCCTGTTTTTTGTCCCATTCATCGCACAGCCAGCACGGTTTGGTAAAGATTAAGCGCTTGAATAGACACTGTACTTCAGAGCCTCTTTTCTCAGTTCACACTTTTCCTGAGTTTGTGCTTTCTTTCCAATATTTAGATAGGTTAGGAGAGTCCATTTGATTTAAGTTATACATCATTTTAAAGCTTATAGTCTGCTCTTTCAGAATATGGTCTTAGCTAAAAATTCATGTCTGGCGACTTTTTGTTTGTTTTGAGGTGCAGGGTCACATATATATATATATATATATTTCAATTTAACTTAAATAGGCATAGTGCAAATTTAAGAGTAAGAACTACAACAGTAGAGATAAAGGTGAAGAATTTAATTGGGCTTTATTCTATGACTGTTTTAGATGGAAAAGAAATTATGTTTCTTCTAAAATGTCTGCAGTTGCTACAATGCAGAATGTGTCTTTTACTACATGTAACATTTGGGTCAACTTTTTTTGTTGTTGTAAAATGCAGTTATGAATAAGTAGAATGGTTTAATCATTACATTGATTTCTTCCCTAAATGCACGTTTGTCTGCACAAACCGTGAGCTTTATGCACTGATTCAGTAAATGTAGAAAAAAAAGAATATGTACTCACCCATTTTGACAATTTTCCTGCTTTCTTGTCTGTACCTGTACAATTGTACCTGTTTACCCTCGTATCTGTACGGAATGTCTTGCGCTTGATGGATGCCACAATGTGGGGAATTCCCAAAGTCTGAACTCCGACTCGACCTGGGCCCTGTTTCATAAAGCCTTTGTAATGTTGTGCATGACGTTATGAATGACTTGAATATGGCAGGCCAAGTGGGTTTCCTAATCAATGTTAATGTCATCAGCTAAAAAGTTGAAATATGCAGAATAGATGATACTGTCTGATTATTCTTACGTGTTAACACATGTTTTTAGTTGAAAGTGCCCTGATGTGTATGTAGATTAAACATTGACATCCATGTTTGTACAGCCATATTTTGTGAAAATGTAAGGAACAAAAGATGAGCACACATATTGGCACTTCATATTCCAGTCGCTCTTAAAGTCATGCATGAATTTATGAAACAGCTTTGTGAAACAGGGCCTTGCACAGATTGGATCAAGTGATCCATGCACCTCACATGGGAGCTGTATGAGGAGACTTGGAATACCAAGTAAAGCAAAATGAATGCATCATGCGTTGCTACAAGATAGATGTTTGCAAGATAAAAGTTAGAGTATTATCTGACTACAGTGTGCTCTTTTGTATTTTTGTGATGTACATGTAGTGTAGTGAGTGATTTGCACTGTAGTGTGGAGAAAAGTCTGCCTCCCTTTCCTAATGAACAAAAGAGTATATAGCATGTGAAAGATTTAAGTTAGCAGAGTGTTTATGGCTAATGTACTAATGAAAAACATTACCATTTGTTGTAACAATTATTTCTATGAATTACTACTTTCAGAGGAGTCTATAATCAGCTTTTCAATTTGAATCATTACTTTTGTTAGCATGATTCCCATGATGGATGGCATAAATCAACAAAATTGTTGTTGGTGGACATGGTCCTGTCTGTGATTTGTTAGAAAATTTATATAAATTGTATATTACAACTTGACACAAACTTTGTTCTCTTGTGGTCCGTTCAGGCCACTCAAGGCTTTGAATTTGAAAATTTTGTTCTTGAAAAAAAAAAGATAGGTTGGTTCAAAAGAAAAGGAAAATAATGCAGTCCTCCTTGAATCTTTGTTACCCAATCCAGCCATCAAAAGATAAATTGACATCAATTTCTAATGGCTCCCAGTACTGAGATACTGTTAAAGTTGAGCCTTTTGAAATCTATATACAATTTATTTAAAATACAGATATATTTTGGTCCTAATGTTGGCAGCCATGATGTATTGATCTTGTTGAAGTTTGTCCTCAGGGGTAATCACACGGAAAAAGAAAATGTCTATTATAGTATTAATATTATATGGGTAAGTTATGAATGACGATGTAACTTCATTGTGAAGTATTCACAAGGGTCCTTACCTGTTTGTCTTTGCCTGCAGCAAACTTGCGACGAAGTAGTCATTTTCAATTAGAAGATCTCTCATTGGTTCTACTCTCTTTCCTGTCAAATCTCTCACTGCAGGTAGCTTCCGTTACTTTGAGAACTACTTTGATATGCCAGGATGTGTGGTTTGTGCCAGGATTGTGGACATCATTGACAAAGAGGTAATCCTTGATGAATTGATTGTTGCCAGCATTTTTTTCAATGTTTTATTGGGGCTTTAAATGTGATATATGATGCAAAGTCTGTTTCTTTTTTTTTTGTATTGCTGATCAAGCTAACATGACAATACAAAAATATTATTTTTAACTTGTCAAGTTCTTCAGGGCATTCAGAGAAAATAGAAATTACCCTCCAACAGCGGTGATTTCAAATTTTGATATTTGTATGTAGTTTTATGAATAACAGAATTTGTAGAATGTGAATAAAGAAGGCAAAACAAAAATTCTAATTGATTTTGAATTCATAGAGGTACATGTATCATATTTAACTCCTTGACACATAGAATCACATTGATATTAATTTTTGGAAACTGAAAATTTAAGAAAAGTATTTATAAAGCAAATGTAAGTTTTAAAAAATCTCCCTTTACCACATCAGAATGTTACTGTAGAAATGTTGGTGAGTATGCAGTATAATGCACTTTATAAAGATATCACCTGTTGGTTGGCGACCTGCCCTTATAAAAATCTTAGTTTGCGGCAAGCTTGCAGCAAGCTTGCGGTAAGCTTGCGGCAACCTTAATTAGCTTGTATTAAAGAGTGCAAGCTTGCGCATGCTTATTGCCATCTTACTGCAAGCATGATACAAACTTGGCATCCCCTGGTAAGCTTGCTGCAAGCTTGCGGTAAGCTTGCTGCAAGCTTGCGGTAAGCTTGCAGCAACTTACCATTAGCTTGTGGACGATTGCAAGGTCGCAGATATGATTGCAAAAATAATCGCAAGCTTGCAGATTGTGTCGCAAGCTTGCAGATAAGTTTGCAAGACCATATGAAAGCTGTGCAAGCTTATGACAAGCTTGCGGTGAGACAACTAACAGCTCTGCAAGCTGGCCGTAAGCTTGCAAGTAATGCAGAAATCTCCGCAAGCTTACCACAAGCTTGCAGGCCATTATCAGAATTTCTGTGAGCTTGTCGCAAGCTTGCAGGTTGTTAAAGAAAACTCCTCAAGCTTACTTAAGCTTGTGAACTGTGATCAAAATCTTTGCATGCTTGCTGCAAGCTTGCGGGTTAGAACTTCGCAAGCATGCAAAATGCAGTCAAAATCTTCGTGAGCTTGTCCCAAGCTAAAGCTTGTGGGTAAATTGTTAGAGCAAATTCTGCAACCTTACCGCAAGCTTACTGCAACTGTATGGCCACAATCAAAATCTTTGCAAGCTTGTCGCAAGCTTGTCGCAAGCTTGTCGCAAGCTTATAGGTTAATTGATAGAGAAAATTGCCTGGTGCCCTCTCAGTTACAAAAAAGAAAGTTACTTTGTTCACTCTGAAATTCAAAATGGCGGTTTGACTGTTTCTGTGTGCAGCTTAGATTTAAGGACAATAATTCTGTTAAAGGTATGAAATTGATTAATACTATTATAACTAACTGCATGCATTAACATGCTGAATAACTTCACCATATTTTCATTCCCCATAAACCTCAATAATCTACACATTTTAACAAAGTAATCATAGTAACTTCCCCTAAATGTGCAATACAGTCCCACCCATTGTAATTTGTGTGTGTATTAACAGGTATTTTTATTGTTACATATACCAGGTAACTCAATACCGGTACATTCTGCATACCGTACCTCTTTTTTTTTTAATAGTAAAATAAATGAATGTATAACAGATTTGAGTGTATTATTTATACTTCATCCTTTTTTTTTATGTTTCACTTTTGTGCAAATTTCAATTAAATTTCCTAATTGTATCCCCCGAACAGAGTTCGGAGGATACTATGGATTTGGCCTCGTTGCACCGCTGCGTCCGCTGCATCCGCGTCCGCCACAGAGATTTTCTTGTGAGAGCGCTCTACTGGCTGCAGTTCTTCGTAGATCATCTTCAAATTTGGCATGAAGGTGTATTATGGTACAACAAAGATGTCTGTTGTTTCTGGTGTTGGCGCCCTCGCTTGTTCTGTCTTTATACATGAAAATAAGGTCAATTTAACAGGGTCTGCTTGTGTGTGCAACGTACGCTGGCCTTGTTTCTTGACCGATTTTTTTTTTTCAAATTTGGTAGGCCTATGTATTAATGTATCATAGTCAAATCTATACACCTACGTTTATACCTATTGATAATGCTGCCCTCACTGTTCCACCTTTTACAGGGTCAAAGGTCACCCTGATCATGTCAAAATTTGCAAATGTGCTTATATATGCAATAACTTGATTGTTACTCAACGGATTTTATTCAGACTTGCTAAGGAGGTGTATGGGTGGTCATTCTACATGAAGGACACAACAGTTTGTGGTGATGGCGCCCTCAGTGTTCCGACTTGGATGCCATGTCACATTTCTTGTGTGTGCTCTATCAGCCACATTTCTTATTAGATTTTCTTCAAATTTGGCAAAAAGGTGCATCATAATGAAATCAAGGTGCCTATTGTTTTTGGTGGTGGTGCCCTCGCTTGTTCCGTCTTTATACATGAAAAGGTAAATTCAACAGGGTCTGCTTGTGTGTGTGATGCTGGCCTTGTTTCTCGACCGATTTTTTTCAAATTTGGTATGTAAAGGTATCATAGTCAAATCTATACACCTATACCTACAGTGTATTGATAATGCTGCCCTCACTGTTCTAGCTTTTACAGGTTCAAAGGTCACCCTGACCATGTCAAAATTTGCAAAAATGCTTACCGGTAAATATTTATGCAATGACTTGATCGTTACTCACTGGATTTTACTCAGACTTGCTATTTTAAAGGAGGTGCGGGTGGTCAATCTACATTGTACATGAAGGACACATAACAGTTTGTGGTGACAGCGCCTTCAGTGTTCCGACTTGGAGGCCATGTCACATATCTTGTATATGCTCTATTCGTAAGCTATTTAGAAGCGACATTTCTTGTCAGATTTTATTCAGGCTTGCTATGGAGGTTTTGTGGGGGGTTATTCTAGGTACCGGTAACAAAAGTTTTCATTGACAGCGTCCTCATTGTTCCAACTTTTAAGGATATGTCATATTTCTTGTATGTGCTGTATGGTACTACATGTAACCTCATTTCTTATGGGATTTAATTATTCAGACTTGCTAAGGATCGGTAAACGAATGATCATTGTACATGTACATGTAGGACACAACAGCTTGTGGTGGTGGTGCCCTCAGTGCTCCAACTTAGATGCCAGTCACATTTCTTGTGCATGCTCTATCAGCCACATTTCTTGTTGAATTTTGTTCAAACTTGCTATTGAGGTTTATGGGGAGTTATTCTAGGTAACAAAAATGTTCATTGCCAGTGCTCTCATTGTTCAAACTTTTATAGGATGACATGTTATATTCCTTGTACCATGGTATGTGCTATATACCAGCCTCATTTCTCGTCAGATTTTATTGTATCCTGCGACAGTTGCCATATTATACAACATTCTGGCCTAAAGTAATCCAGATGGGGAATGGGAGATTGGTTCAGGGGATACAGAGACTCCAACCCTCCCGTTTTCGACGGGAGACCTCCCGCCGAAAGCCCATTTTCGCAAAATCTCCCGTTCTCCCGTTTGAGATTTGATTTCTCCCGCCCTGGCTCTGTGTCTCCCGGTGGAAAGGATTTCTTACTTATTGCCATTGTATGTTGAAAAAATAAGCCTTAGATAGCACCAGAGAACATCTAAAATCCTAAGAACTTCGCGCTTCGCACACATCAACTTGGAGTCTCCCGTTTGTTAGGGGTTTCGGGTGGGAGAATCTCCAGATCAGAAGGTGCTTGGGGTTGGAGTCTCTGGGGATACAATGTATGTGAAGAGTTGTTCGCAAAAACCGATAAGTCCACATACCAAATGGAGATATTTGCGATTAAAGGTCAAGAAAAATAAAGAGAATAATAAGGAAATTTTTGCTTCTTTTGACCATAACTTCAAAAATGTACCTTTATATGTAAGGACCAATATATCATTTTAAGGGTATAATTTGTACTTTATAACAGAAACCGTACTTCAAAATCTTCAAAAATGTACTTATCGGTTTTTGCGAACAAACTCTTCAAGTGCTCGAACGGGTCTCCTGTGCGAGCGCTCTATAGTAATCAAATTTCTTAATTTCTTTAAAAAACTAAGCTTGCAAAGGCTTGCGACAAGCTTAGCAGCAAGCATTCCGCGAACTCGTGGCATAGCACACAAGGTTGCAAACTCCCTGCAAGCTTGCAGGTCAGCTAGCCCTGCAAGGTTGCCAGAAGTCAATACACAAGGCTGCAAATTTGCAGGTCAGCTACCAGTAGCCCTGCAAGGTTGCGGCAAGCTAATATGCAAGGTTTCAAACTTTGTGCCAGCTTGCAGGTCAGCTAGCCCTGGAAGGTTGCAGCAAGCTAGCATGTTAGGTTGCGGCTGCTCATTTGAATATTTGGAACCCTGCAAGCTTGCCGCAAGCTTGCAGCGAGCTAGCCAGCAAGCTTGCGGCAAGCTAAAAACTTTGTGCAAGCTTGCAGGTATGTGAGCTAGCCCTGCAAGGTTGCAGCAAGCTAGTATGCAAATTTGCAGCAGCTCATTTAAATATTTGGAACCCTGCAAGCTTGCTGCAAGCTTGCTGCAAGCTTGCCACAGGCTGGCCCGCAAGCTTGCAGTGAGCTGGCCGGCAAGCTTGCGGCAAGCTAAAAACTTTGTGCAAGCTTGCAGGTATGTGAGCTAGCCCTGCAAGGTTGCAGCAAGCTAGTATGCAAATTTTCGGCAGCTCATTTAAATATTTGGAACCCTGCAAGCTTGCTGCAAGCTTGCCGCAAGCTTGCCGCAAGCTTGCCGCAAGCTTGCCGCAAGCTTGCCGCAAGCTTGCCAAGATCTGGCCCGCAAGCTTGTGGCAAGCTAATCCGCAAGCTTGCGGCAAGCTTGCGAGGCATGCTTTACAGATTTGTATAAGGGTGGTGTTGCAGGCCCAAAAAAAGAAAAGAAAAGAGAAAAGCATCACTATTCCAAATTATATCCTGAATTTTCAATGATGTGCTTCAACAATTTCAGTTTGGAGTTTTGTGTGTTGGTCAAACAATCAGTATCAGCTGATGCACAAGTGTATGCCAATCACCACACATCTAGGAAGTATTCATTTTGTGAAATTTATTAAATTGAATTCATTAAAGCATTAAAGATACTGGGAAAGCTCCAGATTGGAGCATTACGTGCTTTCTTGCTTTGTCTTTGACAGGCTGGTAAAAGGCAAGATGAGTACAACTTTCTCCCTGATGTTATGGATGCTTTTGGCCAGGTGTACCAAAGGGAGAACTTTGCAGGTATGTAATAAACATATATCTATCATCTCTCTCTCTTCCTGTCTCTCCCTGTCTCTTTCTCAGTTCATATATATGCATACAGATATGTATTCATGGAGGGAGAGAGGGAGAGATATCAAAGTCTTACCTGCATTTATGCTTTGTGTATGAATATTATTTTTATTTGTGTCTTCAATCATGCATATTTGCAAATTTTTGTGTTTTTAGTCGTTGGTTGTTATTACTTTTATTTTGTCTCCTAAGCATTGAGGTCACTTATTTCATTGAGCATGCTGTTTAAAGTGGAAAATAGTAAGTTTGCAAAAATGATACACAGCATGATTTGTTCCAGTTCCTGGATATAATTCTTTTTTGAAGGCTTCAAAGAAAAATTGTGTATTGAGCTTATTAGAATTTGTGGGCTTATGTGTGTGTGTTTATGTTTTTTACAAGGGTTATATGAGATAAACCAGGGAGAATGAGATTCTAGTGAAAATAATTATATCGTGTGCAAATTATATGCATATGAATACACTGTATGCTTTCATCAGAGCAATTACCATGTCAAATGACATGGTATTGAGATTCATAAATATGAATCTCAATACCATTCCAAAATTTTAATCTTCTCTTGGATTTAACAATTCCCAAGATCATTGTATACAATCAGTGAAATGACAATAATCCAAATGTTTCATAAAGCTATGTGTGACACAGGTTTATTCCTTTCACTCTATAGATGACAAGGGAGGCTACTTCCCGACATACAAAGCCAACCCTTTGGAGTACATAGAGCCATGTGGTGAGGCGGTGAGGGGTTGGTTCAAGCGCCTCAGGGAAGCAGGCAAAGTCACGTTCCTCCTCACTAGCTCACATGTGGACTACTCAGAATCACTCTTGGAGAACATCTTAGGGTGAGGATCATTACGAGAATGTTTGCCATTTCTTGAGATAGTGAATTTAAATCAAAGCAGAGTGATACACCTTTGATTCAGAGGAGAAATTATCTACAGATTGAAAATGTCTTTGGCTGACTCAAAGAAACTGAAAAGGTCACTTTAGTGGGTATATACTTTAAATATCGGCCTTTTATTCTTGCTATATGATGGCAGAGACACCACTCATTGACATGACATCATAGCTACTTTCATCTTAAAAATTCCTACCTAATAGATGAAAGTTGCACACAAAATGTATAAACTCGATAGATTCCATAAAGGACACAGTTAATTCTTATTCTTTAAAAAAAAAACTGCATAACCTAATGTACTTGCATTTTCTTTTTTTTTTTAGAGTAAGAACAGATAATCTAAACTCTCCCTAAGCCTGGTGCTCCAGTCCTTTACAGGGTCAAGTGACTTCTCAGGTTTTAACTAAATTACAGCATTAAATCATGGACTTGTACTGACTACATAGTGATTCCATAATATGTGTCACAACAACATCCTGTCCAAGTGTAATGACATTAATATTTGTCCTTTGCCTTTGACCTTTCACCATATGTTTGACTTTCAGAGCATTGTAAGGCTTTGAATTCAAGACTTTTGGTAGTAGAGGTATCAAACTTCTGATTTCTGAAACAAACTTCAATCATATTCAAATATTCAACCAAGATCAATCATATTATTTGAACTCGCTCGTGGTATTAAGATTTCTCCCCTTTTGTCATCACATGGCTTGATACACATAGCCTTTACTTCATGATTGTATAGGCACTTGTGTTATGAGGAGGTCCAAATTCCATCATGAAAGACATCCAGAAAATTGGTGTTTGTCTTCATGTGTGTTGATAGTCTGCTCTTTGATGCACTTTACCTCCACATACTGTTGTCTGTGTAGAGTAGCAGCACTTAACTAAACCAATCATGTAGGTGTTTCTAGAAAATTTACCGTGAAGTTATGTGCTTATGATTACATATTATTTTAATGCAGTTTGCCATTCAAAGTGCCATTGTGAATTGTTCATGTTACTAGTCAGTACATGTATCAAGAAATGCATGTATTCCTTACATCAAAATATTATAATTTGAACCTTCAACACAAAGCAGTTATTAAAGTCATCAACCTTTTCATTTTTCAATACACATTGATTTTATTTTTTCAAAACACAATCTAAACTTCTTCTTTTTAAGCAGCTTCTCTAGTTTTTAATTTTCGACAGTGACTGAATTAGGGTAACTTTGTGATTAGTCCTACATGAGTGTGTTAATTAGATTGGAAGGAGGGCTTCCCAAGTTCTCTTATTTTCATCAGTGATAATTTTTCTTAGATCTGACATTCAATTTGTTGAAGAAAAAGAGTCCTAACATGTGTCAGTAATTTATGTAGGTACCACAACATTGCATTATTTGATTGTTCTGTGGGTGCATGTGTCCATGAGGTTCAAGTCCAGTAGAAAGGCAAATTTTGTATGAACTATCCGGCACTCATATTATATTACATTTGTTATGTAAGAATCAGTCTATCATGCTGGAATGTGCAGTATTCCTTGACCTCACTTTCTTTTTAGATTCAAACATTTTAATTGTTTTTCATTACTTTTATCATTCCAACAGCAAAGACTGGAAAGACATCTTTGATATATGTATGATGTATGCTAGGAAACCAGGGTACTTTACAAAGGATCCATCAGAAAGGCCATTTTTCACCATAGGTGAGATGTTGTTTTAATACTCATTGCAGTAATATTAGTATAAATTATATTAATCAAATGGCTGTTTTTCATGAAATTAATCTAATCAAAGGATAAATTGAAGATTTTAATGCAGGTTACAGATTGCAGATACCTCATATAATTTGCTTTTGTAACTGTTACAAAACTCTTGAATTTGTGACTTCAGAAAATATTTTCTTCCTCAGATTATTATCCAGTATCTTATGAAGACTTTATTTCTACCTTAAGTATAAAAGTGAACTTAGATACTGGCTGGAGTTTTGTGGCTATATAAAAAGAAAAGAATGGCTGCTGACAAAGCAGCTACCAAAATTGGTTGACAATAATCAAACCATGTAGATCCAGAGAAACAGTGGCATTGCTCTTGAATCAAGATCAAAATGGTTGTGCGAGTAGCTCAGTTACATGTGCCTGGACTTTAGTAATGACTTCTCTCAAGACATTCCTCTTCAACTCAACATTAATTATCTTAATGTATACATTTCAATTATGGTTATTATAAGTGTTGTTAGCAATGTTCGATAAATTCATTGAACTTTAATTCAATAAATTCTCTTTCATAGGGAAGCCTGGTTTTTAAAAGTAGATAAGATTATATCTAGAGATGATTCAAATTCAAGAAATTCTTCCAGCAAGATTCCTTTATCATGGCTACTACTAAAACACAAATCAACTTAATGCTTATTTACGTTGATTTAGGGGAAATTTGTCAGTCGGTTGCAATCTGGAGATGATATTTTATAGAATTTGAGAGTCCTAATGTTTGCTCACAAATGAGTTTATTGAATGTGTCTGTGTCAACTTCTGTCTCATACAACACATTGTAGTTGACAACAAGGAGGGGAAAGAGGTGACTACGTTGGAGACAGGTGGTAAATATCTTCAGGGAAATGTTCAGGTCTTCCATTCCTACCTCAAGAAAGTTACTGGGAAGGAGAATCCACAGGTATGTATAGTCATCCATCCATCATGGTTTTTCCTATGGAGTAATCACTATTAAACTTGAATGTTGCAATATCAAGCTATTAAAATGTAGTTTGCTTGTTCAAGGAGTGCTGTTTTTCTTTTAAAAATGAAAGTCACTTTCCGTTCAAAACAGTAACAAATATATGACATTATGATCTCAGATGAACCAAAGTCATATCTCATTTGAATGAAAGAGCTCACCCATGTAGGAAGAAATCAGTTTCCTAACTTTTAGCCGCTGATATGTGCCATTGCAGGAGAGTGTTTGCT
Source organism: Diadema antillarum (assembly GCF_040938485.1). NCBI lineage: Eukaryota > Metazoa > Echinodermata > Echinoidea > Diadematoida > Diadematidae > Diadema > Diadema antillarum. The sequence continues at coordinate 417,010 of NW_027270896.1, forward strand.
TAACTTTTCAATCAGATTAATGTTAGGAGATTTTAAAGATAATTGTGATCTCCTTTTCTTAAGCTGGACAACACAAATATGGAAGTAGAAAAAATCATTAGCATTATGAAATAGCACGCGAAAACTTCAGCTTATGATTCGCACATGGGTTTCATTATTCAGTGTTTCGTAAAACAGTGACTACTTGATATGCTGTCTATTACTTAATACAAAGTTTTAAGCAAAACCTTAGTAACAGAGAATGAAAGATGTTTCCATATTTCTTTCATGTCAGAGTCATTTTGTATGATCTCCTCAAAGAGAAAAATGATATTGGTAACTGCATTTCTGGGTTGTTGTATTTTTTATTTCTTGTGGATGAGAAGAATTTTATGCATTTTGTTGCCATTTATATTTATTTAGGTTGCATACTTTGGCGACAGCGTGAGGTCAGACATCATCCCTCCCAGCTCAGTGGGCTGGTATCCATTCCTCATCCTGGAAGAACTGGAGGCAGAAGGCTTGGAGGAATGGTCTCCTCGTGATGAGACAGATGCACCACAAACTAAGAGGACCAAGATCAGAGTATGGTTGCCATGGCTTCTTGATACTTACCTATCAATCACTAAACAATGTGTTCAAAACTTTTTGTCATCAAATCAGTTGCCAAAGATCAAAGGTCAAACTTTGGAGGAAGGTTTCTCTTTCCTTTGAATGACTTTAAAACCCTTCAAGCACCACACTTGAAGGTGTTAAGATGTTCTTACTGCAGAAATGGCAGACATTGATTTTGTTTGATAATATATGTAGTAAGTATGCAGATTTGATAGATTCCACCTTTCATAAATTATATTCACTATAAAGTGCCTTTTGTTGTATTTTGAGGTCATTAGACACTACTTTGACTGGTGGAAACTGTTATTAAGAATTTTATTACTAGTATCATTATATTATTATTATTATTATTATGATGATGATGATGATGATGATGATGATGATGATTATGATGATGATGATGATTATTGTTATGATTATGATTATGATGATGATGATTATTATTATTATCATCATCATCATCATCATCGTCATCATCAAATAAAGCATTCCAATACAGCACTATAATAAAAAAAAACGTGTAGATCAAAAAGTAAAAAAAAAAAGAGCATCCCCTAATATGCTTCACCTAGCTACTGGGCGGGAAAAGAGCAATAAAAGAATTTAACTATGGCCCTCATTTCTAAGAAGGTGATGTTGATCTTGCTGTTTTGATTTTGATATGTGAGCTAATGCTGCATTATTTATGATTGTGATCAGGGGCCATCGACTACCGAGAAAGAATTCATTACCTCAGGCCAGTGGGGCTCCTTCTTCACTGACCAGACTGATGTGGACCTACCAGAAGGACACGCCCACTCAGCTGAGGATGTGCAGGATGGTCCAGAGCAAGTAGTGGACAATGGCTACCACAGTCTCAATACCTTGTGGGGATACTTCATCCAGACATATGCTACTACAGCCATTCCTCAGCTGGACTACATAGCAGGTCAGATGTGCTCCTTTCTACACCAGAATGTGTTTGTTTCCTTTCAAATCATACAGTCAACCTCTCATATAATTGAGTGGGACAGAGGAGATATTTGACATTTTCGCTTGTGTGTGATGCAAGTTTCTTTGCTGCATTCTTCACAAAGTTTTGATTATTACACGAGACTAAGCTCATTGAAGTGATAAACTTCAGAAAAGTCTACTACGGAGGGATTGTTCGTATTCAATTGTCATGATCTGTTTCATTTCTTAGAAATGCAATTTGATTTTGTCAAAGTATATTAAAGGAGTTGTCATAAACTCTTTCTGCAGTACAATCAGTCTGGAATTGATCCAAACCATTCAGTAGTATAACATAATATTTTGAGTGACATGTGTATTTGAAGCTGGAGTCACATATACAGTAACCTGTTGGAAGTATGGGGCTTAAAGGTATGTGATGACAATACTGCATAGATGCTGTCGATTGGTTAAAATGGTTCTCCTATTCCTTCCCACTGTTCTCTCCTGTAGGCTAAAAGTATCATGAAATGCTTATTATTGGCAACTGTTCTGTATGGTAATTCATAACACATGTACTGTGATTATGTCACAGATGTATGTGTAGTGCATGAAAATTGTTGAAATTGTAGAAACTAGATATAATGAGTATCATATTTGTATATATTATGTTTGATTATATTGATTTTAAAAAAAGAATTGTAAATGATGCCATACAGAGAATAGAATAAATAAATCAAATCAAATCAAATCAAATCAAATGCATTCATTTAGTAAAATAAACCCCTTTTCACCACCTGGGGAAAACATGTAATGACCTTTTTAGCGCAGGGATTTGTGCAGACATGTCCTCATTTATTATTGGCTTATTTGCTCAAAAGCAGTGAAGATGATTTTTGTCTCTATACTATGCAGTTGGTTACAGAAACAGGCTTGGCTGTACACTAACTGCTCAGAGGGATTTTGAATGGGATTAATGTTCCTCCTATAATTTGTGTGATTATTGCATGCTCCTTTTTTTCTGCTCCATTTTCTTGTTTTCAACAGATATGCCTCTCCAGCATCGATTTCACACTTTTGCTGATCCTGCCAAACCGACTGCAGGCTTCTATCCTCAACCTCCACAATCCCTCAAGAAATAGGGCGCCCTCAACTGTCCACCACCTCAATCATGCTTGCTGTGATTTCTATGCTGTGATTTCTATACTGTATGATATCATGAGTGCATCATGAGTTTTTACATGATGTTTTATATACTGGGTATTCTTTGTGTCACTGTCAGCAGCATCTATGTTGCCCAGAGTGCAGGTGTAACAATTCTCTATCAATTGCAGTTCAAAAGCTTTCAAAGGAAGAAATTATATACATCATGTTCACTCTGGTCTTACTGGATATATTAAAATCAGAAGAAAAAAAAAACAGAATTCAGATGCTTCAGTGAATGTAAGATGAAATTTAACTTTCACTATTTTTTTCCAGAATAAAAGGGAATATGAAGAGTTGGTGTCATCACTTTCAACTCTCCCATTAGTTTGTACTTCAAATATTAAAATGGCACATTTAGTCTGTTTGTCAGCAATTGCAACCAGACCTCTTTCCTTCTTAAATTCATTGTTGGTGGCTTGTTACAATACTGTTGATTTCATATTACTTGAATGCCATCCATGATGATGGCTATTAAGTCAAGGACTTGTAGAGGGCTATTCATGGGATGCAATCCTGAGCCTGAGGAGTTCCATGAGGGGTATCCAGGGGTGGTCAGTTTATGCAATCTGGATTAACTATATGTTATGTTTCTGTTTCCAGTGATCATTGAGCTTAGACTTGAAGCCGTTAACTGATGTTAAGTATGTTGCCTTGACAGCTTCCGCACAAAGGCTATTCCACGTATTAACTACTCTCTGGCTGAAAAATTTTAACCTCATACTAGTTCGACGCCTTCCTGTATCCCATTTAAACTTATGACCATGTGTAACTTGATCATTGATAACAAAGAAAACAGCCCGATCAAAATCTTCCCTATCATGCAAAATCTTGAACACTTGAATCATATCCGAATGTTCATGTCGATACTCTAGGAGTGAAATCCCCAAAGACTTGAGTCTCTCAGAATATGACAATGATTTAACTTTAGATGCCAACTTTGTTGCTCTCCTCTTAGAGGAGATTCAATATTTTGCATCACTCTTTGTTAACAACAAAAAAAGGTAAAACTTATGAAGATTTATGTACCGCTCAGTAGGAGATTTGGGATGTGTTGACACCATCACCCTTATCAATTAGAGTATGTTCATCTGCCTGATACACTGTATCACTGATTTTAGAAAACATGGGAAATTGTTTATTCCATAACTATTTACTTTGAGTCTGGTTGTGATTAACCTCTCAACCTTTCTGTGCATTGATTTAACTCTTTTCTAAAGGCAGCATAACAGTTTAGTGGCATGGAGCTTTCATTCATTTCCAACAAATTGGTAATAAAGAGATGCCCTTCACACAAGAGTAGCTGTCAAGTGCAGTTTCAGGAGTAAATGCGAATTTCTAACCCTTTGTTTTCCAATTGTCACATATCCTGGCTTGTTTCCATTGGTATAGATGTCCAGTAAAAACTTAATGTCATTTTATTAATGATTATTATGTAAATTTTTAACCTGTATTACTTCATGTAAATGTTGTTGTAATGAAATAGGGCTGTAGTTTAACTTGTGTTGAGGGGTACCAGCTGTGTCATATCGCAGAGCACTATAGGAAATGAAGCAATTGATTTCATATGATTTAAAGGGGCATTCCGGATGATTTTCATAATTTCACATCATGTAGTACATAAATCAACAGCTCCATGTATAGATTCGTGGAATTTATTGTGGTCCTTGAGGTGAGAAACCAATAAATTGAAAATCTTAAACAAATTACACTGAACAGTGTTGATGACATCAGAGCCTCATATATTTCAGAAATGTAGCAGTGTAATTCATTACAATACCACTTGCTCAACAAGTTCACCTGTGAAAAATCTATGCATGCCTTCTTCTTTTGTTCTGCTCCCTTGAGCCCCAACTCATGCATTCTTATGGTGAGGCTGTCATGTCATCATCCTTGTTCATTGCAATTTGTTATAAATTTCGAAAATATTCTCATTCCTTATCCCAATCACTATAAACTCTGAAACTCTGTACTCAGTTTGACTAATTTATAGTTGTTCAAATGTAAAAGTATGAAAATCATCCGGAGGTCCCCTTTAATTAAAGTGAAATATCAGATGTTAGGAATCCTGACAGGTTTCATGTTATTATCAACGTAATGTCGTTAATACATCTTTTGGGGAGCAGTAGAATGAACACAAGTCTACCTCTTTTAAGCATTCAACTGAACCTCCTTTTGAAGACCAGTAGGCCACAGCCAAATAAATAATTGTGTGATATTCCTGAGCTGTGCCTTACATAATGAATCATGTAGACTCAAGTATATATACAATTATTGTACATGTACTTCACAGTTTTTGACATCCGCACTGATCTTCCATTTTGGGGGTCAAATTACATTTAAAGGCAAAGGTATGCAGACTAAAGATTTGTACAATTTCAGTATGATGGAAATCTCCTGATTTCTTATTATAATCTGGGTGTGTGGAAGAACACATAAAGGTGACATTAGATTTTTAAATACTTGTGGCATTACATTTTCAAAAACATGCAGAATACTTTTTTCATTGAAAAATTGTTAGTGGGATTAGCTCGAGGATGAACTACATGACTGTATGTTTAAGCATGAAATGTTTGATCAGAATTTACTTTTCTCAATTGTAGCATTTATAACAATTATTTAATAGTCAAAAGTGCTTTAATTTGTCAGGCGTTGCCTTCATGTGTGGGATTTTGAAATCCGTGACTTTAATCAACTGTACATTAGTCTGTTCTTTTGTTAGTTTGGTGAAACCTCATGTTGACTTGCAAACGACTATTGTCTGTCTTCATCAAAGAGCGTGCTAATTATATGAAGTTACTCAAGGTCACAAGTACAAGTTTCTAAGAAACTTTCTTGCAGTAACTAAATTGTTTGATGTACATTGTTATTCATCAATGAAGGAATGTGCTTCAGCAATTAGATGCAAGTTGATGGGTTTATTACCACTTGGTCTAATATCAGATGGTCTACTTCCCAGGTCGCCTAACACCATTTTGGCTAAACTCATTTGGTCTACAATCAATTTTTAAAATGCGTGCTTGGTCCAATCCTCTCTTGATCTAATGCCCAGTTCGGCTAATTATCATTTCGTCTTATGACCAAATTAATGGTCTAATTCTAATTTTGTGTCCTTGGATTTTTGTGCCTGATAAAAGTGTGGGTATTACACCAAATGGGCATCGCCCATGCAGAAATAGACCAACTGGTAATGAGGCTGCGTGGCACTTGGGCCAAATGGTAACTAACCGAACTGGTTGTAGATGAAACAGGATTAGACCATGTGTGTTGAGACTAAATGGCCATTAGACAAAGTCGAAGTAGACCAAGTGATAGATCACCAAGTCGATGTACATTGTATGTTTAACTATTGAAGGCTGCTGACACACGTTTTTAAGGGCTTTTGTGTTTTTGTGTGAGATCTTTCACCAGAATGGCATGTAACTTAATTGCATAGTATTTGAAAATTGATGTCAAATGAAAAGAAATATCAATAGAGTGTTCATGGGTACATGGTAGAATGATAAAAGATATCATCAAAAGTTGGAAAATGTATTGATCCAAATTCAGTATCCAAAAGCTACATGTATACATGTTTTATTAAACATCCCTTCATATTTTCAGACAGTGCATGTTCTTCCAACCAACACAGACAAACTTACAGTATTTGCATTTTAGCATGGTGCTTGTGTGTCATAGTTTATTTTGAGTGAGGTTTGATTACACATGTATCTCAACATATCTCACAAAGCATTTTACATGAAGCATAACATACTATATGTGACCGTGCACCTCAAAACGAACATAAAGTCGCACACACTGATTTTGCGTGAGGACTGAAAATAAGTGAAATGGGTCAACCTAGCCGAACTTGACTTTTTCATATTTTCTGAAAGAGCGGGTCTTCTTTTACATTATGCTAAAATTTGGTATCATAAAAAGTGTGTTTTTTTAGCAGTTTATCCCGAACATTTTTGGTAGAATAGTGTGATTATGTGCGTCTTTAGAATCCCTTCTTCATTTCTGAAAAACCTTGTCCACACTCTTCACTTTCAACTCTAATAACTTTTGAAAGGATAGTGCTACCGGTTTGAAAGTTGGCATTAATTATGGACAGAATGTGTTAATGAGGCATGCTGAATTTCAGTTTAATCCGATAATCCCTTCATTGTTGTTACTCTGGTGGTTTACTTCCTGTTTTTTGTCCCATTCATCGCACAGCCAGCACGGTTTGGTAAAGATTAAGCGCGAGTAGACACTGTACTTCAGAGCCTCTTTTCTCACTTCACACTTTTCCTGAGTTTGTGCTTTCTTTCCAATATTTAGATAGGTTAGGAGAGTCCATTTGATTTGAGTTATACATCATTTTAAAGCTTAAAGTCTGTTCTTTCAGAATATGGTCTTAACTAAAAATTCATGTCTGGCGACTTTTTGTTTGTTTTGAGGTGCAGAGTCACATAATATGAAACAGCTGATCTGAAAACAGATGGTTGCCAATCTATTGCATACATTCATATTGATTATGGATTTAGTGTAGCAAAAAAAGCTGATGAAAATTGCTTATCCAGTAAAGGCGAGCCAATGGAGTAAAATGGAGTCAAAAGGGGCCTGAGCTTCGTATGCCTCTGACGAAGATTCTGCTAGGATCAAAAGCCCAGGCCCCTTTTGACTCCATGATTATGGACTTGGTACAAAAGATCATGAATGTGTCTGATCTTGGCAGCCAGAATCACTGATTGACAAGTACAATGTATTAGGCCAAGACCCACTGGTTATACAATGTAACTGGTATTCTGCAGATTTGGTGAATTTGAAATTGGTATGAATTAAATGTGATTTAAGATGATCAGCTTCTTGTTCTGAGTGTACTATTTTACACAGCACTTAAAATGAGATGTTTTACAGTGACTTACACAAATAGTGGTTTGATACATTCATTCATTTTATCCTTTTAGTCTATATTTATAAATTCAGAAGGAGAGAAAATTCAATTCAATTCAATTCAGTTCAACTTTATTTCCACGTAATCATTAAAAGGATACAAAGGATACATAAAATGTGATATAATGAACATCAATTGGAATATACAAACTAAAAGAACAATACACATAAGATTCAATATTCACCAAAAAGGTGTTTCAACAAACACAAAGTGAATTACAAGGAAAGGAAATAACAACATGATTGATGATTTGTGGAGGGATCATGAGAAGTCTTTATATATGTGACAGTAATTTCAGCAGCACAGTAATCACCCAAACACAGATCTGCTCAGCATGAACAGTGCATGTATTTGCACTTTTTTTATTTTCAAGTCTTTATAATGTATTTGCAGAAGACATGTTCGAACTATTCCAGTTTATCCTTCTACAAATTTAATCCATTACTTATTGGAACCTCATAGAACCATCACAAATCTGTGAGTGTTATCAGAATCCTTGATGGATATATTTATTGACTATGCATGTATAAGATGTTCTTAAGAAATTCATGTGTAGTATTAATGTGTGAAGTTTTTTGGTGGGCTGAATCTTTATTCCAACCGTTATCATGTTCAGAACCATTTTGTTGATTACATATCTGACTATTCTTCATTCATTTACGAGGTCCTACAACATAAGAATGGAATGTCAGCCCAATCAACTGTCCTGATTCTGAACTTTCAAATGATAGGTATTTTGCTGTCTTTTGTGTGTCAGAAATTTAGTTTTGAGCTTCAGATGAAGAGAAGTGTCTGAAAGATAATGCAAACACAACAGGCAAATTCAGATGACAAGTTTCACTAGGAATCAGTTGTTCTCACTTATAATCTTTATAATACATTTGAATGGTTGGAAGCTAGAACAATGATGAAGTTGTGGTGTATTGACCTTTTCTTTCCTTCGTTTGGTTACACATGTATTTTTGTTTGTTTGCTTCTAAGACTGCCATCAGCAGGTTCCAGTGATTTCATCTTTTTTTATTTCAACTTTGTTTAAGAAAGTACAAAAAGCATGCAGAAAATGGAAAATTGTACATGATATCAAAAAATAGTTTAACCGTAACCATGGGAGGGTTAATTCAACCCCTCCCCCCCCCCCCCCCCAGGTCTCGGCCATTGATTGTACAGTCACCCTGAAAATTGGCACATACATTACCTGTCACATAATCTACTAAAATTTAAAAGGAAAAAAATGAATTTTTCATTTTTTATATTTTACATTTTTTAATCAATATGCGTGAAACCTTGAATTTTGCTCTAATTTAGAAAATAAGCTAATGGCATCCTAATTTTTGGTGACATTATTCCTTGTAGCATATCTACGATGTGCTTGAAAAAAAAAATCTGGTAGCAAAATTAATTTCTTATGTATTCCATTGTTTTATGAATTTCTTATGTATTTCTTTTTTTGACCTTTTGTTTGTTTTTTTCTTTTTTTCCACAAAATTTATTACAGAACTATTTCAAGCATGATTATGCTAAAATTAATTGATTTCATCCATTAAAAGTGAAAATAATCATATCTTTTTGAATAAGGTGAGAAAACTCTATTTGCATAGACTTTGTACACAAAATCACGGTTTTGAGCCATTTTCGGTCTGACAAGCATGTACGTGTATAAAAGGTCGTGCGCAACGGTATGTCCGATTTTCGCGAAAATGGTGTCATAAGATGTGCCAGACTTAAAAAGTAAGCGAGCAGCGCGGTCAAAAACATTCGCGCGGCAGAATGGTCGCGGAAAATGTGGGGGGGGGGGGGGGGAATCGTTTCACCCCCCCCCCCCCCCCCCCCCCCCCCCCCGGCCCTTTTTTGAAATACGGATTGTAGGAACTATCAAAGCATACTCTCACCTCACAGATTCTGTCATGTTATTATATCATAACGGATGGGCTGGTAACACTTTCGTCATGTTTATCATTCATTCACGTAGTAGATGTATGCATTGTGCATAATTCAGGCCTTAACAGCTCTGAGTGTGTAGATTCATTCTTTTTTTACATCTTTTCTCACTCAGAAAAGGGGAAAATTGCACGCATTTTGGCAAATGCCATGGCCAGGGTTGCAAGATTTCATGACTGAAGTATAACTAGAGTCCAAAGTCAGCCAAACTTTTTTTTCCATCTCCCATTAAACTTTTATATTTACAATACTAAATACTCTTGGTATATCCCTTTCTTTAAATATAATGATATTTTCATGAATATCTGTCATGGAAAATTATATTTTTTGTCTCAATTCAATATCAAATATATAGTGAATGAGCTGCCAATAAAGTAAGGCAATGTCGAACCTTGCATATCTTAATGGATAAATGGAACACACAAAATATATGAATTCTTCAACAATTCGATTGACATTTTGAGAAGAATCTTTCTGCCTGCTTCACATTTTTATACAAATTTCATTAAAAATCTATGAAATCAAAAACAAGTTCTATCTCTTTATGTACCTAGTTCCTTTTTTTTTCTGTCATGTAGATGTTAAGAACACAAAGAAGTATAGCCGATATTGTTATAACGGTTACCAGTGCTGTCAAGGAGATCATGGTTATTGTAAGGGAGGAAAGATGCGACAATTGTTTCTCTACGGATTGTAAAGTATCATACTGAGAATTAGGTTCTGTAGATGGAGATGGAGAACACAAGACCTCTTGTTTGTGACTCTTATACTCCATGCAATTGCATTTGTCCACACCATCCTCGAATGTAGCAGAGCAGCAGAATGCTGGCACGTCCTTCTTGGTCCAGAACAAGCCTCTCAAATGTGTTCCGTTAGAACGAATGCTTAATGGGAGTAACTTGGAATCAGGATTGAAGCAGACAATATAGCCAGCTTGAGTACCCATAGCAACAAGACAGCTGATAATCATCCAGGTTTTGTCACTGTCCAGATAATTTTGGTGGAAGAAATCAGATGGCAAAACACTGGTACACCTTGTTGGCCCTGAAGGGAAGTCAACTGATACGTAATTACTTTGGGTCTCTAGAACCGTAGTACCATATCTGTCGTATAGAACACAAATGTATGCACTATCGTCCTCCCTTGTGATGTTGGTGATACTCAGTCTCACAACTGAGTCTAAACCCCTTGCTTGCATGGACATCTTTATTCTGTTTGCCTGCTGAACATTTAAGTTTTCGTCACTGGTCTTGTCGAACAGTATGCTAGAGTCCTTCCAAATCTCAATAGCTGCGTTATTAGGGTTGACGAAACGGAATGTGAACTCCACAAGTGCATCTTGTCCTTCTGTGAAACTCAACTTGATTGATCCAACTGATAGGAACTGAGCTAGAAATAATGATGCCAAAATGAACCACGATTCTGAATTACATACACAACCCATGGTTTCCTCGGTTTCTTACATTCAACGAAGACAGAGTATATCCAGAGTGTGTTCAGTCCTGAGTTACTTTATCCACAAAGCATATATTCTAGAATTGAAAACATTTTTTTAAAATCAGTTCCAGGGTTTCAGGTAAGTCCTCAATTCAAGTTGATGTAATTATAGAATAACAATGACAGAAGTGGCCTGTGTTTCCGACAAGCTGCGATGCGCACGGAAACGTTCTTTATAAGAGTTCCAGCTAAACCTTTCAATCAAGCTTCTGCTACGGCCGTTCCAAGGTCACACTGGAATGAAATATCAATCAATATTGTTATGCAATTCTCTGATTCTGCGATCCAGTTTACACGTGTCCAAAATAGTGGCTGAGGAATTTTGCTAGATTTGAAGAATAGCAAAGTGTTGACACCTGCAATAGAGGATTAAAAAAAATGACTAAATGTAAAATTTGAATGAAGAGAATTACGACACTCGAGTTTAAATAAACCATCAGCTTCGAATCATGTATGCTGATATTAGATGTCGGCACTTGATCTATTCATATCAGCCTTGGTAAGGAGACGAAAGTTATATCTAGTCGTTTTTGTCGTCGTTTCCAGTGATTGCCTCTTTCGATATTTCATTATCCGTGTATTATCCATGCAGGTGACAAACTAGTAACTCATATTTTGCAACAATTTTGAGCTAGTTTTCAATCGCAAATATTTCGTGATATTGATTTGGGTTTCCAAGATAACAAAAAACGGAACGAAGCATGGGTATTAAATGTAACAGAATAATAAATATTAGTGAAGAGAAACACTGTATTATAGATCATTTCATAACTAGTCTTTAACCCTGAATCTTCCTCTTTTTTTTGGGGGGGGGGCGAATCCCTATCATGTCCCTGTTTCATCAAGCGCGAGTTTCATTGATCGTAAAATCAGTGAAAACTCCTATTGCATCCACTTTTAATCACAGGTTTGATGAAACCATTTTGGAAACGGGGCCCTGCTTAAACGCTATGTCAGCTTACGCTTAAATACAAATCATAATTACACTGTTGCCGATGGCCAACATCACATTGTCGATAATACATTGCAGTTTAATGAGAAAGTAAGTTTAATTGTATATTGTTAGACTATCTGTAAAATACCCCAATGTTTAAAGCCATGTTATAGACTATTTGTAAAATAGCCCAATGTTAAAGCCATGTTGAAACCAATTCAAGACCGTCAATGATACAAGTAATATAGCCCATACCATCACTCACCCTTTTTGTCAGTTTCCTGCCTCTTCTGCAGCTATTGTATCTCTGTGTAGAGATGGGGTTTGTGTATTGTACATTGTAAGACTCTTTGTAAAATACCCCAAATGTTTAAAGCCATGGTAAAATCTTTTAAAGACCGTCAGTGATAATGTAGCCCATAGTAACACTTACCCTTTTTGTCAGTTTCCTGCCTCTTCTGCAGCCATTGTATCTCTATGTAGAGATGGGGTTATATCCCGAATTACATTAATATCATTCCGAAAGAGTCATGAGCTGGGCGTGACTGAGGCAAAGTCCAACCATGGTGTGATTTGCTCCAATCACTTCTTAGCGAAACGAGTCGGCAAAGCAAAGTCTATCAACCCGTTCCATACTGAATTCTGAAATTCCCATAGACTTAATACACAGGTCACCAGGTTCCAGCACGCAACGGGTTTAGAAGATGTCGATTTCACAAGTTGATATGGTATATACGAGCTAATACATATAGTGTGATATATGCATGACACACAAGTTCTGATCTGCAGCATGCATGACATTGAATGATGGTATAAGTCATCTCTCACAAAGTAGCGTCATAGTTAGATTGACGTGAGATCATGCACGGGCTGTTAACAGAGCAAAGTCTGACAATGGCATGAGTAAACCTCCATCAATGATATGATAAACTGGAGACACAGAGAGCACAATTATTATGTACCTCAAGAGTCAACAAGCAATGTAATTCGGACGCCTATCCATTGCACCTTTGAACATGCAAATTCCGTGTACTCTAATGTTGAGATAATAAGCAACAACGTTGGTGACGGTGATGGGACAAACTATCACTTCCGAGGCGATCTGGATGTAGCTATCTTTCCGAAGCGCAGCTGAGGAAAGATAGCGTACACATTCAGATCGCCGAGGAAAACGGTTTCAGATGTGGAATAAAATGGGAATTTCTAGGACCCGAGATGTGGAATTTAAAGCAAATAATCAACTTTTAGTTTCAGGCAATGAGACAAACTATCACTTCCTCGGCAATCTGAATGTGTATGCTATCTTTCCTCAGCTGCGCTTCGGAAAGATAGCTACATCCAGATCGCCTCGGAAGTGATAGTCTGTCCCATCACCTTCACCAACGTTGATTATTTGCTTACTAATATGATTTTTTATCACAGTATGCAACATGGGCTTTTCTTTGACACTGCTTGTAATTTAAAACTCTAAATTTTAAAGAGTGCTATCGGGGAAACGACTTTGTATGAAATATGAATAAGCTCGTTAAAGACATATCATAAATTTAGCAAAATAAATCTTGACAGATCATCTTCAGGTGGGAAAATGGATTAATTAGTCACAGATTACTTATAAGAATGTTCTGACGCTTGGAAGTCCTGTTACCATTTCAGAGATATACTGTTTCCAGCACTCTAAATTCCTTAGATTGAAATAAATTGTAGTCAGGGACCAATTCAAACGTTTGATTGAAGTTTTCAATTTAATAGAGTTAGAATAATTCAATCTTATTCGATTGAAACTTTCAATCCAATACCAGCTTATCCTCGAAAAGACCTAATGACCAACGGGACATTTTTAGGTCTGTACAGTAAAATTTTGTATCAAGAGGTTGGAAATGTAATAATAATAATCTTAAAGCAAGGTTATTTTGCAGATACCAACTCATTGCTTATTGTTTTTGTACCTTGACACAATAAAAACTTTGATACAATGCAGTGGGCCTAATGGCACCATTATCGTAAAGGACAATTCATCCTCATCATAACAAGTTTTCACTGTAGACCTGCAAGTTCATCATGGGGATACTAGAATTTTGTATATTCAGTGTACTGCATTACATGCGCACAACAAATTAAGGATAATCTTAACAACCAGTGATTTATGTGTTCATTTGTGACCCTGCACCACAAAACCATTAAAAAGTCGTCGGCATGGACTTTTAGTGAAGAGTAGATTATTAAAGAGCAAGCTTTAAAAGATATATATCTCAATTCAAATGAACTCCCCTAACCTACCTAATTACTGGAAAGAAAGCACACACTCTGGAAAAGTGTAAACTGAGAAAAGAGGTTCTGAAATAGAGTCTTTCCAAGCCTTTTATCTCTACCAAGCCGTGCTAGCTGTGCCATGAAAGGAACAAAACACAAGATTCAAACCACCGGAGCAACAATGAAGGGTCATCAAATTAAGCTGAAATTGAGCATGTTCTATTAGCATATTCTGCCCATAATTGATGCTAACTTTCAAAGCAGTATAGCGTTATCTTTTCAAAAGTTATTAGACTTGAAAGTGAAGAGTTTGCAAAGGATTTTATGACATGAAGAGCGGCCTTTAAAGGGAACGCACACCCAAAGAGCAATGTGGATTGAGTAAAAGCATTAACATTAGTAGAACACATCAGTGAAAGTTTGAGGAAAATCGGACAATCGATGCAAAAGTTATGATTTTTTGAAGTTTTGGTGTTGGAACCGCTGGATGAGGAGACTACTAGAGGTTATGACGTATGAGTGGACAACAATAGGCCTATAAAGAAAATATAAACGGAATTCCACAAAAATTCACTTTTCTAGCAAAATGAAAGAGTACTTGACTAACCGCTTTCAGAAAGCAGGGGGAATAAGTGCTACCCCTAACATATGTCAGTATCAAGTTGATAGAATGAGTAATTTTCACGAAAAATGAATTTTTATTAAATTCCCTTTATATTTTCTTTATATTGTAGTCCACTCATACGTCATAACCTTTAGTAGTCTCCTTACCCAGCAGTTCCAACACCAAAACTTTAAAAATTCATAACTTTTGCATCGATTGCCCGATTTTCCTCAAACCTTCACTGATGTGTTCTACTAATGTTACTGCTTTCACTCAACCCACATTGCTCTTTGGGTTTGCGTTCCCTTTAAAGGGGATAGCTAGTAACTGATCAGTGGGAATCAGTGGGAATGCTGAGGGACGATCGTTCCAATCCTTGTGGGATTCATTTAAGAGTAGATTATATATCTATTCTTGTGTGAAAATTATTTGCTTCATAATGGTCTCATATTCAAGTAATGTGCAGTTTAATGTTTCCAGGTAAGCGTCCCTGGTCAGTGACGGGGCATTAATCTGCACATTACTCGAATATGAGACCGTTCTGAAGCAAATAATTTTCACACAACAGTAGATATATAATGTACTCTTAAATGAATCCCACAAGGATTGGAACAATCATCCCTCAGCATTCCCACTGATTCCCACTGATCGGTTACTAGCCATCCCCTTTAAGACATGCCTGATCATTTTCTCTTCCCCAAAAAAAGGGTTGTAGAAAAAACTGCTAATATACACTTTTCCATTCATGTTAAGATACCAAATTTCAGAATAATGTAGAAGAAGGATAACTCTTTCAAAAATATGAAAAAACAAAGATTGACTTAGATGAACCATTTCACCGTTTTTTAGTTCTTACGTTAAATCAAGGGGTACGACTTTTTGTTTGTTTTGTGATTTTGTCTGATTTGATGAAGGAACCACTATCCAAAAAAAAAAACAACATTGCACTATAAAGAGTAGTAATAATTTTCTTTCAATTAATGTAAGAAAGATAGATTTAAACTTAAATATTTTTCCCTACCTGGAGATGATCTAAGAGCCTTTCGAGTGCGTTGCCAATCCAAAGTCACACTGGCCTAATTAGACCTTTTTTATGCTAAGAATTGAACCTGTAATGATAGAGCTATAAAATTCCATAAGCTTTCATGTGTGCATGCCCGACATATTGGTCGTTAACCACTTGTACAAATCTGCTTATGAATAGGTTTTGATGTCATATACAGTACTCTCCGCGTAATCGGGTATCGCTTAAACGGGTAGGGCCTACTCCGTTTAATTGGATAGCAATGTCAAAATCAGTTCCATTGCAAATTAAAATTACCCGATAATCGGGTTGCCTCTCCGCATAAATGGTAAATAATTTTCTTCTAATCTAATTTCCACCCACGTTTTTTCGCAAATATAAAACTTTAAGAATTCATGAATGTCAAATTTTCCACGGCTAATCGCATTCTCTGCTCAATTTGCAAAGAAGACCTTCATTTGGGGAGTGATTAAACATGAAAACACATGTACCAGTACCGACTTGTCACACGTAAACGAACATTACACATGTAGCTGGCACTGACAGACAGGAGTTGAACACACTTGCGCTCCTCCCTTGCTCCGCAACAGCACTCTCAATACGAGAAGTTTGCAACGAAAATCAGTTCTTGCACCAGCTCCATTATTTTGTTTTTCCCCAGTCACTTCTCGAAAAGTAACATGACGTTCTACGTGACTAGTGCACGCAAAGAGACGTGTTCATTTCGGAAAACCCCTGCGTGTTAGCGAGGAGTCTATAGTCAAACGATACAGTTTTCTGAAGGCACATTCTTGTTCATAAAAAGAGGGTAAAGTATTGCTCGTGTCTCGTGACTGAGCAAGTGAAAGGTATGTATAATGTGCCTTGCAAGCACGCGTGTTGAGCATACAGTGTAGGTGTTTGGTGCAAAGTACAATGCATGTACATACACATTGTGTGTGTCAATAATATGAATATTAAGACGTGTTCTTCTGTTAATCAGGTACTCCGCTTAATCGGGTATGAAACCAGGGGCGAATCCAGGAATTCTGTAAAAAAAAAAAAGGGGGGGGGGCGTGACTAATATTTCTGGTGCCACTTCCGGGCTTCATTTCATGTTGGTTTTTTTTTAATTTCTTTTGTTTTTAACGAAAAATAAAGGGGGGCGTGCGCCGGTTGCGCCCCCCTCTGGATCCGCCACTGGAAACGCTCTTTTCTCGAGCCTACCCGATTATGCGGAGAGTATTGTATACGAAAACAACTGTCCCATGGGCTTGGTCACAAATATAGTAAAAATCATGGTTGAATCAATAATTCAGCAATTGCAATTTAACCGTTCATCCCATCCTAATTGTTGCCATCTCACAATATAACAGCAGACAGCTTCAAACAGGCTTCAAATGATATGAAGGTTTGTTTTTTTTTTTCTCGTTATCACGCTCCTGTTCTGACGAATAGCGAAAGGCACCATGTTTTGCTTTGAGGTTCTCTCTGTGTCCACCTACCTACAGTATCTATTATGTCAATTATTCATTTAAAAAAACCACCACCTCACTTAAATAATGGGCAGGAAAAAAAAAAACTTAAAAAAAACCCTTCATCATCCCCCTCCCGTCAGAAAAATAAGACGACCTCTTTTTTGGCGTGTGTTTGTCTGCTCCTTTATGCGTTAGATAATGTGCTGATTACATTTTAAGCTAAATCCTTTTTGACCTATGAAAGAAATTTGTAGTTTTGTGTGTGTGCGTGTGTGTGTGCACGCGCGCACGTGTGTGTATGTGAAAGTTTGTGTAATATTACATTTGATTATTCAATAGCAATTGCATTTTGCAGGAATTCTACGAGTTGGAGTCAAAGGTCAAGGATAGAGTTCGTTAGGCTCTATGATTTTGCGAGAAAGGTACGTGGATAATATCCAGCAAATACTTCAGCTTAGAATGTCCAGTCAAACAGTGATCATCTCTGTAAATGGGTCAGAATTTTGAACGATGTACAATTGAGCCAAAACAAGGCAAAATTTAAAAAGTAGGAAATTCTCCGAATCATTCATCTTACCTGAAAGAGTATAACTCAAGCTTTAATATAAACCCAATTATACTAGGATTTTCCCAGAGGAACAAGTTTTTATTCACCGCTGAAGTTTACCATGTCCAGAGCAGCGAACGTCCGTGAGGAATAGTACTGCACATACATTTGAATACCATTTAACATAGTTTGCAAAGATCTGATTCAGTTCAAAATCCTAACGAAATATCTTAAGGGACATGTGTACGTGCTTGCAGAATATTAAGCTTGTACTCTTAGCCCGTACGTAATGGTTTAGACAACTGATGATTTGACTAAATTCGTCATTTCAGTGGAAATATTGCTCTTCCGCTAAACACTTTCTCCACTTTACGCGCATTTTACAGAAACTCAACATGTTGACCTCTTATTTCACTATCCCATACTTTAATCCTCACTCCCAAATAATAACATACCTTTTTAAGATGTATCTGATCTGGGCAGTCTCAACAAACATAGCATAGTTTTCATCACGGAGGTTCGCATGTAGCTCACGGACGTTCGGAACAAACAAGATATTGAACAATGCAGCTCTCTTGAGTTGGAAACGCATTCTACTCATAACAAACAGCAATTTCATGTCGAGAACAAACTCCTCTGCAAAATTCTGAATAGATATTACCAATTCTCAATTTTATAAGCTTGTTTATCTTCTCATACTGAGGAATCAAAGAACACAATGTTTCCATCTCTCGTAAATGAACGTACAAACGTACGTGTAATCTCAGTGACGTACATTGTAGTCCGTCCTTGAGAACGAATATATTTATCAAAATTTCGTTATCATGAAGTAAAGATTCAGGTCCTAAACTTGTTATATAAAAACTGCAATGCAAAATTTGCTTATAACGAACATGGTCACAGCTAAAATTATGACAAAGAATTAATATAGAAACACAACAGAAATGTGCTCCGTTATAGAAATACGAAGTTTAGCTGGGGAGGGCAAACGCATACGTTAAGAAGAAATCTCTCTGTGTTTGCTCCTTGTGTTACATACTGTTACCGAGGAGAATTTGTGTTATTATATTAGTCAGAAATGATAATAGGTTCGATACTGCGAAGTTTCGTCATAACAAGACACAATAAGTCCATATAACTTGGATGGATGTTTGTGACTTCGATATTGTACAATATGGTTTGTTATAACAAACATTTTGTAGCGCGTCATTTCGGAGGCTCGTTATTCATACAGTTTGTCAATACGAAAATTGATAGAGTTAGTATAATTATGAAGCTTTTTAATTAGGTAAATGATAGGAATCTCCGAAGGTTAATCGAAAGGTTTATTAATTGGAACATGAAAAATCATGTTTACTTATCCAAATGTGGAGAAACAAGTTAACAACTAAAATCCTCCAAATTTCAAAACCTCATAATAACCGTTTTCACCTAAACGAATATCAGGCCCATTCCACTTTTAGAAGAACGGACCTAAAGATAATGATCCTTAATATCTATTTTTCGAAGAACATTTCTAATAACAAACCTCCTGAATCAACTACAATTTTTTCCATTTTCTGAATAACAAACCTTTGGACATGGGAGTAACGAATCTTTGGAAGAGCGAACGTATCGAAGTGCAACCTTAAACCTATTCTTAATCATGACTTTTTTTAACATGTGTTTTCAAAGTAAGCGCAAAAGCACAAACAAATTGACGATCTCTCTGTCTCTTAAATGTAAAATGAAAAAAATGAACATTGCTTTTCATTGATGAGTAAAAAACAACATGTGATGATAAGCGGAGGATTTGTGTGTTTTCATTAGACAATAATTGTATACTGCATTATTTTTGTTTGCTTGTGACGGCATTTCGATGAATAAAAAACATAAACAAACAAACAAAAACTTCTCCAGAGGAATTTGGTATAACGGGAGTGCACTGGCAATTCTTTTCTCTGTGTGTTGGAGCTCGATCCCTTCTCTGTTTCTCGGTCATTTTCATTCAACTGCCTCCACATCCTTTTGAAACTTTTCCGTTTCTTATTCAACACATGCCCATTGCAGACTTCTTCCGTTATTATCCTGAATGTGATTGCATAGCACTTTTCGGATTTGTTTTGCTTTGTTTTGTTTTGTTTTTGTTTTCTGTTTGCTCGCAGCATGTTCAGGCTATTGAGAAAATGAGAGAAAAATCGTCATGAAGAGAAAAATAAGAATGAATTAAGGCATTTGATATCATGACAATTACAGCGAACGTTCGTTATGGAGACCAAAACTGGATGTGTTCTGTTTGAGACGGCAGCTACCATACTCAAAAGATAAACACTTAGAGCACCAGTCACTAAAAAGTGGCACTCATCCTCTTACTCCTACTATGTAATCCATTGACTTATTCAACCAACGAACATCCGTGAAAAAAACGTTTTCCGTTTAATATTACAGGTAAATTGAGTGCTGAACGCTATTCACTTTCGGGTATGAGCGGCTCGGTGATTTGGTAATATTTTCAACTAACATTAACTTTATGTGCAGTGATATATTTGTAATTGTCAGAAATTTCCTTTCTCGAACAGAACGTCCGTGAGCGAAACTTTCAGAACCTGTAACAGTACAAATTGTCTCCAGAACCTCATTAGAAAGAAATTTAAATGCACAGAAATTACAGATTACGCAAAATTCCATTTTCATATAACTTTGTTTTCAGTGTTTAGCTATTTTTGTATAATTAGAGGGAAAGCAAGCGTAAAATTTAGAGTAAATTTTCAACTGTTTGTTTATCATGATCACATAACGCCTTAAAAATTCTGAAACTACTGCTCTAAACTAATTGTTTACTTTGTATAACTTTATTTTTCGCTATTGGAGCCAAAAGTTTTAAAGAATACAGGACACTTTCGGGACAAGTTATCCCTATCGGAGGGATTGCATACGTCACGGACGTTCGCTGGAATTGTCACGGACGTTCGTTCTACTACTAGGGTCATGTTGCAGGACGGATAACTAATCGGCAGAGAATACCTAGCCTTCCTAACTCTTTCAAAAATTTGAAAAGGTATTGTCACTGCAAATTATAAGAAATTTGACATCCTTACAACATATGTATTGCTCAGAGGGGGATCAGGAGGTGATTTTCAGAGAAAATGTTAATTATTTGCTTTGTTTTTGGTGAATTGCATGGTCCAAAAACTGCGGACGAACCTCAGTCCGCTCCAAAAATGACATGCAGCTCCTCGGCTAGAGAGCCAAAGGTAAAATGCACCTTCGCCATCAAAGCAAGATGGTGTCCCACTCGAAAACGTTTTAATCATCACGGACGTTCTTTTTTTCTCGGAGGTTCGTCTAAAAATATAATTTCGGTTCCTATTTGACAAAGGATGGACAGAAACTCAAAGTAAACATATTATCGTGTGGCTAGATCTTAGTTGATTACGACTCAGAACAATATCGCCAATAACGTTTCATGGGCTACGATCTTTATTAGAAAATAGCGGAAGCACGTCCGTGACGAAAACTGAGTATAATTTTGCATAAAAGAATATTACGTCCCATGTACAGCCAGCAGACGTACAATTTTTGCAGGATATGTTCATTAGGTGTGGAACACCAAATTTTCGTATACGTTACAGTTGGGACAACAAAGCAGAATTTGCAGCAGCGATAGAAATAAAAGCATCACGGACGTTCGTCTGTTTAGGACTTTGATATTTCAATTGTTCTCTGTAATTTTATACGTGCTCATAAAGTTCTTATAATTTTGTGGTACATACCCATGATATGTCAGATCCAGAACATGGTCAGATATTTGATGCCACGTACCATAAAAAATGCACATCATTAGTTTGAAAAACAAAAATTATTGTGAAAATAGCGTTTTTACCGTATTTTTACGCTTTAAGTCCTTGTGAAATGAAAAATATCAGGCAAAAGTCAACCAAACCATATATTTCCTGAAAGGAAATTTATCAATCTTTGAGATGACATGAAAAAATCTGGTTTCTTAGATCATCCTGGTGTGTTTTAAGGGAAAAAATATCATAAAGTACTAAAATTGGCAATTGTACATCGTTCAAAATTTGACTGAAAGGGTAGCTTTAGGTGATAATTTGCACTACAGGTCACAGGCTAACAAATATCCAACTTCACTGTGCTTCGGTCAAAATGTCATTTCTAACCACAGCTTCAGGAAGCAATAGTATATCCTTGTACTCAGTTTTCTCGGTATTTAGTTATTCTCTGACAGGCTTCTATCCTCAACCTCCACAATCCCTCAAGAAATAGGGTGCCCTCAATTGTCTGCCACCTCAGTCATGATTGCTGTGATTTCTTACCGTATGATATTTTGAGTGCATTGTGAGATTTTACATGTTGCTTTACACACTGGGTATTTCACTGTCATGACTGTCAGCAGCATCTATGTTGCTTTAATAGTTTGCAGGTGGAACAATTTTGTATTTATAGCTGTAAAGCCTCCAATTGAAGAAATAAATCATGTTCATTCTGGTCATACTGGATATAGTAAAATCAGAAGAAAAAAAACACAGAGTTTAGAACTTTCAGCAAATTAAAGGTGAATTTTTTTTTCAGAAAAAAGGGAATTTTATTATCAAGAGTTGATGTCATCATCGGTCAGTACTCCCATTAGTTTGTACAAAGTTAGGTCATTAATATGCCATTCCTCTAAGAGCCTTCACTACCTCCAAACAAGATCATTCTTTTTCCAGGTCGACAGAGAAAAGACAGCTTAGTAATCTGCCTATGCAAAAGCAGTCAAGCAGTAGATGTATCCCCTTTCCACGGTCAACTACATAGGCCGTCAAAAAATGCTGAATACATTATTAATCAGGCATGAGGTATGAATAAAGCATGCGCTGATGGGCTTAGAAACTCTTCTGTTGTACACAAAGTATAGGCACCTGAATGGGGACAGCGAAAGCAATATAATAATACTGGTTATTGAGGAGTTTGTTTGTAAAAGGGGCTAGATCCATTTTAAGTACTTTAGAGAAAAACTGGTTTGTTTGTGAGAATTTGTACACAAATGTATGGAAAATCAAAATCTAATTTTGCTATAATTTCTATTCAACTGTTTGCCTGGATTTGAAATTTTCACTGTAACTAACTCAAATGAAATTCTGTGCAGTGATGCTAATAACTGAATTTTAAAAAATGGATGTAACCCCTTTTGCAAATGAGCTCTTCATATACTGAGCTCAGCCTTGATCACTATGTACACTGTACTTCTTCATACGAGTTTTGTAGCAAAATATGCGCACACTGTATTGAAAAAACAACAACAAATGATACTGTGAATTCATACAGAAAGATTACTGATATTGACTGAAGAAACTGTAATCTTTCTATTAAAGTCATTTTTTCTGGGCAGTGCAGCACAAATAGACATGAATTTAGGCCAAGATTGCAGCGTCTTGTCTACATTAATTTTAACAAACCTGGTATGCCAGGTTAAGAACAGGTTAATGACTCATGTAAGCTTTTTGGAAGCAACTGTTGCCGGGTTGTTATGTCAAAAAAGGTACAATTTTTTTGAAGATTGATGTACAGCTCTGTGGGAATACTTGGGAAGCATTGACACCATCACCCTTATCAATTTGAGGATGTGCCTCTGCTAATAGAATATACTGCTAACTGATTTTAGAGAACATGGAAAATTGTAAAATTACATAACTTCTCACTTTGAGTCCGGTTACGATTAATCTTAACCATTCTATAAATCTGTTTTAACTCTATTCTAAAGGTGTCATAAAAAATGTGTGGCATGGGACTTCCATTCATTTACAACACACCAGCAATAAAGAGATGCCATTTACACAAGATTAGGCGTCATGTAGAGTTTAAGAAGTACATGTTAACCCTTTCTTTATCAACTGTCACATATCCTAGCTTGTTTCGATTGGGACAGATTTCCAGTTGAAACTTCCTGTCTTTGAATAGTGAGTATACAATCCTTTAATATTAGTTGTAAGCACCTGTGTAATTTTTATGTCGTGTTGCTGTCATGAAATTGTGATAAAGTTTATTTCTTATCATGGTGAGAGGAATAAACTATGTCTGACTTAGCTTTGACATATTGCACAGCATCAAGGCTCTGAACCAATTGATACATATATGATTGCATTGAAATGAAATATTACATGCCAGAAATATCGGCAGGTGCGATGGTGCTGTGGAAGAAGAGTATGGATTAGCAAAAGTCTACCTCTCTTACACATTCATCTGAGCCTCCTCTTCAAGACTAATAGTCCTCAGCGAAAGAGATTATTTTGTGATATCACTGAGCTCTATTAAGATGCCTTTTGCAGTGGACCGTAGACTTCAGTTTATTACTCAGCAGAATTTGATATGACCTCTAATCTTCCATCATATGGAGCGTATTTCTTAGAAATGCAAATGTACTTTATATACAGACTAAAGATATATACAATTTCAGCAAAATGAAAATTGAAAATGAATATATTTCTTATCATATATGCTGGGTTGAGTGGAACAGTACACAGATGCGACAGTAACAAATTTTCAAAAACTTGCTGAACACATTTTTCAATGAAAGACTATCAGTGGGATAAGGTTATGTGAGTGAACTATGTATAAGTATGTGCTATGTTTGATCAGGATTTATTTCTATTGTGGGATTTATAAAAATAATGTAATAGTCAACAGTGATTTTGTTGGTAAGGTTTCGACTTCACAAGTGTGAATTTGAAATCATCAACTTTTACCAATTGTACATTATTCTGTTTAGTTTGGTAAACTTTCATGTTAGGTTTGGATACAAATTACTAATGTCTGCCACTAAAGAGTGTGCTAGTTATGGGAAGTTTGTCAGGGTCACAAATATAAGTTTCTAACAAATCTTTGTGCAGTAACTGTGCGCATTGTTATTCAACAATGGAATGTGCTTGAGGAAAATGCAGGTTGATGTACACTTAACATTTTCGTTTACTCATGTGTCGTTATCCAAAATCTTTCACCAGAACTGCATGTACCTACTGCATAGTATTTGACAAATGATGTCAATTGAAAGGAAATATCAATATAGTCTTTGTGGGTACATTTTGGAATGATAAAAGATGTTCAACAAAAGTTGAAATATATTGATCCAAATTCACTTTCCAAATCTATACATGTTTTAAAATCCTATCAGATTTTCAGACAGGGAATGTTCTTCCAACAAATGTAGTCAAAACAGTGGGCATTTTAGCATGGTGCGTGTGTGTATAGTTTATATTGAGTGAGGTTTGATTAAACGTATTATCAAAATATATCACAATGTATTTTACACAAATCATAACATCTTTTATGATACAGCAAATCAGAAAGCGGATGGCTGCCAATCTATTTCATGCATGCAAATGGAATTGTACTGTAGATCATGCATTTGTCAGATCCTGGCGGCGAGAATCACTGAGTGACAAGTACTGTACAATCTATGAGGAAGTAGATCCACTGGTAGCTGGTACTTTGCCGATTTGGTGAATTAAGAATAGATATGAATTAAAACATGTGCTTGAAGATGATAAGCATCTTGCCCTGAGTATACTGTTATACACAACACGTGAAAGGAGATGTTTTACAGTGAGTTAAACGCATAGGTTTGATTCATTTTTTTTCTCCCTCTCTTTACTTTTAATCTTTGTATTTCAGACAACAAAAGTGCCACAAATCAAACATTTTTTTTTTGGATAAACAAAATGAATAAAATGCAGTTTCCTGCTGCTGAAACCAAAACAGATTGTTTCTTATTTGTTAAGATAATGGAGCCATTGGTAAAACGTACACCATTTTAGAAATTTGTTGATGTATGAATATCTTTGAAATTGGAAATGTAGAAACATACACATACGTGTACACACCACATACGCACCTACACGCACATGTAGCCATGTACACAAGAGTACACATAAACAGAAAAAGAAATATTGATTTAAACACTGATAGTAATCAGCCCAAACACAGATCTACTATTGAATACATAGGTATAGTGCATAAACAGTGCATGTATTTGCACTATGTTTATTTTCATGTCCATGTAATGTATTTGCACATCACATATTTAAACTAATAATAATAATAATACTACATTTATAAAGCGCATAATAAGCACATGCTTCTCTATGCGCTGTACAATTCAGATACAACATACAAACAAATGACTAACAAATGTAACACTCAACATAATAAATACAATAATTAACAAAAGGAGTAATGAATATTTATCTTAATCAAGGAAGACGAAACAGGTGAGTTTTAAGACCGGATTTGAAATTTGCAAAACTGGGTGCACATCGAATTTTTTGTGGTAAATTGTTCCAAAGCGTAGGTCCAGCAACTGCGAAAGATCTGCCCCCGTAATATGAAACTACCTTGTATTTCAGTTCATCCTTCCACAGATTTAATCCATTTTCTACTGGAACCTGATGGAACAAATCTATGAGGGTTATCAGAATCTTTGCTGGAGGCCTTTCAAAGCGTTATTCGTTGCTTGACCATGCATGTCCATTTTGTAGATGTTCTGACAAAATCATGACTGTGTAGTGAGAATTCCTGAGACTTGTTGATGTGATGGATCATTTTTACAACCCTTGTCATATTCAGAACCATTTTGCTGTAGAGTATAATATATCTGACTACAGCTGTATTTTACAGTCATTTTCAAGATCCGATAACATAAGAATGGAATGCCAGCCAACTATCAACTGTCCTGATTCTAAGCTTTCAAAGGAGAGGTATTTTGCTGTCTTTTGTGTGTAAGAAATTTAGATTTAAGGTTCAGATGAGGAGAAGTGTCTGAAAGATAAGGCAAAAACAACAGGATAATTTTCACTAGAAATTAGTTCTCACTCTTAATCTTTGATATATTTGAATGGTTGGAAGCTAGAACAATGATGAAGTTTTGGGGTATTGACATCATTTTCTATTTTCTTTAAGTTGCTCATGTATTTTTGTTTGTTTGTTTGCATCTAAGACTGCCATCAGCAGTTTTTAAAGGGAACGTAAGCCCAAAAGAGCAATGTGGATTGGGTGAAAGCAGTAACATTAGTAGAACACATCAGTGAAAGATTGAGGAAAATCGGGCAATCGATGCAAAAGTTATGAATTTTTAAAGTTTTGGAGTTGGAACTGCTGGATAAGGAGACTACTAGAGGTTATGACGTTTGAGTATACTACTATTATAAAGGAAATATAAAGGGAATTCCATAAAAATTCATTTTTCATGAGAATTACACATTCCATCAACTTGATACTTATATATGTTAGGGGTAGCACTTATTCCCCCTGCTTTCTGAGAGCGGTTAGTCAAGTACTCTTTCATTTTACTATAGAAAACTGAATTTTTGTGGAATTCATTTTATATTTTCTTTATATTGTTGTCCACTCATAGGTCATAACCTCTAGTAGTCTCCTCATCCAGCAGTTCAACACCAAAACTTTAAAAATTCATAACTTTTGCATCGATTGTCCAATTTTCCTCAAACTTTCACTGATGTGTTCTACTAATGTTACTGCTTTTACTCAATCCACATTGCTATTTGGGTTTGCGTTCCTTTTAATGATTTCATCTTATTTTGTTTTTTTCGATCTTGTTCAACCTTAATCAGAACACAAAGCATGCAGAAAAATGAAAACTTTACATGATATCAAAAGATTGTTTAAGACATTGAAATTTGGATTGTAGGAACTTTTAAAGTATATTCTCACTTCACAGACTCTGTCGTGTAAGTTGTGTCATAACGAATAGGCTGGTAACACTTTCATTATGTTTATAATTCGTTAACATGATAGATGTTGTGTGCATTGTGCATATTTCAGGGCTCAACATTAGCACTGAGTGTTTAGATACATTAATTTTACAGTTTTTTTTCTGTCTCTCATAAAGTGGAGAATAACTCAATGCTTTGCGCTTTATAACTGCACGCATTTTGGCAAATGTCGTGTCCAGAGTTGCAACATAGTTTTCACTCCTGAAGTATATCTTGAGACCAAAGTCGGCCAAAATTTTTCCCCTCTCTCAATAAACTTTTATATTTACAATAATTAATATTCTTGGTATATCCCTGTCTTTAAATATAA
The DNA here is from genome assembly GCF_040938485.1 of Diadema antillarum. Lineage (NCBI taxonomy): Eukaryota > Metazoa > Echinodermata > Echinoidea > Diadematoida > Diadematidae > Diadema > Diadema antillarum. The sequence continues at coordinate 444,983 of NW_027270896.1, forward strand.
TGATATTTTCATGAATATGGGTGTTCAGTCTTGCTAAATTATATTTATGCCTCGATCCAATATCAAATATGTAGTGAACGAGCTGCCCATATAGTAAGACAGTGTCGAGCCTTGCATATATTATGTATATATGAATAGATGAATGGAACACACAAAATATATATCACATCTGATCCTTCAGCAATTCCATTAAAATTTTGATATGTATCTATCTGCATGCTTCACAATTTTTAAACAAATAAAAACTATGAAAAGAACCAAGTTCTATCTCTTAATATACCTATTACTTCTCCAGGAGATTGCAGATGTCAAGAACAATAGCAAGTAAAACCAATATTGGTATAATGGTTACTAGTGCTGTCAAGGAGATCGTGATTATTGTAAGGGAGGAAAGATGCGACAATTGTTTCTCTACAGATTGTACGGTATCATACTGAGAATTAGGTTCTGTAGATGGAGATGGAGAACACAAGACCTCTTGTTTGTGACTCTTATACTCCATGCAATTGCATTTGTCCACACCATCCTCGAATGTAGCAGAGCAGCAGAATGCTGGCACGTCCTTCTTGGTCCAGAACATGCCTCTCAAATGTGTTCCGTTAGAACGAATGTTTAAAGGGAGTAACTTGGAATCAGGATTGAAGCAGGCAATATAACTAGCTTCCGTACCCATGGTAACAAGACAGTTGATAATCATCCAGGGTTCGTCACTGTCCAGATAATTCTTGTTGAAGAAATCAGATGGCGCAATATTGGTACACCTTGTTGGCCCTGAAGGGAAGTCAACTGATATGTAATTACTTTGGGTCTCTAGAACCGTAGTACCATATCTGTCGTATAGAACACAAATGTATGCACTATCGTCCTCCCTTGTGATGTTGGTGATACTCAGTCTCACAACTGAGTCTAAACCCCTTGCTTGCATGGACATCTTTATTCTGTTTGCCTGCTGAGCATTCAAGTTTTCTTCACCGGTCTTGTCGAACAGTATGGTAGAGTCCTTCCAAATCTCAATAGCTGCGTCATTAGGGTTGACGAAACGGAATGTGAACTCCACAAGGGCATCTCGTCCTTCTTTGAAAGTCAACTTGATTGATCTAGCTGATAGGAACTGAGCTATAAATAATGATGCCAAAATGAGCCACAGTTCTGAATTACGCACACAACCCATGGTTTCCTCGGCTTCTTGAATTTAACGAAGACAGAGTATATTCAGAATGTATTCATCAACCCTGAGTTGCTTTATCCATATAAGAAGCATCTATTCTAGAATTGAAACTACTTTTTTCACCAATTCCAGAGTTTCAGGCAAGTCCTCAATCCAAGTCGATTTAATGGAGTCTCAAAGGCACCTTCGGGAATGACAATGGCAGAATTAAGTGGCCTGCGTTTCCCCACAAGCTGCGATGCGCACGGGGAAGAGCTCTAGCTAAATCTTTGACTGAAGTCCCTGCTACAGCCGTTCCAAGATCACAATGGAATGAAATACATGTATAAGTTAATGTTGACCTGCAATTCTTTCATTCTGCGATCCAGTGGTAGACGTGTTGTGTCCAGCATAGTAGCTGAGGAGTTTTGTTTTGCCGAATAACAATGTGTGGACACCTACGATGAATGATACGTTAAATGAAGAAAATGTCAACACTCAAGTTTAAATACACATGCAGCTTCAATACTTTATGTTGATATTAAATGTCGGCACTTGATTTATTCATATCAGCCTTGGTCAGGAGAGAAAAGTTATATCTACTTGCTTTTACCGCCCTTTCCCAGTGATTGCCTCCTTGGACATTTCATTATCCGTGCGTTATGCATACAGATGACAAACCAGTAAACTATCATGTTTTGCAACAAATACTTAAGTTTTCAATCATTAATGACATTGATTTGAGTTACCAAGGGAACAAAAACTGTACGAAGCATGAGTAAAAACTGTAACAGTATAGAATAATATTAGCGAAAAGAACCATTAAAATGTATATTATTTCATAACAAGTTTTTTTTTAATGTCTTCCTTTTTTGAGAGAGAGAGAGAGAGAGAGAGAGAGAGAGAAGAGGGAGGGAGGTTAAATACCTATCATATTGGGGCCCTGTTTTACTCAGCGAGAGTTTTATTGATCGTAAAATAAATGATAACTCCCATCCACTTTTAATCAATCACACGTTTTGATAAAAAGGGCCCCTGCTCAAACAAGCTTGCAGCTTATGCTTCAATACAAATCATGATTACATTCTGCCCGATCCAACACCAGCTTTCCGATAATACATTGCAGTTAGATAAAAAAAGAAATGATAAGAGGTTTAATTGTATATTGTAGGATTCTTTGTAAAATACTCTACTGTTTAAGCTATGCTAAAACTAATTTAAGAACGTCAGTAATAATGTAGCCTATAGCAACACTTACCCTTTTTATCAATTTCCTGTCTCTTCTGCGGCCATTTTCTCTCTATGTAGGGATGGGAGTATATCCTGAATTACATGAATGTAATTCTGATAGACTAAAAATCATGTGCTAGGTGTGGCTTCAAGGCAAAGTCCAAATATGGTGGTTTGCTCCAATCACTTCTTAGCGAAACGAATCAACAAAGCAAAGTCTATATAAAGAAGATGTAGATTTCATAAGTGGATATGGTATCTATGACCTAATACATAATGAGATATTTACATGACATAAAGTTCTTATCTGCAGCATATGACATTGAATGATGTAGCTTATTTAGAATTGCGTGAGATCATGCACAGGCCGTTAACAGAGCAAAGTCTGGCAATGGGATGAATAAACATCCATCAAATATGATTATGATAAACTGTAGACACAGACAGCAAATTCTGTCGACAAGCTGTGCGTATAATTCATACGTCTATTCATTGCAACTCTGAACACACTATCTATAGTATGTGCTCTATGTTTAACATAAAACTGATTGCAAAATTTTATCACAGTATACATGTACAACATGGGCCTCTTCTCTCTCTCTCTCTCTCTCTCTCTTTTGGGGAGGCGGTTGGTGGCTGCATAAGAGAAAAAGAAAAATATGACACTGCCGATGATCCAACACTATGATTTTTTAAAGGGTACTATCGTGAAACGACTTTGTTTGAAATGTGAATGATCTCATCAAAGGTAGGCCTATATTATAAAATTAGCAAATTTATTTTTAAAAACATAATCTCAAGATGGGGAAATGGATAATTAGTAACAAAAAGTGCTGTCACAATATTTCAGAGATATTGTTTTCCATCAATGGGATACAGACATAATAATACATTATATGTAAATTTTAGCATTGTGCTTGTATGTCAGAGATTTACATCTAGGGACGTTTGATGAAAATGTATAAAAAATGATAATTTCTTTTCACTATACATTTTTTTTCTTTTTTTGACAAGGAAAAATTGATATGATATATTTTCAACAATTAATTTTGCACCTTCATTTGCTTGACGTGTATGTCCTGCTTAGAAAATGCGCTTTTCTGATTCTGGCAACAAGAACTATTGATTGTATAGATGTATAGATTGTATGTGCTGACTGGAATTAATATAATATGCATGTACATAACATGACTGAAGATGAACACCTTGTCCTATTATAAGTGTTTTGTTTACACGGCATGATTGGTGAGTCACTCTTCAAGAAATGTTCATTCAATACATCTGCTTTTCCCATATCTACGCGAATTCTTTGTACAGGGAATACATCATTTGGGTAACTGGGTTCTAAAGTAGCTATGAATGAATAAAACACAAACATTTCATAATGTACACAAGAGATTCATATATGCACAAAGAAGAAAAGCAACAAACGAAGCAGTGCAGGAAAGTTTGTATTATACAGATCTACTGGAACACTCAGAGTACAGTAAAGTCTTCATTGTAAAAAGAAGTGGGGCGTATTTCACATGATTATTCTTTCAAGTTTGCGCAGAATATGCAAATTAACTTCCCTTGTTATTCTACGTTAGCCTCCTAAAGATTTTAACACGTCATGACCTATGGGACCTGGTTAGGTCTGTACAGTGAAACTTTGTTTTTAAGAGGTTTGAAATGTTATGATTTCTTAAAGTAAGGTGATTTTGATTTCGATATTTCTTTGTTTTTGTACGCTGATACAATAAACAAAAAAATATATAAAACACGGCAGGTCTTTTGGCACCATAATGGTCCTTGAAAATTCGTCTTCATTATAACAAGTTTCCACTGTAGACCTGCCAGTCTGTTATGGGTGTATCAGAATTTTGTAGATTCAGTGCGCTACATTAAATACACACTATACAAATTCAAGATGGTCTTTACAACCAGAGAGTTGTGTGTTCATGTTTTGACCAAGGAACCAACATGGAAATGCATTCCAGTGCAGTGTTCCTTTAATCAATGTATAAGAAAGGTAGATTTACACTTAAGGCATTTACCCTACGTGGAAATGACCAGAGAGCCTTTCGAGTGATTGTCAGTCCATATTCATACTTGCCTTTAAAAACACCAGACCTATTTTTGTTTGTATTCTTAGAATTGTGAAGTCTATAAATTCCATAATTTCACATGTGTACATGACCCATGTGTGCATAATAGTAGCACTTTTCTTAACCACATCTACAAATTAACTTTGGTTTTGATGTCATAAACTCAAAACTGTCCCATGGAAATCATGGTTGAATCAATAATTTAGCGATTGGAATTTGACCATCCACCACAATGGTTGTTGCTAGATTTTTGCCAATAAACAGCAGGAAGCTTCAAACAGACTTTGATAATTGTGAGGGATACAAGTTTTTCTCTTTGTCATGCCCCTGCCTGGACGTGCAGTGAAAGGCTTCATGTTATTTGAGGTTGTCTTTCTACCCTTTGTCCATCATTCATTGCAAAACACAACCTCTCTTAAACAAACAAACAAACAAACAAACAAGCAAACAAACAAACAAAAAATCATCATCAAATTCGCTCCCCCTCAGAAAAATAAGAAATTCTCTTTTACTATCATTTCTCTGTGTGTGTGTGCGTGGGCGTGTGCGTCTGTGTGTCTACTCCTTGATGTCTTAATGTGCCGATTACATTTTAATCCTTTAAATAGGTCAAACATCACTGATCTTTGTCTAGGAATAAGTCACTTCGTGTGTGTGTGTGTGTGTGTGTGTGTGTGTGTGTGTGTGTTTGTGTGTGTGCACTTGTGCACCCATTACAACCGATGACATGCATATAGATACACACCTTCAAACTGGTGACACACAGACAACTGGTGACGTCATCGGTTGTAACTGAGCATAAATTTACGAAGAGGAACCCCCTATAGAGTCAATTTTCAAATTATACTGTTTTCTGAGCATAGTCATCAATTGGATAGGAACAAGCAAATACCCCGACAGAGGAGAAAAATTGAACAGCGCCATCTCTCACTTACACCCGGGGAATCCCCATAAATTTTCTGTCGGAGATGTCACCAGTTATGTGGAGCTCTACCTACGCGTACGCGTACGCCGCGTGACGTCATCTCGCAAATATCGCTGGGCGACCCGGCGATCGCTAGTAGCTAACATGACGAAGAAAATTGACTGCTGGGGAGGTGTGAAGCTAGCTAGACGTAGACGTCTCTCTCAACTCGCACGAGACATTGTTCATCTGCTGTGTCTTCGGAAGGAAAAGGTAAGTTAGTGATGACTACTGGATAGGCCTAAATTTTATTTTTTAAAGGTAAGATACTCGTGAAATAGGCAACACCACTGCGTGTCCGTATTGTAGCAACGACGGCAAATCTTCAGTCCCATACATAACAAATTGTAGTAGGCCTCTGTGACCACTCCTCAATGGCCTACCTGGCCTCTTCTTGCACACCGCCTCTCAGCTCACCGCACCAAAAATGTGCGAATCACCAGACACCAGATCACGTAGAAATGCTGCCGTATACTGGTTCTACAGAAGAAAGTGCCTAGCGTAGAGCAGGCTAGAATTCTGACGCATTTTGCAGTGATATGAACGAAGTGTTCTGTTCTGCTATCATGCACAAATTTTTATGAATGAAATAACAATAATGATAATACCGTAGTCAGCCATTAACCATTTTCTTCCCCTTCTTCATGCTATCCTTTTCTAGTTCTAGTTCCATCATCTGTTTCACCATTAATTCTTCTTTGTTCCCTTCCTCCTCTAACAGTTACATCATTGTCATGCTTTTCATGTTCTGTTACCTTAGTCTTCAATTTCTCCCCTGTTCATTCCGACCATCTGTCTTTTCAGCAGCTTTCTTTGCACTCGGGTGCTACAGCTACTAATCCTCCTTCCTGTTCTGGTTTGTTATGGGTATAGTGTACTATTCATTCTCCTTTTTATCCTTCTCCTTATCTTCTTCCACTAGCAAAGTACCACACTCCACAGCTGTTTATAAGTAGGCATAATTAATGGCTTTGAAATGTAAGAGTGCACGAGTGGTTACAATGACAAGAAGATTGCAAAAAGCAAGTGTGTGTGTATTTGTACTTGTGATCTGTTAAATGATAATAATAATAATAATAATAATACATAACGTTTATAAAGCACTTAATATCATATTTCTAAGCGTTGGGGAAAAAACAATGATAGAGAACGAGTGATGCCATTCTAATACATAGAAACTTCATGTACATGTTTGTATGTCTAAGCATAATGTGCATACATGTAACTTTGAATTGTAAGGATGGTGACATTGCATAATTATGCACAACATGTGATTTAATACAGTATGTACCAGTAGGAAATGGAGAAACTGAGTACAAATACATGTACTATCTAGCCTAACCAGACCGCTGTGCTTCGTACAGCAGTCTGACATATAGTGTTTATTAATGTTGTAAACGATCGTCGCTTTTGACGGCAAAATCACATAAAATGTCTTTTATTTTGTTTGATTTTAACAGTAAGATAATTTTTACCACTCACCTACATCATATTTTGCTGATGATTGAGTTGAATTTGGTGTTTTGTTGGTATCCAGACCTTATTGTTGAATTTTTCGGAGTAGATTGTGCGATGATTCACAAAATCAACGAACTACCACGAACTCTCAACCGGAAGCACCGTGGTAACATTTTACGTACGCCCTTGCGTTTTGTGTGTTACGTAAAGCTTGTTGTCTGCTACGTACATGTATTTCAGCATGTGCTGCTCTCATGATCTGACCTTTGCTGCATCCCTTCGCTCCGACAAGGTCATCACTTCCGCCTCGACTAGGTCATATGAACTTTTCTGACTCGCTACGTTGTAGTATACGAGAGTGATTGCCATTCAAATAACACGCAGAAGATGAGGAGTGCAGCAATACGGATGCTTACAGACCTGATTTTAATCACAGATTTCGGTGGGTTTTTGACGTAATAAAAAAAAAAACGCATACTGATTATTGAATGACTATCATAAACTATGGGGATTCCTTATCTAAATATTTCAGTTTTCTACAATGAATAAAGATATTCATAAAGGAAACGTACACCCACCGCTGAAAATGACAACATCTACAAGAGGGTAGACGTGCGGTTGCGTGTAGTTAGTACTATACCCTATGTAATAATATACTTACCGGGTACTGTTCAAGTAAATGTCAAATCTTTTTGTATTGTGTATACACTCCTCAAAGAAGTAAGTTTTCTCCCCCCAGCCTTTATTTATGATATATCTCTACAAATTTATATCAAATGGTGATTTTTAGCTAGCAATAGCAAAAGGTAATACATGCTCAATTTTCTTGTCGGTCCAGTGGGTACTGACATTGTTTGTTTTGTTGTTGTTGTTTTGCGTAGGCTAAAGCATTGCACATTATGCTAGCTCTCAAAACCAATGATGACCTGTTGAAACTTTGTCATATAATTTATCCAATTGTCGTACAGCCCATGGATACTGTCACAGAAGAGAGGGACAGGCATCTTCACACATAGACATTGATGACGAGGCACCTGATTAGACGAAAGACACAGTAAGCAATCAGTATTCCTTCTAGATAAGTCAAATTGTATTAGTTTTTATGATTTCATACAATATGTAGGAAGTGGAGAAAGTGAGTACATATATGTTCTATACCCTATGTAATAACATACTGTTTACGTAATATGAAATCTTTCTGTACTCTCCTCTCAGCACCCTTATGAGCCCATCTATGAAGATGTTGTATACAAGGGGGGGGGGGGGAGGATTCCTCCTTGTCGAACTCCTTTCTGGAGTGGGAAAGTGGAGCTGACTTCACCTTTCCACAGGACCCGACTAGCTGCTCCTTTGTACATTTCGGCAAGAGTGCGTTGGACTTCAGATGGGATTGGTGTGGTGGAGAGCTTCTGGAATAAGCCAGAATGCCATACTCAGTCAAAGGCTTTGGCTACATCTAGGAGGGCTAGGTATGTTGGTTTTTTTCGGACAGAGTTGAGTTCTAGGATCAGCTGAAGGGTGATTGATGTAAGCACACAGGATCTGGTCGCTTGGAATCCAAACTGGAGTTCGTCTGGGATACTGACTCCTGTTAAAGAGTCTTCTATCTTCGGCTTCAGAGTTGTTTCCAGAAGCTTAGACAGTGTTGGGGTCAGCGAGATTCCTCTGTAGCTGGATGGGTCATTAGCGATGGAAGGAAGAGAATAAATCCTTTTGACTTCGAAGCAAATATCCTCGACCATACACTGATGGGGCAAACGTGGAGGAGTATTCGGTCGGTCAGCGTTGAGGGATCGAGTCTACATTAACCTCCAACTCCGCGTGAGAGAGCAAAGAGAGAGATGATAACGTAACGTCGCGACGGCAGAACTAGACGGTTGTCGATCCTGCGATGCAAAATGGTGGGATCATGAAGCCGGTAGTGACAAACGTTCCTGACGAAGACAGCAAGACGAATCTTATCGTCAACTACTTGCCACAGAACATGGCCCAGGATGAGATGAAGTCTCTGTTTGGGAAGTTTGGGGAGATTGAATCCTGCAAACTTGTGCGCGACAAGCTGACAAACCAGTCTTCAGTCCCATACATAACAAATTGTAGTAGGTGACCACTCCTCAATGGCCTACCTGGCCTCTTCTTGCACGCCGCCTCTCAGCTCACCGCACCAAAAATGTGCAAATCACCAGACACCAGATCACGTAGAAATGCTGCCGTATACTGGTTCTACAGAAGAAAGTGCCTAGCGTAGAGCAGGCTAGAATTCTGACGCATTTTGCAGTGATATGAACAAAGTGTTCTGTTCTGCTATCATGCACAAATTTTTATGAATGAAATAATAACAATAATGATAATACCGTAGTCAGCCATTAACCATTTTCTTCCCCTTCTTCATGCTATCCTTTTCTAGTTCTAGTTCCATCATCTGTTTCACCATTAATTCTCCTTTGTTCCCTTCCTCCTCTAACAGTTACACCATTGTCATGCTTTTCATGTTCTGTTACCTTAGTCTTCAATTTCTCTCCTGTTCATTCCAACCATCTGTCTTTTCATCAGCTTTCTTTGCACTCGGGTGCTACAGCTACTAATCCTCCTTCCTGTTCTGGTTTGTTATGGGTATAGTGTACTATTCATTCTCCTTTTTATCCTTCTCCTTATCTTCTTCCACTAGCAAAGAACCACACTCCACAGCTGTTTATAAGTAGGCATAATTAATGGCTTTGAAATGTAAGAGTGCACGAGTGGTTACAATGACAAGAAGATTGCAAAAAGCAAGTGTGTGTGTATTTATACTTGTGATCTGTTAAATAATGATAATAATAATAATAATAATAATACATAACGTTTATAAAGCACTTAATATCATATTTCTAAGCGTTGGGGAAAAAACAATGATAGAGAACGAGTGATGCCATTCTAATACATAGAAACTTCATGTACATGTTTGTATGTCTAAGCATAATATGCATGTACATGTAACTTTAAATTGTAAGAGTGGTGACATTGCGTAATTATGCACAACATGTAATTTAATACAGTTTGTACCAGTAGGAAATGGAGAAACTGAGTACAAATACATGTACTATCTAGCCTAACCAAACCGCTGTGCTTCGCACAGCAGTCTGACATATAGTGTTTATTAATGTTGTAAACGATCGTCGCTTTTGACGGCAAAATCACATAAAATGTCTTTTATTTTGTTTGATTTTAACAGTAAGATAATTTTTACCACTCACCTACATCATATTTTGCTGATGATTGAGTTGAATTTGGTGTTTTGTTGGTATCCAGACCTTATTGTTGAATTTTTCGGAGTAGATTGTGCGATGATTCACAAAATCAACAAACTACCACGAACTCTCAACCGGAAGCACCGTGGTAACATTTTACGTACGCCCTTGCGTTTTGTGTGTTACGTAAAGCTTGTTGTCTGCTACGTACATGTATTTCAGCGTGTGCTGCTCTCATGATCTGACCTTTGCTGCATCCCTTCGCTCCGACAAGGTCATCACTTCCGCCTCGACTAGGTCATATGAACTTTTCTGACTCGCTACGTTGTAGTATACGAGAGTGATTGCCATTCAAATAACACGCAGAAGATGAGGAGTGCAGCAATACGGATGCTTACAGACCTGATTTTAATTACGGATTTCGGTGGGTTTTTGACGTAATAAAAAAAAAAACGCATACTGATTATTGAATGACTATCATAAACTATGGGGATTCCTTATCTAAATATTTCAGTTTTCTACAATGAATAAAGATATTCATAAAGGAAACGTACACCCACCGCTGAAAATGACAACATCTACAAGAGGGTAGACGTGCGGTTGCGTGTAGTTAGTACTATACCCTATGTAATAATATACTTACTGTTCAAGTAAATGTCAAATCTTTTTGTATTGTGTATACACTCCTCAAAGAAGTAAGTTCTCTCCCCCCAGCCTTTATTTATGATATATCTCTACAAATATCAAATGGTGATTTTTAGCTAGCAATAGCAAAAGGTAATAATGTATGCTCAATTTTCTTGTCGGTCCAGTGGGTACTGACATTGTTTGTTTTGTTGTTGTTGTTTTGCGTAGGCTTAAGCATTGCACATTATGCTAGCTCTCAAAACCAATGATGACCTGTCGAAACTTTGTCATATAATTTATCCAATTGTCGTACAGCCCATGGATACTGTCACAGAAGAGAGGGACAGGCATCTTCACACATAGACATTGATGACGAGGCACCTGATTAGACGAAAGACACAGTAAGCAATCAGTATTCCTTCTAGATAAGTCAAATTGTATTAGTTTTGTGATTTCATACAATATGTAGGAAGTGGAGAAAGTGAGTACAAATACATATGTTCTATACCCTATGTAATAACATACTGTTTACATAATATGAAATCTTTCTGTACTCTCCTCAAAGAAGTAAGTTCCCCCTAGCCTTTATTCATTATCTCTAAAAATATTTCAGTGATTTTTATCTAGCAAAATGTAATAGATGCGCAGTTTTCTTTTGCGCACTCTCAATGGTAAATGGTTGCCATGGAATACACCCTTGTAACTTTTTCGTCAAGTGCGCAAAACAAAAAACAAAGAATGGTTGCACTTATAAATGGAAGCTACAAGCTACATAATGTACATTGAAGATGAGCCGGCTCACAAATCTGCCATTATTGTCTCAGGTCTCACAGGATTCCCATTGTTTGTACCATCTGAACAGAATTGTGTGCTCTTTAAAGAAGATGCAATATCAACACAACAAAAAAAAATAAAAAATAACTCCCGTCAACCCTGAGGAAAATGGCATCAGGTTTTAATGAAACATTGTTGTAAAAAAAAACAACAAAAAAACTTGGCAGGATTGTTTCTATACCTACTAGTATTTACTAACTTCTGTGTGAAATTGAGTGTTACATGAATGAGCACACAACTTACACTTGTGCCCTTAAAAACAAAACAAAAAATACTCTTTCGATTTCTGAAATGTGACATTTTTGCATTTAATGTGTTCTAACTCATGCATGACTAAACAGAACAATCTCATTTTAATTGAAAAACTAGTCAAGTATGGAAACACTTCTGCTCGGTTATTTCACTCAACAATTTTTCATTAAAAAGGTATGTCATTTTTATTGGGGGTTACTTTTTTGTGTTTAAAATATAAAGAAGCGACTTCTTTTGCTCTTTGCACAGGAAAATATATTTTTATGTGATGAAAGTGTGATGTTATGGCAACAATTTTACCATTCACATTGTGCGTAAAAAATGCACATACCTTTCTGCTAGAACAAAATTGTTTGAATGTATATTCTGATCAAAGAAACTTCATCTATATACGTGTATGTATTTGTGCATACATTTTTATGCATGGTTTTGAAATGTGAGAGTGGTGACATTGTACAAGAAGATTGCATCTAATGATGTGTGTATATATTTGTAACTGTGAAAGGGGTGACATTTTTATAGCAAACTGTGAGTGTTTATGTACATTGTTTGCATGGTTTTGAAATGTAAGAGTGGTGACATTGTACAAGAAGATTACATATATAAATGGTGTGTGTATGTAAAGTGTTGAAGCGATGACATTCTGATAGAAACTTAATGTTTTTGTGTTTAAGCATATGCATGGTTTTGAAATGTAAGAGTGGTGATGTGCAGATTGGAAATAATGGTGAGTGTTTGTGGTAGTGAATATGTATACTTGCTAACTCGAAATAAGATGATTTTCTTATAAATACAAAGAAGCTCTATAAATGCTTGTTTTGTATGCATGGTTTTGAACAGAAAGAGTGGTGACTTGAAGATTGCAAATAATGGTGTGCATTTGAATATCATATCTTTCTAACTCTTAAAGTGATAACAATACATTGACATTTTACAAATGTTGGTGTTTTTGTATGCATGGTTTTAAAATGTAAGAGTGGTGATATTGTACAAGAAGATATATATTGTGTGGGTGCGTGCATATTATATACTTTTAAACTGTGCAAGTGATGACATTCTCAAACAGAGACTATAGATGTTTGTGTGTTTATGTATGCATGGTTTTGGCATACAAGAGTGGTGACATTGTACAAGAAGATAACAACTTATGGTGTGTATACATGTGTGTGTGTGTGTGTCTATAATATAAAGAATTAAACTGTTAAAGTGGTGACATTTTATTTCTAAATGCATTAATCTTTATGTTTATGTGTTTATGTATGCATGTTTTTGAAATGTAAGAGAACGGCGTAGCCAGGATTTCATCTTAGGGGGGGCGGTTAGTCTGCGAGGGAGCGAAGCAACCGAGCTCGAGCGAGCGGAGCGAGCGAGGGGGGGAGGGTGTGGGAGGGGGGTGTCCCCCCTCCCTCGGTAAGAACTTTTTGCATTTTGATGTTGTAAATGGTGCAATTTGATGCATGTTTTTGCGCGTTATATCAACGTGAAACAGTCCCACTTGTTTAAGGTAGCAGTTTATTTTGATGTAGATTATTATTGAACAATTTGCCTTTAAAATGCTATAAGTTAAATACACTTCTTGTATTAACTCTTTTCACTGAATATCATGAACGCGACTGAACCCGAGAGAGCGGAGAGAGCGAGGGGGGAGGGGAGGGTGTGGGAGGGGGGTGTCCCCCTCCCACGGTGAGAACTTTTTGCATTTTGATGTTGTAAATGGTGCAATTTGATGCATGTTTTTGCGCGTTATATCGACGTGAAACAGTCCCACTTGTTTAAGGTAGCAGTTTATTTTGATGTAGATTATTATTGAACAATTTGCCTTTAAAATGCTATAAGATAAATACACTTCTTGTATTAACTCTTTTCACTGAATATCATGAACGCGACTGAACCCGAGAGAGCGGAGCGAGTGAAGGGGGAGGGGAGGGTGTGGGAGGGGGGTGTGCCCCTCCACGGTGAGAACTTTTTGCATTTTGATGTTGCAAATGGTGCAATTTGATGCATGTTTTTGCGCGTTTTAACGAGTCAAAACAGTCCCACTTGTTTAAAGTTGCAGTATATTTTAATGTAGATTATCATTGAATAATTTGCCTATAATATGGTATGATTTTAAATACACTTCTTGTATTACTTCTTTTCACTGAATATCATGAACGCGACTGAACCCGAGCAAGCGGAGCAAGCGAGGGGGGAGGGGAGGGTGTGGGAGGGGGTGTCCCCCTCCCACGGTAAGAACTTTTTGCATTGTGATGTTGCAAATGGTGCAATTAGATGCATGTTTTTGCGCGTTTTATCGACGTGAAACAGTCCCACTTGTTTAAGGTTGCAGTATATTTTGATGTAGACTATCATTGAACAATTTGCCTATATAATGGTATAATTTGAATACACTTCTTGTATCGATTCTTTTCACTGAATATCATGAACGCGACTGAACCCTAGCGAGCAGAGCGAGCGAGGGGGGAGGGGAGGGGGTGTCCCCCCTCCCACGGTGAGAACTTTTTGCATTTTGATGTTGCAAATGGTGCAATTTGATACATGTTTTTTGCGTGTTTTAACGTGATGAAAAAGTCCCACTTGTTTAAGGTTGCAGTATATTTTGATGTAGACTATCATTGAACAATTTGCCTATATAATGGTATAATTTGAATACACTTCTTGTATCAATTCTTTTCACTGAATATCATGAACACGGTCTGTTCAGCAGTCAAACAGAAAAAGCATGCACACGAGGGTGTAGAACTCATAGGGCCGGCATATCCCCTCCCACACGAAGGTGATTTTGCGTTTTCAGACCTGAAATTCAGCGATCTGTTGCAAATTTTTGGTGCAATACTTTTTCATCGAAGTGATAAAATCACGGAAATTAGCTCTTATTCCGAATGTGCACCATCTGTGTGTATGTATAAAGTCTAGTGAGGTATATAGAGGAAGGGGGATTCCTCCTCCCGCTCGCGGAGCTTTTGCGTTTTTAGAATTGAAATAAAGCGATCTGGGTATATAGCCACAGTCTATACTTCTTATGCATGGTGGAAGGGGGGAGGGGCGGGGGAGCAGGGAGAAGGCGTGGGCGAGTGTTATCCCCACCCTTCCCTTCCGATCGAGCTTTTACCTTTTTAAGGTTGAAATTGAGATATCTCATCTACGCATTTTTGATGGAATCAACATTTGGGAAATCACACACACACACACACACAAAACTGATTAGGGGGGGGGGGCTGAGGGAGGAAAAAGTCGATTAAAAGGGGAAATTCCCCTTATACATGAGGGAACCTTGAGTTTTTGGAATATAAGTGATAAGTCTTGTGCACTCAAAATTATTCATAATTTTTTGTAAATCTAAAAAGTGTACTAAGCTAGGGAAAGAGGCACAGAGGGGGAGGGTTTGGGAGGGGGTATCCCCCTCCCAAGCACGAGACATTTTGCATATTTTGAATTGAAATTCAACGATCTGGTGCACACTTTGAGTGAAATATTCAAAAAATATCTTATTTGATGAAAGGTTGCAAAGGAGACCCGCTTCATGTGCATGCATAAAGCTACAGTATACACGCATTTTTTTTTTCCGCCTCCCAAATCCCCGGTCCAAATCTTAGGGGGGGCGATCGCCCCCACCGCCCCCCCCCCCCCCCTCCTGGCTACGCCAGTGATGTAAGAGTATTTTTAAACTGTTAAAGTGGTGACATCTTAATACATAAAAACTTTGTGTGTTTATGATGCATGGTTTTGAAATGGAAGAGTGGTGACAATGTACAAGAAGATTGCATATAATGGTCTGTGTTTGTTAAAGTGTTGAAGTGATGACACTCTGATAGAAACTTCATGTTTTTGTGTTTAAGCATGTGCATGGTGTGTGTGTGTGTGTATATATATGTTGTTAAGTGGTGACATTGTAATACATTACTAATCTATATTATAACATTAATCTTTATGTTTATGTGTTCATGTATGCATGGTTTTGACATATAATGAGTGGTGACATTGTACAAGACGATTGCAACTTATAGTGGGTGTTTGTGTGTGTGTATATACATAACTGATAAAATGGGGACATAAGTACATTTATCTTTATACAAGTAATCTTTATGTTTTAAGTGTTTATGTATGCATGGTTTTGAAATGTAAGAGTGGTGACATTGTACAAGGAGATTCCTAACAATGGTGTGTGTATCTGTATATACTTTTAAACTGTTAAAGTGGTGACATCTTAATACATAAAAACTTTGTGTGTTTATGATGCATGGTTTTGAAATTTAAGAGTGGTGACATTGTACAAGAAGATTGCATATAATGGTGTGTGTTTGTTATACATGTAAAGTGTTGAAGTGATGACATTCTGATAGAAACTTCATGTTTTTGTGTTTAAGCATGTGCATGGTGTGTGTGTGAATGTATAGAATTAAACTGTTGAAGTGGTGACATTGTAATACTTTAACCTATATTACACATTAATCTTATGTTTATGTGTTCATGTATGCATGGTTTTGACATATGAAGAGTGGTGACATTGTACAAGAAGATTGCAACTTATGGTGTGTGTTTGTGTGTGTGTGTGTGTGAGTGTATAAATAGAATTAAACTGATGAAGTGGTGACATTGTAATACATTTATCTTTATACATTAATTAATCTCTATGTTTATGTGTTTATGTATGCATGGTTTTGAAATGTATCAGAATGGTGACATTGTACAAGGATATTCCTAATAATGGTGTGTGTTTGTGTATTATACTTTTAAACTGTTAAAGCGGTGACATTTGATGCATAAAAATTGTATGTGTTTAAATGTATGCATGGTCTTGAAATAAGAGTGGTGACATTGTAAAAGGAGAATACAAATAATAGTGTGGATATATATGTGTATTATTAATAATACAATCTAAAACAGAGACTATAGATGTTTGTGTGTTTATGTATGCATGGTTTGGGCATACAAGAGTGGTGACATTGTACAAGAAGATTGCAACTTATGGTGTGTGTGTGTGTGTGTGTCTATTAAACTGTTAAGGAGGTGACATTTATACATAAATCTAAATGTGTAAAAGCATGCATGGTTTTGAAATGTAAGAGTGGTGACATTGTACGAGAAGATTCCTAGTAATGGTGTGTGTATACTTTTAAACTGTTAAAGTGGTGACATCTTAATACATAAAAACTTTGTGTGTTTATGATGCATGGTTTTGAAATGTAGGAGTGGTGACATTGTACAAGAAGATTGCATATAATGGTGTGTGTTTGTTATACATGTTAAGTGTTGAAGTGATGACATTCTGATAGAAACTTCATGTTTTTGTGTTTTTTAAAAGCATATGCATGGTGTGTGTGTGTATCATGTATAGAAATAAACTGTTCAAGTGGTGACATTGTTACATTAATCTATATCATACATTAAGTGGTGACATTGTAATACATTAATCTATATTATACATAAATCTTTATGTTTATGTGTTTATGTATGCATGGTCTTGAAATATTAAAGAGTGGTGACATTGTAAAAGGAGATTGCAAATAATGGTGTGTGGATGTGCATTATTAATATAATCTAAAACAGAGACTCACAGATATTTGTGTGTTTATGTATGCATGGATTTGGCATACAAGAGTGGTGACATTGTACAAGAAGATTCCAACTTATGGTGTGGTGTGTGTGTGTGTGTGTGTGTGTGTGAATGTGTCTATAATATATAGAATTAAACTGTTAAAGTGGTGACATATTCATCTAAATGTATTTATGCATGCATGGTTTTGAAATGTAAGAGTGGTGACATTGTACAAGGAGATTCCTGATAATGGTGTGTGTAGTGTAAAGTCACCCCTCTTTCCGTTCAAAACCATGCATACAAAACAAGAATTTATAAATATAAAGCTTCTATGTATAAGAAAATCATCACATATTTAGAGTTAGCAAGAATACATAAGTATAAATACCACAAACACTCACCATCATTTCCAATCCCCACATTACCACTCTTACATTTCAAAACCATGCATTTGCTTAAAAGACAAGTTCACCTTCATAGACATGTTGGTTGAGTGCATGGAGCAATATTAGTAGAACACATCAGTGAGAGTTTGAGGAGAAATGGACAACCCGTTCAAAAGTTATGAATTTTTGAAGTTTCTCCTCACTCAAGGCTGGATGAGAAGACTACTTAGTATACAATGTAGCTTGTGATGTCGCATGAGTACAACGATATCAAGAAAGAATAAAGAAAATTCAACATATTTTCACTTTTCTCGCATAACAAAAGAACACTTGACTTCTCTTTTTCAGAAGGCAGGGGGAATAATACTACCCTTAACATATGTCAGTAACATGTCTAAGAAATGTGCACTTTATTCAAAAAGTGAAGTTTTTGTGAAATTCTCTTTTTATTTTCTTTATATCGTTGTACACATATGACATCATACACTGTAGTAGTCTTCTCATCCAGCAGTGACTGTGCAGATACTTTAAAAATTCATAACTTTTGAACAGATTGTCCGATTTTCCCCAAACTTTCTCTTATGTGTTCTATTGATATTGTGGCATTCACTCAATCCACATACATATGAAGGTGAACTTGTCTTTTAAACACAAAACATATGAAGTTTCTATCAGAATGTCATCACTTTGACAATTTACATGTACGTACAAGATGTACACACACACACCATTTATACGCAATCTTCTTGTACAATGTCACCACTCTTACATTTCAAAACCATGCACACATAAACACACAAAGTTTTTCTGTATTAAGATGTCACCACTTTAACAGTTTAAAGGTAGTTATACACACACCCAAACCATTATTTACATTTTCTTGAAAAATGTCACCACTCTTTGTACATGTCAAAACATACAATGCATACATAAATGCACCTGTTAGACATAAATTTATAAAGTTACTTTGTAGTGTCATCACTTTAAGAGATGGAAGGCACATACCACAAACACACACAATTATTTCCAATCTGCATATCACCGCTCTGATAACATATTTCAAAACCATGTATTAAAGCTGGTATGAGGTTTTTGTGTACCTGGTATTAGAATGTCATAACTTTCACACTTTACAAGTATGTATACACACACAAACAATTATTTGAAATCTTCTTGTACAATGTCACCACTCTTCCATTTCAAAATCATGCATACATCTTTAACACACAAAGATTTTATGTATTAAGATGTCACCATTTTAACATAAATTGTACTCAAAATTTAAATGTGACACATGCGAATGAAAGCGTTTCTCACGATTCCGTTCCTTTTGTCTATAACTTGCATTTAATGCGGTGATTGACTAACTAGCAGTGTTTCATACTCAATTTGTGTGCAAATTCTAAGTCTCTGTCACTGCTTTTTGTGCAAAAGTCATGCATTTACAGAAATGTACATTGTAGCTACAGGGCATTTGAAAGAAAAGCAATTATAGATTTGTCATAGAATTTACAATCAAAGCAAAGCTTGGTATTTTCTCGACAATTTGGCTCAGTTTGTATACACTTTAACAGAGATTTTCAGTGAAGGCATGACGGTAACTGACGTTACGTAACTGACGTTACGCTTACATTTGCCATAGGGTTTACACGTGCAAAATCATGATTGGGAATAGCTTTGTGATTTTTCATAATTCTGACCATTCAGAATGATTTGTTTGATATGGAGTCATACCTTGGTTCATCAGTCATGAATACACAAATGAAATGAAACATTAGTCCATTTTCCTCGTGTTCTATGAAAACTTAAAGGTAAACATGTCAGTAACTGACGTTACGTAACTGACGTTACACATACTTTGCCATGGGGTTTACAGAGAACTAATTTATTTAACAGGTTATTATACTGCTGCAATATACCAACAATCCCAGGCAACTACTTAGCAACAAATTAAAACAAAATCTAAAGACACAAATGGGTTGGGCCCTTAGGGGGCAACCCCCCCCCCCCCCCCCCCCCCATGGCATAGCACAGTTGGGCAAAAATAAAGTAAATGCACAAGAGGATATTTCTCGACATTTGTCTGAAGATTGAATTCTAATTCAACATTTATGATTACACAGAGCCATTAATAGATTAAGCAGTTCCAAGTATAAATACATGTATATTGACATGACTAAGGGTTTTTTGTTTGTTTGTTTGTTTCATTTAATGAACAGGAAAGTTTCTATATCTAGAATGCTCCACCCATAATATGCTGTACCTTGCAGTACCGTACTACACAAAACATGGATATTTTTGTGCTTGAAAAAAAAATATCAAAATATATTTCAGGTCATGGGGAAAACACACTTATCAACTCATAAATATGCATAAATATGTATGAAATCTATTGTGATATATTTCTTCTTCTTTTCTTTATTTTACTCCTTCTCCTTCAAGGCATTGTTAGGGCCATAAATTAAAAAAAAAAGGTCTCCATCATCAATTGATTTAAATGAAAAGTGTAGCACTTTTAATATTTCTCTGTGAAGAAGAAAAATAAATGCTTTTTTGGTCAAAAGAGCATTATTGGTTTATTCCTTGCTTGAAGTAATTCAACTGTTTTTCTTTTCCTTTACACTGATATATCACGGCTTGCATATACATTCCAGATACCAAGAAATCGGACTTTGCAACGAAAGAATTCTAAGATTAAAAAAAAATCTTCATGTTCATATTTATCATGTATTGTATAATGTCCCTGCATGAATAGAATAAAGTAATCAACAAATACACACTGTATGAACAATTTTTTTTAAACCCTAGAATCCCCTCTCACTTTGAGCAACATCAGCGTTAAGTTTCAAACAGTAATGAGTGCATGCCTTACGTACCATAATACAAGATGCGCCATGTTAACTACATGTACACCACACATTTAAGTGCAAGAGAAGAAATATCTGTTTGTGCATTTGCCTTGAGGTGGAAACTTGACTATTAAGTTTCCAGAAAAAAAAAGAAGAAAATGCTGGCAAAAGCAAACATTGGTGAAGATTGTAACTGTTGGTATAAAGCTGTGCACAAGTTTGCATGTTAACCACCTTTTCTATAAAAAACAAACAATCATGTCACTGATTAGGCCTACAAACTTTGGTAGATTTATCATCCCGTAGGACTGGGAATGTTTGAGTGCATATACTGCATGTGGCAAACTAAACTTCCAGAAGATTTAGCCTTACACTTGTGCTGAATAAAAAATTGAAAGCTCAAGCCCCCTCCCCCCCCAAAAAAAAAAAAAATAAAAAAAGATAATCATGGTAAATGAGTGAATAAATAAATTTAGAAATAAAATAAAATGAAAAAAATATATCCATTGGCATGCCATGGTAATGACATCATTCCCTATGAAAGGGATTGCTGCTCTTTGTTGTAAGTTGACTTCCCAGATGTATTGAAATGGCCAAGAGTCAAAAATTTTGCCTCAGTTATAATTACTGTCATGGTAACTGACGTTACATACTCGTGTATGACGTTTCGGTAACTGACGTTACACATTTTGTAGTGATCAGTTTGACTCTCCAGTATGCCAAGTATCCTTATATAAAGGTTTTATAGATTTGGAAAATAGATTGTTTTCTCAACATATGACCACATTGGTGTCTCAGAACAATGTGGCGCACAGGGGGCGCACCATTAATTGCAATCTCCTTTTACAATGTCACCACTCTTACAATTCCAAACCACGCATACATAAACACACAAAGTTTTTATGTATCAAAATGTCACCACTTTAACAGTTTAAAAGTATATATACACACAAACTCGCCATTATGAGCAATCTCTTTTGTACAATGTCACCACTTTTCAATTGTCAAAACCATGCATACATGAACACATTTCTACAGCAACTGTGGAGATCTAATTTTTTATGTTAAAAGCATAGTTGTATGGTCAATTGAAAAGACCAAATTAGTTTGGTTGGTAGCTGGCCCCATATTTTAGAATACTATGTCTTCAAATTTGAGGTTTCGGAGGTTTCATTTTCCGTTAACAATTGTGAGCAAACTTTGACGGACAGTAATGATCAGTGGATGTGTTTTGGTTACTTTCTTTTATGCTGAAAATATTAAGGTACAGCTAAACTTTAGACTTACATCAAAGTTTACTTGGTTCTAGGGCTCTTTGAAATTTTGTGATGATTTTACTTCATCGAGAGAAATTTCCGTTAGCAGTTTTGAAGCCTCCGAAACAAAGTGTTTAGTCAAATAATATGAATACAGATGAGAGAAGAGACCCAATCTATATATGTCAAATGTAGGATATGGGGCCCTAACCTAATAAACCAAAAATAGTTAAGATCTGCCAAACTCTCTGAAAATAGGAGACAGTACACATTTTCCGTTAACATGTGAAGCCTCCGAAACACATTGAAGCCTCCGAAACAGCAGAAACATCTAATTTGACATTTCTGATAAATTCTTTGAGTGTCTGCCTCAAATTATGCCATGAAATCATCAACAGCCATGGGCAGACAACAAAAATAATTAAAACATTGTGATACTGCAATAATTTTTTGAGCCAATACACTTTATAGAGAAAAAGTGGTTTCGGAGGCTTCAGAAGGATGTTAACACTGCATTTTCGTGATTTTCTCTGGACAAAATTAAATTACATTCATTGTTCACCCACCCAATGATCATTTATGACATATCTAAAAGATATTTTATCACATTCAGTTTTCTGGCTCCTTTGTTTACTCACCAATATAGATTTACTATCAATTTACCTATTTTTCTTTAACAGCACAGACGTGTCATACATCAACTCACCTTTTCATTCAGTAATGAAATATTGGCAGATGAGGATGTTGCCCCACAAATATGTTTAAACAGTGTATATCAACCAAAAAAGACACAATTTACCCATCACTTGCTACATAACATGATGATTTTCATAAAAACCTAAGGCATACCAAATGAATTTTCCAGATGTTTTGGAGGCTTCATTTCATGTTAACAGCATGTTAATGGAATGTTTTGATCCATTCTAAGTCTATTAAATAACTGTTAGGACTGAATGAGAATTGTTGGTTCATCAAACAAGGTTTACACAGTTGTTTAAATGTGTGAAAAGCATTTATTTTGTAGGTTTCCTTTTGAAACAACGGAATAGGCTAGATATTGTGAGAAATGAAAATGACTTCCAGCTAGTGTGCTTGCCTACATCATGCAACAGTAGTGCAACAAAGCAAATAGTTGTGGACACATCAATGTTCTTATTAAGTTGGATATCTCATTTTTACTCTTGAGAGAAGATGAAGTTTTGTATACCATTTTTTATCACTCTTTCGACTGGTCAGACTTAAAAAATGAAGACCAAATAATTTCTTGATTATTTAGTATTAAATATACTTTTTTTCCTTTTTTTTTAACTGAACATTCTTCCTGGCCTGAAGATTCAAGGATTTTAATAGAGGGTTATTCAAAAGGGAAGCATACACAAAACTAAGAAATATATTACTTTTGAATAGGTTGTACCATTTATGCATGATCAAAAGCAAACTTTCGACTCACTACCATCTGAGTGTAATAGTTTCAAAACACAATCTTCTACATGTCCATTTTAACATATTGACAAATCCATTCCATTGTTACTCACATGGCATTTGTTTTTGCCATGTACTAAAATCTGACCTTTTTCAGCTTTCCATTTCCTAACAAGTTCTTTGGCTTTCATCTCCAATACTTATTTGGAGGAAAGTAACCAATAAATTTGTGATTGGATAGAAAATAGCTAACATCCTGCAGATTATCATTTCTGTGGTGTGACGTGCATCACAGGGTATTGTTTTGGAATTTTGACATTTGATTACTTCATTCAGACAGGTTTTCATATCAATCTGTACAATTATGTATTGTCAGATCTGATGCATGGTAGGTGCAACACAATCTTGATACTATACTCTATTTTCCATATTTTGTCATGCTGGCAGTAACCACTTGAGTATTTTTGAGTAAACAAAATGTAACTTGTGTTACGAAACATCTCTTATACATGTGTGACAGCAGTGTGACACTCTATGACATGTTTGCGGATGTAGTTCTCGGTGCAGTATATGGACAGTAATGGTTGGGATAGGATTGTTTAAAATGACATAATATACCTCTACTTATAGACTGTTGCCATGGGGTACATGTAGTTTACATGGGTGGGTGACTGGAGAAGTTATGTTCATGAAGAACAATATTGAAATGATTGAAATCTTCATAGTCTGTTTAGTCCTGGCTTTTCTGGAAAAAAGTTACAACCCCCTAAGTGTATTTTGAAATTCAAAGGGTTAAAACTGTAGTCTGTGGGCTTATATTCTAAAACAATCTCAGATATTTAATCACATTTGCTCCTTTTTAATCTGCTTTTGCTAAAAGGTTGTCATTTTAGAAACAGTAAAAGTTCTGTTTGCAAGTTCTCAATGTTTTACTAGTGTTACCTTCAAAAACAGACCTCCTACCTGTCACAGGAGTCACACAAACTGGAATTTTATACAATAACTATAAAAAAGAAGCCTTTGAAGCGTAAAAAATAAGAGAAATGATATGAAACAGAGGTGACTTGTATACCACAGAAAAAGAAAGCAAAATTCTACCTATCATATAGGGAACTATACATTTGGTCAACATTTTTTAAATTCAAAATTCATACACAGTCATGGGTATACGATAGGGTATGTATCTTTTCAACAGGTAATTCAAAAAGATGAATGGGATCTTGACCATTTCAACTTTTATCTCCATGATAATATCACCCATATAATTATTTCAACTCCATTTTTTTCAGTTTGATGATAACCCTTACATGGAATGGCTAATCAGCATTTTAGATTGCTGTTCTATGACCATGATCATTGCAATTGATAGCTATACGTATGAGGATATTAGGCATGGTCCATATGCAAAAGAATGTTTAAAAGCCTTTACCCATTTTTATATTTTACAAGATTATGTTGTATTCTAACTGTCATGCCATCACATAGTCTATTTTCTATACATCCCATTCTCATCAACAGCTGAAATCGATATCACATGTGATCTACAATTATGATGGGTGGTTGTACATCCCACAAACTGTCCTTATAAAATGCAAATAAAGCAAGCAAACATAATCTTTGCATTAAGTCTAGCTGCAGTTCAAACTCATTGAAAGTAACTCTTTTTGTATTATGGTGAAAAGTTTGACAAATGCATACAGCTGTACATGTGTGTAGCCTACTCATGTTCTGCACTGCCACAGTCATATACAATGTACATGTACACATGCAAATATACAACTGAGCTTAAAGATTTAAAATAATACTTTTCTTTGTCTCTTAACAAATGATGGAAAGTCTTTTTTCTGCATACATATTATACTATTACACATGTTACAACATTGTTAGTTATTTGGAAACAATCAGCTGCATTAATGTACTTCATATCACATTAAAATGGACCATTTTTTGCATGTTAACAGTTACATGATGAAGCCTCCGAAACATGTGTTGCTGCTAACTTCAAGCCGCCAAAAAAAGATGTTCCTAATCAGTGTTACCTTTATTGCTACTGTTGCAGTTTCCTTTAGAATCATATTGCCACATGTACACGTAATGTCATAAATTCGAACTGAGAATCGCTCAAAGTGTACACAGATTGTTATTCACTTTTGGTGATAAGCACAATCAGGTTATGCAATCATGACTTTCTCACTTTAAAAAATTGTAACTTCTAAAAGAATGCACCAACTGACTTAAAAATTCACATGCAGCATGCTAAGACATCAGTAATCACATGTGGTAAGACAATAGCTAATTTCTTCTCATTTACTGTTAATTATCAAAGATTAATTACCAAAAAGTCCCCCAAAACCCACGTATTGCGTCAAAAAAAAAAAAACGTTTTACAACTTACGTAAAATCAAGATTTGAGGTCCATATTTTAAGTCTACCCCTCTGTGTTTGGTATCAAATTAATGGATTTTTTCCTGGCATTGCTTGCATGCAATAAAAAACAGTGGTTCTTTCAGCTGGAGAAAGTTATAAGGTCTGAAGTCCCATCCTGGTAGGAGTGTAATGCTGGCTTATTTTTGTGACATTGTGACCTTTTAACCCATGCTGTACAGCTATACATGGAGAAACAGCTTATTTTTCTGCTTTTCCTGAAAGTACTGAAGACACACTACAATATGGTGCGCTGTTTGCCAATAAATGTTCAGCCAGTTTTGAGTTTTGAGCCATTTTCAAATGCTGAGTAAAATAAGTGCAGCCATTTTTCAGTATTTTCAGTGAGGTATATCCTAATTTGACTACTTAAAAGAATCTTTTCCCCTTATTGAATATCCTTGTTTTTTTAACCATGAATTGTACATAGATGTAGAAATCTATTGTGTGAAAATTTTAGCAAATTTGAAAAATAGGAACTTATTTTTCTATATTTTTACAAATTGCTAAGCATAAAAAAGTGCGATACACGCCCATGTTATACTGCATGAAGGTCATATGATAAGGGTTCAGTGTTCATATTTCAATGCTTGTTCAATTTCTAAAGATATCATAAGCAAAAACATAGTATTTTGGCTTAATATGTCATTGTTTGAGTGTCACAGCTTGGATATCAACTCAAGTCATCATAAATCTCACATTCATTCTTCTATCTGTGTTTACAAATATGAGAATTGATCCAAACACTGTGCACACATTCAAGGTCAAACTGTACAGATAATTTTTTGATGAAAAATATGATATCTTCCAAAGTACCAGCCCTAATTTCATAAAAATTTGTAATAATGGCCACTATATGTCTGTTACCTATTCCTGAAGTTTCGCCTCTTCACTCTTTGGCAAAAGTGAAATATGATAAAATATGTAAAAGTGGTTTTATTTGAATTCAAAATAATGCCTACAAAATTGATCATCCATTTTGAGAAGTGAAAACATATTTTGTGATATGTCATAGCTATGTGCTGGTGGTGAATGAAAGGGATATTTATCAGGAATATCTAACAGCAATATCAGATGAAAAAAACATTCTCTTTTTTTTAAATGAATTTTTCCAATATATTAGTCATTTCAATGTAATTCGACACCCCTAATTTAAATGCTAATTTATGCACAGTTTAATGCAAAATTTTGACTCTTTCTTTACATGAAATGAAAATTTGAACACTCAGCTACAACAAACAACAAAAAAAAAAAAACATTTTCACCAAGTTTTTTTCATTTTTGCACTGTTACACATTTGCATATCCTGATTGTGGTATTGACCTTTTGTGGAAGCCAATTTCCTAATAATAATAAGTATGAAGAGTTGACATTATGTACTGCCATAAAATGTACATCTGTATACTGTTATTCACATTTTATTGATGCCCTGTTGTTATTCTAGCACTGGTGTTGTGATAGTTGCTTACTGTAGTTTTATCATTTTAAGTGAATACAGGACTAGAACTTTGTGTTAACAGTTTTGAAGCCTCCGAAACACACTACTTTGTTAACCGAAGCCTCCGAAACACAGAAATCTGAAAATTTCAACTTTGTTGAAAATAATTGAATTTCTTTGGGATTTGGATTGATAAATGTTTGTTACCAAGAGATAATTTGGGGCTATGTTTAGAGTGGCTCTTGCTTCTAGAACATTCTTTTAACTTAAAAATAGTTTGTCAGGTACCATTTTTACCTTGGAATTTGAAGTTCACATCCAAATAATTGCAAGAGTGAATATCTGTTGGGGGAAAAGTGTTTTGATATTTCAAATATATGTTCACAGCAAATGAAAAGTTGCATTACATCCACCATTTATTTTCATTTGGTTGCTGTGGGTGACCAAAACATTCATGTTGTTTTTACCTAAATTTATCTCAAATTCCATAATAGTCACTTCATTTTTCATATTTAGCCTAAGAATTAAGCTCTGGAATGACAAAATATTGAAAATATAGACATTCCTTTATAAAAAAAAGGCAAAGATAAGAATGGAAACACAACTTTAATTTTTGACCCTTGCCACATTAAAGTTACACCCTTTACTGTAAAACTGACCATGAAATATGCTTAAACAAAAAACCAAAACAAACATATATCTCAAAACAAACAAAAAGTCGCCAGACATGAATTTTTAGTTAAGACCATATGCTGAAAGAGCAGACTTTAAGCTTTAAAATGATGTATAACTCAAATCAAATGGACTCTCCTAACCTATCTAAATATTGGAAAGAAAGCACAAACTCAGGAAAAGTGTGAACTGAGAAAAGAGGCTCTGAAGTACAGTGTCTATTCAAGCGCTTTAATCTTTACCAAACCGTGCTGGCTGTGCGATGAATGGGATAAAAACAGGAAGTAAACCAACAGAGTAACAACAATGAAGGGATTATCAGATTAAACTTAAATTAAGCATGTCTCATTAACACATTCTGTCCATAATCAATGCCAACTTTCAAAGCAGTAGCACTATCCTTTCAAAAGTTATTAGAGTTGAAAGTGAAGAGTGTGGACAAGGTTTTTCAGAAATGAAAAAGGGATTCTAAAGACACACCTAATCACACCATTCTACCAAAAATGTTCGAGATAAACTGCTAAAAAATATGAAGTTTCTACGTATCAGAATGTCATCACTTTAACACTTTCCATGTCAACACACAGTATTGTATACCTGTATGTATAGTATGTGTACGTATACATAGGCCTATTGTCTCTTGGTTTAGTGTCTTATTATTTTCTGTGATACTGTTGCAACGTGACACAATATGTACTCTATTCTATAGCGCCTTGAGTATCTTTTTTAGGTAGATATGAGCACTTTATAAGAGTCTCACTATTATCATTATTATACACACACACACTCTATGCAATCTTCTTGTACAATGTTACCACTAAAACCATGCACACATTAACACACAAAGTGTATGAAGATGTCACCACTTTAACAGTTTAAAAGTATCACACACACACCATTATCTGCAATCTTCTTGTACAATGTCATGACTCTTACATTTCAAAACCATATACATAAACACACTTAAACAAAAAGTTTCTATGTACAGTTCGACCTCGATTATCCGGCCATGTCGGGACCGGCGCTCATCCGGATAAGCGAATTGGCTGGATATGGGAGACACAGTGTTAATGTAGCTGCCATCCAAGCTGCTGTCCCAGTGCACTGGCAGCTAGGCAGGTAGGCAGGTAGTGTACCCCACAACGTTGGTGTAATCTATGCTAGCCAGCACAAAATTGTATCGTTAACGTCTTCACAAAAATAAAGTATGTTATATCTTTATGTGAAAATCACACATGTTTTACCTCATTAGATATTGAGAAACCTATCATTCTTATCTTATGCAATTAGTGAAATAGATCCATGAAAAGATGTTAAAGTCACTGTTTCTTCTCAATTTTTGGATGAAAAAAAAAAGTCCTTCACTGCCTGAACGCGTCGGGATAATAAGAGTTTTCCGAATATAAGGAGGCCGGATAATCAAGGTCGAACTGTATTAGAATGTCATCACTTTAATAGCATAAAATATACCAACATCCACACCATGATTTGCAATCTTCTTGTATAATGTCACCACTCTTACATTTCAAAACCATGCATACATCAATGCACAAAAAAATTATAAAGTTTCTATGAATTAGAATGCCATTACTTTAGGTGTTAGCATATTTTACCACAAACACACTAGATTATTTCCAATCTACCTATCACCACTCTAATATTTCAAAACCATGCATATGCTTCAACACACGAACATATGACATTTCTATGAATTAGAATGTCATCACTTTAACACTGTATGTATACACACGGGTATACACACCATTATTTCCAATCTTCTTGTACAATGTCACCTCTCTTTAGTACATTTCAAAACCATGCATACAAAAATGCACAAATATTTATAAACTTTTGTATTGTCATCACTTTAAGGGATAGAAAGTATCCATACACCACAAACACAGACCATTATTTGAAATCTTCTTGTACAATGTCATCACTCTTCCATTTCAAAACCATGCATACATAAACACACAAAGTTTTTATGTATCAAGATGTCACCACTTTAACAGTTTAAAAGTATTTACCCCGCATACACACACACACCATTATCTGCAATCTATTTGTACAATGTCACCACTCTTACATTTCAAAACCATGCATACATAAACACACAAAGTTTTTACGTATCAAAATGTCACCATTTTAACCGTTTAAAAGTACATACCGGTACACATTTATACACACACCATTATTAGGGTACAATGTACAGGTAAAGGTACAATTATAAGGGTACAATGTACAATGTCACTACTCGTGATATTTCAAAACCATGCTACATAAACACTAATGTATCAAGATAAATGTATTAAAATGTCACCACTTTAACAGTTTAATTCTATATACATACATACAGGTACACCATTAGTTGCAATCTTCTCGTAAAATGTCACCACTCTTACATGCCAAACCCATGCATACATAAACACACAAATATTTATAGTCTCTGTTTTAGAATCACTTGCACAGTTTAATGGTATAAGCACATATACAGAGTAAATATACAATTACACACATGACACACACACATACACACACACACACCATTAATTGCAATCTCCTTTTACAATGTCACCACTCTTACATTTCCAAACCATGCATACATAAACACACACAGTTTTTATGAATTAAAATGTTACCACTTAAAGGGATTGCACAGTTTTGATTGAGACATAATTTTTAGGTTTCTGAATTTTTTTGGTGAGATAATGAGAAACCTCTTATGAAATATGAAAGAGCATGTAATTCTATGAGGAATTCAATGTTTATTTGATGAAAATTGGTTTTGAAATGGCTGAGATATCAAAAAAAAAGTGATTCTGATAAAACGTGTGACCCACACTTTATTACGATCGCGTTGTTTTACTTTGTTTTTGGATGTTTCATTCATTCCAAACCCGATTTTCATCAAATAAACTTTGAATTCAAGGGTATGCTTTGTACTATATCCTTTAAGTGTTTTCTTGGTATCTCGTATTGAAAGTTAAGAGCCCAAATCTCATCTCCACCAATACTGTACAATCCCTTTAACAGTTTAAAAGTATATATACACACAAACTCACCATTATTAGTAATCTCCTTGTGCAATGTCACCACTCTTACATATCAAAACCATGCATACATGAACACATAAACATACAGATTAATGTAAAGATTAATGTATTACAATGTCACCACTTAAACAGTTTAATTCTATACATACACACACATACACACCATGCATATGCTTAAACACAAAACATGAAGTTTCTATGAGAATGTCATCACTTCAACACTTGTATGTACAAACACAGACCATTATATGCAATCTTCTTGTACAATGTCACTACTCTT
Source organism: Diadema antillarum (assembly GCF_040938485.1). NCBI lineage: Eukaryota > Metazoa > Echinodermata > Echinoidea > Diadematoida > Diadematidae > Diadema > Diadema antillarum. The sequence continues at coordinate 476,128 of NW_027270896.1, forward strand.
CCATTTCAAAACCATGCATACATAAACACACAAAGTTATTGTGTATCAAGCTGTCACCACTTTAACAGATTGTATTATCAATACTGCACATACAATACACACCGTTATTTGCAATCTCCTTTCACAATGTTACCACTCTTACATTTCAAAACCATGCATACATAAACACACAGTTTTTATGTATAAAAATGTCACCACTTTAACAGTTTAAAAGTATACAAACTGTACATGTACACATACACACACCATTATTAGGAATCTCCTTGTACAATGTCAATACTCTGATATGGTCAGTTTCACAGTAAAGGGTGCAACTTTGATGTGGCAAGGGTAAAAAAAATAAAGTTATGTTTCCATATTTATCTTTGCCTTTATTTTATATAGGAATGTCTACATTTTCAACATTTTTTAATTCCAGAGCTTAATTCTTAGGCTAAATGTGAAACATTAAGTGACTAATATGGAATTTTAGATAAATTTAGGTAAAAACAACATGAATGTTTTGGTCACCCACAGCAACCAAATGAAGATTAATGGTAGGTGCAATGCAACTTTTCATTTGCTGTGAACATATCTTTGAAATATCAAAACACTTTTTTCCCCCGACAGATATTCGCTCTTGCAATTATTTAGATGTGAACTTCAAATTCCAAGGTAAAAATGGCACCTGACAAACTATTTTTAAGTTAAAAGAATGTTCTAGAAGCAAGAGCCACTCTAAACATAGCCTCAAATAATCTCTTGGTAACAAACATTTATCAATCCAAATCCCAAAGAAATTCGATTATTTTTAACAAAGTTGAAATTTTCAGACTTGTGTGTTTTGGAGGCTTCAGTTAACAAACTAGTGTGTTTCGGAGGATTCAAAACTGTTAACACAAAGTTTTAGTCCTGTATTCACTTACAATAAGAAAACTACAGTAAAGCAACTATAACAACATGCTAGAATAACAACAGGGCATCAATAAAATGTAAATAACAGTATACAGATGTACATCTTATGGCAGTGCATAATGTTTACTCTTCATACCTATTATTATTATGAAATTGGCTTCCCCAAAAGTGAATAACAAACTGTGCACACTTTGAGTGATGCTCAGTTTGAATTTATGACATTACATATATGGCAATATGATTCTAAAGGAAACTACAACAGTAGCGATAAAGGTACACTGATTAGGAACACCTTTTTTGGTGGCTTAAAGTTAGCAGCAACACATGTTTCGGAGGCCTATCGTAAGTGTTAACATGCAAAAAATGTCCATTTTAATGTGATAATAAGTACATTAGTGCAACTGATTGTTTCCAATTAACTAACAATGTAACATGTAAAATAGTATGTATTTGTATGCAGAAAAAAATTCCAACATAAATTATGTTAAGAGACAAAGAAAAATATGGTTTTCAAATCTTTATGCTCAGTTGTATATTTGCATGTATATCCATGACTTTGGGAATGCAGAAGATGAGTAGGCTACACACATGTATAGCTGTATGCATTTGTCAAACTTTTCACCATAATGCAGAAAGAATACCTTTCAATGAGTTCGAACTGCAGCTAGACTTAATGCAAAGATAATGTTTGCTGGCTTTATTTGTATTTATTAAGGACAGTTTGTGGGATGTTATATTGACAAACATGTAAATCACCCATCACAATTGTAGAGTATGTGAAATCAATTTCAGCTGTTGATGAGAATGGGATAGAAAATAGACTATGTGATGGCATGATGGTTAGATTACAACATAAAATATAAAAAGGGGAAAAAAGGCTTTTAAACATTCTTTTGCACATGGACTATGCCTGATATCCTCATAGCTATCAAATGCAATGATCATGGTCACAGAACAGCAATCACTGATCAGCCATTCCATGTAAGGGTCATCATCAAACTGAAAAAATGGAGTTGATGGATGATATTATCATGGAGATAGAAATTAAAATGGTCAAGATCCCATTCACCTTTTTGAAACGCCTGTTGAAAAGATATATGCATTTTTTTAATGTAAGAGTGGTGATGTGCAGATTGGAAATACTGGTGTGTGTTTGTGGTTTGCTAACTCTAAAAGTGATGATATTCTAATACATATTAGAAACTTTACAAATGTTTGTTTTAAATGCATGGTTTTGAAAGGAAAAAGTGGTCACTATATATGATTGCAAATGATGGCATGTTTTTGTATTGTATAACTTTCTAACTCCTAAAGTGATTGCATAATACACAGAAACTTTACAAATGTCTGTGTGTAGACATGATTTTGATATATAAGAGTGGTGACATTGTATCTAAGAAGATTGCAAATAATGGTGTGGGTGTGTAGATACAATACTTTTAAATTCTTATGAAGTTGTGACATTGTAATACTTAGAAACTCTATAAATGTTTGTGTGCTTATGTGTGCATGGTTTAGAAATTAAGAGTGGTGACATTGTACAAGAAGATTGCAAATAATGGTGTGTGTGTGTAGACATGTAAAGTGTTAAATTGATGACATTGTAATACTATAAAAACTTCAAATGTTTTGTGTTCAAGCATATGCATGGTGTGTGTGTATGTATACGTTTAAACTGTTAAAGTGGTGACATTTTACATAAAAACTTTGTGTGTTTATGCGTGGTATTGAAATGTAAGAGTGGTGACATTGTAAAAGGAGATTGGAATCAATAGTGTGTGTGTATTTATATGTTAATGATACAATCTGTTAATAATCTAGTGTATAGATATAAATATATTATAGGAAATAATCTAGTGTGTGTTTGTGGTATAGCTGCTAACTCCTAAAGTAATGGCATTCTAATACATAGAAACTTTATAAATTTTTGTGCATTGATGTTTGCATGGTTTTGAAATGTAAGAGTGGTGACATTATACATGAAGATTGCAAATCATGGTGTGGATTTGTGTATATTTTACGCTATTAAAGTGATGACATTCTAATACAGTTCGACCTGGATTATCCGGCTTCCTTTTATTGGGAAAACTCTATTATCGGGACGCCTTCAGCCAATTCGCTTATCCGGATGAGCGCTGGTCCCGACATGGCCGGATAATCGAGGTCGAACTGTAAATAGAAACTTTTTGTTTGTGTGTTTATGTATATGGTTTTGAAATGTAAGAGTCATGACCTTGTACAAGAAGATTGCAGATAATAGTGAGTGTGTGTATATATACTTTTAAACTGTTAAAGTGGTGACATCTTAACATATAAAAAAAACTTTGTGTGTTTATGTGTGCATGGTTTTAGTGGTAACATTGTACATGTACAAGAAGATTGCATATAATAATGATGTGTGTGTGTATATAAATGTAAAATGTTAAAGTGATGACATTCTGATACGTAGAAACTTCATATGTGTGTTTTTTTTTTGTCTTAGCATATAATTATGCATTAAGAGTGGTGACATACAGATTGGAAATGCAGTAATGATGTGTGTTTGGGGTTTGCTAACTCTAAAAGTGATGATATTCTAATACATACATTACAAAAAGTGTGGTGACATCCTCCATAGGAAACGAGCATTTTTGAATGCAACTTTGTGTGTTTATGATGGTTTCGAAATATAAGAGTGGTGACATTGTACAAGAAGATTACAAACTAGAAAGCACTCTGAGAGTGCAGACCTCCGCCAAGCAGCTACTAGTTATTATACTCCCATGGTAGATTATTAAAATGATTTTCTTTCTATGTTAAGGAAATATCTTTACAAGACCTACTGATTCCTTGGTTTTGATTTGAGTATTTTCTGCTTCATTTATGTTGTAGAGTAGTTGCATGTAGATGTCTGACTTCTCGAGTAGGGCTGCTTGCAATGTATTTTAACAAAATTTTCTGTGAAATACTTTCTCTTGCTGAATTTTGGGGGTTTTCCATCAATTTTTTTCAGGTTTGTCTGCTTGCCTACATTATGCTTGTTCATCTGTTTGTCCATTCAAAACTAGTGAATGTCCTAACTTCTGCACCATTTTAAGGAATCAACTTTAAACTGCTGAACTTTAAAGTATTGAATTGAAAAAATTGGATTGAATTTAACTAGCAGCGTTGCGGGGGGGGGGGGGGGGGGGCTGTGACACCACCGCCCCCATTCAAATATTTTGTCAGCAAATTTTCAATTTTAATAAGCTATCAGCAAAGCTCAAAAAGTTGATGATTTTTTTTTTTTTTTTTTTTGGGGGGGGGGTTGTCACAAAAATTGTTATGTTTCTTCATTTGATGTCTTGAAATTTGGTCTAATAACACCCCCCCCCCCCCTTCAAAATGGTCTAGTGATGCCCCCAGCATGCATGAATGTAGGACGATGAACTTACTCTGAGTTGGAAAGGACTGTGACTCCTTTTCTTTTTCTACATGTATTTTAGCATTTTTGCCAAAAAAGGAGTAGTAATTACTATCATGTTGGTCTTACTAAAAGTGCAGCTTTGTAGTGACGAAGCAACAATAAAAATGTGGAATTTTCTTAACGCTTGTCATCACAATAAGTCTGAAGAGGCCAATTACTTTGAACTAAACAATAAAAGTTCAGCAGTTGATCATGAATTGAACAGATGCTTAATGGCTGCACTAATTATCTTTGGGATGGTATTCTGTACTAGTTCTACTTAGCTACACTAACAGAAAAGAGTAAGTAATCAGCATTTTAAAAGGGGCGAGGAGTGACAGCGTTTTAAAGATGTTGTGTTCTCTCCTTTTCTTGCTGTATCTAGCACATCTAACTGTTGGATTCAGCTAGATAAAAGGGTGAATGCAACCTGTAAAAATGCTGTCACTCCTCGCCACTTTTGATGTTGATTTACTCTTTTCTTTTTAAGAGTGTATCATGTGGGTAGGCATATACCAATCCTTGACATCAGACTTAATCATAAAATGGCTGTTGTTAATTAATGATTTCTGAATGCTATAAAAGCATCAATATCCTTTAAAGGGACTGTACAGTACTGGTTGAAGTAAGGATTCATGTTTTGAACATTCCTTGAAGTGAGATAATGAAAAGCCTCTTATGAAATATGAAAGAGCATGTAATTTTAAGAAGGATTCAACGTTTATTTGATGAAAATTGGTTTTCAAATGGCTGAGATATCCAAGAAAGTGCTAATAATAAAAGGCGACATGCCCCAACTTTATTAGTATCTCTTTGTTTCACCTTGTTTTTGGATATCTCAGCCATTTCAAAACCGATTTTCATCGAATAAACTTTTGATACCCCTTAGAACTGCATGCTCTTTCACATGTCATAGAGTGGTTTCTGAATATCTCTCAAAACGTTAAATGCTAAATCTTCACCTCGACCAGAACTGTACATACCCTTTAAACATTGAACTGAATCCCAAAATCCTTACTGTTAATGACAACATATATCCTAGCATAATCCCTTTCATCTTCCACTATCGACACCCCACGGCTAAAGAAAATGAAGCGGATCAAGTGGTTAGATAGTCATCCTTCTATTCCTCCTCAACCCACTCCTGCTATCTTCCTTTCTTCTTTGCTGTCGGTGTCTTTGCTGTCCTCATCATCCTCATCCTTTTCTTCCCTTAACACTTCACTTCCTCCTTCTTCTCCTTGTTCTCCTTCTGCTTCTGCTTCTCATACTCTTACTTCTTCTCCTGCCCCTCATATGCCAAATCCTTCTTCTGCTTCTCCTCTTCCTACCTACTCTTCAATAAGGGATTTTCATTTCACTGTCCCTAACTGTAATCCCCTTTGTTCCTACTTGACACCTGTTTCTGTTGTGGTTTTGCCTGTGTTTCTGATTTGTCTTCTTATTATTGTTGTCACATCATATTAGCAAGTTGTTTCACTTTTTCATTTTGACATTCTCCGTGTCTGGATGCAGAGTCTTCGGTGGCTCCAGTGAGAAGTACAAAGAGAAAACACCCACCTAAGACAAGGAATCGGAATATCAGGAAATGGCAGCAGTGGTGTCCAGGTGAAAAAGCAGCAGTACAACGTCACTTCCGTCAACTTATTTTGACCAACACTCTTCCTGGTCAATCACAAATTGAGCAGTGCCTAAAAGAGGAGCCCATCTTGCATGAAAGAACCTGGCATAATATCAAAGATTACATTCTCAACAGTTTCAAGCAAAACATAGCCTGCAGGTAAAAAAAAAAACCTGTAGACTTCTCTTTAAACATCTACAATGAAAGACTTGCACACAACATTGTTTATATCATCAAGCAGTATGCATTAAGTGCTTGTTTTTTTTTTATATTCTTTGAGTGTTTATTAGTTAAGTGATAGAAAAGTCTTTTTTTTAATAGTATTTTCTATACACATTTGGAATTTAACACAAAAATTTCCTGTTCAGCAATGATCTTATGGTATGCAATAGACAGAGAGAGGGACAAATCAAGAACCAAAGTGTAATAAAGAATTGTTTCATAATCTTTGTTTAGAGCTTAGTGTCAATCATGTTTTTGATTCAGGCTAGGATGGGTGTCAGATATGTCAGAAAGTGTAGGACACTTATTTTCGTAAAATCAAAGACCAAAACAATAAAAGCTAACTTTCTCATACTCTTTGTTTAAAGTGCATAATTGTGCTGGCGAACCCAATGCAGTTGTTGCAGATGTTAATGTTTTCATACCATAGTAGGATGGTTATTGGATATCATTCTGTTCTGTAAAAATGTTAATAGTTCAATAGTTTCCAATCAGGCATTTCATTGTTGCTTATGAAATTTTGGCAAACAAAATGTGCCCCCCCCCCCCCCATCTTGGTGTTGGTGTAAAGAGTTACCCACCTTCTGATTGGTGCATTCCTATTCGTATTCATGAAAATTAACAAAGAGTGTAGTGTTACTGGATCTTTAAATTGACTTTCTATATAACAGCAACAAATGATTGAAAATAAGGCTGAATATTTTAGCATTATATCAAATCGAATAAGTTGTAGTCGGCATCTAAGTAACACAAACTTTAAATGACAGAGATATGGTAAGTTCAACCCATAGGATCGAATTATCAAAGGAGGTTTAAACCTGGACCTGGTTTAAACCAGGGAGGTGTTAGAAAAGGAGAGACAACTCTTCGTAATTCATGCAAACACATGTTTTGGTTCAAAGCGTTAAATGGGATGTCTGGCATTCCACTATACGCTTTGAAGTCATGCGCTGCACTGCTCTAGTTGCATGGCAAAGTTCGGAGACAAAGAACGCATTTCACCTTTTGTTGAATTACGAGCTTTATTTCCCCGTAAAATTTTAAATGAAATACTCGAATTGATTAAGAGTAGTTTAGGAAAGAATTCAATATTATAAACATGTATTTCTAGTTTCTTCCTAATGCGCAAATTGAAATGAAATGAAAATTAGGCCATCTTAAAAACCTCATATTTTTGATGCGCACATTTCCGCATGTTAGTTTTCTATCCTTATATCTGGGATATTTTGATTTTTCAAATAAAGTACTCCGCTAAAGCGTGCACCAGCGTGCTTTTAAACTATTTGCTGTTAAATTGTCAGTTTTACGCTGCACTTTGATTCGCTGCTCCAATTCAAGGTACACAAGTTCATTGTTGCCATCACATTGAAAGAGAGAGAGCGAAATGCAGTAAGGGCAAGTATTTCTAGAAGTGAGAGCGCTAGTCCCAATTTTTGATGCTCTCTTTTGTCAAAGCACCTGATTTCCACCTGTAGTTAAGCGCGTAACTTCTCAGCGGTGCCGCGCATGGCTTCAAAGGAGAGCAGGAGTTGTCTCTCCTTTTCTAACAACCCTCATACGTTTTTTAAGTGTACACGCACACTGAATGTGATATAGTTATGTATTTCTTTAAGCGTGCACATGCCAAAGCAAAAGAAAGGTTGCAGGTAAAAAGATTGTTAAAGACTCTTAAACATTAAGATGATCAAGTTTACCTGGTAAGTAATTCTGTTTACCAGTGAAGATTGAATTTCCAAATGATTACCATTGTGTAGTGTGTTGTGTAACAGTAAAATTTCTTTCCACTTTGCCTTTTGTTTGCTCATGCATTAATACCTATTAATACATGATACTATTCTTTTTTGACAAATTTACTTCTTTATTTGAAAGTGTGCAATGGAACTCATTTTTGATAAGTGGCCATCTATGTAATGGTCCTTTAATTTGACAACACAGTGTAAGTAGATAATCTACAATGAAAGACTTGCACTCTGCATTGGTAGGGCCTATATGTCATAAAGCAGTATGCATTAAGTGCTTGTTTTTTTAATATTCATTGAGTGTTTATTAGTTTGCTGATAGAAAAGTGTTTTTGTGATAATGTTTTCTATACATGTTTTGAATTTCAGCACAAAAATCCCAGTTCAGCAAGTATCTTATGTTATGCAATAGAGAGAGAGAGAGAGAGAGAGAGAGCGAGAGAGAGACAAATCAAGAACCAAATTAGAACAAGGAAACGTTCAAACCTGTAGGCCCGAATTATCAAAGGAGGTTTAAATCCCCACCTGGTTTAAACACCCTCTTAAGGTTTTTCGAGTGTACGCACACACTGAATGTGATCCAATTATGTATTTCTTATAAAGCGTGCACATGGGCAATATGCAGTTATTTATTCAGAGTTTAATATGCTTAGAAACCCCAGGAGATTGTTTAAACCTCATTTGTGAATTCGGGCTGTAGTGTTACTCTTGACACGTTCAGGAGAGCATCATAAAATGAAATGAGGCAATTGCAAAGCCATTTCATTGATGCCCTGATTCTGATTTTGTTCACAGATATTAAATTAGGTCCATAAAAGATTATGGCAATTTATCCTCACCTCATATCAATGGTAATTGCATATTAAGGGAGTGAAAAGTATAATGGATGCATTTTACATTGTATTTGCAGTCATTTAGTTTACAGTCATTGATAGATTGAACACAGTTTGAGTCGATAAGAAGGAAAATGTGTAATTGTATCAATATCAAAATTTCCCTTTAATATGGAAGTTCAAATTTGCAAATACAATTACAGATAATGAAACACTGGTCTCTTTCCTACGCCATGTCAAAATCAGAGTTACCCAAGTTTTGGGTTTGGTGATTATCAGAAGCTTCTGAATGTTCAATTTATTTGGACTCTATGAAGCACCCATTTCTTTTGATCTTGTAAAACATTGCTAATTTGCATTCAAAAGTTTTGTTTTTATTTTAGAACCTCAATATGTTAACTCAACTCCTTTGGCTTTGCCGAGTTATCTGTAAATAAACCTTAATCAACGTGTCAAATTAAAAAAAATATTAAAGGGCTACAAGATCATACTACTGGAGTTGGCCTTTATTGTATGATCTGTAAAGGAACATGGTGTCAAACATGGGTTTTCTTTTCTTTTTACTGACACTGTATAGCATGCTATAGACATCAATACAAGTATAGCTTAATTATTGCATAGAAATGATGAATACAATTTAAATACATTAAACAACTGGGGACTCTATGCAGTTGAGGTTTAAATCATGAACATATTTTTAATTGAAAATGGTACAACATCCACATACTGGACATGATACTCCAATCACAAATTGACTGCAGTTTACGTGTTGACAGCTGATAGGACAGCTGATCTGTTGTACAGTTGATCAATTTGATTGCAGATCTCTTCTGCTTCTACATGTAAGAGGTCAAAACTCGTTTGGTAATTCTTATGGTATGGATTGTATAATTGTAAGCATTTCCCTTTGGTACAGTTGCAGTTAATTTATGAGAAAGCTTTACAGTTTGCCTCCTTCCAGTTTTTGTGTGACTAAATAAAAGTTTTATGTTTTCTTTAGATATTCACTGTGAAGGATATATTCTGTTGTGGGAATCACATGCACATGAGACATTTTATTATTCTGATGGACTCAGCAAATATGAGACATCCATTACTGTGTGGCTGAATGAGCACAATTTCGAGTCATTTATCAGCATTAACTCCATGTGTACAGAACTGTTATATGTGACCCAGCACCACAAAACAAACAAGAAGTCGCCAGACATGGATTTTTAGTTAAGAGTGGATTCTGAAAGAGCAGACTCTAAGCTTTAAAATGTATAACTCAATTCAAATGGACTCTCCTAACCTATCTAAATATTGGAAAGAAAGGACACACTCTGGAAAGAGTGAACTGAGAAAACAGGCTCTGAAGTACATGGTGTATTCAAGCGTTTAATCTTTACCAAGCTGTGCTAGGTGTGGGATGAAATGAACAAAAAACAGGATGTTGACCACTGGAGCAACAACAATGAAGGGATTATCAGATTAAGGTGAAATTGAGCATGCTACATTAGTACATTCTGTACATGATTAATGTCAACTTTCAATGCAGTAGCAGCATTCTCTTCAAAGTTATTGGAGTTGAAAGTGAAGTGTATGGACAGGGTTTTTGAGAAATGGGAAGAGGGTTCTATGAAAAACAACTAATTACACTATTCCATCAAAAAGTGTTCGAGAAACACTGCTGAAAACACAAGTTCCCGTTTGTTTTATGATCCCAAACTTTGATATTAATATAGAAAAAGACTTGCTCTTTCAGAAAATATGAACAACTCAAGTATTGCTGAAGCATTCAACAATTTTTTCATATCTAATGCAACTAAAATTACAAAAGATCTGCAGAGGAATACTTCTCAAATGATATTAGATGAAGACAAAGGCTTTGTTCCATCTCATTCTCAATTTAACTTAAATATGATAACGAGAGATTTTGTATTGAGACAGATAGAGCTTCTTGGCATAGATAAAGCAACCGGAGAAGATCACATCGGCTGCAAACTTTTAAAGATGACAAAGAATGTTATTGCAGAATCTCTTTGCGACATTATCAACAAATCCCTGTCTACGGGAATTGTTCCACGTGAATGGAAAAAGGCTCGGGAAGTACCAATATTTAAAGCAGGAGATATTTCTTTGTTGAATAACTACCGCCCCATTTCAATCTTACCAACAGTGAGTAAAATTATCGAAAGGACCGTACATCAACAACTGAGCGAATTCATGAATGCGAATGATTTACTACACCCTAATCAATCTGTTTTTAGACCATTTCATTCCACATCAACTGCTCTTGCAAAACTTTTGAATCAGTGGTCTTTGAATATAGATAATAATCAAATTTCTGGAGTTGCCTTCATAGATCTTCGGAAGGCATTTGACACTGTAGATCATGACCTACTTTTCATAAATTAAAGTGTATAGGGTGTAACAAGACGACTGTATACAGATTGGTTCAAATCCTCTTTAAGTGACAGACAGCAAGTGACGCAATTCAAAGGAGCCAAGTCCCACCCTTCAACTATTAAATTGGGTGTACCTCAAGGGTCAATTCTTGGTCCCCTTTTATTTTCAATTTATGTCAACAGTCTACCCGAGTGTACTTCAGAAGGTGTTATAGATATGTATGCTGACGATACGACCCTCACTGTCAGTGCTAATGACGCAACAGTTTTAGAAGAAAAGATAACTGTTGCACTAAATAAAGTAATGGGGTGAATTAAGAAAAATCGGCTCGTCCTTAACACTGACAAAACTTCTGTCATGATTATCGGCTCCCATGCTAATCTCGGGAAAATCGAAAATTTCAGTATTTCATTAGAGGGTAGTCGGATTAAAAGAGTTCAGTTCACTAAATGTTTAGGTGTTTTAATAGATGAAGAACTGAAATGGTCTAAACAAATCGAAAATGTATGTAAATGTACCCAAAGAAGTGTATGCATGATAAAGAGAGCAAAGGCCTTTTTGCCCCAACAATCCCTAAAATTACTTTATAATAGTCTAGTGTTACCACAATTTGATTACTGTTCTGTTGTTTGGTCAAACAGATTTCAATCCCATACAACTAAGCTAGAGAAAATTCAAAAGAGGGCAGCAAGAATGATTTTGGACAAAACATATGACACACCGTCGGCTGATTTATTCAAAAGTCTTAAATGGATGACACTAGACAAACGTTTTGATTTCAGCCGCGTTATGATGATATATAAATGCGTCCATAACTTAGCACCTTCGTACCTTCAGGTGCACGTAGTTAAGCCTAGTGATGTACATGAACATCATACAAGGCTGATAGACAGTGGAAATCTACGTGTTCCAAGATTTCGCTCTGATTGTCACAAGTGCATTCCAATCGTATCTTCTTTACTTGAATGGAACAGGCTAGATTATTCAATTAGATCAGCTTCTTCCATATATTCATTTAAGAGATTGTTTAAGCAAAGTTGCTATTTGTAAGTAACACACGAAATTCATTCTGGGCTTTATCATTCCTGTATAATAGCGTTTTAATTGTTATTTTGGCATTCTGGTGAACTCTTGCTGTGGCATGTATTTTTTTATGTTACTTTGCAATGTACAGTATGCTGGTAAGTATCTACACTGTATATGTCATCTTCTGTATATATGTTTTGCTATGTAATGTACATATGTTCATCAATATTATTCAGACGCAAGGATTTCATTAGCTTTTAACAGTTGTCAGTGTAAATCCTTGCGTCTGATTGGCTGATAGCAAATTCGTCGGTGAAAACCTCCGACGAACTCGTTGATGAAACGCCCCCCTCGGCTCCATGGAAGACCACTATTTATTGGTGAATGGACTACCCTGACAAAAGATTAGACATAAATAAATAAATAAATAAATAAATAAATAAATAAATAAGATTGGTTAGGTTGACCCATTTCAGCTATTTTCAGGCCTCACACAAAATCACTATGTGCGACTTTTTGTTCGTTTTGTGGTGCACGATCACATATGAAGAACCTTTATTTTCTTTTTCAATTAATCCTCCGTCAGCCTAAGACAAGGATTTGTACATAATTTAATGAAGATTGCAAATAATGATGCATGGGTGTGGTTGTATGTGTGTGTGTATATACTTTAAACTATTAAAGTGATGACTTTGTAATGTGTGTGTGTGTATATATATATATACTTTTAAATTATTAAAGGGACTGTACAGTACTGGTTGAGGTAGGGATTCATGTTTTGAACATTCCTAAGTGAGATAATGAAAAGCCTCTTATGAAATATGAAAGAGCATGTAATTTTAAGAAGGATTCAACGTTTATTTGATGAAAATTGGTATTCAAATGGCTGAGATATCCAAAAAAGTGCTAATGATAAAAGGCGTCATGCCCCAACTTTATTAGTATCTCTTTGTTTCACCTTGTTTTTTTTGGATATCTCGGCCATTTCAAAACCGATTTTCATCGAATAAACTTTTGATACCCCTTAGAACTGCATGTTCTTTGACATCTGATAGAGTGGTTTCTGAATATCTCACAAAATGTTAAAAGCTGAATCTTCACCTCGACCAGAACTGTACACACCCTTTTTTTACAAGCTCTGCTTCTTTTGGGGTCCCAAACCATTCATTATTCTTAATGCTGTATCCTTTTGTAAAATGTCAAATGTTTAATGAATTGGTTAAATAAACTTGAAACTTGAAACTTGAAACTTTGTAATGTGTGTGTGTGTGTGTATACTTTTAAACCATTAAAGTGATGACTTTGTAATGTGGGTGTGTATACTTTTAAACTATAAAAGTGATGACTTTGTAATGTGTGTGTGTGTGTATACTTTTAAACCATTAAAGTGATGACTTTGTAATGTGTGTGTGTATACTTTCAAACTATTAAAGGGATGACTTTGTAATGTGTGTGTGTTGTGTGTATACTTTTAAACTATTAAAGTGATGACTTTGTAATGTGTGTGTATACTTTTAATCTATTAAAGTGATGACTTTGTAATGTGTGTGTGTATGTGTATACTTTTAAACCATTAAAGTGATGACTTTGTAATGTGTGTGTGTATACTTTCAAACTATTAAAGTGATGACTTTGTAATGTGTGTGTATGTGTATACTTTTAAATTATTAAAGTGATGACTTTGTAATGTGTGTGTATACTTTTAATCTATTAAAGTGATGACTTTGTAATGTGTGTGTGTGTGTATACTTTTAAATTATTGAAGTGATGACTTTGTAATGTGTGTGTGTGTGTGTGTTTGTGTACTTTTAAACCATTAAAGTGATGACTTTGTAATGTGTATGTATACTTTTAATCTATTAAAGTGATGACTTTGTAATGTGTGTGTGTGTGTATACTTTTAAATTATTGAAGTGATGACTTTGTAATGTGTGTTTGTGTGTGTGTTTGTGTACTTTTAAACCATTAAAGTGATGACTTTGTAATGTGTGTGTATACTTTTAAACAATTAAAGTGATGACTTTGTAATGTGTGTGTGTATACTTTTAAACTGTTAAAGTGATGACTTTGTAATGTGTGAGTGTGTATGTGTATACTTTTAAACCATTAAAGTGATGACTTTGTAATGTGTGTATACTTTTAAACTATTAAAGTGATGACTTTGTAATGTGTGTGTATACTTTTAAACTATTAAATTGACGACTTTGTAATGTGTGTGTGTGTGTATACTTTTAAACTATTAAAGTGATGACTTTGTAATGTGTGTGTGTATACTTTTAAACTATTAAAGTGATGACTTTGTAATGTGTGTGTGTATACTTTCAAACTATTAATGTGATAACTTTGTAATGTGTGTGTGTATATATACTTTTAAACTATTAAAGTGATGACTTTGTAATGTGTGTGTATACTGTTAGTCTATTAAAGTGATGACTTTGTAATGTGTGTGTGTGTATGTGTATACTTTTAAACCATTAAAGTGATGACTTTGTAATGTGTGTGTATACTTTTAAACTATTAAAGTGATGACTTTGTAATGTGTGTGTGTGTGTGTATTATACTTTTAAACCATTAAAGTGATGACTTTGTAATGTGTGTGTATGTATACTTTTAAACTATTAAAGTGATGACTTTGTAATACATATAAACTTTTTGTTTGTATGTTTATGTACGTGTATGCATGGTTTTGAAAAGGGAAGAGTGGTGACATCGTACAACAAGATTGCAAATAATGGTGTGGGTTGGTATATATACTTTTAAACTGTTAAAGTGATGACATTCTAATACATCAACATTTCAATATGTGTGTGTTTTTTTATGCATGGTTTTGGAATGTAAGATTGGTGATTTTGTACAAGAAGATTGCAAATGATGGTGTGTGTGAGTGTGTGAGTATATATGATTGCACATGTTTACAGTCATAATCATGTGCAATTCAACCTTTGATCAATCAAGCAAAGTTTATGTATGACAATGTCACATAAAGGCTTTATGTTTGTGTGTTTATGTATGCATGGTTTTGAAATGTAAGAGTGGTGATATTGTACAAGAAGATTGCAAATAATGGAATGTATGTGTGTGTATACTTTTAAACTGTTAATGTGTTGACATTCTAATACATAGAAACTTTTAAAGGGATTGTATAGTTTTGGTCGTTCTAATACATATAAACTTTCAAAGGGATTGTATAGTTTTGGTCGAGACCTTATTTCAGGTTTCTAATTTTTCTTTTTTTTTGTTCTTTGTGAGATAATGAGAAACCTCTTAAAATATTAACGTATATTAAAATATGAAAAAGCATGTAATTCCATGAGGAATTCAACATGTTTTTTTTTGATGAAAATTGGTTTTGAAATGGCCGAGATATTTAATACAGAGCACTTCTAATAAAGTGTGTGACACATGTTTTTACAATCACTTTGTTTTACTTTGTTTTTTTTTATCAAATGAATTGTAAATTCCTCTCAGAATTTTATGTTCCGTACTATTTCATAAGTGGTTTCTTGGTATCTCGCAAAAAGTTTTTAAAAGTCACCATATTTGGTTAGAATTGGGTTAAGGGTGTGGGAGTGGCAATTGAAAATGTGGTAGGGGACAAAATGTGCCCCTCTCCCCTCCCGGGCTTTATAGAGTTCAGCAAATGAAGACATAAACGGGTCCAACGAGTGTGTAATCATTTGTGACATAGCGCGATTGGCACATTCCAACTGAGGACACACAAACCTTACGCGATTGACACATTCCAACTGAGGACACACAAACCTTACGCGATTGGCACATTCCAACTGAGGACACACAAACTTTACGCGATTGGCACATTCCAACTGAGCACACACAAACCTTACGCGATTGACACATTCCAACTGAGGACACACAAACCTTACGCGATTGGCTCATTCCAACTGAGGACACACAAACCTTACGCGATTGACACATTCCAACTGAGGACACACAAACTTTACGCGATTGACACATTCCAACTGAGGACACACAAACCTTACGCGATTTACACATTCCAACTGAGGACACACAAACCTTACGCGATTGGCTCATTCCAACTGAGGACACACAAACCTTACGCGATTGACACATTCCAACTGAGGACACACAAACTTTACGCGATTGACACATTCCAACTGAGGACACACAAACCTTACGCGATTGACACATTCCAACTGAGCACACACATGCCTTACGCACCTTACGCACCAAAATAACGGTCAGTCACCGTTTGTATAGTATATGGGCATGTTCAATGAAATAAGGAAAATCAAGCCTTTCTTAATTAAAACTTATCTCTTTTTTTAATTGGTTGTCAAAAATATCTCATTTCGGATATGTTTTATGGATTAAAACATAATCTGATTCAGTCACCACTTGAATAGTTTTTATGCACTGTCACCACTTGTAATGCGTGCACACGTATGTGTGTGTGTGTGTGTGTGTGTGTGCTAAAACACAATCATTCACTCCCACTATATCTAGCGCTGTTTAAAGATTACTATACATGTACATACCAACCTGTGCTCAGTACCCAGTATCGCTTTGTAACTTTCTCACCCCCCCCCCCCCCCACAAAAAAGAAAGAAAGAAAGAAAAGAAGCACTTTTTGAGGATTTGATCCATCCACACAATTTGTGTTGAAGTTTGGGTTGGTGTCGTTGCTTCCCCGGCCTGTTACGAGGCATAACGTCTGCCTAGTAGGATGAGGAGTCAAATAAGAAGTGACAATACTTGTTATAATATATTTTACAGTCATTGCTTGCTGTGCAATGCACATCCTTATTGTTCTCATGGTATCTTTGCAGAAGGTACATGTGTATGATTGATATTGCTCAGTCATACCAAAAATCTTAGTATTTGTTTGTTTGTTTGTTTTATTTCCGTCATAAGCATACATACAGATAGAAAAGACAACATAAGGTACAAGGAAAATGATACATCATGCATAAAATGAAGCATACATACATAGCAAATGAATAGTGTGACACATCATCGATACATATACGAAAAAGAATAGAATGTAGGATTAGAGAAAGATAACGGCTGGATAGCCCATAATCAGCTGCACTTTTCTGGTGCCGCTGGTCTTCCATAGGGGCCAGTTATAAAGAGGTAAGAGAGAAAAGAGTAGAATATTACATATTATACAAATACAAAATTATAATAGTTTCATGAATATTGTTTTATATTGCAATACTATACAAAATCTCAAGGCAAAATACACTTTCTTGGAATGTGTAGATACATTTCTTGTGTATCAGAAAAAAATATAGCTGGATTTACACAGATGAGATTAAACCAATTCAAAAAGGGACCGTTTAAAATCCTTTAGTATTGATGAAGATAATGAACAAGAATGATAACATGGTTGTTAAAACTTTAAACCAATGATCCACTAAAAAAAACACGAAATATGTACTCAGTACAGAAACAAGATTGTTGTTATGCATGTGACCAAAAAAACACACCTCATCTGCATATTATTGTCTGGGCTGGATCACACATACAGATATTTATGGAAAGTCAACATACTCCCATCTATCGTGAATGCGGCTTTGTACAGCTGTGTGTTGCTGCCACTTCTCTACGGCAAATCGGCTGAAGAAAAAAAGTCTTCACATAATGCTATATGCTGAAGCGTCAAAAATTATGGCAGAAAGCATGATTATGCCAACTCTGGCAACGTTGGGCTGAGCCTGAGACCAGGGAGTTGAGTCTCACCTCCCTGCTGAGACAGAGTGCTAGGAACAACACACTGTGTGGGTCTGTTTATATGGTGGCGTTTTTCTATGCGCATTACATTTCCACTTGCCAGCCCGGGAGGGGGGGGGGGGGGTAAATCTCCTTACTACCCCCATATCCTCCACTTGGACGCTCATTACCATGCATGAAACAACTAAAACGCGGTTTTAATGAAGAACCGTCTTTTGTGGTAGGCCTATAATAATGTAGATTATTATATACCAAGTTGAAGTGCAACCTCAGACTTGCCAGAAGAAGCAGATTGCTACTCGACGAAACGTCGCATGACGTAATTTCGGGCCCAGTTTTCTGAATCATAAGAACTGGACGTCTTTCGTGGTACAATGTATTTGCGCCTTTATTGTGATACGTTTGTGACAAATCTATTGTCCAAGTTACAGGTGAATTTACGGGGATAAGGTTGAATAGGAAACACGGATGTAGGCCTACAGCCATGGCGAGGACACAGACAGAATATTATGGCAATTACATGCTGTTCTCTAGTTTGTCAGTCGCAGTTGGAATCCATTGTCTATATGGCGCCGCCCTCGGGTCACTCATTCTGGAATCAAACTAGTATATCGCTTGTTGAAACTCCCCTTGCACAAACTTGGGCTCAGGTGCCTATTCTCGATATTATTGCAGTATTGTCTGACTTTCGGCACACAAAAGCTGTCCACACACGCATCAAACGAATGAATGGCGTGCTGTGAAATGACAATGAGAGCGTTTTTAAGCAAACAACGGACGTGCACAATAACGTGAATCATAGTTTTCGGGCTGGATATCAAACAGAAAGAAAGAGAGCTAAAGAAAGAGAAAAAAATGGAGGGAGCGACTTTGACGTATTCAACAACAACAAAAAAAAAAATTATAAGAAAAAGTATGTTTGCATTGTATGCGAACAAACCATTGTCATCGTCGAGCTTCTTTTGTGACGCCATAAGGCTTTATGTTGTGCATGACCACGTTTTGCTGCACGAACTTCAGCCAGTTCTTCGCAGCGCGTATGTATCGGTTCTACCAAACCTCCTGAAAACAGAACTTCTACACCTGTCACTGAAATCAATGTCTATTGTGTTGCAGAGGAGGTTTATTGTGGTGGATATACACAAGTCGGTTTCCCTTAGTTCCCACTGCAGTCAAGTCAATTTCGTGCGTTTTGGAAGTTATTCTTTTTTTTTTCTTTTCAGAACGGAACAAGGGACCATTAAATCTCAAATGGCAGTGATCTCGCATTGATAATGGAAGTTTAACGATTTCAGCTGCGTGTATTTGGGGCAACGAAAATTGCTATTCGTGGTCATAAAGCCAGCTAGCAGCCTCGTGCTGCGTGATATCAGGTTCGTGAGGATGGGAAGTCCATCGTGACATCGTGAAGAATCCATATATTTCTGCCTCAATCAGTGTCAAGGTAAGTGGTATAGACTGTAAACGTTAAAGTGTGGAATTATGTGCGTGTATATATACACAGCTGTGCAATGTAAGACTTTCTATTTTGTTTATCCAGTCAATTGTAACACGTTTTCAGACTATATTTGTATAATGTGTAATGTCACCTGTAAGAAGATAGTTGAGTCTATGCATTGTATGAGTGCAAGTAGTAAGTGTTGAGTGTTGGTATGTCTGTTTGTGTCTTTCTAAGTATATCATAGATATTGATGTTGTTGAAATGAGATGAATGAATAATTGATGAATAGGTGTGGCTGATAAAAACATAGTGATTGAGAGCATCACTTTCATGCACCCCTGTAAAGAAAGGGTCATTGAATATTTGCCCTAACTAGCCACGACAGTTTTGAGCTACATTACTGAGTGCTGACAGAAAAAAAGAGAGGGACAATATGTTTATCTCAGTCCCCAGACAGTGCAGTGAAATGGCTGATGATTATGAGAACTACACTTACATTACCCCACACTGTCACCATCGAATAATATACGCCAAAAAACAACAACTTAACCCCATCTCCACCCCACACACATTTAACAAAACAAACAAACAAACAAACAAACAAACAAGCAAACAAACAAACAAACAAACCCTGAAGATACTGTCTGGAATATCAAACGAAGTTATTATACATATAGGAGGACGTCAAAGTATCCACTGAAAACAATGCAGCGGTAGTTTGTACTTTGAATTCACCGGAGATAAGGTAAGTTACTTCAGTGCCTATAGTCGTTAAGATTCGTGTGAAACTCAGTGGAAATGTCTAAAGTGGTGCGACATAGGGCTACCACATCGAATGATGAGGACGACACTACAGATGGAGAAAAGGAGGAGAATGATGACAATCATGATATTATCTATTCATCATTCCCGAGCTTATATAGGAAAGATATTGTCTACTCGTCGTTCCCGAGCTTATATAGGAAAGATATTGTCTACTCGTCATTCCCGGGCTTATATAGGAAAGATATTGTCTACTCGTCGTTCCCGAGCCTATAAAGGAAAGACATTGTCTACTCGTCATTCCCGAGCTTATAAGAGATATTGTCTCCTCGTCATTCCCGAGCCTATATTGGCAAGATATTATCTACTCATCATTCCCAAGAATTATAGTCCTACGTGTACTGCCAAACACTCTGCATGTGTTGGAATATACACCATGCGTGCTTTGGAGGAAAGAATCAGATCCATGTGCGCTATGACAGGATTTGTTTAATTGTTTGTTTGTTTGTTTGTATTACCCTGCCTCTCAAAAACAAACAAACCTGAAATCAAGCAATAATCTTTGAGAAGATGAAGGTCTGTTGTATTTTTATAACGTAATTTATTCATATATCATGCTACTACACCTATGTTGAGTTATGCTTTGCACCATTTCTTTCCAGTTGTGTACCAAATCATGCATGCTTTGATGTTTGACTGAAAAATGCATAAATTCAATGAAAATCAAAATAAGTCAGAACCATTCCAACTACGTATGTATAAAGGATGCCTTCAGGCAAAAGAAGATATTCAGTGTCACGTTTAAGATAATGGTAAACAATCATTACGTATGATCATCTTACATGCGATGAAACAGAATAAGTCTTATCTATCATCAGTATGCGATGATACAGAATACGTCTTATCTATTCAAACATATAAAAGGTTTATCCCGCCATATTTAGTCTGATTGAAATTTAAACGTTTATTACCGCTGAACCATCGAGTGATTTTGATTTCAGTAATGGGAGTTATGACCATTTAGATTTTCCCACCTGCAGCAGACGATCGAAAGCAATGAATCTGGTGAGGACGCTCTGGGTATTCTATGCGGTCTCTGCTGGACTGGCGTCGGCACAAAGTGAGTGTCCATGACCCCATGTATCGCTCTATGGTTCCATTCCATTTTCCTTATAGAACTGTACGGCAAGGAGACTACAACGTTGTTGGTGTTGTTTTTAAGAGAGATTGTGTTATCTTAGTGACTGTGAAAATGATTCGAATTTAACATCGTTTGACGCAATCCAAGTGACCTGGCTTTTAAACCAGTAGAAAAGATAACCATCCATGGCTTTTTTGTGTGTTTATACAACGAAATTCTGTGTTGTGATTATGAGTAGTCAATGTGTTATTACCTTTCTTTTTCTGTGTCAACTCTTACCCTCTTTGCTCTTAAATCATTAGAATCCATTAAAAAATTGTGACAAATTCATTTCAGAAAAGTTTAATACTCTCGTAACATATCTGAACCTCTAATTGGCATTGAATATCATGAAATCAGTAAAAAAAAATGTAGACCTATTTGTAGTCGAGAGTTTGAAATTGTGGTTGTATTATTGTTACTTCATTCTTTCGAATTGAAATGGCACACTCATATGGAAAATGGAAATGACACACTCATATCATGAAATGCATATTATGTACAGTGGACATTAGGAGAAAAAAAATGACTGAAAGCTGGAATTTGTTCTTAATGTTAAAAAAAATGACATGTTACTATACTGCCGCCAAATACGTTCCTGCTTCCACAGATACGTGTGCAAACGTGAACTGTCAAAATGGGGGGACCTGCTTCAGCGCCGCCGACCCGTCCTCGTCCGTACCGTTTTTCTGCCAGTGCCAGCCGTCGTACCGGGGGACGTTTTGCGAGACGGCAGTAGAAGACGAGACCCCGAGTACGGGTAGGTGTCTGGGATACACGCTAGCTCAGTTTCAATCGACATCCCAGATCACTTGTAATAACGTTGCCTAGTTTGTTGTGTCTGAACTGTTGGAACATGTTTATGACAAATATTGTGTCGCTTTTTAATGCGCGACAGACAACCAGAAGCATCTTAATGATGTTCGAAATCAAATGCCAAATCCATTATGATTTGATTTAAGCGCAAAGAATCATTCCATTGAGAAAAAAAGTTCAATTCAATATACAAAAGTATAGATTAGTCATATTCATCGATTAAGGCAATAACGAAATAATTCTATTTCCGATGATTGGTAATTTCTCGAGTTGAATCTCCTATAAAGACAGCCAGATTGGTTGCAGAATGACTGAAAGGGGAATTTATCCAAAGGATACGTGGATTCAGTAAATGCAGAAATAATAAAGAATATAAGTACGCATCAATGAGATTTTAAGAAGAAGATATAAATGGAGTTTGATGAAATCAGACGATCCGTTCGAAATGTATGAATGTAAAGAAAATTCCAGGTACACTGCATTTACCTATTTTTTACTTTTATCTACCATGATAAAAGAGCGCTTGACTTACCTCTATCCTTTAGAAGGCAAGATGAAAATATTGATCTTGATTATTATACGTTAGTAACAAGTTCAGGAAATGTGAACTTTCCGCAGAAATGAAATCATGTGCACTGCTCTTTATATTTTCGTTCTTCTAGTACGACATCGCGAATCGTTACATTCTCTTTATCCAGTAATGACGGCCCACGGATTTCACCAATACTTTAGAAACTCAGAACTATTGAATGGATTGTGAGATTTTCCTCAAACTTTGCGGATATTTCTAATTTGTTTCGCATTAACTGATGTGAATCAAATATACCTTTTAAGGGTATGCACATACTGAGGCACAAAAATAGAGGTACACACTAACAAGCCACTCAAAAATCCTATTACTAGTAAACTTTCATCATCATTATTTTTGTCATCCCGCGCGCGCTTCTAGTTTCGTGCGCCGACATCGTCTGCCAAAACGGAGGAATCTGCTACAGCGCAGACGACCCTTCGACAACCGTTTTGTTTGTATGCCTGTGCCAGCCGCCTTACGGAGGAACGTACTGCGAGACAGTCACTCAGCAGCCATCTTCAAGTAAATACCATGAAGTCACGTTTTCATTGCAAAGTGTATTGTTTTCTCGATATGTAATTATCCGCATATATCTTTTGTATTACATATGTATTATATTTCATGACTTGTATTTTTTTTTCCAAATTGCTCACTGACATGAATTGACAAATGAGTGCTTTGATTTATGTATTACTTTTGTTGATTGAAATAAATTAAATTGAATTGGATTGGATTGGATTGGATTGGACTGGATTGGATTGGATTGGATTGGATTGGATTGGATTGAATTGAATTGAATCGAATTGAAGTGAATTAAATCATTTAAAAGAAAAAAAATACGCCGGGAAAGATATCAAGAAATGAAAAATACTATAAAAGTGATGGGGTCACAGACAGATCCGGATGACATCTCCATGGAAGCACTGTTGTCTGTCAGGGGGTAAAATTGGTATCACAACGTCACGTATAATTATGTTTTGATACATTCAGGGCATTATTTTTATTTCACGTGTTATGAACATGATTTTACATGACAGTCCAGGTGGGCATACCTAAAAGGAAACGTAGGCTCATTCTATCTGCGAATAGGTCTAGAGGTAAACAACATACATGTTACGACTTTTAGGCTCACGATCTTATCGTTACATTACGATAACTTAAGACTCTTTTATCTAAAATCCACCGGAGCTACGATCTGGCAATTCCAATAATCCCACATCATTTATCACATGGAGTTTGTTGGAGATTGTGGAAAACTGTCAAAACGGGTTTACTGTTACTGACAGTGTTCAATGGCATTTGCTCCTGCGACAATTATTGCTCCCACGAAATATCCGCACGCTAAACCAAACAAAAATTCTACACACAAACATAAACCTAACCCCAATCCTAATCTTCGTATCAAACTTAACCTAAAACCCTATCGCAACCCTTATCCCATGCAAGTCCTTGGACAAAATACAATGTTGTCACAGGACCAATGTCGTATCACATATGCTGACAGAGCACCTTCATTGGACACAACGCACTTGGCTGAAGAAACAAGGACGCCCAAGCCTATGTAACTTAGTTAGGTACGTGAATGTTTTGGCAGCAAACAGATGAAAAGAAGAGAGCTTAATAAACGGGATGTCTGTATATGTGTGTACACTATCTAATTATATCCTTCGGTATGATGTTTTGCTTTCCCTTGTCTTAATACATTTTTTTTTTTTTCAGCTACTGCTGTTCCACGAGCCTCAGCAGAATTGTGCACAAGTGAGCCATGCAAAAATGGCGCCACATGCGTTGATTCCACGGAGCCAGACAGGGAGACATTCCTGTGTCTATGCGCTCCGGGATTCGTGGGATATTTCTGCGACAGAGAGGACACAGGTAAAGTATAGGAGTGATTCATATCTTATATCATCATAGACTCTCTCATAGAAATGTACCGCAGATATTGAATTACGTTAAAGAATAACTGTGTTGTGGAATGTTCAGTATCGATAAATGTAATAGTATACTAATTGACTAATACATACTTTCGGTTTTTTTTTTTTTATTGTCTTCTTTATAAAAGCAGGGTAGTCCCATTCAAGCCGCAAGGCCTGCTTTCCAAGGGAGCCCTGCTGTAACAAATCACATTTATGATACAATAAAATATATACATAACAATCATATGCAAACATAAACAATAATACATTTCATAAAAGTGGAGATCCTCTGTAGATAGATAAAGCGAGAGAGAGAGAGAGAGAGAGAAAGAGAGGGAGAGAGAGAAAGAATACATGTGTACAACTTTCAAAGAAACGAGAAATTAGCTACTGCTGATAACCACCTGGATGTTGCGGACATTGCGTTTAAATAGGGGCAGTGAGGTGGAGGATTTGATAAACACAGGTAGTGAGTTAAAAAGCTTCGTTGCTGTGTATGAAAAAGACTGCTTTTTATACTCGGTCTTGGGTTTAGCTAGATACAGTTGGTGCATGGAGACTGATCTTGTAGAGTATGGATTAGCTCGTTGTGGTAAAACCCGTCTTAGATATTCAGGAGCAAGGCCATTCAGAATTTTGTACATAAATACATTATAATTATATTCCAGTCTATGTTTAACGGATTGTAATTTCAATGAATCTAACATAATTTGAACAAGGGTATAATAAGGTGCATTTAAAACTAAACGACAATATTTGTTTTGACACCTCTGTAGCCTCATTAAGTTTTTCTTCGACAGTGAGCCCCACACGGTTGAACAATAATCAATATAAGGAAGTATCAAAGTGAAATATAAATGAAGGAGTACTGGTTTCGTCAGGCAGTGCTTAATCCTTCGCATACATGTAAGAGAGTTCATAATTTTCTTAACGATATCATTGATCTGAAAAGACCAATCTAGATTCTGATTTACAATAACACCTAGATACTTAAATTTGGTTACATTTTCTAACAATTTGTCTTCCATTCTAATTTGTAATTTAACTGGATTTTTCTTCCTTCAACCAGAAATTAACATAACTTTGGTTTTATCGGTATTAACAACTAATCCATTCTCATTCAACCATTTACATAAAACATTAATATCATTCTGTAACTGTGTTTGAACAGCCTGTACTCCATATCCTGAAGAAAAAACGGTTGTGTCGTCTGCGTACAATGAAATGTTCGTACTTATATGAAAAGGTAAATTGCTTATGTCATTAATGTACATACAAAATAAAAGCGGGCCCAGTATTGAGCCCTGTGGTACACCGGAAGATACTGGAAGAAAATCACTTCTTACACCTTTGTATGACACCAATTGCTTTCTTCCCAATAAATATGATTCAAACCATGATAATTCAATACCGTCAATACCAAAAAAACTCAGTTTCTTAATAAGAACATCATGGGGAATGATATCAAACGCTTTCCTCAGGTCTAAGAAGACAGCACCAGTAAATCGACCTTTGTCAAAGTTATCGTATAACATTTCACAAATTTCCATTAAACACGTTGAGGTGGAGTGTTTACTCCTGAAACCAGACTGCCGATCACTCAACAATTCTTCTTTATGTAGGTATCCCATCAGTTGAGAATGAACTGCTCTTTCTAACACTTTGGAAACAATTGACAAAAGGGAGATAGGACGAAAGTTATTTAGTTCATGACTTGCTTCGTTACACCTCGGCAACATAACAGAAGTTGTTTTCAACTCTTATTGCAAAATCAACTAATGTTTGTGTACGTTAACAGCACTCAGAACACACTATTTTTATATAATATTGTTTTCTGTCTATTTCCATTTTTCAAAAAGCTCACGGAGATTGGTTATACGGATGCACAATACAGGTTTATAATTTATTGTCATCATCATCACCATCATCACCATCATCATCATCATCATCATTGCTATCATCATTATCAAGGTTATGTTCTTTATTATAACATACATTATTGTGATTTTTGTTACTATCATTATTCAATCATTATCATTACTTACAGGGACGGGGGACTGCGAACCCAACCCGTGCTTAAACGACGGGCTGTGTGACCCTATTCCATTTGCCATCAGCGGCTTCACGTGTGACTGTCAGCACGGGTTTTTCGGCGATCGCTGTCAAAATTCAGTTTCTGTTAGTGGTGAGTCAGTCCAATTGCATTTACTGTAGCTACTCTGCTCATGTCGGAATAGGCACCTTTGTATCTAACGCGTGTTATGATAATGTGTGTCTGCGCTTTCGATACTAGTCTTTATAGTCACAAACACACATTCACACGTCGGCCTACTGAAGCACAAAGATTTTATGTGGTATATAATTCAGTGAACTTTGGTTGTGTGTGTAATTTCAAATACTTGGGTACTAACAGATTGGGTAGAAGTAAGATATTGATATATCCAACACGTTTGTTTCTTTGTTTTTTAGGCTACGATGGTTGCGCAAGCTCGCCGTGCCAGAATGAGGGAAGGTGCATCAACCAATACGAGACAGAGGACTACTACTGTGATTGTTTGTCAGGCTACAGCGGGCGTCATTGTGAGGTCAAAGGTCAGATTGTTGATGATTTTTATACACACGTCCTTGAATATATATTTTTACATCTATATGCATACATACATAATCTGTATCAGCAGTTGAACGATTATGCAGTTCAAGGTAGTTTAAATGCTTATAGGTACTAATAAATACTTATCACGTATCATCATTAACATAAACTTTTTTTTTCCACTATCACAGGACCGTGTGTTGGAGATCCGTGTCAAAATGGAGGCACCTGTTTTGAAGAAGCGCTCGTTGCTCCTGGTTACCAATGTGTTTGCTCTGCCTCTTTTTACGGAGACAACTGTACCGAAGAAGTTCAGGAAAGTAAGTACACGTGGATGAACAGACGTCAGATTACCAACTTTTATCGCAGGACTCATATCAAGACGATTAGAATTCAACGGAGCAATATTGACTGTTTAATATGAAAACTTTTTCCCGATCAACGTTTCGCAAAATACGCCATGTCTCAATCTTATATCAAATATCTAAGGACGATTACCGTACAGTGCTAATGTTACTATCTATTTCTCATTACTGTGTGTTATTATTGTTTGTCAATTCTTGTGAACTATTTAAAATACCATGTCACTGGTTTCTGTGAAATCGTATAGACCCGTGTTCACCGAACCCTTGCATAAATGGACTGTGCTTCCGGCTTGAGCAGGAAGCCGCCATGACCACCTCGAGGCTTTTTTTCTGCCAGTGTCAGCCCGGCTTCACTGGAACCACATGTCAACACGGAGGTAGGTCATGCTCACTCCCCCACCCTTCGCACTTACCCAAACTTTCTATGTGAATAGTACCCGTTTCCCCAAAAATTATTCATCGCATTGAGTTATAGTCCAAGATATTCTTCATCAAAAGATGTAGTCACCGTCACCACTCGGTTGGATGTATCGTGAAACGTCACACCTACAAACCGAACATTGTTATTTCACATTATTTTCCTTCGCGGTGCACAACGTAAGAACGGAAATCCAGATTTTTCTTGGTATAGCTCGCATGTGAAAAAGGGACGAAATAATATGGCAGATAGGGAAAGCGATTTGGAGAAGGATGAACGCGTGCATTTGTATCATCCTTGACCGTTTGCAGTAGTAAAAAACTCTTCACATCGGTGATAAGATGAAGAGCATACACTTAATATTGGGTTTGTTTCGCGACGCTGTCAACATTTAGAAAAATTACTCAATGTGCTGCGTATCTAGTCAAAAACTTTCTGAGCATGCCATGGTGATAGGATCTAAGAGATATCAATGCATGAAAATGTGTGATATCATGTGACGGAACTAACTCTCTATCATAGTTATATTATAATGACTGACTTATCTATCATCAAACTATAATCCCGATGACACAGATCCATGCTATTCGAATCCCTGTGAAAATGACGCGGAGTGTCGAAACGCCCTCGTCGGCGGCAATGCGGATTCGGTGATTGGCTTCTGGTGCCAGTGCACACCAGACTTCATCGGCAGAACATGTTCGGTCCCGGGTAAACTCATTCGTCCATGGTCATTATGATTGCAAATGCTCATTTCTACTGGTTTATCAATTCTTTCCTAAGCCCAATTTTACATGAATTGCTTGATGTTCAATTTGAGACGACAATGCGCAAATGCAACAAAATTGTCATAAATAAAAATACAGTAGAAGCAAAACGTTATTCATTGATCATAATCTACTCGTCAATAATATCAACAATGTCAAATATTATTTACGAGCAAATTGAATTGATTTATGATGACAGTATAGTTGAATAATGATTATGATTATTCTCAGGTACATAAATGCATTCAAAAAGAGCTGTAATGACATGAATAATGAAGGATGATAAAATATGACAATATCAACATTGTGAATGCATAACATACTGTAACATTTTATAACAAGATGAGATTTTATTTTCATCGTCTAAATTCCGCTAAGTTTTGTATTCGCCATTTTTCTTTCTAGTATGTTTTCCATATTTCTAATCTTTGGCCGTCAACAAAAAGGAAATCAAATCAACGCCTTGATATCATTCAGCGTTACAAAGTATTCTCTATCTATCTATCTATCTATCTATCTATTTTTCTATCTATCTATCTATTAGATCTATCGATCCGTCTATCCATAGTATATAAATATGTACATGTATCTATCTCATTGGTTGCTTCGTTCATACCGTGGTCTTCTGTTTATGTTGTCACTACAAGTGCCATGTTCATCGAATCCCTGTCTGAACGATGCTGAATGTGTCGACGTGCGAGGTGTGGACGACCCAGTGTTTGAGGAGGAGCAAGTCAGTTACACGTGTAACTGTCTAGACGGCTGGATGGGGCAAAACTGCGAAGTACAAGGTGAGGATTAGTGCAACTTGTTTGTCTTTTTCTGTGTTCTATTAATCAGCTAGATCTTTCGTTTGAACTTCATGATTACCGTTGATTTAAAGAGATAAGAATGAAAAAGAGGAATCAATGAGCGTGTATCTGAACTATGGTATTGGTTGAGAGAAAAAAAAGACAACAATTAAATATCATCTGAATTTTATCTTTTGGTCAGTTCCTGTTTCCGACACCTGCTCCTCTGATCCGTGTCAGAACGGTGGTTCGTGCAGACCTAACTCTGCTGGCTTCACTTGTGACTGCCCGAGCGGTTATTCCGGAACGACTTGTCAATATCTTGGTGAGTTCGTTTGTGCCTCTCCATTTCGCACTAATGTAGTAAAAAGACACATATTATGTATCTTATGTATGGTATGTATGTATCCATGTATTTATGCATATTTATATAGGTGATTTGAATTCTCACAGGAAGAATTTGCACGACGAAAAATTGATTGCGCTTGGTTCAACAGTTCAGGTCAAATACAACCAAAAAATGCACACATGAACATCACTAATGCATTGTATTAGGCAAGTGATGTGGAAAAAAATAAAAAAACGATTCTAACTTTGCGGTAATTTGTATATCTGGTGTTTAACGGCTTAAATCACATTGACTTTTCTTTTTTAAATGATCAGATCCCTGTCTCTCCAATCCTTGTTTGAACGGTGGCAAGTGCTACATCAGCGAGTTGGGAAGTTCTTACTTCTGCTTCTGTCCCACTACATATACTGGAAATGAATGTCGGTATCATGGTAAGTCCGTACATGTTGGACACTAACTCTGTAGCTGCATTCGTGCTGCAGAATCTCTCGTTTTCTCAAGTGATTAAAAGAGCAAAGAGAAATTTTCCATGATCCAAATCAGGTACGATACAACAATGAGGTAGAAAGAGGAATTATGAAGCACCAGTTGAACACCTCCTTTATATAAGTCGTAGTTCTTTTCAGTGATTTATGATAGTTAAGGGATTCTCTCGGAAACAAATAAAAATCCATGTATTCACGTTTTTTGAATGATTATGATAACTATATGAGCCAGATGACTGATGATCGATACATAACCTCTATCAGACCTATGCTAAAGCAGTTACAAAAAACGCAATGTTTTAGGTAACGGGCACATGAAAATGGTACAAAGTAAGGTATGAAGAGGTCATTAACTCTGATATCTATACTACGTGCCATTTTTATTTTAATGCTAAACGCGACAGTTGTTTTCATTCATCTTAGTTGACATGGCATAGCATGATGGGCACATAAACGGATAAAGTAACATAAAGGCAGCACAATTTTCAAACGATAGAAGGTTTCAGGACATCTCCCTGCATGTAATAACCGTCGCCATCTTCTGGAGGACTTACTCTCTCTCTCTAGATGAATCCACCAGGTGATAGCTGTCTAGGAATGCTGTCTACGAACTCCCCGGAACTAGAAGTGCTTCTTGTGGTCTAACTCTGTTACAATTAACTTCAATGTTTCTGGTCAAAATTCAATGTTTTAGATGGTTCTTTTCTCAACATGTGGTCGGGAAACAAGAGGTGTCTTCTCCTTAATCTTTTGAGTAAAGCCCTTTTCTTCCTAGCTTTTAAATGAACCTCTTCATTTTCAGCAGAGGCACCCCGTGGTGAATAGGAATCATTCAACTAAATAACCAAAATTAGAACAGAATGTATCACACAAGTAAAATGAGTTCTTCAACTTAGAGGCGTATGTTGATTTAAATACTAGAAGTTTTCCCTCTGCAGAGCCGTGCCTGTCTGAACCATGCCAGAATGGAGCGTTGTGCCTAAACCAGGGTAGTGACTATAGCTGCACCTGCTCCTCAGGAACTATGGGGACCAACTGCGAAATCCAAAGTTAGTATAAGAACGTAATGGAGTCTCGTTTGATGGAACAAAACCTTCCTAATAGTTGTCAAATAAGATATATAGGAATATACATGAAAATGAAAATTTATAATGTGACGTTGCGTGTCATACGGTTAGCATTCTCCTTATGGATCACACGGATTAAATCAGTTCTGAAATTGTTATTTACGCTAAAGTTTCTGTTCGCCAAAGAATGAAACATTGGAGATATTAGGTGAAGAACGTTATGATATTGCCTTGGCTTAATTTCGGCGATACCTAATTATACAATTCGTCAATCTGCTCCGCGAATACAGATGAGAGATTGAGTCTGTGAAAGAAACAATCCTGTTTTTAATTAAAATCTCCTTGGGGTGTGAGTCGAATCAGTCAGAGAAGTCTTGATGCACTTTTCTCCTACGGAAATCGTATTAAGTTCTTTTCACACAACCATCATCAATTTCTCTCAAATACGATTACTGCGATACGCCTTTTGGAAAAAAGATAACCAAATCGCAAGCGAATACTGGTTCTATTTGATGTGCTAATCCAATTATTTTGCTTTATGATAACTTCGTACACTGTTTTGTAATTTCGTTTAAGACGTCCCTTGTTATCAGTATATGATGTTTGATCAACATTCTAACAACATTCATTCAAATTTTATAAATGGCATGGCTTATTCCCGTAAACAAAAATGTGGTGTTTAGCCAGCTTAATGGGAAGTTTAGGAATTGTTTAAAATTCATTGTGTACGTGTATATGTGTGTTCAAGGTGTCTGCTACTCAAGCCCTTGTCAAAATGGAGGCACCTGCTATCTGAGTGAGGACACGACAGCTTACGTCTGTCTTTGTGCGTCGGATTTCCAAGGCGATTACTGTGAAGAGCGGAGGGTTGAGGTGGGCGTGTCACCCAGCTCCACACCGAGTACTACTGCAAGGCCACTTGAAGGTTTGTGTCATGTCGGGCAAAACATTGGGAAATCACAACGTGTAAGTAATGAATTTTTGGGTGTTGGATTTCGACAGTGCTTCAAATCATCCGTTTGTTACCTGTTTGTGTATTTTTCTGCTTGTTGCCGTGTCCCAAACACATCTCTCCCCATTTGTTTTCTCTCTCTCTCCAAATTACACAGATTTGATGTTTGATACGTGTCTGTTGACAGTTTACCCAAGTTTCGGGGTTTGTGATAGTTCTTTCGTTTTTATTATGCTTTTAGCACATCAACTTATTGCTGTAAACATATTGCTTTAAATCTCCATTAAACTGATTATCGTCGCATCGCACCAAAGATCGGCATAAATTTGCACATGGTTGTAACGGATCAATGTTCTTCTTCATGCATAGATCAATGTGCGTCTTACCCTTGTGCTGCCGGGAGCACCTGTGTGTTGGACGGGCCTGATCCCTATGATGGAGTCTACTCTGCCATGTGCCTCTGTCCTGACGGCTTCACTGGTGTCACGTGCGCCGTAGAACTCCCACGTAATAAAATTTCTCATCATTATCGTTTGCCTCCCGATTAGACAAAACACGTACTCCAGTCGAAGATGATATGAAATGTTATAGAGCTCGCATTATGCTCATTTTAGTCTACGTAGGCTAAGACATCGTTAGATTCTTTGCAAGATATTGTGCTCTTTCCTTAGTGAGCGAATATTTACTGTGATGCTGACGTTTTAGTTTGAAAAAACAATCTTAAGCTCGATTGTAATAGTGTTGTATCTATATTTACGGTTCTTCGGCAGGATGATATCCTTTTAGTTCTATTTTTGTGTTTTCATAAATGTTCACGGAGCTCTTCTTAATCGCAGCTCCCATGATATTTTGCTGTTTCCCAATCCTGAACACCCTTTTCTGTCTTTGTACACTTATGCATCTGTTCTAGCTGACGTGTTTTTGCCCTCGTCCTCTGATATTCAATAGCCACACTATTTTGCATCCGAACCGAAGAACGTATATCATAATAATTATTATGTAGCATATGTTGGTTTTTAACAATATTATTATTTATTCATCCCCCTTGACAATGGTAATGACCTGGGAGCTCAAGGAAATGCCACTACATGTATATTCTATCTGTAGCTGATGGAGTGACGATGTATAATGAGGGCGTGATTCTTGTTGTTTACACCACGTTTGATTTTGGATTAATGCATCTTTTTGACTTCTTTCCTGCAGGCCAAGAATCCACCCAAGCGCCATCTTTCTCTCATCGTGTCTCTAACACACAACCTACCAAAGCCCCGTGTTCCTCCGACCCTTGTCTGAATGGAGGCACCTGTGCAGACAGCGCAGAACTCTTTGTCTGCCTGTGTCCAACCTTCTATGTCGGGGAGCAATGCGAAACTGACGTCCGAGGTGAGAAAACCTGCTTTTTGAATTGCTTAGTTGGTAGAAATACAAGGAAGAGATCAGTAATTCAATGGATAATGACTTTCGTAAGATACAGCAAACCTGTTTCTGTTTTTCGGATAGGGCTGTAACTTGTAATTTGTTCAAGCATAACGATATACTTCGTCAGGTTGGTTTAGACACCCATTCACCCTCGACATCATTACCGCATCACCTCTCTATCTATCTATCTATCTATCTATAATCTATCTAAAATCTATATCTATTCCTAACCACCTACCCATTTCAACCCGTTTCCCTACCACTTAACAGTTTATATTTCATCTATCTATCTATCTATCTATCTGTCTATTTGTCTATGTATCTATTTGCAATATATCTCGCTAGCTGAATAGCTATATTTATGTGCCTGTCTCGTTCATAATCTTTTGCTCTAACTGCTTCTACTTGTCCAATCATCCGTTTTCGATTTTTTTTTCTACAAACACATAAAAACATTGTGCTGACGAATATCGAATTGGCAAGGAGAACGAAATTTATCAATAGATAGCTTGCTGGCAAGCAAATCTTATCTTTTAGTCTTGGCCAGTTGACGGAAATAATTTGTTTTGTTGACTTTACTTACGACTGTGTGAGTCTGTTTGCCCAGTACTGTAGTTAATGTTGCCATTTTCCCACACAGATTGCTCATACAACGGTGATATTTTCAGAGAGGGACAATCCAGAGATAATGGATGTGGAAGTTGGTAAGTTGAAATTATTATGACAACAGGCATTTAAGTTCGTCTCTATCTTGCAGTGATGCTTCAGACCATTTTATTACGACAAATTATGGAAGAGTAATCAATGAATAATTGAATAGGGTTTTGGTAATAGCCTACGTTATATTGTCCATGAGTCGTCGTGAAATTGGCCAGATCCACATGTTTCCGTTTGTACCTGAGAAGTTTTATTCTGTGTCTCTTTGCCCTCATGGACTGTTGAAGAGGTTGTGCATATGACGTATCAGAATGTATACAAACATGTGCTCATCTTAATTGTCATTATCACCCATGATTAGCAAATGATCGCCACAATGGGCCCACAATCTGTTGAAGAAGGCAAAAATACACCTACATCCTAATTTATGCTTATTCGAACATTTGGAAAGGTTCAGTTGATATGATTATGACTGAACCTCCTTTTGAAATCAGCCATGAGTATAATGTGTCAAATTTTACAATGTAAATTTATTAACAAAACGGGATATTCACACTTTCCTTCTTCACCTGTCACATTGATTAATACAGCGTATGCCAGAATGGAGATTGGGAGTGTACATCTAGTAATTGTGGTAAGAACGAATTTTCACATCCGTATAAGTATGCATTGTAGCTATAGTTTTAGCGAACGATACCACTTCTTATCCTGAACGTATAGAGCACGACAATGCTGTAGATGACGGTTTCAGATTTATTGTTTAGATTTTCATTCTTTATTTTTGCTTCTCCGCTGCAGTTTCGCTTCAGATTCGTGTTTCTTGATTCGTCCTCCTTGGGAAATACAACAGAGAGGATGTTTGAGAAATTAAATCCACGGGTAGAAGAATGTGTGTCTCAATTTTGGACAGAAAAAAGCGAGTACAACGTATTATTTCGCGTAAAAAGCAGACAACAAATCAAGAAGAATGAATCATTGTCTTTGTTGATTTCTTTTTTTTTCTGATACGATTGATGTCATTGTCTTTCAGAGTGTCCTGTTGCTGGACATATTTACATGAACAACGAGACATGGACGAATGACTGCAATACTTGGTAAGAAATGTCTCCGATCATGCTCAGTTTGCTCAATGATTCAGTTGAAGGGTTGCGTAAGTTGATAAGAAATAACTTTCCTGATTTTGTGCCAAGGAACGATTCAATCAGATTATTTTGGACTAGCATTAATGAGGATGTTGTACTGTTTCTATACCGTTAGTACATTTTCCAACAGAAATACTATTGTTTAAGTGTTTTCTGTTAGCTTGTAATCACTGCGTATCAATTCTCCTTCTCCGGTTTGTTTGTTTGTTTCTTTAATCAGTAGATAGCACAATTATGAAGGTAGAAGTATACATTATATAATATGTACTACTGCATACCTCTATTGGTACGTGTACCACGATTCTTCGCCCTGTTTTTGATGTAATTAAAAGTAAAAATGATACCAGCACTCTCTGGGTGCTAGTCATAGCTGAAACTTTGTTACTATGATTTAGCGATTTATAACTATTGATTGTAAATGATCTAAAAGCAAAGTGTGCCGTGTGTACATAATTATGATATATCAAGACCCACATTGACTCATTTTACAAAGCATCATAATCCAGCCTAGCCTTTACTGCTGCTGGTCGTGTGTAAACATTTTTTCTTTGCTCTGTCTTGTTTTTCCTTCTCAGTTTTTGCCAGAATGGAGCGATTGTATGTACTAATATCGACTGCAGTGAGTATTAAATTCTACTTTTCTTTTGCCAATTTTTGCGAAGTAACGTTTGATAATTAACCTATATGCATATTCTTTGTGTTTATTTTGTGTTTACTTTAGTATAATAGCTTGTGAATATAATGATGTGATTTTACATTACGCTATACATGAAGTATATATACATATATATATATATATATATATATATATATATATATATGTCGGTCGATGTTTCGCAGTCATGGAAATCTCCCTGACAGAGATTTGTCGTCAGTTTTGCTTTCACTTCTTACGCAACCTCTATAAGAAATACACTATGAATCTTAGTGAATCTTCCTATGAATTATCGTCAAGAGTTTTACTACAGCAATATTCGTGGGAATGAATTTCATCGACTTTGAAAATCCAAAACTGCTGAGACAAGAGGACAAAATAATAGTATGATAAAAATAGAATTTGACAACTGCTGTTATTTCATTTACCTCATTACATTTATTAGGCACCTTGAAAGGTTTTATGCTCTTAATTTCTTGTTTCATTTGTTGTAGGTACTGTCTGCCTCTTCGAAGGAAGGTTCTTTAACATCGGGGAGCAGCGGGACAGTCAGTGTTCCACATGGTATGATCCACGAAAACGATTACTGTTAACCACTTGAGCTGTATGTAACTGGGGTAGATTTCACCCGTCAAAATGTTTCATATCCTTTATTCTTTCACCCGATTTTTATTCACAGATGTTCTATGAAAAAGAATAACTTAATTAATGCACACAATGCTTGCCGAAGCAACCCCAAGCGTCTTAGTACTGGTATGGAATCCAGCCCTGTTTCATTTAATGTTTCATTTCTGTCACTTATAAATTTGAAGTCTACTCGCAATCTACTAAAACAGCATTCGCAAAGTTGGCGAAAAGATTTTTAAACGTATCATTTGATAACAAAGCCCGTGATATTGAATCCCCCACAATTCTTCGTTGCCTCGATCTATTTACCTTTACGCCTTAGCACTGTTTGCCAGTCTTTATTCGCTCTCTATATTTTTTTTTTCAGTATTTGCCAGTTTGGTCGATGGTACTGCGCAGACATTGAAAATTGTGGTAAGACTGAAATGAATAAGACTATATTTTGGTTCGTATATTTGTGTGAATATATTCAGAGGAGAATTCTCTTAAGACAATTAGTATTATATGATTTTTTTAAATATTTAGTTTTGTTCCTTCGAAGCGTCTGGCAAGCAATCGAACATAATGTGTTTTCCCCTTCACACCCATCCCCCCCACACACAAACACAAGCATGAACACACACACACACACACACATACACACACACACACACACGAAGACAGCGAATGTTTATTAGAGCCGCTGAGCCCTGTTACATAAAAGTCGAGATCAACATAAGACAGAATATCAAACATAAGTCTCTGAATACTCAATTCTGGTTGGCTCATACCTGACTTACATTTGATTTTCTGATTTAAGCTTGATTGCATCTTTTTAATCAAGCGGATTCAGAGCGGGTATGTATGGAAGTTGTTCTATACGACAATTAATTGTCATCAGACTGCTCAGAAAATCAGAAACGCAGAACTATCGATAAATCCTTGAAGCAGGTCATAGTATCATCTTCATTCAAATCATAATATTTTGTCGTTTTGAAAAAGCTGATTAGAATTCATTGACAACACATCTTTGTACGATCCATAATGATATTTGTCCTCTATTTCAGTTGACTACTCTTGTATGTACGGTAGTACAGCATTTGATGAGTACAGTATACGACCACAGCAATGTAATCTCTGGTAGGTACCCTGGAGTTACCCACTATACATGTATATATGGCACAAAGTAAAGATTACACTAGGCATTTTCAAGACCTTGACAAGCAATATATGTTTACACGATCAATGTTGTATATATACATGGTATTTTTCGGATTAAATCCTACCAGGCCATTGATGTGCCTGTAGCAGCCGATTGATTAGAAACTTTCAAAAAGTTAAACTAAGTTAAAAATCCATTTTGCCTTCAAAACCAATATTTGAAATCTATAGGAATGTGCAGTCAAGCTATACGGTTGAGAAGCGTACTACAAATGTGTATAGCTAAACTACTTCCACCCATTTACATCAACGTTTGTTCGAAATTCCATCAACGTTTGTTCGAAATTCCAATGGCCATTCACATTGACAATCTACACGAAGATACAAGATAAAGATAATATCCGAAATGTTTCTTACATAATTATTGGTTGGCGGGGATCGAATGAAAATCAATCGTAAATGACATAGTTCAGCTCCATCAATCGAAATAGTTATCAAGTGCGTAAACTTGATGGTATAAGTAGCTATGTGGTTTAGTCCTTGAAAGTCGTGATTGATTAGGAACATCATCTTTCCTGGTATGGCCAGCTTTTTGTAGCAATTTCTATTTCATTTAATATTAATCACGCTCGATACCGTGCGTTCTTACGTGACAAACATGTTTGCTTGAAATTCCTTTTTAGTACGTGTGAGCGGAGTACATGGTCCTGTACGACAAGCAATTGTGGTAAGTTTTATCTAGTGCGGTAAATGTAGTGAAACATTAAAAAACTGACGAAAATCGATAAAATTTTAGGCTTGCTTGAACCACAGTCACACTTCCTCTGGGAGGTAGACCCATTGTCATTCTCAGTCTTAAAATAAACTGTTACATGTTCAAGAGGTGGTTCGAAATATTTTCGACAACATCTAATATATCAATGCGTCATCTGAGATGTAAGAAGTGCATCGGAAACGTATAAGATATCAATGGTATATCTGTGCTACAGGAGGAAAAACGCATTTAAAGTGTATCAAACATATACCATTTGATTTCACTTCAGGGCAATCTGACTGGTTTAGGTATTCTTTCTTTCTTTCTTTCTTTCTTTTTTGGTCGCGAAGGGGTATTGAGTGCTGTGGTGGTGTATGTAGGCCCATACGTCTTTTGAAAAATGTAATTCCCTGTGATTGCTTGTGATATTTATTTCGTATTGATTCTTTCATTTCAACTTCTTTCCACTGAAACTTAACTCACCAGATGACTAGTAAGTATGCTTCAATGCTTATGCCATTCAAACATATTACTGTTGGTAGCTGTTAGACGTGAATCTTTATTGCAGTTAAATCAATTTGTAGTGACACATTTTGGACAGAAACACTGTTGAAATGTTTAGGTTCGTCTATTTATCAATAGAGGAAATGTCAATCTTTCTTTTCTGAATTTGAGGAATTCACGTGTGCATGTATTTCTCCCTAACTCTCTCCCTATCTATTAATGGAATTACGTATGTACCCCCCAAAATGCACTAAAGACAGCCACGACACCATTAGTTAATTGCAAATCATTCAAATCACTATACATGCCATATTGGTATAGAAATACGCCTTGATCACTGTCACACTCATTGCAGAGGTCAAAGTACGGGAAGTATAGACTTATATTAAAAGCCAGAGTACGAAAAGTGTAGAATACATACTTAAAGCCAAAGTACGAAAAACTTAGAATGTATACTATTCCGCAGGCAGTTTAATCACACCTTTTCTTTCATCATATCCTTCTGGCGTCAGCCCTAGGGGCG
The DNA here is from genome assembly GCF_040938485.1 of Diadema antillarum. Classification (NCBI taxonomy): domain Eukaryota; kingdom Metazoa; phylum Echinodermata; class Echinoidea; order Diadematoida; family Diadematidae; genus Diadema; species Diadema antillarum. Next base: position 515,881 of record NW_027270896.1, read on the forward strand.
TTCAGATTTTTCTGGACCTCAGCGGTAATGTGTCTGCATTGACTGGGAACGAGATACCCTTTGTGAGGTATGAATATCATTACATGATTCTGTGATAATATTGTACTAAGAGCTTTATTCTCTGATGACTATATCATACAACTGTGAGCATTTGCAGCAGTCTTTATCTTTAATTTAGATTTCACCATTTTTTATGAAAGACAATAGTTCTTCAAGATGGTTTCGAAACATGATGATAGCATGGATGTATAAAATAGTGCTACGTATCTTATTTCTCGCTCTTTCCTCATTACCACAAGTGTCATTCCAATGGCTTGCATCATTAATCGAGCATATAGTCGTTCTTTCCTGTCTTTTATTTAAAGGGCGGAAAAGCAAATGTTGGATAGACATGGTGATGTCAAACATTAAAACCGCCGTCTAGATTACAACATTCATCTTCACCTCATTATCCCACTTTCATCATCTCTTGATCTGAGCAAAATTAAATGTTTAGCAAGAAAATTATGCCTCCTAATTGCATCTTATATAATTTCGTGTTACAGCTACTTCAAGACAGAGGTCAACCAAAGGTATTTTCTCGGCGCAGAGCAGCTAAAAGATATAAAGGTACCACAACAGAAAATATGTGTGCGTTTTTAGAAGCGTGTAAACGTGACGTTTGAGAAATGCGATATTTTGACTGATTTTGAAGCCGACAGCTTAGTGCGTAAACAGAGTCTATAACATGCCTTGCAAGCTATTTATTAAAGCTCACAACAGGTTTTGATGTATATTTCATAACTAAAGGAACTCAATGTCAGTAATTCAACATTAGTTGGAAACCATGTACAAGGAAATCATCTTTTCCACGTCTTCTCCGATGTATTATTACGGAAAATGGAGGAAATCAATGTTACAATTAATTGTGAAAATATCATATGAACTTAAGAATATATGGGCTGGTGTTGAAGTAGTATTTAAGGTGTAATATCTGGTTGTAATGAAATCATTACAATATCTTCTTTTTTGTTGTTGACTTTACAGCTCTCCTCGGGAGGATACAGTGATGTTGTGCCTTTCCAGTTCAGTGTAGTCAAAAACTCTTCTCGAGATATCAGCCCCGTGGCAGTAAGGAACCGTATCGAGAGCAAGGTAATTATTCTTGCAGACTAAACATCATATCACTTGGATACAGGGTGCAAACCTAGATCCTCTACATATTGCTTATAACCAGCACGTTGACTCCTACAAAGCCCCCTTCCAGAAAAAAAAAGAGAAAACACATAATGAACTAAAATTTAATACCAGCTACCCTAAAATGGCAACATATCAGTGGACTAATAGAAATCAGCTCCAGTTTATATATATATATATATATATATATATATATATACATATATATGTATTTAAGTAATGTATCTCTGTTTAAAGTATGAAGGTAATTATTCATTTGTTTACAAGTATTCCTGCAAGCGTGATAAAGAGGTCATGGTTTGTTTCACTTCCCTTTATCACATGTAAATGAAGACAGATGCTTGGCAATATTGTTCGTTAGTATTTCTGCAAATTATTCTGTCGAGAATCCTACAATGACCATGTATTCATCGTTATCTCGCAGGTGAACAACGGCGAGTTCTCGATCCATTTCGGGGGCAACAATTATCTCGCTGTCCCCTCGTCGTTCGAGGCTGTCGAAATCGACTTCAAGAACGATGACGAAGGACTGCCGGTTTCGTCAAGCCCACGGGTCCTGGCAACGGGCGGCATCATCGGAGGGCTGGTCGCACTCTGCTCCGTCACCGTGTTTTTGTTCGTTGTATTCGTGAGTGCATTTACTATCGTTATAGGCAGTGATCGAAGTTGTGGTCCTGCATGGTATTTTTCATGCTTCCACTGCTGATGCTACTACAAGTACATTAATTACATTTTTATATCTTTCTTTTCTTTTTCTTCTTCTTCTACTTCTACTTCCTCCTCCTCCTCCTTCTCCCCCTCCTTCTCCTCCTCAGTATTGCTCTTGCTGCTTTATTTCGTGAGAGTATTTCTATGAGAGGAGGGAGAAGTCTTTAATGATAATGATGGCTGTAACCTTTAACAGGACAATAATATCAGACTGGTCAGTACGTAAGAAGATACGTGATGGTTAACAACAAGAAATACTGAATTCTGCCACACCCTCTCAAAATAATAGTGCTGTCTGTTCTGTCACGCAGTTGTACAATCTCTGTAGACGAAAGTCTTCGATGGAGGCTACCGACGAACCGGTAATTCTCGCGGTAAGAAAATAGCGTATGATTACTAGTATGTGATATCGGTTGGATATGTGTGCTTGTTCTGTTCTTGGAAAACAGAACGGCTGTTTAACGTTTTGAGTAAAGAGCAAACCATGATTCAGGTATTTTGCAGATAAAGGACGATGAAATTGTCTCGGTTTTGTTTTGTGTTTTTTTTTTCCCTCCTGTTTTTCTTTCTTTTTGAAAATCTGTCAGATTTTCCTCTGCGTTTCCTATACCCTACCATCAAATGAGTCCTGTAAAATCAGCTGCTCCGAATTTTGTTAAACTGAAGGAGAAACTCGATATTCTTCCATGCAGTTTGTGATGGAACAAATTTAAATCGTGTATTTATCCTTTCATTATACCACACGCGGCTGTTATAACGATCCTGAGAGAGTTTAAAAGAAGTGAACAAATTTGTCAAATAGCTACTACATTTGTCTTGGTATCATTCTCCCACTACAGCAACTTACGACGCAGGACTCGCTGGCAAGCTCACCCCCAGTCAGCCCCGCGGAACGCTCTCGATCCATCCCGGCTCACTTTCGCTTCAAAAATCCGTACGTGTAGCTTCCTTGCAGGAAAATTTCATTGTAGTTCCCGCAGACAGGTGGACATCGGTCTCCTCTTCCGATAATGCCCGACGTCAAAAAGAGGGGGAAAAAGGGGGGGGGGGGAGGTGAGGAGGCATTAAAAGGAAAAATGTTGATGGTGGTCAACTCTGTGGTACCAATACCATATTTTACCCTTAACTTCGTTTTGTTGCACAAGCAGTAAGCCTACATAATATTACTGGGCCAAAGATATTTTTTTCAATATTTTTTTCAGTAATAACAATAATGCAACTCACCCCCCCCCCCCATGCACACAACATTATCAAATAAACATAGTTCCTTTACGTTGACTATTTGTACAAGTAGTTCGGCCTGATTTGAATTCTGACGAAATGAAAGAAAAGATAATGATACTTGTAATCCATGCCAACGGCGGCGCCGAAGGTTTAGGGGGTTTTTTTTGTGCATTTTTCTGTCTGGCAGCAGACATTATTAAGTCAATAGATTTCCAATGGCTTGGTACATGCCTATTTTGCTGGTTTTATCACTTATAAAATTATGCCTGTCGATGTCCTATCGAGTACTGGTATACTGAAATCTGAGAGGATGACATGGTGCGACTTCGACTATAGTGTCACTTATACATGTACATGTATTTCCTGCTAGAGTGCAAAACAATGCAACGCATGGTAGAAAAGTCGACAACTCATATCAGTTTCGTGTACGTTTCCTGTATGACGCGCAAAAGGACCGACTATGAAACTAAGCGTGTAAACAGTACTTCCCGCAGGGTGCATTTCATCATGCGTGTAAAGTCATTAAATTTACCGGATGAAATCTTTTATTCTTACCTTTGCAATCTGTTTTCATCTCTTGTTGATAACTTGTTAATTGTATTCGGACTTTTAGTCCACTTTTGTACATAGTACGCTTGCAGGCCAAGATTTAATTATACTATAATCTAAATAACTGAAATTATATTGTTTTTATTACATAGTGATAATCCCATCATATGTCCTATAATATGTTATCAATAAATACGTATAGGCCTATACGTATGATTATGTATTTACTAAGTCTTTAGACATTGAATTGAAAATGCAGTAAGTTCCAGTGTTTTGACAATCTTTAGTCGTACATAATTACAATATGAGAAGTGTGATACATGATTTGTGCATTATGAATCTGTTCACAACTGTAAGAGTTCATTAACCTTTATACACTTCTCTTTTTATGTGTAAAAATGTTTGCAAAGTCTTTGGATGCACATACATTTTTTTTTTCACAATATGTTTTCCTATTCGTATATCTTGAACATGAATGGTAGGACCCCTGTATTAAAAAGTTGTAATTGTTATTAAGATAAAAATTTACCATTATGTATATGTCTGCGAAAGCAAGCACTTGTGAATGACAGATTTTTTGAATGATACGTAAGTGTAACATGTGGCACTAATGAATAAAGAGCCGAACGTACTAAAAGAGAGAAAGGACACGGCTTCTGGTTTCGTTCGTTGTCTAATATTTCTCTCTGCGATCCCATTGCTGTACAGATGTATATCAATTGAAGAAAAATCCCTTGCAAGATCTCAGATTCTAGCGGTGTAACCACCCAACCACACACACACACACACACACACACACACACACACGCACACGCACACACACAAGTGGACCCGTTTCTAAAAGAAAGAAAATGTTTAAATATAATTGCTTTGTATTCATCTGTAATCTTCCGAAAATGAGTTTTATTCTTGCATCATCCTATATGGGACTGATACACGCTAATTCTGAAAGTAAGCTTTGCCGCAGTTGCAAGATTGTCCCCTCATCACGAGTTTTACAACTTGACGACGGCCGGAATATAATTAAGACGATTACACAAAATTCTCCAAGATGTGTAAATGTGCATTTGCCTTGATTTCGTCATTTGTTTTTAATCATCAGTCAAAATGTGGCAGATGTACATTCAATGTTATCAATGCTCTTGGTTGTGAAGTTTACTGCATTGTTATCTTCTACATCAAAAGCACGGGTTAAATAGACGGGTGAGTGATATGATATCATCTAAGACAAGCAAAGATTGTTTTTCACATTAATCATCTTTTAACCTTGATATAAGAGTTCCATTTAGATGACCATGTGTGTGTGTGTGAAGACAACTGTTACAATCAATGGCATGTATTCAGACAAATATTTGACCGGCTTGCAAAGAAGGTAGAATTATAATGCTTCGTTCATCGTGACTATGTTAAAGGGTTGTGGTGTTTTCAGAGGGGTTTATGAGCATTGTGTTTCTCATCGAACGATATTTCTTTAGATTTCATCCTTCAATCATGCGACACATAATACTAGTACAGCAAAGATACAGTAGATACATATCAATTTGATGGAAAATAGATTAAAGGATCGGTGTTTCTGCCATGTTAGCCTTAGTGTACAGCTGTTTTCCCTGGTGTTACATTGCAATTGCATCCTTCTTTATGCATTCCGTGTAGTGAGTTCAACACTCAAACATGATCACAGACTTGATCTTTGATTTGAATTAAACGTATGTAACATTAATTTTTGCAAAATGTTGTTTTATCAATAAAGCTTCTGAGCGTAGACTAACAAAATAATAAGCCGTGGTAGCTCAACCTTGTGCAAAGACGACTGAGTATTCGCTTTGAGGCATCAACTTGTGAAGTGCACGAGGGCATAGCAAAAGCACACACACACCCCTTGCACCTACACAAACACATGAATACACGTAAACAACAAATTAAAAAAAATCTCATGAATGGGCATACAGAAACTACTCTGAGAGTGCATGATTCAATTCATAGGTACTGGAAACACATAAACAACTTGTATACCTGCACAAACCAATCAATTATCACCCTGCGTTCTGATTGGTCAAAAGTAGAGCGCCTGACTCATTCTCAAAAACAAACAGAGCGTAGACGATTAAGCGTATGCTGCCACATCGAAGCGCTTGATTTCCCTGCACATACAGTACGCTTACCCACCATGGCTCATCCATCAATTAGCCGTACGCTTTTAATGCGCATGTCCGCTGCGTTGTGTGATGTTGTTCTGTGAGAGCTATAAAACTACTGTCCTGAGACTGAGTAGAAGGTGCCTAAACTGAATGAGCATTAAACATCAGTTCCAGTTTTGTGAAAGTTTGTAATTTTGATATGACTGAAAAATCTACAGATTCGCGTAAAAGAACTTCTAGCTGTGACATGTCAGCTATGTTTCCACGGAAAAGGAGGAAACGGACGATCATCACAGCCGAACAGCTGTTGAAGTTGGAGTCCCTGTTCAAGCAAGAACAGTGGCCGGGAAGAGAAAAGAAGGAAGAGCTGGCTAGAGAAATTGAAATGTCCACCCATTTTGTCAATATCTGGTTTCAGAATAAACGATCACGTGTGAAAAAGCTTGCTCAAGAGGAAGAGGAGATTGAAGCCATGAGAAAGAGACTGCTAGAAGCAACGGCTGATAGTAAGCAATCGCCGTGTATTGCACCGAGATGCGAGACCCAAGACAGACCCATTGATCTAGCGCAGCGCGCTGTAGCATCGACAGATCACTTGTCGGCGCATCAGGAGCGCCCTGCATCATCGAACCCGTCCATTCCCGCGTCAAGATTGCCTGTCAATTCGCCACAAATATCATTCGGTAACGCTGCTGTATTGCTTCCAAATAGGCCTACTTCCAAAACCAAGTCTTCCGTAATTCTCGCCACAATTACTCATCAGGCTAACAAGGTGCCCGGGGACAAGGTAGATCTATCGGCTTGTGTTCCTCTGCTGCCGACGCACAATTCGAGTGACAGCATGACCCAGAGCATGGCTCAAAGTCAAATAAAACCAATATTTTGGAAACAGGACAGAGTGTTAGAAGGACTTCAGGTTGCGCCAACGAAGGGAAATGATCGAGTAATTTACGGAACCAACATTGCCAGCAACATCAGATCAGAAGGTTTTCATCATTCTTCCAGACATGCTCCACTCGGCCATTCGCTCTCGGTGTCGTATTGTTCATCATCGGTGACTACGACACCTCCAGCAAAAGGCTACCAGATGTCGAATGGGTTAATGCCCAACGTTACAAGTTTCATCCAGCAAACCCAAACAAGTGTGAGTTTATTCTTATGCAATTCACATTACCAACAGATAAATGGCATTGAATGTATTTCATGTCTTGACTTTGTTGTCTATTCATGGCATGGGATTTAAGTCCCGACTTTGAAGATCAACAGCTTAATTGCAAATAGTACGATATACCCTGAAAGTAAACTAACCAGACTGCATTTCTGATTCGAGAAATCATACATAGATCCCATTCAGTAAAGAAAGTCAAGACTCTTAGTAGGTCTAGGAGGGTTGGAGTTTTCCTTATTGAAGTGCCTAGTGGATCATAAGGCATTTCTTTCACAAGTCTCGAGTTAAGAAAATAATAATAGTACGTGGTACTAGAAATTATAGTAGTAATGATAATAATTTGGGAGACAAGGAATTAAATCTTGCCATGACAGTGGGAGAACATTCCTTTGCATGGTCAGAAGAATGAATATTGTGGACACTCTTGGACAAATCTAATTCAGTGTTTTGTTTGTTTGTGTTGTTGAGATTTTTATTTTATTTTTTTTTATTATTACCATTTTTATTATTATTATTATTTTTTTATTTATTTATTTTTTTTTTTTTTTGGGGGGGGGCAATCCTTGGGTTTAGGGCCTATGCAAAGTTAAGACCTTAAATTAAAATGATTTCCATAGTTACACAAAAGTATTGCATTCAAATACAGGTGTAGGCCCTACTAGATGGTGGAAGGCAAAATCATAGGAAGAATAACTGAAGTTGAATGACACACAATGTAATGAACTGTTTACATGAATGCAAAACACTACTAATACCCCTTCCCCTTTGCGTTGAATGCAGGAATCATCAAACACGGAGTCATCTGATCGATTCACCAGCCAAGCGTGTAATGGCAATAACCAAAGACCATTACTCCCTAGACTAGACGCCACTGATCTCCGAAGTGTTAAGAAGATGCCGGTTGCGGAGACCCCATTGGAACGTACTGGTAGTCCTGCACCGACGCTGCTGCGCTGTCTCGTACTGATGATGGCTCTCTCCGAACGGATGGGCACTGCATTCGGGTTGAAGCCGGCAGACTTCGACCTCGCCTTTTGCGCATCGGCCTATGGAGTGAAACTAGCTGGACTAAAGATTCTCCAGTATGACAATAAAACAGGCTTCTCTGTGTCAAAGCCAGCCAGGAAGAAAAAGAAGAAGGATAAGGAGAAAGGCAAGGAAAAGAACAAAAAGAAATCTGCCAAGAAGTAGCACTCAAATCAAGACATTTCTAGTAGTCTTCCTAAAATCTTCCTTGCAAAGATCACTCTTCCCACTTGACCTTAGAACAAGATGTTATGAATAGCAGAGAGAAAAACATAAAACCAATGAAATTGTTAAAATGTCATAAACATATTTCTCTGGCTGTCTGCATTTTGGCTGTGTGCAAATAAATATGAGAGAATGGGAATATGTAGGAAACTCTTTTTGCGTGGCTATACTCACTTTTATTTTTGTATTTATCAAATATATGATTCTGTATTAGTCGTACTTATTCATGACTTGTTCTTGTTTCCTGTAAGATTTACTTGTACATTGTTGAGAAAGAGCCTTTCTGACTGGGAAAAATATCATACTAATATACATACAGCAGTGATCATTGTTACAATCTTAACTTTCAAACATAGATTCCGTACATCATATACATCAGTATTAGATTTTGGTTTGGTTCATGTGTATATGTACAGGAATATACATGAGCCACAACATCTTGAAATTAATCTGCTGCCTTCAAGCTGTATTTCATTATATCCAATTACCCTCAGGCAAAGGCTTGACTAGGATGTGTCATGATACAGGAGAAAGTGGGACATATCTTGTAAGAATCAATGCTCTCTGCACTGTGAGGGTCGAATGGTTCTCTGTTGTTTTGGCAAGATCTAAATACAGTGCAGCTTATTTTCGAAGTCTTGCTTTTTCTTTGTCTACGTTGAGTGGAACTTTTGATGAATGTGACTGCACTTCATAATCTTGCTCATTAAGGACAAAGTTTTTTCCTATTTACTGTGTATTCTTTCTGGCTCTCCTGAAAAAAAAAAAAGGAAAAAAATTACTGCTCATTCAGTGCCTGAAGTCTAAAATTCTTTCCATTGGTTTCATTCAAGTGAAGTCTTCTCACAAACATCTCAAGGTGGTCTATACTCTCGAACTATTTTTGTATCAGATTATTTATCAAATTTATGCCGAGTGTTATGATTTCATCTGTAGACACTGTTGCAAAACTGTTCTATGTATCACTTTTTCATATTTCATTCTACCCTATTCTGTGTGTATCTTTATGTAAGATATTGTGTGAATATGAATAAGAAGAAATATTAAAGTGGAGAAACATTATTCTTTAGTGATGATTGTAATGAATTGCATTGTTTTGACAGTGACTAGATTTCCTGGTTTTGCTTTAAAAAAATAAGTGCACAGTCACTACATAATCTATCATGTATTTTGTCTACTATGCTTCAAGGAGTAAAAGTGTTCTAGTTTCTGAACATGCATCTCACATCTACCATAAGCAATTTTTGTCATGGTTGCAGAATTCAGAGATGTTTCTGGCCAGTTGCTTCATGAGGGTTTTCTTCCTAAACACCTGGAGATTTTCTCGTGAAGAATGGATGTTGCCACATATACACATGTTTTTGATATGTGGGGAAAGCTGTGGCAACCTTTGGACAAGTGTAGGCTTGGCTGGGGTTATAATTCGTGTGGAGCCACATATATAACTTGCTTATTACCCTTTGGAAGGATCCAAGGTACATGCACAAACATGTATGTGCACTTTGGGGGACAGCTAAAAGTTGACGGTGGTGTAAATGCAATTGTTCTGGCAGTGGAATAGTGGCTGGGGCATGTTTGACACAACAACAGCACAATAATATGACTGCAATGGCAAATATAATATCAAAATCACACTTTGCACATCATAAACCACATGTGAACACCAGGAGTGGATTCATATCTACACTTTAATTAGACAACAGTATTGCATCACATGCAATGTTATCATAATGTAATTCAGCAAAACTTAATCGGCAGAGAAGGATACAGCACTCTGTGGGGCTGCTCCACCAACATATCATTGATGCATAACAGTACATCTTTCCCTCATACCGGTTTCACTGCAGTACTTGTGTTGCTATATTTTTGTTTTTTATTTTACTTTGCCTTCTAGTATAGACAATTATAGTCAATCTATTACAAAAGTTCTTACCGATATATTGGCAAAGCCCATCGATTTTCATGTTACACTTTATATGCTCAAATGATATAGTAGTGTGTTGAGGAAGCTACAATTATTAGCTGTGATGCTGGTACGACATACATGTACAGGTACCACACAATATCGTCAAATACTGCTCATCTTCAAAATAGAATGTACGTTCAAACCAGTATCAATTTCATAGTCATTTCCAAGATCATTTTTCTTAACTGGAAATGAAACAAAAGCAAAGATAGTAACCACTGTGTTAATGACAGTCTAGTGACCCAAAAGGTCTACCGGGTGACATACATAAATGGCACAAACTTGGTCATAATTATGACTGAAATGTTTTTAGTATACAAACTGTCATACTTATCACGTTCTTTCCACTGACTCAACTCAATAAACAGCTATGAAAAGTAAGAAATAATACACATACATAACTCTACAGTTTTACAAGCACACAGATATTCATTCAATAATAACACTGTTGACGTCACAGTATGTCAACAATTCATTTGATTATCATACAAATACATGTACCACGACAAATCACATGAAAAGTTCTGTCCTAGATGGACATTTCAGAATGACCCTTTTTGTATCACACAAATACATGTGTACAGTACTAACATGAATGGCACTCTTCACTACAGGCAGTCATGTCTGGTGCTAATTAAGTACAGTGGCATTGATGAACAGGTGAACCAGTAAAGCTCAAGCAGGGATCTTTTGTCTGTCCTAGATATTCAAATGACTCTATTCTGACTCTATACAGTTATTGACACAGCACACTACAGCCAGTGAACTTCTGGTCATGGCCAAGTCCAGTGGTCAGTGTCAAGATATTAAATCTCACTGCTCCTATTCATTGTCAACAGAGAGCATTTGCAATATCAGGACTTTGACCTCTCACCCCTACAAACTTGCAAGATCTGCTCCATGATAAATAAAATGAATCTATCTGGAACATAGGAGTTTGTTACTGTACCAGACATCACTGGTGATATATAAGGTATACTGTAGTCTGACTGAGCATTTTCTGCAGGCAATGAGAGCATACAATTATAAGTATATTCAAAACGAACGTTTATTGCTTCTCTGTGTACAAACGAGAATGTGTTTTATTTACTCAAGCAACAAATCTTTATCTCCCTCCAAAATACACACATACACACACACATACACACGCACACACACACACACCAGAGACCCCAACCCCAAGCACCTTCTGATCTGGAGATTCTCCCGCCCGAAACCCCTAGCAAACGGAAGACTCCAAGTTGATGTGTGCGAAGCTCGAAGTTCCTAGGGTTCTAGATGCTCTCTGGCGCTATCCAAGGCTTATTTTTTTCAACATACGATAGCAATAAGTAAGAAATCCTTTCCACCAGGAGACACAGAGCCAGGGCGGGAGAAATCAAATCTCAAGCGGGAGAACGGGAGATTTTGCAAAAATGGGTTTTCGGCGGGAGATCTCCCGTCGAAAACGGGAGAGTTGGAGTCTCTGACACACATTCCCACATACACAAACACCCAGGCCATGAAAGGAGAAATAACAATACTGCTTCCTCTGGTATGTTGAATATCTGGAGTTACAAGTTGACATCTTCATGGACAACATTGAAGAAACTGAGGTTTGGAAGTACATACACCATCAATACAGTGTACCCATAATTATTTGAAACAAATCACATCAGGATTGAGGGATGTACAATATGAATGCATCCATGCTAATGTTGCAGGGCTGCCAACTCTCATGCAATTCAAACAGTTTTGACTGTTTCAACTCTGATAAACAAATTCTCATGCTGAAACCCCAAACTCCAAAATCCCCGGTATTTCAAACATTGGATCTGCCCAAGCTTAAAGTTTCCAGCTTTTCCTGCGGGCACACCTGCTCTATGTACGTATGGAAGTCATTCCTATTTATGCACCAAATTGCACCAATTAAATGTTAAAATATTGGCAAAGCTCTTTACCATGCAAGGGGGACACCCCCTTCCACATCTCCCCCCGCCCCTTGGTCACTTCACTCCCTCGCAGTGTCTCACTCCAAACTCTCACCCAAGATTGGCAGCCCTGAGGTAATTGTGCACCCTGTGTTACCACCGAGCGTTGAGAGATGTAAATTATCATCAGTTGAGAAAGATAAGGGCATTAACGCCATAAGCTTGGTGGCACCTTAACACTTATCTTTCTCAACAGACATTATGAATGCTGTTGTATACAGTACACTCCCATTTCAGCAAACACGGTTACAAGTTAACTACACTCTTGTTACAACGAAGAAAAAAATTCAGGTCCCAAAATTACTATTTGGATGTTCTTTGTTGTTTGACTATGATGAAATTATAATATCACAAAAGAAAAAGAGAACTAGGACTCCCAGGACTCCGTTATAATGGGAGTTACCTAGTTCATAATTGCACAAATATGTATTTCATGTCTTGCAAAAGAAAAGGAAAAAAAACAAAGATACCTTCCAATACACTACTTAATGCCCTTTAATCTCAAATCAAAACAGGATATGTGTACATATTGAATACATGTCTAGATTTGACCAATTACCAAATTATCACATAGTGTAGCAAAACGAAAATACACAAGAGGGTGGGAAGAAGGTCAATGCACTTCTGAACTTGCTAATATACACAGGTTGGCTTGAATACTGAATATCATGGGCATATTCAATTCTCCTTTGTTTTCAATGCAAGGTATTTCACCTTCACACAAGTATAAATTCGCAGTGACAGTGAGTGAAAAACAATGCTCTTTCAGCAAAACTGGTAGTATATTCAAGGAGGTACTAGGCAACCGCTCGCCTGGTACCTCCTCGGTATATTACACACAGTTTGGTATCTGACAGCCTGCTGGTAGCTTGAACACTCTCTGGCAGAGACTTACTATGTGTGCAAATTGTGCATTATGTATACGATTGAGGTACGGTACACCTCGCCTTACTCCAATCCATTTGAGACTGAATGCAGGGCAATGGTTCATGACAGTATTTGACTGAACCCATTTAAGTTGAATAAGGAATACTTGAAATTACATAATGTTGAGACTTCTATGAGTATTGACACACAAGCAGGTCAACGTAGAAAAAGCTTGACTCTGCACTATCATTTTGTACACAGAAGTGAATTACAGCTGTACTTATGTTTTGACCACACTGCCATAAGCTGATGGGGGAAATGTAAACAAATATACACTGTTCATTCGTTTAAATTTGATCTTTTATGAGTGTATTCATTAACCATCACCACAAACTCTAGCTTTTCTATGAATACACCGTGTATTTGTAATAACAGAGTTTGGAGGTATCACTCACCTTGAAGTGTGTCAATCTACAACTGATGACTTTTTTACAACAATTTCATATAAAAGCCTTTATAATGCAGACTGGGGAGTTCTCTATTGCAGTTATGTTTGGGAAAATGACATTTCAAACCACAGAAAAGTGACCTTTGACTTTGGCTTTTGAGCAATCACAGACTATCGTGTTCATGAAAATAATTGTTTATTTCTACCCTGTCCATTAACTAGATATATCATCACCACTGTCTAGCTGAAGTACTGACTGCAAAAGACACATTTGTCAAAGTACAGTGATCTTTGACCTTGTTCGCTGACCATTTAAAATCATTTCTATACTCTATACTCTAAGTATTTCTACCTTTCCTACCAAATTATATCACCAGAACTACTGGACATTCCTGGAAAAATGGAATTACTTGCCAAAGTTCAGTGACCTTTGACCTCTGAGTTTGAAGGATTTTGCCTCAAATCTCTTATCAGTGCATCTACACCTCATGTGGAGCATGCCTGGCCAAGGTACAAAGATATCCACTGCATGGTTTATCTTAATCACTAAACAAAACCTGGATGAGACAGACAGACAGACAACCGAAAAACAATGTCTCCAGCACCCTATATTTGGGACAGAGACACCAAAAGCAACACTCGCAACGTTTACTGCTTGTACTGCACTTCAAAAAATAAATTCTGTAATACAGGAGTGCCAGAAGCATATATGTAAGTGGGATCTATAAGTTACAGAAATTCAAACATTAATTTCAATTTCATGAGGCCAACTACACAAAGTTTTGAAAGAGAAACTTTGCCCAAAATCATAGTTTATGACACACACACCTACACAGAAAACCTCTAAAATGATGTACTACTGTTTGTACATAATGGGAAAGTATTTGCATCAAACAGAAATTGATAGAGATAACAAATTCATTGAACTTTAGATTTAGAGTACCATGAGAAACAACTGTTCTCTCAAACGCAATCATCTTTTATTACTACAAACTACATGTACAGCCAATTTTTGAGTTGCCAATTTGGTGACAGGGAGGCCAATAACCTGACAACAACGGAGAGAAAAAAAAAAGTGGTTCAGCACAGTAAAAAATCATCTATGCGAGCACTGCAACAGCAGATTTTGCATCTGTGCAGAGTCAACTTTGGCATGGCCTTCCATGAGTTCACATCATGTGAGGTTAGTCACACTTTAAAAAAATACTTTGTATAGCAAGGAAATTACTGTATAAGCTGTCAGTTTCGCGAATTGACACCGACAGTACAGGAAATGCACAATTACCTTAGTGCAATGTGACATTCTCACGTGTTATTAAATTCACAATCCGACTGTGATTCACGAAATTCGTGAAAATTAAACCCTCACGAAAATAACGGCTTATACAGTATAAAAAATGTCAACCTGATTATAGCGTTGTCACTTGTGTATGAATACTGTGTATGACTTTAGATATCACATCCCAGAACATGCTAGTTCCTTCCATCCACTTTCAAAATACAAACATGGCTTAACTGTACATATTTTTTTTAAAGCGAATATGTCACTGGGGTGCCAGCTACATTTGTTCGTCACAATATTGCGTTGTCTGCTTTCCCAAGCAAAACTGATGATATCAAGTGTGTAGCAAATAAAACATATCTTTCAGTTATTCACATTCAAGCCTTCACAGTGAAGAGAACCTGCTACATCTGAAGAGAAATTGGGAGATTTTGACATTGCAACTACAAATTCATCACCAGTCATCTAAAGCAAACCTTCATGCTTGATCATGCTTTCTGACATATGGCCATGAAAGCAGACGTGACAATCTTGAGAGAGAGAGAAAAAACCAAAACAAAACACAGAAGTATGCATGCAGAAGGCATAAAAATACTGATCATGTAAGCAGAAGTGAGCTGAATGACATATAGCATACAAATGTATGTGATAAGTACGTGGGGAAACATCACACCCGAAAGTTGTTGTCATCTGGATGAATGATATCAACTCGCATGGCTTGAGCCTTCACAGATATGGCTATGCAGATCACGGTAAACTTTCCCCCACAGATCACAGTATATCTATGTTGCACTGGCATGTGGAAAACTTGGAGGCGCATTCCTGACATTTACGTTGCAATGTAGCAATACTGCGTCTAAGTCTCCCTGTTCAGAATGTAAGCAAGTCAATCCATGGGTTCCACAGCATGACGCATTTTCCCATCTAAATGTTTTGTACTTTGGTGCTGCCCCGCTGTCCTATTGAGCAGAGCCTTTCATCTCCTCAGTGAATGCAAATATGGTCAGTTAGGAAATCCTTCTGAGCAGAAACCTCATTCTCTACAGGAGGCAGTACAGCAAGATGGAATAATCCTGCGAATTATGGACACCTCCGCAAAACAAAAATGAAAATAAAGCAAGTTCCTGACAAGCATGCATTTAACTTCTCCTGCCAATCCATTCTTTTTTTGTTTTTGCTCTCGTGAAATGTGAATGCCGCAGCGAGGATGAGTCGGCGTTACCGTCCTACCTTGCCCAGTCTCTGGTCTGTCTTGGGGTCAGCAGTGATCGACTGGACTGCCACTATAGCCTCGTTGATTTTGGTCTGGAGGTCGCGGAGCTCATTGATGTGTAATAGACGCAATATTCTGCCAGCATCATTCAGTATTCGATCTACAGGGAGGAAGAAATTCATCATTGTGAAGTTGGTGAGTCTTTTTTAAACACTCTATAGAAATAAACCCTAAAGATAATTGACAGATAAAGAACTATTTTGCATAAAAAACAAATTTCATAAGATATATCAAACAGTACCACTAAATTACTGTTTCAGTAATGTTTTGAATAGTGTGAGGTTACTACTTAATTACAACACTATGAACCCCATCAAACTGCATCTGGCATTCACCAAATTATAGTCACACCCAAACAGACAGCATGCTGTGAATGTAAAGTAGTGGTCATTATTACTGGGGGTGGGGATTACTGCGATCGCAATTCGGGAAGCTACTGTCTTACCTTTGGAATCAAAGCCTAGTTCATAGTCACTCAAGTCGATAGCAACACCCTGGTAGAATGAAGATGAAAGGGGGAAAATTTAAGAACTCATTCAATCAAACATGCATTGAACAGCTGAACTAATATAATTAGCAACACAGGGAATAAGTAAGACATTGTTGTAGGATCAAATGCAGACATAAATAAATAGTAATGACTATCTGAGCCACATCTGTAATTCATACTCCCATGCTGAAATGCAAGCTACATGTTGGCCTAGTGGCATCAAAAGTAGAACGTGCAACAGCTAAAGCCTTTATATTTCATTCAAGCTTGCAGAAAATCTGGATCACGCATTTGTCGTGACTAATCTTCCAAAGTGGAGAAGCATTGTCATTTCATAGAATCCCTTTGAATTTCATGCATCAAGGTTGAGAAAAATGAAGTGCTTGTTGCAACAGGGAGCATAGCATTACATCTGAACAACAAAACCAAATTAACAGGACACTATAAAATTTCTTGGGAAAACTACAACAGCATTAAGGACACATTATCACTGCATTGGTTAAAGGAGAATCACAGAGAAGAAAACATGGTTAATATCGTACAGAGGTTGAACACTATTGACTTTAATGCCTCTTTCTTGTTTGTAGAAAGAAAAAAAAAAGATGCTGAAAACTGTTTTTCCAAATGTAGTGATCCAATGGAGTGAAATGGAGTCAAAAATGGCCTTTTTCTTTCTTGCTTGAGTAGGAAGTTCCAGTGTCTATTTCTGTGTCTATGGCATACATTGTCCGTCACTGGGGCACTCGATGCTTCCCAACAGTTTGCTACAACAACTGCCTACATGTGATCACTCAAGAAGACGGCAGGTGACTTTAATCACAAAAACAACAAATTCAGAGACTTCTGCAATTTAGAAATTAGACACTGTGCAAGGAGATGAATTCTGCTTGAATACAGGATAGGGGTAGCTGAGATAGAGAAGCATTATCTTCCTACCTCCTCCAGAGCTCCTGCCTGGGCCTCCTCAGACAGCCGCTCCTTGATGAGGAGGCTAATGGCCTCCAGCGTAACGACTGGGTCAACATGCCGTGGAATATTCAGCAGGGCACACAGGGATACCAGACCTGCCTTGACGTCTGGACTGGAGACTAACGGATATTCAGAGGGATGACAATCACAGTCGTTATTGACTGATAATGGCACTGCAGATACTTGACGTGCATGCACACATGGCCAGTGCCATACATTTGGAGATGATTTCTTCTTTCAACAAGAGTGGATATAAAATCATCACGAAGACTCAGTGCTTACATATTTTTTATATGAAAATTAACACTTTGCAGGAAGATGTCAATTTCACATTATTTCACACTTCTTCTCTGCAGCCAACATTAGTCATGTGACATGACACGAAAAAAACCAACAAATTTTTAGTATACAATGTAAGAATTTGAAGTTTGGTAGAATCTTGTGGTGCTATGTTTTGAAGTCTGACTATTTGCCCCACAGATCTGTAGTCGTATCTCTGTATCAGAAGCCTTACCCTCAATGCCAGCAAAGGGATCATCTGCTACCACCCCCGGTGAACTTTGACCTCCAACCGGCAAACTCTTATACAATTGAACTGAAGGAAAGAAGAGAAAGACATGACTGTGTGTGAATTTGGACTTTATAATATGCCAGGTGTTTAATGCATAAACGCAAGACTACAAAATATTTATCATTATAAACCTCACATCTGATGAATCCTCAATTTTGATTGGTCAAAGGTGCAGTCACTAGTTTTTGCTATGCCGCCCCTCAGTCAGTTAGCAATTTTCACGACGCGTATAATTATTCCTTGTGCACGTATCAATTAGCACATAGTAAAATCAAATACGTCATTTTTCTGACCGGTAGCACAACAAATTCATTTCAATGTCTAATTTAGCATAAATATCTTGAATTAAGTTGGATGATGTATAGAAAACAAATACCAACTGCTCGTCACGGTTAAAACTATTTGCCCTGATGTGATTTCTTGACAGAAATATTGACAAATCATCTGTGGGCAAATGTTTTAAACCATGCCCCTCAAAGTAGTTGATTTTTTTTTAAATAATAGGATTTCTTATTTGAAAGAAGATTAGAAATATCTATCTGACAGGCACTGATGACAATGGCATCACCATAGATGCCATTTTCTCATCATATAAGATATTCCAGAAATGTGTACTCATATTTAAATTCTATCCTCTTATGCCCCAAATTCTGTCCATTACTGATGACAGCCACCACAAATGTGCCAATACTGTAAAACCAGAAATTTTCACATGCATTTATTTATCTATTTTTTTTTTTTTTTTGAGAGGCAAGATTTGTGAAAACAAAATGCCCCTAAAAGTTCTTGTTTACACAATATGCCTTGAATGACAGTGGTAATTTGTCAAAATTTCATACTGTGCGAAAAAGGCTGTTGGTTCCAATTCAGAAAAATGTCTTGCTTCACAGAGGTAATGCTTCAAGAGGTTTCTGCAAAGCATGGGAAGAAGAACTAAAATGACAGAGAGAAACACCTTGTCATTCATGTAATCACCTTTTTCTCCATACTCCAATCTTACAGCATGACCCAGTAGCCAGTCACACACTGCTAATCTGTCGCTGCCATCCAGTGGACACTGCAGATCTTGAATGTACTGAAAGACGACAGCATGAATATCATGCAATGAGTTACTGCACCAGAGTCATCCCATTGAAGGGTTTGGGGAAACAGGAAGGCCTCAATCGTCAGTCCAGCAAAATGAAGACTGTTAGTTACAGTTACAGTTACAAACACTAATGCTGCACATACTGTACATCAAAATTGATTGGTCAAGACAGATTTCATGTCAAATTTAATATCTTAGCCCCTGTTCTGAGATCAATACAAGAGCATAAGTGCTTGAAAAGACATTGAACAGAAATCAGAATTTGATAGAATAAGATCACACATTTCATGCAAGCATTATTATCTACCACCTTTTCTTTTCAGTTATTCTCTGTCCATTACAAGTAAAACTTTCAACTTGCACATTACAGTTGTAAGACTTCAGGTTTACATTTCTCACATTGATATCTATTGCTTATACACAACTTCATGCAATATATTTAAATTAGCATTACCTTGGCAAATGCCTTGGGCCACTGCATGCTGCTTTTACTGCGGAGTTCAGCTCGGTCCTCAATCTTGTACAACCTGATTTTCTGATCTTCCAACCACTCAATGAGATTTCGCCACACATTTTCATCTTACAGGGATAAGACAGGAGAGAAACATGAGAACACAAAGAGAATGAATGATTAAGAGAAGCACTCAATTCAACTAAATGCTTCATGCTAGATAAGATCTGTCTGAAATGTCTGAAAGAGTAGGATTTACATAAATGTATGTACCTGATTTTAACAACGTGCTGATATCCACCTAGACTGCATGCATATGAAAAATTCAAATACATGTTGGCAATGGTCGCTGGAACATGTATTAAAATATCATATTTGGCAAGGATAAGATTTTGTGAAATGTCAGACAATTGGAAAGGCAATATCACAAGTGGCTGAATCTGGGATTGAGAACCACATTGAAAGAATGACAAAGAATTACTATGCCTTTCAGAGAGAAATGTTAGCATTTTCCCACTTTGACTGATATACAAGCACAATGCATTTGTGCTACATTGGGCAATATTTTTGTGAATTGTTAATTTTGCAAGTATTGGTCAACTAGTGATAATGAAACCACCATTGAAAACATAAAAGTCCCTTTATTTCTTTATTAATGCAGTCACCTGTCACCATTTGAAATTTTCATGTAAACAACTTTGAAAACTGTGAGACATCTTCAGTGAGACGTATCACTGAATTGTTGATAGAATAAGTGAATAGTCATGAATCAGTGCGAAGAGTAAGATAACACCTGCATTTGGTCACTAAGTAAAGCTGTGCATCAAAATGTCAAGTCACATATTGCATTGTTGAGCATGGTACTGCACATGAGACATGGAGATGTTAGAGAAGCAGAGACTCCAACTCTCCCGCTTTCGGCGGGAGATCTCCCGCCGAAAGCCCATTTTTGCAAAATCTCCTGTTCTCCCGCTTGAGACTTAATTTCTCCCGTTTGAAATGATTTCTTACTTAGTGTCATCGTATGTTGAAAAATAAACCTTAGATAACATGAAATAGCATCTAGAACCCTAGAGCTGGACCCCGCCACAAGAAATTTCGCGCTTCGCGCACATCAAGATCGAGTCTCCCGTTTGCTAGGGGATTCAGGCGGGAGAATCTCCAGATCAGAAGGTGTTTGGGGTTGGAATCTCTGAAGAAGGAGAAGTGCCGCGGAGAAGTCAGGCACTCTTAATAGCAGGTGTTTAGATATCTTTGACAAAAGACAACATTTCTGTTTAAGTGTGCACCATTCCTCAATTACAACAAACAAAGCAAGAAGTAGTTCACTGTTTTTAGAAGCAATAATTTACATTGTAGTGTGCAGAGAACAGAACATGTGATAAAAAAATCATTAAAACATTGTAGTTCTTTAGCTGTAAAATGCTATTAAACACGGGGGTCATAGAAACATGTAGAATTAGAAACACGGATTAGCCACTCACATAATCCAAAAGATTGCACATTCATATAAGAAATTAAGATACTAAAAAGGGTAAGGTTACCAGTATTTGGTCACCTACCAGAATTCAGTCACTTACACTTATCACTCATCACAAGCCAGCAAATTCTACTGTCACAATACATGCAAATCACATCATTTCACATAATGGCACTGTCATTCACAACAAGAAAGTCCCTTGACCTTAGTCACCCCAAAAATCCATCCAAAATCCCATACTTTGCCATCAAAAAGGCAGAATTGGCACTTTTCCAAAGCGCACACGAATTAAGTCCAGAAAAAGACCGAAAAAGCGCTAAAAATCGAGAAATACGCCATTCTCTTGCCAGATTTTTTGCTTATCACAAGCTCAGAGTGTGATGGTATCCGCAAATCTGCAAAATAATTAATGTAATAAATTTAGTGCATTTAACACTAAAAGTCAGTGCAGACACATCCATCTACTCACCCACACCCACACCCCCTCCCCTGCTTGCTCCCTTGTACAACTCAACATGCCTCATTGTCACTCTCGCCTACTGTAAAAGTGGATATTTTCGCATGACTAATTTTTCGCGCTTGGCCGGGTCGGAAGAGTTTCGCGTGTTTTTAATTCCGCGGAATCAAGACATCACGCACAGGCACATATGGCAAGCAAAAATATTCGCGTGCTTTTATTTTCGCGCTAGTTTCTGGTTGCGCGAAATGCGCGAAAATTTGAACACTGCAAAAATTTCCACTTTTACAGTATTTGATTAATTGTTGGTCACCAACAATGTTGCATTGTTGCTTAATTTTGGCTTCCCACTCTCATCTCATGTCATGATCTCAATGGGCACGACACTAGAATTCTGACCGACAAGATCCTACACAGGAGAGAGGCCAATAACGGAAATGAGGAATAACTGTTAATGTGATACAAGTAGCATACAGTAAGAGAAGCAGTGAACTTTACGAAAGACTGGGGTAAGCTCGTGGCCTTGCCAGGACATTTGAACTCTGACAACGATGGCTGCATTTGTTTTGTGCCATTTCCAACATCATTATGCACTTGTCGGACTGCAGCCATTATTGATAGCCCAGCGCCAACCCACGCACGCATCCAGCATCCAGCACATCTCATATCATCAGCATTGCAGTTTGTCTGCTGCTTACCTGTAACATTAATGTTTGGTGACGGGTAGTTAAGAGCTTGCAGCTTTCGTCGAAACATGATTCCCGGTGAGAAATGATGTGCAGCTAATGCACGTTTTATCTGACGCGAGGACGGCGGTCTGGTATTGCAAGCCGAACAACATGAAAACGTGTCGCCGTCGAGGTCATGTCACGTCACAGCGATAGTGCTAGTGTTGTAATAGATCACTGAGATCGCGGTCACTGATGATCTCTTGCACTGCATTGCTGCAATGTACAACATAAGGCTTCCAAATGTGGTTTTACATGGAGATCAACAGTGCTCAGAGGTGCAAGGTGACGACTAACACAAGACCGAGAATAATTCCTTTCTCAGACTATGTCTATAGTACATGAAAAGCGTCACAAGTGTGAAAAAAACAACAACAATTAAACTTCGAAAACCTATAGCAACTCAAAATTTGGTTAAATATGCCCATTTAGAATGCCTATTACAGATATCTTCATCAAAAAATCGACACTATTGTACCAGTAACGTTACAGTGTAGTTGGACATTGAATTGGGTACATCGTAGAGATAACACATCTCTTTAGGGAACTTATAGGTGTATTAGTTGTATGTCTGTCGATTGTTCAGCATGTGCACGAAAATTTTGACATTAAACAAATGATCAGTATTAAGCCGACAGTTGAAATGTATGAAATACAGACCTGTCAAAATGCATTATGCGAACACGTCATGTAGGCCTGAGTACAATATGACATTGGTTGAAACTCAACCAAAAGGAATAGGCCTACTTAACCGTATATGCACAGGGAATTTATTATTAATAGAGCATAAAACTGTTTCTTTGCTAACCCGGATTATACATTCGGATGATTATGTGCGTCACACAAAGAGTGGAAAAACGTGCAATACATGATCTTGTTATTCTTTTTTCAATTTCAATTTGAATTTATTTCAGCAACTTTTTTTTTCAAGAATAGGGCCTACAATGCACAAACGAAAATAGAATGACATCAACTTTGGTGAAATGACGTTTTCTAAGCAAGATCAAGCGTTCAAACAAATTTAGTGAATCATATTAGATGCAAAATACGGTAAATTGTTGCATTTTCACATTCATGATTGTTCCAAGTTGCACTAAGCCGTCACAAATACGTAATAACTTTTGGCGAGGTGACAGCCCTTTCCTGACAAAGCGACTAGAAAACAATTCTCAAGGATTTACTCGCAAAAAAAAAAAAGGGGGGGAGATGGAAAGGTGCAAGTGTAGGGCGGGGAGGCATGAATGGCCCGTCAGTGTCTTGATCTAAAAAAAAAAAATAGTAGAGCCTACTAAAGGGACTGTAAATTAACATAACAACAAAAATCTGTTGTAGTTGTCAATACTACACTATATTTCAATATATTTTCTTACAAATATATTCATTCAAGCTAGGACAATATTCATCTACGATTTAAATTTTCTTTTAAAAGGTTTTGAAAAAATGTAGATTGCTTTTACAATAATTAGCGAGAGCATTCCAATTGTACATCAGGGCCCCGTCTTATAAAGCCTTCAAATCAATCACAAGTCCCTAAATCAATCGCAACTTGCATTGCGGCTCTCACAAAACTTGTGATTGCATGATTTCTATCACAAGTCTTTATAAGACAGGCCCCTGGGCCCTGTTGCATAAAACCCTTACCGTTGGACTTACCGCTCCTTTCTAGCGGTAAGTCTTCAAATCAGCGGTAAATTTTATAATCCTTGATGATGATTGGCTGTGACGCCTAATTTTGACGGCAGTTACCATTGAAATTCAACGGTAAGTTTTATGCAACGGGCCACTGGTGTTTTGAAGATTTATGAGCCATCAAGATCCATGGGTTCTTTAGATGGATAATATAATTTATAGTCGCAAGTGTACGGGTTGGATATGAATTAAAGGGGCATTCCAGACGATTTTCATAATTTCACATCATGTTTTCTAGTACATAAATCGACAGCTCTAAGTATTTGTGGAATTTATTGCGGTCCTCGAACAGAGGCATCACTATAGTACTCTGAAAATCTTAAACAAATTACACTGAACAATGTTGATGACTTAGGAGCCTCACATATTTCAGAAATGTAGCAGTGTAATTGCATGACAATACTTATTCTATACAATTTCACCTGTGCAGAATCTATGCATGCCTAATTCTTCTTTTGTTCTGCTTCCTTGAGTCCCAACTCATGCATTCTTATGGTGAGGCTGCCATGTCAGCATCCTTGTTCATTGCAATTAATGAATTTGTTATAAATTTTGAAAACATTCTTATTCCTCATCCCAATCACTATAAATTCTGAAACTCTGTACTCAGTGTAACTAATTTATAGTTTTTCAAATGTAAAAGTCTGAAAATCATCCCGAGGTCTCCTTTAATATTTTTGTTTATGCTGCATGAAAAATTATCATTTAAAGGTTGAGGTCGGGGGGGGGGGGGGGCTTTTTGCTTCCTTAGCTGATGAAACCGGAAGTGGCAGTAGAAAATTGCGCTGAAAGCCTTTTTTTTTTCGTATAGATGTTGCTGATGTTGAAATGCATTGATATCATTTAATTTGAGAACACTAAATTTAATTGATGAAATAAAGGATCAGTACTTCTAGGCGTATACGTGTACATACACATACTGGGACAGATAAGGGCCTTTGTATGCCAAATTACATGGTTTTCATGTAGTATGTCGTGATGGGCAAGGTTATCTACAATTTTTGAGAGTGCAGGTAAAACTTTTTTCCTATACACGTCATTTGCCTCCAAAGTTGGTTCTCCAGCCTCATCTTTTGAAAATATCATGTAAACTAATAGAATATGTGTCTTTTCTTAAGATTTTGGCTTGTGTTTTCATTGGCATTATAAAGTTTCCTGTAAAAGGTAAACACGGATATCAATAGGCCTATACAAAAAGGAGAAATAACCTCAGTAGTCCAGGCTCTTTTCAAAACAAGAAAGGACGAATGGGTAGAAGTAGAAGAGAAACTAGAAGGAGGAAAAGTAATGATAATAATGATAATGATATCAATAATAATAACAATAATGATAATAATAATAATAATGATGATGATGATAATAATAATAACAATAATGATAATATCAATAAAAGAAGAAGAAGAAGAGGAAGAAAAAAAAGAAGAAGAAAAACAGACAGAAAGCAAAAAAGAAAAGGGAAGGAAGGAAGGAAGAAAGAAAGAGCGAATTGTAGGGCCTGGGCTATACAGAAAAAACAAATCCGAATATCGATGAGCAAAGGAGTGTACGTGTGATAGAGGAGGGTCGGGAATGTGAATGCCCTTCCTGTATTCAATCTGAACAGGGAGGTGAATCACCTCCCTGATCTGAACACGTCCACGTAGTGCGACACGACCGCGCGGTACTCGTCTGCTCGGAACGCTCTTTTTTCGGTGGCTTTGTTCAAGGTCCAAGGATGCTGTCGTGACACAACTCTCAAACCTCAAAATGCGTCGAGTTTTACGAACTAGAGCGCTTTTTGCCGCTTATTTTCTCATATCTTCTGGAAGCATTCTTTGGCTGGCATCCACGTGTGGTACGTTGAAGCTTTTCAATGAGCACTTTATACTCAAAACTCGACAGAATGAAGTGCCTTCTTAGATTGCTTTCTTGTGTAGTCCCGAATGCTCAAAGTCATGTTAGTTTATGAATGCACTATGAAGAGAATCAGTTTTTGCTTTTGAAGTTTTGTTGATGAGGATAAACGTCTGAAACATCTTCCTATGTTCAAGAGAGATTGCTTAAGGGGTAGGCTGTACTGATAGTGTGGAAGGGAGTGGGTTGTCGGGAATTTGACATTGTCATTTCCTTTCCAAATAAATTTAAGCAAATTTGGGCAGTCACACTGCACTCACAGTCACAGATCTAGTCTACTAGTAGTAGTAGAGTCTGGTGAGTGTAGGTAATTCCTCAATGATGATAGAGGCATTGCCACTGCAGTTTGGTCTTACATATAAATTATGATGTATCTCACAGTAGTATTACTCATGATATACTGAATATATAATTTTCTATTTATGCACAGTATTAAATGTGTGACACTCTAACCCCGTGCGGGGCGCTCCTTGTACACAGTTATACCGTGGGAGCCGAACGCTTGACGTTCGGCGTTCGGGCTGTGTTTCGCTGTTAGTGACACTCAAGATCTTTTTACATTACATACATGTAATCGGAATGTACTGGCATGTGGCAGCTGCATGCATAGCCAAGTGATTTTGATTTGAATGTGTGAATGAATTGTCATTGCTCTTCGCACTTTCTTTTACCAGGAATAGGCTGCTTAGATTCTGTACAGGGTCATCAAAAGGACACAATGGCAGATTATTATAAAGAGGAACTGCAAAGGACTAGAAACAGTGCCAGACAGATGGAAAGAAACATGAAAAAAGTCATTGAAAAGCTAAACAGACAGCATCCGAGGGCTGCGGAAATAGTTGAAAAAACCTTGACCAATTCTACAGCTTCATTTCCAACAATTTATGCCATCACGCCAACGTACACCAGACCAGTGCAAAAGGCGGAGCTGACCAGACTCGGACACACATTCTCCCTGGTGAGAAATTTTCACTGGATTGTGGTGGAAGATTCAGAGCACAAAACGCGCCTCGTGGCAAACTTCCTGGCAAACTGTGGCCTGAGCTACACCCACCTGCATGTAAAGACATTGGATGAGTACAAGCTGAAGGAGAATGAGCCAGCCTGGAGGAAACCGCGTGGGGTTGATCAGAGGAACATCGCCATTGATTGGATCGTGGAGAATGTGAGAGAGAAGGAAGCAGGCGTTGTCTACTTTGCAGACGATGACAACACATACAGTCTGAAGCTATTTGATGAGGTAGGACAGCGAAGCATACTTTGGATACAGGATACATGCTTTACACAACCACAGGCGACAGGTCAAAAGGGAAAATCTGACCGAAGTCGTCTGCTGCAACCAATGAATGACACTGAACATTCCTCAGACCGCCATGAAATATTTTACTCATTGAATTGGATCAAAACACATGTTTCAGAGAAAGAAAATGTTTGAATGAAGGATTCCAGTGCCATGTTTTTTGTTTATTGGTTGTTCCTGTATTAGGTGAAAGCTGGATTTGGTACAGTAGTGAATATCATTTTCATGCAAGCAGTCTGACTGAGAATACTGAAAGACTGATTACTTGTCATAGTGTCCTTAATTATACCGTTTAAGAATTTGCGATGTGGTATCATTGAATTGCCTAAGATGTATGGAGATTTCTGAATCATATAGGAAAATAATGGAGAAGTAGTAGTTTGATGTCGGTAAGTTGAAAATAATTGATAATGGCATATCTTAGTGACTAATACTGTTTTGATTGTTGATTAATCTATTCAGCCCTACTATCACACAAAAGAGAGGTTTAGAGAACATTTCATTATTTCTTTCATTCAAGTATTTCATGCTTATATGTGGCCACCTACTGGACCAATAGTGATGTAGACTCTACACTTTGAGAACTAAATCTGTATGCATGTGTGTATGTTTCTCTTTTGTTCATTCAAAATCTAATTTTGCTTTGCTTTGGTTTCAGATGAGAACAACTCAAAAGGTCTCTGTGTGGCCTGTAGGGTTGGTGGGTGGGCTGCGCTTTGAGCGGCCCATTGTTGACAAACAGGGCAAGGTTTCATCCTGGTACGTGGTATGGGAACCCGACCGGCCATTTGCCATGGACATGGCAGGATTTGCCATCAATCTCCGGCTCTTCCGCCAGCAGCCCCACGCCAGGTTTGACATCACTTCAAAGAGAGGCTACGTGGAGACTTCCCTACTGACGCAGCTGGGTATCACAAAGAATGACCTGGAACCAAAGGCAGACATGTGCACAAAGGTACCATTTGTCAATTCTGTAAAAACATTTTTTTTTGTTCCTGTGCTAGAATTTGAGAGTTCAGAATTTAATCTGATTTCAGACTTTTTTTACTCTGCCCAGAACACATTTTTCAAACTTTTTTGCTATTCAAATGCATTGAAATGTTCACATTTTAATGTACTTCAGACTTTTTTTTACAAGTTTCAGATTTTTTTTGGTTTAAAGACTTTTTTCTGTAAGCTCTCTCACACCCCTTGGTAAGATTGATGTCTCTTTCTCATCTCTCTGTATGATGTTTGCTGTTTTAAGCTCTGCCTTGACCTGTGTTTTTCCAGAGATCAGCTGAATTACCTTAATAGGATATCATTCCTTAACCATATCAGACATCTGAGCAGGGCAACTTTGATTAAATTGTGAATTGCCCAAATTTTGACCGTCGTCATTATTGACCAGTCAATAGTATTCTTATTGCCCGGTCAGAAAAGTCAATGGCAAAATGCATGTAAAACAGTAGGCAATAAGGTAGAGCCTTGCACTTGCAGCAAGAGATGGCTAGCCATAGCCGTGCATCCAGTGATAACAAGTTACCCTAATGCCTATGTTTGTCCCTCTTTGAAATGAAATTGAAGATGTGATATAATGTACTAGTACATTACATATCAATATTTTCAAGTTTGCTCTTGATGTCTGATTTGGTTAATAATAGTAATGTGGACTGTCTACTCACTATAATCGTAATTGCCCTCGTCTTCGATTTGGGCAATACAATTCTAGCTTAAATGTTGTATCCCATTCAATGCCAGTTCATATCAAATAAATGCATGCAATGTCAATCATACTGATATATTTTGTATAGATGATAGTATAAAAGACATATGCATATAATTAGAAAGAATGAGGATTAATAGTGTCAATGAGTATAAGTCTCGTTTCTATTGAAAGTTAGAAAGAAAAAAAAAATGGAAAGAGCTCAAACAATTTCACCTCTTCTGTTTCATCAACAGGTACTTGTGTGGCACACCAGAACAGAAAAGCCAAAGTGGAAACAGGAAGATAAATTAATTGCAATGGGTAAGCCATCAGACCCAAGGATAGAAGTATAGTGATGACAGAAGCCTATTCAGCAGGGAGCATTTAGCTAAGATAAACAGAAATGATATTGATAATGTCAATGATAAAATTTATGATTATAAGATTGATGATGATGAAGTAATAAAAAAAAATCATAATCCTCTTCATCATTATATACATGTACATATTAATATATTGTAATAAAGTATTTTGTTGTACACTGCTTTTGTCAGCAAGTGAAAGTCTTCAATTAGAGGGTTAGAAAGAAGCTAAAAGGTATATCAATAGGATTTTAAACTGACATTGTGAGTAATTTTTATCAAAACTTCAGAAATTCTTGTTGAGAGCCATTAAAGGACAAGTTCACCTTGATATACATGTGGATTAAGAGAATGTAACAATATTAATAGAACACAGTAGTGAAAGTTTGAAGAAAATCAGACAATCTGTTCAAAAGTTATAAAATTTCAAAGTTTCAGTGCTGCCATCACCGGATGAGAAGACTACTAAAGCTTGTGATGTCATATGCGTAAAATGATGTAAAGGAATTATAAAGAAAATTCAACATATTTTCACTTTTCTCGCATGATAAAAGATCACTTGACTTGCCTCTTTTACAATGATATCACCCTTGATGTACATCAGTAACAAGTCGAGGGGATGTAAACTTTATTCAAAATATGAAATTTTGCAGGATTTTGTTTGTTTTCTTTGCAAAGGTGTATATCATTCTACCCATGGGACATCACAAGCTTTAGTAGTCTTCTCATCCAGCAGTGACTGCACACAAACTTTAAAAATTCATACTTTTGAACAGATTGTCCAATTTTCCTCAAACTTTCACTGATGTGTTTTACTAATAATGCTGCATTCACTCGATCCACATGTGTATTAAGGTGAACTTGTCCATTAATGTTGTTATTGAAATACAGTGTACAGTGACTTTGGCATTTGGCACCTAACAGAACTTTTGTTAGTCGCTGACAGGAGAAAAATCAAGAAAGAAGAAAACGTGATGGATACATCAAAGATGGAGCAGTACTCTACGTGTGATTTAAATCAACCACTGATAACTTATTAGACAAGTTCTGATGATGAAGAAAGCATGCATTTTTACCCAGTGGTATACTCATGAAAGTGCCAACTGTTAACTCATTGACCAAACACGTGCAATAGATTGTTTTCGTTTGAACATGTTTGCATTACCATGGTGCTTGACGTAATAAGAGCTTGTTTGAGTAGGGAGCTTTAGATTTTTGTGACGTGGACGTTAGAGGAAAAAAAAGACTGTTCTGGGCGTTCACACGACCACTCATCAAAATTGATCCTGCGTCGTCTAAGTTTTCACAACAGTTCTGGGCCATTTTAGCATCCGCTCAAATTCATAACACAGAGAGCTACTTGATGCAATGGTCATATGAGGGCGCCATCCGCCTTTTTTACTGTGTGTAGGCTGCATCTTCTCAAAATCTAAAGCTACTTTGCAACAAGGCGCAGGGAGACTGGAGAACGGCCAATGCAATCATCATCCTAACATCTGCATCGCAAATCTAGAACTCCCTACTATTGATGAGATGACTGTAGATAAGCCTAAATGAAATTCACTCTTGCATTTCTTTGACTATTTTTGTCTCATTCATCTCAGTCTTCCAGCCATATGAATTTAGCAAGTGTCATTTAAGTTATTGGCAAGTTTGACATTTTTCTGTAGTTTGTGTGGAAGAAATGCATATTCACTGCTACACTATGTGGATTATTATGTATGAAGGCCTCACTTCTCATGGTACATTAAAGCAAGGAGGTTCAAGAGATGGAGGTGAGCTGGCTATTATATCATTTTAAAGAGCTATCAGTTTTCTGTGAATGCGCAATGGATTCCACTGGTGTATTTCTGCCTTGATGATCACGATTCAATGCTGCCGTCTTTCTGAACAATCTGAAGATCAATTTTCAACCCTAACATAGTATCATATATGTTTTGCTCATTTATCAAATGAAACCACAAAAAAAAAATGAAAACAAAAGTCAATCCCATCCCAAAATATGTTCAAAAGTGTAAATCTGAGCTGTGTGTTGTGAAAGTGTTTGAAACTGTGCCCACTTGCCAAGCTTATTGTATCACTTTTGTGATTATTTCCAGCGAATGCAACTAATATGGTCTAATATTCAAGTAAAGTTTTAAAAAAATTAAATAAATATATAGGTCAGATTAATGTCTTGACATCTCACAGTCAAGTAATTTTGATTTGTATTCCAGCAATATTTTGCACAATTTCCATTTCCAATTTTTAATGCATCCCCATTTCTTTACCATTATCTACCACTCATCATTCATAAACAGAGATGGCGAAAAGTGATCACCGTGATAAAGAATCTCTTCCTTAAAGAATGGCTGTTCATTGTGCAATGAGACATGCATTCATTGTCTTCCCATCTGTGGGGCAGATCCAGTTTGGTACATACATGTACTTCAAATAGGATCAAAGGGAATAAGACTGTTCTGACTCCATCTCTTGAACCTCCTTGATTAAATCACTTGATACAGCTGATATGAATGATGTAGGTCTACAATTCAAGATTTAATGTGTAGAACTTTCTAGTATGGCACCTATTCATTCATGTTTGTGTCTAATATGTAACATTTAGATTTTTTTTTCTGCTCCATCTTGCCAATTAGTATTAGGGTATATTGGTAGGAAGGATTAAAAGTAGCAGGGGTGGATCTAGCTTTTTTGCTAAGGGGGGCGGGGTGACAATTCTCTTGTCAAATCAGATGATTAGCAACAACAACAAAAAGAGAGAGACCTTATTTTGTACTGCCACTTCTTTCCCCATATTGGCTGACAAGCAAAACAAAACAAAACAAAAAAAGGGGTTAAACCCCCAAACCCCCTCCCCTCTCCCATAGATCTGCCACTGAGTAGTAGCCACAGAACACCTTTTTGTTACAGTACTTTGGTGAGGACATTAGTGGAATATCTTGCCCAAACAAATAATCATCTTACTAATGACAGCTTGTGAAAGTGCTTGTGAAACTGTCACTGGATTATTTTTTCAGGGGACTTGAAATGCTGTGAGATTAGCTATCTGCCCAACTATACAGAGTCTTGAATTGTCATGCAATATTTAGGAAGAGACTAGTTCATGAAAATTATGGCTTTGCCCAGTTGCAAAGGACATTTGTCCTCTTATGGTTGCACCTGATACTGTAATTGTAGTTCACCAAAGAAGATTGTACATCAATACTCATTACTACAGTAAATGACAAAGACAAAATGATGATGTTCAAGGCAATCTTAACCAAGTTCTCATTTGTTAGAAATCATATGATTATTCCAGAGATGTATTCATGTGAGATGACAGGACAGAGGAACCAGCAGTGACAACTGGCCAGAGTTGGTTCAAATCGTGTGATCTGAATATGTTTAGAGAAAACCATGTCTGACTGACAAAAATGGGTACAATTTTTGAGGTTTATGAAAGTGGACTCTTTTATCAAGGAGAAATAATGAAAGGAAAAAAAATTTCTTCGACAGAGATCTAGTGAGAATTAAATTGTGTGTTGTAGTTATAAACATTCCTGTTCATGTTTAACTTTTTATGTGCCATGTTTGCACGCTCGACGCAGTCGATGGCGTGCCAATTCGCATATTCTGCTCAAAGGCACAAACCCGCCAAAACCGATCGATAAATTGCCAAATACCACAGTACAATGGAAGCGTTTATTGCGATTCCATTCCTGTCACTAGTAGCTTGCATTTTATGTGGTGATTGACCATCAAGCAGTGTTCCCTCCTGGGTTTGCATGTAAATTCTAAGATTCTGTCACTGTTTTGTGTGCAAAAGTCATGACTGAACAGTAATGAAGCTTCTGGTCAATTGAAAGAAAAACAATCATAGATATGTCATATAAGTTACATCAAAGCAAAGCTTAGCATTTTCTCTACAACTTTGCCATTATCTCATGTCCAGCTTACCAGAAATCTATAGAAGTTACTAGATTTGAATGGCAGAATGTTTTCTCAAAGCATGACTATGTTGGTATCTGAGAATAATGTGGCACAAAGGGGGTTTTCACCATGGCGCATAAAGAAAAGATGTTCATTTACAGTACATGTATCATGTATATTCTCTGTGTTGGTATGTGATACACTTTTTATTTTTATACATCTGACAATCATTGACTTGCCATTGTATCATATACAGATTTATTAAAAGAGTTGCTGTCACAGCAATGGAAAGACATTGCATTGACTCAAGTGTGTACTCTCCAGAAATGTCAAAGATGGATGGGTTAGGCCATACACAGATTTAAAGGACAAGTTCACCTTCATAGACATGTGGGTTGAGTGAATGCAGCAATATTATAGAACACATCAGTGAGAGTTTGAGGAAAATCGGACAATCCATTCAAAAGTTATGAATTTTTGAAGTTTCTGCTCAGTTATGGCTGGATGAGAAGACTACTATAGTTTATGGTGTCACATGTGTACAACGATATAAAGAATGAATAAAGAAAATTCAACATATTTTCACTTTTCTCACATAACAAAAGAATACATGACTTCTCTCTTTCAGAAGGCAGGTGGAATAATATTACCATTAACATACGTCAGGAACAAGTCGAAGAAATGTGCACTTTATTCAAAAAATAAAGTTTTGTGAAATTCTCTTATTTTCCTTATATCATTGTATGCATGTGACATCATACACTGTAGTAGTCTTCTTATCCAGCAATGACTGCGCAAATACTTTAACAATTCATAACTTTTGAACGGATCGTCCTATTTTCCCAAAACTTTCACTGATATGTTCTACTAATATTGCTGCATTAACTCAATCCACATGTATATGAAGGTGGACTTGTCCTTTAAATGCATCAGCAGTAGAGATGCAAAAGTCCATATCGTCAATAGCCTTTAGCTGTACAGTACCAACCTTTACATCCATTTAGTGGGGATACAGAGTGTAAGTCAAAAATGCAGTGTCGGGGGGGGGGGGGATCTCCCCACACTGACAAAGCATCAGTGGTTGCTCCAATCCCTCTCTTGTTTCCATGACAACAAAGTAATTGCACTTTTGAGCTGCCCAATATGGAGATTGTGAAAACTACAGTACTACATTTTGCATGTACTTGTCACCACTCTTTTAATCACAACCAACAGCAATCCTGGCTGTATTACCAATAAATTTTTTTTTGTAATGTTTTTGTGCTGTTTGAAGTGAATTTTGATGTAATACAGAACTCAAAAAAATAATTCAAGTCATCATAGAATCATGTTCTCAGTCCTTCATGTTGCTTGATGTGGTCATAGTTCCAAGTGTGATGATGTTGATGATGATTATGATGATGATTATGAAGATGATGATGATGATGATGATGACTGCTATAATCTTTAAATTATTATAATCATGATTACTGATAATAGTAGTACCGATAATGATTATACACTGAAGTTATAGGATACTGTGGCAGTAGTTGTAGTAGTGTAGTAATGATGATAATAATCTGATGATGATGATGATGATGATGATGATGATGATGATGATGATGATGATGATTATGGCAATTACAATTGTAATTGTTTATGATATGGGAATCATCATCATTATCATTACTTTTATCATTGTCTCTAATTCATAGTCTCCATGTTTAGCATTGCTACAATAACAATCGTAATGACGATAATGACAGAAGATGATGCTTGTTGGAGATTCAAAGGTGACAATTTTCATATTACATGTACTTTGTTTTTTTGTATGTTTGTTTTATTTAAACACGTGTAGAAATACTTGCACTCAGCCGTTAGGCTGTTTTTCAGCAAGTCCGTATGATATATACTGTACAAAAAAACATAATGTGGTACAATCAACGTATAGGATAATACATGGACAATAATCGGTATAATGAAACAAAAAGATGAGAGAAAAAAATACATGATGTACACAACACTCTTTTACAAAAACAGTC
Source organism: Diadema antillarum (assembly GCF_040938485.1). Lineage (NCBI taxonomy): Eukaryota > Metazoa > Echinodermata > Echinoidea > Diadematoida > Diadematidae > Diadema > Diadema antillarum. The sequence continues at coordinate 550,995 of NW_027270896.1, forward strand.
AGACAGTAGAATGCAGTAAGAAAAAGTCTCGGAATGGAAGTGATTTTAAAAAAATATTACTCAGAAATAGAAAAACTCATAAATCAAGTAAGAAAATAGAATCGATATCCTTCAGAAATTGTGCTAACCTTGTACATGTTCTCGTGGCTTCCGGTAATTGATTGAATAATTGAGCTGCTATGTAAATAGTACTACTTTTGCAGAAGTTGGTCTTTGGTTTTGGTAACTACTTTAAATGCCGAGTTCCTGATATTATAATTAGATACTTTTACATTTACCTGAGAAGTCAGAAAATCAGGTAAGAGGTTATTTAAGACTTTGTAAATGATAACAACAAGATCTTTTCTTTTACTTTGGCGCTGAGGCAGTCAGTAGGCAGCCTCCCATACAAATCTCGTCTATTGTGACGATAATCCACTTTCAGAACAGTTCGCAAGGCGTTGTTCTGAAGTATTTGCAGTCTTTTTATGTTACCAGAATTTGGTTTCATCCAGATGGTGTTACAGTACTCAGTGAGGACGAATCATTGTATTATACAGGGTTAATACGGTGTCTTGATCAATATAATGGTCTTGCCCTTCTTAAAGCGTACAAATTACTTGGGTAGACCTAACAAACTGCTGGACTGCAAGAATCACCTTTGCCTATTTCAGCACAGATTCAATGGTATACAATTGTATTCCGCCCTCTCGTGTCCAGTACTAGTGCAGTACAGGCAAATCTCTAGGTAAGACGCGCTTCATATAGCAGGGGGGCGTTTCATCAACGAGTTCGTCGGAGGTTTTCACCGACAAATTTGCTATCAGCCAATCAGACGCAAGGATTTATACTGACAACTGTTTCAGCTAATGAAATCCTTGCGTCTGATTGGCTGATAGCAAATTTGTCGGTGAAAACTCCGACGAACTCGTTGATGAAATGCCCCCCAGTGCAGGAAGCGCTACGCATGGAATGAAATTGTTCTTTTGCTTATCACTCCGTTTCCCACATGCAGCTTTGTGCTGGGGCTCTCTGATTGAAACACAATTACTGCTGTCTACAGACGTCGTTAAAAATCTTCTGTATATTGCATATCCATTATCATATGAGCTTGTCCTAACGATCCCCTTAAAGCACATAAGGAACATGTCAGCCAAACAATGTTCGAGTACTAAATACAGCAACATAGTGTACTAACACATACAAGCATGCTCCTTTATCAGTTCCTAGTATGCCATGTGCATTCAGATGTTTCACTAGCTTCTGCTGGGTGTATCATTGAAAGTATGTGTGAAAATGTGTTAACAAAATATCATGCGATTAATATACTATGTCTGGTATGGAAACAATTTAGGTGAAGATTTCAAATGACCATTGTCCTTATATCAAAGGAATAAATCCGTTTCTTCGAAATCATCACTGATAAAAAGAAGAAATCCAAGGTTCTCAAAAGTTAATATTTCCTGATGGCTGACGAAAATGATAAGTTTTTGATTGCTTTATGTATCATAAGAAAGTTTGTTGTGATAGCAAAAATGGTGGAATACTATTTTCAAACAAACCATTGATAGACTATGGTATTTACTATTGCCCGAGCATAAAGAAAACACACACACACACACACACACACACACACACACACACAAACACACACACATACACACACACAGGAGCATTTCTGTAGGGTATCGGCATTTTCTTATCGACTAAAATGAAATATGTATCATCTCTCCTCCCCCCCCCCCATCTCCCCCCCCCCCCCCTCTCCAGCCCATATATTTTCGGCTTAGGCGACTTTTCTATTTCTTGTAATTGCGAAGCAAAACTTCGTTCAAAATGAGATGATGATATCATGCGGGTAACTGGAAGAACCACATAATAATTTTAAAGAACGGTGACGATGATGATGATGATGATAATAATGATAATAATAATAATAATAATAATAATAATAATAATAATAATAACGATAATAATAATAGCAATGATAATGATATTATCGATAATGAGTAAAACAGCGAAAGAGGAAAAGCAGAGAAAACAGGTGATAGTAAAGATAAAGAAAATTGTCAACTTTTAGTACATAATTTTATGTTTCATTTTCAATCATTTCATCTATTTCCACATCGTGATAGAAAGCATTAACAAAGGATACAGGAACTATATACATAGAACATTAGAAGAATACAGGAAAACTGTACAACTTATAACAATTTCACAATAGACAAGCACAACATAATAAACAGTTATTTCGGTTTTCTGGAGGGATCAACATAGACCGTTGGTCTTTCTATGGCAGATCCCAAGTATTACAGCTGAAATAGTTACAGTAATGCAATACAAAACACTAGAAAACTACACTACAGAAAGAACAAAGTACATATAAGAAGGCAAGAGTCATCAAAGTGAGGTGCTTGTACACTGAATAAAACGTGAAATTTATGGTATATCTTTATTAACAAGAGAGAATTTGTAACTTCTTTTCAATATTGAAAGTCTATTAGACGACTTTATTACATTTGGCAAATCATTCCATAAAACAGGTCCCGTATATTTGAAAGTGTAACTAGAAAATATATATGCAGTATTTAAAATTGGGGATATACAATCTGGACATCTGTCTAGTCTTATCTTTGATGAAGGAAATATCAAGAAAATTTGATAAAATGTTGTTCATATATGTGTACATGAAATCGGCGAGAATGAATGTAGTACTAGTAACCTGCAAAAGCAGTTGTCTCACCTCCCTGTTGTAACAGAACAGTATGTGTTGTCATGTGGATAAAATGAAATCAAAGGAACCTGAACTTGCTAGTGCCTCTGGTCATTTTGCCTCTGGTCATTTTTACCTTTGACGAAGGTTCTGCTATAGGATCTTTTTTTACTCCATTTTAATCCACTGGCTCAATAATATTGGATAAGGATTTTTCATCAGGTTTGTATGGGGGTTTTTCTACGCGTTCAAAGAGAAATAACTTGCGAACGTGCAACAGGGTTATGTCGCCTTCAAAGTCATGAAATAGATTTGTTTTGTTTTTTAACTATGACATAATCTGTAGGCGTAAGAAAGAAAGAAAATACGGTTTTCAGAAAGGATTGGTAATCAAAGCTCCGAAATCATTTGATGCTACTTCGTCATTTTAAAATACGGGATGATCAGTCATACTTTACTCGATGGCTCTCGTGGACTTCACTGTCTCTTATTATTTTTATGCCTCCGCCACGAAGTGGTGCCGGAGGCATTATGTTTACGGGTTGTCCGTCCGTCCTACCGTCCTACCGTCCGTCCCTCCGTGCGTCCGTCCCTAATCCGTAATCAGTTTTGTGGACAGCGTAACTAAAAAACGGTTTGAGGTATCCTAATGAAACGTGGCATGTATATGTATGAGTGGGCAAAGTTGTGCCTATCAACTTTTGGGTGCACAGGCTCAAGGTCAAAGGTCAAGGTCATATGCTCAAAATTTCACTTTTTTCCCCATATCCATGCAATGCCTGAAGGTATTTTCTTAAGACTTAGTGTTAACATGTACTACCAAATAAAGATTTTCCACAGAGAATTTCGTGTCATGAGGTCAAAGGTCAAGTCAAAATGTTGAAATTTCATGTTTTTCTCCATATCTCACAAATGGTTCTAGGTATCTTGATGGAACTTAGTATATTAATGTATGCATGCACTAACTGGCAGTGATTATCTAGGGAATTTGGGGGTCATGGGTCAATGGTCGGGGGTCAAAGTTCAAGGTCAACTCCTCAAAATGTCACTACTTCCCTCATATTTATGCAATGCCTGCAGGATTTTTCTTGAAACTTGATATATAGGCCTACCCAATAGAAATTCTGTGGAAAGTTTCGTGCCAAAGGTCACAGGTCAAAAGGTCAAAGGTCAAGTTAAAGTGCTTAATTCTTCCATATCTCGAAAGTGACTCAAGGTATCATCATGAAACTTAGTATACATATTCATGCATGTTCTACCTGACAGGGATTCTCTTGGGAACATAAGGGTCATAAGGTCAAAGGTCAAGGGTCAAAGGTCAGGTTTAAATGCTAATATTTTACCATTTGATACTGAAATTACACTCTTTCTCCATACCTTGAAAGTAACTCAATGCATAAACTTATAAAAGGGTCAAAAGTCAAGTAAAAATCCTCACATCCCCAAATACCTGCACTCTTAGACAATAAAGCCATTCATCCAAATAAACCTAGTTCAAGGAAGTGAACAGTCAGCACATTTAGTTTTGTGACAAGTCTGTCATTTTAATATTTTGCCAGTGTGAACTGTCATTCACACATTGACAAGACATTGTATTATAGACCTATAAGGAGACCATGCATTATAGCGGAGGCATACCAGTCGCCATAGCGACATTTCTAGTTTTATGTGGTAAAATAACAACAGTATAGTTCTTGGTATACTGTTGACTCATGCGCTCTGGTACGGAACAAAATGCCCCACATCAACTGTGGCAACACAAACAACGTAAACAGCCGTAGTATGTTGTCATTTTATATTGATTGCCGAAGTTTTTTTTTAAATAATTTTTTATTCGAATTTCGTTCAATTTTATGTCACAAAATGCACGTTCACAGAAACAAAAACAAAACATTATAAAAAGACAAACTGCATTATACACAAACATTGTACAAAATCATATCAATCTTACAGTATACAAAGACAAAATGCAGTATGCACAAACACTGTGCAAAAAATAATGTTACTCTTGCATACGCTACAGCTCGTTGACCTCATATCACACACCCACACATGTACACACACACGCCCAAGCCTAGCGGCACAGAGTCGCCGCCACTCCGTTCGTGTGCGGGATGAGCTTTTCTTCCCCCCTTTAATACAGAATTCTGGGCTCTAAAGCGTCGGCTTCAAAACAACTTCGCAAATCAACATGGTGCAACAAGGAATCCCGTAGGATGACACAATGTCTGAGAAAAAGACGCAAAATAATACGGTATTGAGTGCAGCAGATTTGCCCATGGAATCAAATGCAACAAAACAAAATAATCCAAAACAAAGTACCCGGTACGCCACACGCAGGGAAAGCCGTGTGAAGACAGCGTGTCTATCACGCACAAGACAATTATATTTCCAAACAATTACGCTCGTCCTCAGCCTTTTCCTTAGCCACCCTCCGCTAATCGGGGAAGTCGAGGAGCTGACAAAAGATGCGTGAAAAGAAAACCACTTTTCCGCCAAGGATGGTGGACAAAAGGAGCAGCCAAACGAGACCAATTGACGAGATAAAGGCTGTGGAGTATTAGGGGAAAAGGATTTGTGATAAAATCACAGAAAAAGAAGTCGGGAAGAGGAGGAGGTATGTCTTGCAGAGCAATTTATGTTTGTTTACTTCTGCTTTCAATTCAACTTAATTTTGATCACGCGTCAGCCCCTTCCGAATCTTTAAGGGCATACAGAGCTCTAAACTTGAGATGACGGTGCTGTTATTCCCCGGTTTTCGCGATTGGCTTCGAAAAACGGGAGCAAACTTGGTAAAGGTCACAAAACGAGTTACATGTAAATTTGGATGCATGATGGAAATTAAGTATTCTCTAATATTACGCTATGAGTTGCTACCTTGGCGAACATGCATTAACCTTGACTTTTCGGGCAAGCACGCGGACTTCTCCAATATCTTCAATAATTTCACTTGAAAGGATGTTATAATACATGTTGTTTTGGTTTAAATGGGGATTCAGATTTTAACTTTTAGCGAGATAATTAGAAACCACTTACATGAAATACTAAAGAGCATAGTGATTCTAAGAGGAATGAAAAGTTTACTTTATGAAAATCGGTTTTGAAATGGCTGAGATATCCAAACACAAAGTAAAATGAAGTGGTCCTCATAAAAGGTGGGACCCACCTTTTATTAGGACGATTTTTCTTTTTCTGCTTTGTATCTGAATATCTCAGCCATTTCAAATCTGATTTTCAGCAGATAAACTTTCATTCCTCTTGGAATTGTATGTTCTTTACTATTTCATATAAGAGGTTTCTAATTATCTTGCAAATAAAAGTTAAAACTTGAATTCCTATCTCAACCAAAACTATATGTACCATCAATTTAATTCACAGACTCATTAAATGGATATTTTCATATAATTTAAACATTGTTTTTTTAGAGAAATGTAACGTGCCTTCTCCAACCGTCAACGAACTCGACCAATGCGATAAACTTACTCCCGCCGGGGCAATATTGTGAAGGTTAAAAAAAAAAAACAGTGAAGTGTGTTATTTTTTATTCTATCAAAAAGAAGAATTGTAGCGCATCTGAATGACAAAACTGTAAGAGTTTGAAATGAATAGGCAAGACAATTATTGTCTTGATTTCATTTAAGTATATTACTGAGTATAGCTCAGGCAGCTTGACAGCAACACTATAGTTGAAATTACGGTACAGTATAACGTGCAATAAAAGTGATTATACAACTATATCTTCAAAACACTATAGTAACACGTTTTCTTACCGTCTGTGATTGCTCTCCCAGGTAAGGTATATAAAGAAAACAGTGAAGATAACACAATCAAAGGCGGAGTAACAAACTACTCTCTAAAAAAAAAAAATCGAGTGAAAATATTCACTCCTAAAAGAGTGAATACAAAAAAGAGTGAAATTGGAGTGAATTTGGAGTGAAAATGTTCATTTTCACTCGTTTTAGAGTGACCTCAGGGATCACTCCCAAATCTTCGAGTGATCCCTGAGGTCACTCCAAAATGAGTGAAAATGAACATTTTCACTCAAACTTCACTCCAATTTCACTCTAAATTCACTCTATTTTGTATTCACTCTTTTAAGAGTGAATATTTTCACTCGATTTTTTTTAGAGAGTAAGAGGGAGCATACATCTGTAATATAGATAGGTTGGTATTCTCATGTCACGATCAGCCTATATAGAAAAAGAAAGCATCATTAGCAGGTAGCAAAACCCATTGTGTGTTTTCACTATAAATATCATCTCAGTGTTGGTCATTGTTTTTTTTTTTAACTGACATTTCTAGGTACGAAACGCTTCTAAATTGAATAACATCAGAGTTTGAAACGACCCGTTAATGGATAAACGTTAACCGATCAAGAGCAACAACAACAACAAATACACGAATAAATCGCTGTTTACAGATTTGTAGCCTTTCGATGGAGGCGTTTAGGCAAACAAAGAACAGAATAATCTTGTTGATTATGATCTGCTGTTCGGTGTTCAGTGTGTTGTATTTATCTTGATTTTTTTCTTTTTCAGGTTGCAAATGGACAGATCAATTCAAGATTGAAAATTACTTAGTAAGAGGGGAAAGGTGTCAGGATAAATAGGAAAGATAACACGGGGAAACTAAGATTACTGAAGTAGATGTTGTGAGGGCTTCTCCATCAGGACTGAAATCATGGATATTCAGTATATCACAAAACGATATAATCGTAATTATGATCTCAAATAATGTGAACGTATTCATCATTATACCATGACTGCGATAAAGGAACTGTTTTAGCATCGTGCCGTGTGTAAAAACAGTTAACTTTTTCAGCGTGCTTAACATTGCACTTATTCATTTATTTATTTATCTATTTATTTATTTATTCAGTCTTCTTTAAAAACAGGGTAGTCTTTTCAAGGCCAAAAGGCATGCTTTTAAAAAAGAGCCCTGTTAATATGAATATACAATTTCACATCGAAACATATATTTGCATAAGTGTAAACAAAAAACTTCATAATGATAATTAAAAAAAAAAAAGCCGTACCAAATCCTAATCCTCAGAGAAATTATGAAAATACATACCATGCATACTTTTGTAGTATTGCCGCTTTGCATTACAATTTGTCAATTCTTCATGCGTGGTTGCACGGCCATTTTGTGAAAATCCCATTTGGTATTGATAAAGTATCAGCCAATGGAAGTGACAAAACAAAGCTCACAACAATGTCTTCTAAAAGGGAGGAGTCAGACAAGGATGGAGAGCTAGGAGAGAGAGAGAGAGAGAGAGAGAGAGAGAGAGAGATGGGGGGGAGGGGGAGGGGAGATAAGTTCAGGAAATATAAACCTCGTCTTTTGAAGTATGAGGTCTAATCTTTTTTAATTAGTTTCTTTCTGTTTTTCTTCTGTCCACATGCAGTGGAAGCGAGAGTGTCTCTCCCTCGCTCCAGTCATCATTACCCCAGCTCGGTGATGTTAAAACACGACACCGTAGAATCTCCACAGAAACCAATGGCGACCATCTCCGCCCTCACCCGAGTGATTATACGACTTCTCTCCTCGTCTCGTCCCCCCCCCCCCGCTTTTTTTTTTTTTTTTTTTTTAAGGAGCGTAATTACGGGGGAGGGCACCCCCTTTCATGCATACCTGCCGCACAATGGCTAACTGACACATCGTCGTGAAATCGCACGAATGATAGTATGGTGGCGCCGAACTAGCGCGCTCCTGGCGTAATTTTTCCACCCTCTCTTTAAAGAAAAACACCCCTCCTCATTCCAACTTTTATGGTGGTCCCTTAACGACCCGTTCTTCATTCCTTTTGTCGTTTTTCTACCATTGTTAGCGGGATTTTACCCCCCCCCCCCCCACCCACTGTATACTTTCTACTTACCAAGGAAATCAGCAATTGCGAAGAATTGTCAGAAATTCATCAAAGAGGGAAGTGCGGGTATTTTGAATCAGCGTCAATTAAGAACTCATTATTCTTTCTGTTTTGCTCGGAGGAAATGGAACGTTTCTTCCAGTCACATAGAAATAGGGGGCTGCATTGTCCGTAACTATATCAGATCGAACGATTCCATTTCAGCAGTCCCAGAGACTGACATCCGTGTTGGTGGTAATCGTTTGCAGTGAAGGCGTATGCATCGAACACGTCGAACACACTTCTAAGAAGAAAATTAGTGAATTTGACGTCGTACGCCATGTTTAGGTGAGTGTCTTTCTTTACTTCTTTCATGGACAGTGAAGTCTCCCACAGGTGAATTCAAATTTTGAAGAGGAAGCCAACCAGGTTATTTGTAATCCCCTCCCCCTTCTTTTGTGTGTAAATCCTAGAGAACATCCATTACTGTTGGTATGACAAAAGGACTGTCATCTCATAAGACGTCTTTTGAATGTTTGTTATGAAGATCCCTGCAATAGTTTTCAGCTTTGTTATGAAAAAGAAAATTCAGTCGCAATCTACTGTATCTGATATCTCAATGATTACCGGAGTGTTTGTATTTTTGTACTTTAGAAATTTGATTTTACCAAATATCTTTATATCACTATTGTGTACATGACATTCATTTGGGTATTGTATTCTTTAAAAAGAAATGAATTAGAAATTGAAAAATACCAAAGATCTTACTGGAGATAAAGTGTTATGATAAGAAAACTAAAGTAATCAAAGGAAAATGAAGAGTTACAGCGAGAAAGGGAGCCAGAGTGAAAAATAGAGAGAAGGGGGGGGGAGGTGAAGTAGAATCGGATGTGAAGGGTTTAGTTTCAAGTCTAGTCTCGGTCATTACTTAAATGATTGGTGTAGTTTGCTTCATTCTGTCATTTAAAGTGCATTCAATGATAATATCATACCGGACCCAACTTCATACAAGAGTTGAACAGTTTTTAGATTATCTCGATTGTTGATATATAGTCAAATGATTTTGACCTAATATTTCTACTTATAGTGGTGATTTGGGGTTGTGATGCAATCATTTTTTTTTTGCTTGCTGAAGTACTAGTTTCATTTGTGGATTCCATATGCAACATTCTTTGTAACATTGAGACCTATAGTTATACTAAAATAAAATCAGAGTCGTTTAGTTAAGATCAGTATCCCACTTTGAAGATGAATAAGAATATTAAGAAACATGAGAAAATGCCAATATATCAATCATGACAAATACAATCATCTTAAAACGAACTTCTGTTTGTGATTCAAACATAATTATATGCGAACGTTATGCATGCAACGTGATTCTCACCTTGTGTTGCTCACAATAGGTCAATCCGGGAGACGAAAAGAGAAAAAAATAGCTTTATGAACATAATCTTTTTTACTCTTATGATGGATGAGATTGCAGTTTATCCATGTTTGGAGATGTGAGAGAAAGACGGACTATAAGTGAAGCCACAACGTTTCCTTAGAATATAGAAGAATATTAGAATAGAAGATAGTACACTCTTAAAAAATCCGAGTCAGAACTGACCCGGAACTGGGTCCGTTGGGGTCACACACCGTTCCGGGTAAAAAAAAAATGACCTGGAATTTGGTCATGAAGACCCAGAATGGGGTCACCCTGACCCAATTCATGACTCTGAATGGGTCATATCTGACCCCATTCCTTGTCATTTCTGACCCGGAACGGTGTGTGACCCCAACGGACCCAGTTCCGGGTCAGTTGTGACCCGGATATTTTAAGAGTGTATATAGGGGCAGATGATAGAATAAGGTAAAGGAGAGGACAGACAGAAAAACAAGCCTGATCTTTCGAGACAAGGGCTTAATATCTAGATTAGATTAGAAGTCTAGATGAATATACTATCACAGACTGAGGGAGAGAGAGAGAGAGATGGAGCGCAAAAGAAAAATGCTGCGTGGCTTGCAAAAAATGAACTAATATGAGACATATACTCAATGTGTAAATTCTGGCGTGATTTTTCTCGTCTATATAGTATAACCACAATCTTTTAATCATTATTAAACATGTTAAAGGGGATGGCTAGTAACTGATCAGTGGGAATCAATGGAAATGCTGGGGGATGATTGTTCCAATCCTTGTGGGATTCATTTAAGGGTACATTATATATCCATTGTTGTGTAAAAATTATTTGCTTCAGAATGGTCTCATATTCAAGTAATGTGCATTTTAATGTTAACGATCGCCCCGTCACTGTACAGGCATGCTAACCTGGAAATATCAAATTGCACATTACTTGAATGTAAGACCATTCTGAAGCAAAATTTTCACACAAAAATAGATATATGATGTACTCCAAGGATTGGAACAATCATCCCCCAGCATTCCCACTGATTCCCACTGATCAGTTACTAGCTATCCCCTTTAATGTTATCATTCTATTATGATTACTATCATCATTATCATCGCTTTTTATAATCAAAGTACTGGTAATGATAGTGAAAATAATAATAATGGTAAAATATGACGATAATAATAATGATAATAATAACAATAAAAAATAATAATAATAACATTATTATTATTATTATTAGTAGTAGTAATAGTAATATTAGTATTATCATTATTATTGTTATTGTTATTATTATTATTATCATTTTAATTATTATCATTATTACTATACTACTACTATGCTTCTACTACTACTACTACTACTACTACTACTACTACTTCGACTACTACTATTACTATTATTGTTATTACCAGACATGGCAGGCACTGCAACTTCCTAGCACGAATACCTTTAATTGTCCATGATTCTAAGGATAACAAAAGAACATGTATTTCCCGACGGAAATAAACTTGATTACCACTCGTTGATTTATTATGCTGAATATGATTGGTAAATATATACAAATGCAAGTCACATCTTCTTCATTCCTTTCGTGTGCGTGAGAGACAGAGAGCGAGAGAGATACTCCCCTGCAATAATGCTTTGTTGTCTTAGTCAAGATAATTAGGATTACAAAAAAAGAAGCTTCAATTTAGCGAAAAGATTACCATCCTAATATTTCACCACGGCATCAGATGTTTGCGGGTAATGTGTTGCCGGCGCATCAGTGGTCGGAACGGTGCTGCGCAATATTGACGCTCACATGCACCGTCCGTGATTGAACAAAAATCTACCTGTTGAAAAGGCTGCGCGATAAAACGTGATCCTCAGCCAGATACACGGCCGCGATCGGTCTCCTCTCTCGCCGATAGATCCTCGCTAATTTGTCTCTTCTTAATCTCCTTTTCTTCTGAAAACAAACACAATATGTTCCGCGGCATACAATCATCCATCATCTAATTTAAAGCTACGCGATCTGAGGGAGAGAAGGGAGAGGGAGAGATGGAAGAAGAGCGCGGCAAAGGAGAAGGGAGAAAGACCAGCGTAGGAGTTCAGAAAAAAAAAATGCCAGAAAAAAAAAATCTTGGAGTGAAATCTAAAACCGCTCGCACATGCTAGCAATATTGGCCGGATAGCAAATCTTGCCGAAGCGCCGCACTTAAAACTCCTCGCAGGCGATCACTTGGATTTCGGGTGCCCGCGTAAAACCACACGCGCGATTCTTCAAGTCCATCTGCCCCGGAACATTAAGGGGTGAAGTAACAGCCGCGAGCGCGCCTGCAAACTCTACAGCCAGAAGATAGCTGTCAGAGAAGTTAGATATTGCTGACAAAATGTATCACCCCCGTCTGTTTCACTTCAGCAGGGGCAGCGAGTCGGGATGAGGGATGGGATACGAAGGCGATTCAGTGACAAAATATGAAGAAGTGGTGATGCATAAAGACAACTGTGTCGTCATCATTTTAGCGGGGTGTTTATCTCAAAAAGTTGCTGTATAAAGCAAGAGAAAACCGCTATGAAAATTTCTTACATCCCCTTATCCACGAAGCAGCAATGAATATTCTTGGTACAGGTGTTGATTACAATGTGAGTTGTTTTAGCCAATTAACTTAGCCGTAATAAAGCGGAGATAACATGATGGCGCAGTATACTGTTGATGACACCAGAACGATGAGGAAAATATTTGCCACATAAGGGGGTAAATTGTCTCGTATTTCTTTAAGACAAATCTTTGTCATTAATGAATCATTATCGGCATGATATAGAGGGAAGCCGCACAAGTAGCAATATTTCGAAAAGAAAACAAAACCAAACCAAAAAATGCCTGATTTTAAGCTCTTAACCTCACCTCAATCAAATGGTCCACTATGGGAACTTCATATAGCTTTTTATAATGACATGACCGTTACGTTATTTGTTAAAAATTTGTTCTCATCTTAGAGGCCAAATGAAAATACTTTAGTGCCTGATGTCAATCGCAGAAAATTTATTAAACCTTTTATATTCACTATACGACGTCTTTGATGATGGTAACCGTCAACATTATCAGTGACCTCTTGTGCTGATACCGAGTGAGTATTATTTCGTGTGTTCATTGTAACAGATCACAAAAAATAGAGAAAAGGTGTCATCATAGTTACTTTGCGCATCTTCAATAACATTGTACCCCCACACAGTTGTTTAAGCATGCCATACGTCGTAGCATCCACACCATTTCAAATAGAAAATTCAGAGACTAACATTTTTCAGCTTATTCTATCTGTGCTAATAGCAACTTACAAACAAGGAATACATGTACTGAAATAGAGGATCCCATGATAATATAGAATGTATTTTCATTGACCAGCGTTTTGGACGTTGAAAATCGTTGCGACCATTATACACACAACGAAGAAAGAGAGAAAACGGAAACAGATCTCTACTTTTTTTGATTATGTTTCTTTGATATTTCAGTTTCTATTTCTTTCATTTCCGTATTATTTCGTTCACGATAAACATAGTTAACATCATGCATAAATGGACAAATTAGTGTGGTATAGTACCATGGTAGCCCATATTCAGCTGTAACTTCACTGTTTATACCTTTGATCTTCCATGAGGCCAATAATATTACAGTACAAAGACAAAATATAAAGAGCTTTCAACCAAAAGGCGCTAACTCCATTGACAAATGATGGATTTAGCGCTTTGTGGAAGCAAACTCTTCATAAAAAGGATGGAACAGCACAAGAGAAAAAAAACCCAAAGCAATGTAAAAACAAGTGGTAAACACATAAGGGCACTTTTTAAGGAACACTACATTAACATCAATTCGTACATTCTTGCAGTTTACATCTCTATAGAACTTTGTACGGAAATATTATGTGAGATATACAATCTCTGCGCTCTCACGAGGGTGCTCGAAACGAAAAGAGAATTATATGCTTTAATCCCTTTTCTCCCTGTTCCTCTCTTTCTCTCTCTCTCTCTCTCTCTCTCTCTCTCTGTTATTACCTTCTATTTTGTTGTCATGGAGACAGAAGAGTCCATCATTCTAAAATAATCTTAAAGGAGGACCTCTGCTTTTGTAACTCATGCAACCTTCAAAGGATGCAGTGCCCCCAAACGTCTTCATTATGCTAGCCCCAATCAATATGAAATTTCGTGTTCAACATGAGTTGTTGCCGTACACAAAACTGGCTTGATTCCGAATCGCTTCGCCTATTTCAGATCGATACGCGCTCATCCCGATTTATTGCTTGACTTCATTGACAATATGGCTTGATAGATTTGTAGGAAGAGGAAAGCGCAATCGCCGTACATCTCTATTGATAATCGCAAGTCCGGCTAAATTTAAAGCAGACCCCCACTCCAACTCCTCCCCCCCCCCCCTCAAAAAAAAAAGTCATGCAGCGGAGAGAAGAACGAATACAGTGATCTTCGTTATATACGACATTATAAAGATGGACGAGGTGGATTGTTGGCAGGTAATACCCACTTTATCTATGTATTTTTTTTTTTTTTTTTTGCCAAAGGAAGGAGGTGCTAAATAAGCCAAGTCGTCATTATTCATGTGCTCAATTTGTGGTTTGCATGCTTTACTTCGACGCCAGGTTCTGAACAGAAAACATTTATTCTACATCGAGATATCTTAGTCAAGATGCCTTAACACTGACCTAATATTAATGTAAATGACAAAACATTTTTTTTCTCACTTGCTTCCTCCCGCCAAAGTAAGAAAATATCGCCCTGAAATGCGCTCAACTTACAACAAATAAAGAAAAACAAACACATATCCTCAGAATAGTGCAAATTTAACCAAAATCAGACAAAATTATGTAGATTGGGATTTTTTTTAAATTTTAGATTTCACATTTTCACAAAGTCAGGATATCAGTTGCAATCATAAATGGTATGAAAATTAGACTAGGTTAACAATGTCGCTGCCTCCTAAGCCTCCAATGAGCTGCATCTTCTCTGAAGGTGCTGTTTAAAGGTTGCTATTTTGAATTAAGAAATAACAATGCTGCCTGCCTGGAGAGCGAGTTGATAGAAGTTGCTAAATCATTCACAAAAATATCAATATACAATATTTTATGAGAATTGATAGACGGTTATATCGCGCCTCACATAATTTGCATATTCTATTCTGACCAATATCGCTGTTCCCTGAAGACATTACAAAGTTTGAAATTCAAAAACATTCTTCGGACTGTGATATAATATGCCCATTCTATGTCACTCAAGTTGAATATTATTCACGCTTCCTTTTCTTTGTAAAGCGTGTGTGAGGAATTTAAGCGACTTGACAACAACATTTTATTGCCCCACGTTTAGGATTTAGGATTTCGTTGAAGTTGTCCTTGCACTACACAATGTTTTCCCAAGAACAAAACCAACCATGAATCGACCAAGAGGGAAAAAAACCCAACAACAACACCATACTGATGTGCGCATTCGATTATTTTGGAAAGGTGCTCGTTTACAAGTCTGTTTATAAGTGATGACACAAGAGATGGTTGGATAGCCTACCGTCTATCTGCTTTATATACTTTTTTTTTGTTAAAAAAAGCGTAAAACAATGAAGAAAATGAAGTTTGTTGACTTACCGATAAAGTCTTAAAAAAGGTGGGTGTTTTTTTTTTCTCTCTCTCTCTGTCGTCTTCTTTGTTTCTACATCTATAAGTCAATCTGTCTGTGTGATTTTGTTTTAGTCTCTCTCTCTGTCTGTCTGTCTGTCTGTCTTCTGTCTATTTCTTCTGCTTCAATTACCATTCATCATATTTTCTTCTCCCTTGAATTCCGTGACTGTACTATATCGTACTAATATATTAATGGAAGACAGAGAAGGACAATAATGAAAAGTGTGTAAGTATACCGGAGCTGTGCGTTCATCAGCTCTATCCAAGATTGCCCAGTCATGCGAGCATTTATGCGTTTCACAAGTTAATGAAAAAAAAAAACCAGTCTTCCGACACGAATGATGTCTAACTGTAATTGGCAAACTAATCACTAATTTGAGCAAAGCTGTCAGTTGATCTGCGTTTTCACGATAACAGAACTTTGTAGATTTATTCTCCCCCCCCCCACCCCCCTCTCTCTCTCTCTCTCTCTCTCTGTCTCTCTCTCTCTGTCTCTCTCACTCTCTCTCTCTCTCTCTCTCTTCAAATTAAATGAACCGGGCTGTACATGTTTTACTTGCAAGTAGAAGTCTGAATGCGCAGTAGTTCATGTTTCGCAGTGGTTATGAAGCCGTATCAAGGACATTCAACTAATATAAAAATCCCTTGTTGCGTCTCCTGTGGTGATAAAGGCTGTCGTAGCATGTTGTGAATTGATTGGATATTACATGACTTTCACACCTTTTCCATTGCCAGTGACATGCGGCAGCAACTCTATTGAATTGCACATTCGATGTCTTGCTGTACAAAAGGTATTACGACAAATCTAAAGTCTGACTTTAGATGGAGTCAAACGAATTGTAAATACGTTTATTGGCTTTGTTACAGCGATTCAGGTATTGATTGAAAAGACAATTTTATGCTCTCGACTGCCATCTCCGCGAACGGCGGCTCAGCGCCCATTACCTTCGCCTCTCTGCCCGCCTGACAACCCGCTCGGCGAGGCGTGCAAAATGCCAAGCAAGCCGCGGTCGCACGGCACAACTCCGCGGCTACGCTACCTGCACATCGGCTCCAGCTATGCGGAAGATTGCAGAGTGAATAGTTCTTCACTTCTCCCTCTCTCCCCCTTCGAATAAGTTCATCTTACCTGGTTTTTCCTCCCACTCTTACCCACTTAGAGCTCAAGATAAGCTCTTCATGAGGAGTGAGATAGTACTTGTCACACATTTTTCTTCTCAGGTGTACAGAACCTGCAGAGACGAGCAGACGAACGTATTATTCTCTCCCTCCAAAGTACGCTGCATTGAGTTCCATCAGAATCTAAGTGACAATTGCTTTATGGTTCGTTTTCTATGTAAATGCGATATAAGCGTGATACCCCTGCCTTTCCTATGGTAGAAAAAAAAACAACAGGTGCCTACAAGAACAACAGCAGCAGCAGCGACAACAACAACAAATGCTATCAACAATAACATCTATGATACTGACAAAAATACCAACAACAACAAATCCATCCGATAACGTGTGCTTTGATTTTTTTTTCCTCCATTCACTTGTCAATGTAGACATTCCTTAAGGCATTCCAGTAAGTCATCAGACACCTCTTTCCATCACGGTTGACTTGGCACGAAAGAACTCCTTTGGATCGTACTGTACGATATATCACTCAGGACTGTTTAAGGCCATGGGTATATAAGGTATATTGAACTTGTTGCGATTTGTTCCCATGAAGTGTTATCTGCAGCCCTTTCAAGTATTGTGTTGAATTTTTAGATAACGTTTTAAAAAGACTGCTTTGCTACTTTCCAAAGTAACGTTAAAAGCCTTCACGTTTTTCCATGATATGCAGATAATGCCACATTCATAAACATGTAACACCAACTAAACGATACTAGTCACTCTAAACAATGGATCGAGAATTAATATGGCAGAGACAAAAGATGAGAATAAATAGTTATTAACATGACAAATGTGTGCATATATATATATAATATAAAATACAAGCATATACATAAATTTTCAATATTTCAGTTACCGATTTAATCATTAATATAATCATATATGGTTATAGAAGATGCAAAAATTCACAAATCCCACCACGATTAACAATCTTCAATATTCCCATTCTTGGTGACATATCAGCATTCTTTTTGGGGTTTTTCATAGATTTAACATTGCTTTTATGATTAATGATCAATGATAAGTATTTCTCTGCAACAACATTAGATATGATAATTGTTTGCACACTTGTAGAAACTGCAGCAGCTGTTGTAAATTGGATCGTGCGAGACGAAAGGGGGAAACGTTTCAAATCAAAGAGTTGTCATTGACCTAAGTAAATACAGGTTGTCGAGAAGAAGATGTTAAAAGATTTGCATACGATAACCTTCCCTTTAACAGAATCTCGCAATATTACTTTTCAGTGTTACATTATCATAGATGAGTGTGTGTATGCTATTTGTTTTCTTGTTACATGTGAAGTCACACAAGGAACGAAGATGGTGGCAATGTCTACAAAGATCAAAAGAAGGACAGGTTGCCAAAGTTTGATGCCGACTGGACCGGTGGAGAGAAAAAAAAATATATGAAGGAGGAGACTACTTTAGATTGATAAAACGTCGAATATTGAACGTGGCAAAGCGCGGATAAAAGTCATATCGGAGTCGTGCCCGGTCCATTACGCGCGCCGGCTTAAATCGACCCCGTGTTTGCTTTCCTGATTAACGCCCGCATTAATCATGTCATCCAAGATTTATCTGCAGAAACCAAGAAAATGAAGGAGATTTCAGCTAAATCAATAAAAAGACCTACCGTTGTCATCTCCTAATACTAAAATGATACTTCGATATCGACATCAAGCTGTTGGCAGCGTGACGTGCGTGTACACACGACAGACGGGCATAGAGGATAGAAAAAAAAAAAGAATGAAGAGGTAGAAAAAATCTAGAGGGAGAGAGAGACGAACAGAGAGACTAGAAGAAGGAGACTGTATATCGGCGTCGTCGTAAATGCACGTATGTTGTGCGCACGAGTCGGAATTTTCCCGCCTTTTAATTTCGAGTGTCGTTTGGTCTAATATACGATTTCTTCGTGCCTCCCTCTTTCTTTGCGATTGTTCGACTGGAGGGATATTTATTTCCGACACCCCGCGTTCCTGGTAAAAGATTAACCAGAGACGCATCTGCCGCAAGTTGATCATGAACCAGCGGCAAGCTGGGAAAAAAAATTAAAGTGAAGAAAAGAGGCGGGAACGGCACACGAAAGAGACCCCGAAATTATACACAATCATGTGAACTTATGCGACCAGCGAAACAGAAGCTCCTCGTACGGCTTAGGTTTCTATTTCTGACAGCATTAAACTGCGAACAATAACCTTGAGTATATCATTGTTTTCAGCATAGAGAAGACATTAATCAAGAAAATTCGGATAAGAATCTATCAAATATATCAATAATTATGAATGTAAAAAGCTCTCTACAGTTTGAATACTTCACTTCTGCAAATAAAACTCTTCTTGCTTCACCTAAAACTCTATATAAACGGAGTCGAGGAATGTCTTGTAAAGAAAGAAAGCTCTACATGTATAACAGACTTTCAAGACATAGTTTCATGAAAATGAATTGGTCGAACCTTTGCTATCATATCATCTTGACGAAGGTGTCTGTCGGTCTGTATACTGTAAACCTAGTGTATATCATTTCTGTTTTCATCTACGACCATTCTACGAATATGTACCTTCTACTACCATTAGTCTGTAATGCACTGAATTGAATTCTTATTGATTGGTGCATGGTAGAAGGAAAATATTGGTTATCTATTTCAGGTACAGTTTTTTTAAACACACCACGATACGTCTGTTTCCTCAGTAATTGTATTTTGTCAGCACACAAGACGTGTGATATGTTTTCGTAACACTGAGAGGATATTGACTATAGGTCAGCGAACTAAGAGAGCTAGCCCTGTCGTTTGTTAAAACGCTCCATCACTTTTCGATGGTGTCACTAATATTACATTATCATTATCATCATCATTAAGCATCTTTATCGTCATCATCTTTTGTCATGGTTACCTTGAGGGGACGGTGGGGGAGGGGGGGGGGGGGCGCTGTGGCCTAGTGGATAAGACTCCCGACTCCAAAATGGAGTACCCGAGTTCGATTCCCGCCCAGTGATTACGTCCTTATTGGACAAGATGCTTTTACTCACCATCCCTCTCGACCCAGGTGTATAAATGCGTACCTGGCAATGCTAGGGTAATAATAGTGGCAGGGCCCTCTGGTATAGAGCAGTGGCAACACTGAAGATGCGATGCCCTGGCGAAAGAAGACCTTGTTATCATTATTTTTAGTGTTCTTGTTCTTGTTCTTCTTCTTGTTCTTCTTCTTCTTCTTCTTCTCTCTTCTTATTATTATTATTATTATTATTATTATTATTATTATTATTATTATTACTATTATTATTATTATTATTATTATCATCATATCATTGGCTTTATCAGTACAGTCATTAATATAGCCATCTTTATTCTTGTCATCGTCTTAGGGCAGTTGGGTATTATCACGATCCAGACGTTCGTGATCCTTATTTTTGTCATCACACTTTTTGTTTTGTTTTTTCTCGTTATCTTAGTGGCATAAACAACGGAAGCTGCAGCAGAAGTATCATCTTATAGGGTCTATATGCTTGGAAAAGATGAAGTACCGAAAGGACAGATAGCATGTATAATGCAGGTCGTAGTTTCACTTTGTGCATGGTCAGGAAAAGGGCATTTTGTACTAATAGACATCTTGGTTTTTAAATTCACTGAGAAAAGCATCATTGATGAAGTGATTATTCAAGTAAGCATTACTTGGCAGCACATCCACCTGGCAGCAACAAATTGTTCAATGAAGCCTTATTTTTGTCAATATCAAAAGAAAAAAATTAAATGCACTCAACGCAAAAATAATAATGATAATGATAATGAGGTGGATACTTCCCCCAAGTGTTAATTGGCGGGACATTCTGGTCACTCGGTCTATCCAAGTTCATTTTTATATTAGAACATAAAACCCCGTAATAATAATATTCCACGTCGAGCATGCATGTTTATGCATTATGGCGCTTTGAAAATGATTGAAGTGCCTTACCCACTAAGAAAAAAAAAAGAATGATCATTCGTATGAAATATTATTGAGGTATCAATTACGAGCTGGCTTATCATGTCTAAACAAGAATCGCTTGAGAACTGGGAGACTTATTACAGTATGTATACCTCTCAAGCTGCCATGTCCAACGATATTTGCCAGCAGTGTTGTCAAAAATGTTTTTGTTTGTTTGATTGATTGTTTTCTGTTTTTGCTCTTGCTTTTGTTTCATGTGCTATTGCTTTAGCCTACATTAATCCAGTCCGAAGTAAACGCAGTATAGTATATCAGAGTGGTCTTATCAAAACACCACCCCCACTACTCCCCACCACCTCCACAAACACCCACCCATCCATTATAGCAACAGGTGCAACAGCAGCAGCAGCAGCAGCAACAACAACAACAACAACAACAACAACAACAACAAAGGATAAAAGTTATCGATTAACACACCATCACGTTCACGAAACGGTCCTCACCAGAACTGGCTGCGCAGTACAATGTGACAGCATATTTTCCACTCCTTATAATGACATCGACCAACAACTGAAACAAACTGGGTTTTGTATAATGCCATCCGAAACTTTATCTTGTTTACTCTATACATGTACTTTTGACATTAATAAAAACGGAACAGCCATGTCTCATTGCTCATTTATCTTTTATCACAGAGCAATAATTGCAAAGAATCAACGTAGATACAATAACAGAAACACAAGGTAAATCTAACTGTCAGTCCCAGCTTTTTGATGTCTGTGATGGACCTCTGGGGGCATAAGAATTGGCGGTTCTTGAAAGGGCAAACATGTTCAATTTGTCTCCAGAAGTGAATTGACAGCGCACTGCAACCCAGAACTCTGTTCAGTCAAAGTAAGTTTACATCTTCGGTAGACGCACTTTGATTTTTTTTTCCCTTGATGGTCAAAAGTTGAGTCGCAGTCAGATTGATAATAGGGCCTAATATGCTGTTTTGTTTGATAATTTTTGCATTTTCACTTCTAAAATTCCGGATCGAAATTACGCAGCAACAACTCAATGACCAAAGTCAGACTTAATACTTTTGGGAAGCCGCGAATCTCAAACTTAACATTCTTAATTGAAATTCTCTCAAGAAATATACCTACTGCACTGAGAAAGATAAAGCATTGCTAAGAGTGAGCTGAGTTGTTTAATGACGGCGAAAATAGCATAATAGCATTATGCCGGAGACGTGTAAAGATAGTGTATAGACTGTAATTCAGCCTCCGCAGTAAGAGCCTGCATGTTGTATAGAAGTTAATTGCGTGTGATGCGATTGTGTCATTTGTCCGTGAGGATCGTACACTATAGCTACATTCATGCGGTGTACTTGCATGATATAAATGGAGAAGGGGGGGGGAGGGAAGGGGAGGGAGATCGTGGCGAGGCTGCTATCGCTGTATTAAACGCATCTAGACAGGAAATGCGTGATTCTGATACATAAATTTCATTACCTTCTAGCTACTACGTTGTTGTCATTAGGCTGTCTTACCAGCCTATAGTTGGTGATGGATGTTAGAGAAAGAAATTAGCCTTCATAAACAATTCTCAGGAGGCGGATTATTAATGGTGAACAATGTACCCCAGAGGAAAAAAAAAAAAACAAAGAAAGAGAAAGAGAGGGGGAGAGAAAGATAGAAGGACTTAGAAATCCATCGCTTACCTGCGTTTCTCTTATATCCTTTCCTTCACTATTTTGAGGCGTTTTCACGCCTGCTTTAGCTGAGCAGCGCGTGCCTGATTTGACGCGCCGACTGGTCCCGTACGGGTGGGCGGGTAAAGCCCGTTAAAGTGCCGCTGCATTAGTGCATACAACCAGAACTAATCGATTCTAAAAGACATGGACGCGCCATACACCATCCCACCCTCTCGCCGTGCATGTATCCCCTTTTCTTTCTATACATAACGCACACACACACACACACACACACACACATCATACACACACAAAGTAAGCGCACACAAACATCGATCTAGAGAAATCTTTCTCCCGATTGTTGTTGGTTTTTTTTTCCTCGTGGTCCTTTAAGGTTTGAAAAAGAGTAAGATAGAATGAGATAGAGGGAATGAAAGAAGAGAGGATGGAACACAAAGAAAGATAGACAAAATGATGTAGGGAGAAAATTTTGCTCTCAACAGGGTAAAAAAAAAAGGTGGGTTCCTCTATTTGTTCCTTGCTTTTATATCGCCAACTGCCCGCCCATGTGTAGCGGAGAAAGTCGATGCTAAGTGATTGCGTATGAGTGTCGCTTTTAGTGGCTGTACAATATTTCAGTTCGATTTTCGAGTCTGATCACCGGTCGGGGCAAAGGGAGCAAAGAGGTACTACGGAGTTCCCTAAAAGTCACGTGAACGGTCCGCTGCACGCCATGTATCGCCGAAAGATTGTGGAATGTGAATCAGCACGTTTCAGCCGATGGCATGCTGATTCGTAATGGTGGTTCATCCGTCGGAATCAGAAATTTGGTACAAGAAAAGATTGGAGATACAATATACATCAAAATATACTTCTTTTGATAAAAACAAGAATGTGTCATCCTCATTATCGTTTATACTAGGATATTGTCTGCTGGTTAGACCCAAATCTATATTGCATCATGTGTGTTTCACTTCCATGATCCTTTTGTTTTCTGAGCCAAACTACACTTCTTCTTTTTTTTTTGTGGGGTGGGGAAAGGGTTCTTGATCCATTAACCTCGGAATATGCAGGTGCTTGTTGTTTTTTCCTCACACAAAAGTAAACTCTAAAAAGAAACCTTGGCACCGTTTCGCCACTCGAGTCTGCTAAATACTGACAACAGGTGACTATCAGATGCATTTTGGGCCCCCACACTGTCTCATTATGCCCCCATTTTGCGGAAGAATCTCCTTACAAATCCAGCCGTCAATCTATACACAAGCGACCACACGAGTCGCATAAAGGCCATACAAAGCGCGTGTTTACAAAACAGTCTGGGGGACAGCGTATCGAATCTATGCCCTCTCCCTCTCATTTGAGGCTTTGTGAAAACAAACAGCGCTTTTTTTTTTTTGCTGTCCTTTTCTTTTTCTTTTCCTTTGAAATGCCAATAAATTGAAAAAATAAACAGCACCCAGCCTAAAAGTGATTACGGACAGAGTAGATTGAAAAGAGATAGAAAAGGCAAATTGTTTACCCTACAACGCGGAATCTCGACGGCTTGTTGACAAAAGTGGCAGTGACGACATTTGACAGCGATGGTGTCATCTTTCTGTAGGTGGAGAGTAACAAAAAGTTTCCAGATTCTTTAAAAGAAAAAAATGTGAACACGTGACCCCGTAAGATCTAAAAGTTATTCCTTCAAAGAACTGATTCTTGTTTGTTGTTTTTCATATTGAAAAAAAAAGAAGAAATACGATTCGATTCCAAATCAAGAATGGTCTTGTTTGTGCTGTTCTTGTTTGTTTGTGACATTAACAAAAGATAATGAGAAATGAAGTAAAGCAAACGTTGGACCCACCTTTCCATTACAATAAAAATTACAATATATTGAAAAGTGACGATTGGTATATTCTGTGCCATACGTGCTACCATGGATGTGCGTGTGTGTGCGCAAGTTAAATGCGTAGAAATAATCACGCAATATTCCTTTTTGTCATAAGAAAAGACACTATACACACAAAAAAGTGACGTTAAGCAAGATTGGGTCACACCTTTCCATTACCACTTAAAATGACAATAAATATAATGATACAGATTACATATTGAAAAGTGATGGTTGGTATACGACACATGCTATGATACCATCAATGCTGTTCGTAGGTTCTGTTTGGTTGTTTGTCTTATTTGTGTGTGTGTGTGTGTGTGTGTGTGTGTGTGTGTGTGTGTGTGTGTGTGTGTGTTTATGTTCTTATGTAATTTTTGCAATTGTGCAATAGAACAATTTCTTCAGTTTCTCAGGCATGGCTTGAAATATGATACTTACAATAGATTATGATGTAAGAGTGCAGGTATTGTGTAAAATCTCCGTAAAAATACGAAACATTGGCAAATCAAATGTCAATCAAGATCAAAATCGGCTGCAAGAATTTATTATGCTTATTGTGTCTTTCTTCTTATGTTTATCTGTGGTCTTTTTTCCCCCACGCGTCTTGTCATTTTATCCGTGCGGTTCAAAATTGTCCGTGAAAATCACAAAGCCAAAGTGCCCCTGAATTGCTTTCGTTACATGCAGAGATATTTTAGTGGTCAAACTATGTGTTACTGTAGCCTGTAGGCCATAAAGCTTAAAAAAGTAATCATTAGAAGCGATTTCTTGGTCATCAAAAATGAAATGAAGGTAAAGCAGACAAAAATGATAATGAAATTTTCCTGTCATAGTTGGATTTTTCCATATTTCGTTGGGTTGGTAGGTATATAGGTAGGTCTCCTGTGATAAACGGGACACATGCAAAAATGATGCATGGTATGTTTCTCCAGATATCAATTTCGTTCATACATGAGTAGCGTAAAGAAAGTGTTACAACTCTGATCTTTTCTGGAGCCGAAATACCATTTGTGTATGTGTGTGTGTGTGTGTGTGTGTGTGTGTGTGTGTGTGTGTGTGTGTGTGTGTGTGTGTGAATGAGTGTGTGAATGAGTGTGTGTGTGTGTATTTGAGCTGCATTTCCTGCAGCAACACTAGTCATCCTTCTTCCTGAACAAGATAACACAAAAGTCATAACCCTGAAATCAACTGAATATTGATAAAAAATTGTTGCTATTATCTATTATTATCTCATACTGATTTTCCTTTGACCATCGAAATAATGGTTTTTACGTTAACAAGAACGAGGGGTTTTTACCCTCTTCTGTTAATCCATTATGTCGTTATGATAATGGGATTGAAATATTGACCCAGGTTTATATATGGGACTAACCTGATGGACAACCTGGTTTAGCATCTCTCTTTGCAGGTGAAGAATAACAGACCGTCAATGATACTTATAAGCGGAGATTATGAGTGAGAAGGACAATGGCAAAAAAAAAAAAAAGTCATCAAAATTTGTGTCGTGAAACAAAAACTCATTGATGAGCTTATTCTCATGACGAAAATTCAATTTTGTACCACTATAATGACATGAGCAAGTATTGAAACTTTTAAAAAGAATCTGCTTATTCATTGTTGATATCCCCTCTAATAAACGTCACCCAGTGAAAAAAACTAGAAAATCATACTAAATCTCGTAAATCTGTAACAGCGTATAGGCCAAATATCACAACTTAAAGTAGCATGAATAACTCTTGAACCAGTGTGCGTGCGTGTGTGTGTGTGTGTGTGTGTGTGTGTGTGTGTTTGAGCGTGGTTGGACTTGGAGATTTTAGCAAGTGGGTGTTGGACGCCACTGCCTGCCTAATTGTCATGCAGTTCGATGTGTATCTAAGCGTTGTAATGAAGAAGCGATATGACTCCATCCCTGCGCCATCAATCACGAACTTCTGGCGGGAAACGGAAGTCAATTTATTTCATGCCGCAGGCGATCTGTATTTGCCCGCCTTCTGCAATGGAACATATGCAAAAAGAAAAAGAAGGGGAAAAAAGCACACCGACTGCGCAGAGAGCGAAGTGAAGATACGACTAAAGTCTACCAGAGATCGAGAAAGAAAAGGTGGGGGAGGGGGGAGAGAGGGATGTTACACAAATTTATCGGTCATTTCCTGAGGTTTTTGCTCCGAAAATTATATTTATCTTCTGGCCGCTGACTCGACGCGGATGCAAGAGACGGCTAATGAAAGTTTGTGTTGACCATCCCATGATTTGTGTGCCTTAAATAAAGTTCATCATAGTCCCGAACATGCAGGCATATGTCCTGTTTTGCGCACGGTTTATATTGTGTGTTTCATCATGACTCACGTGAAAGGTTTTTTTTTTTCAAACTCTTTTGGAGCCATCCATTGACTTTTCACCTTCGTCTTTCACCACGCGTCCTTCTCCCGGCATGATTTGCTGACCTCTCCATTTCTATTTGGGCCCCAAAGCGTGGAACGCTGAGCTTAAATTACCACCATGACTCTTCTCCCCTAAACTACTCCCAGCAAGAATTTGAATTTCAAAACAATTCAAATAAAAATGTGCGAAACGTTTCATCCACTCCTGATTCATGACTTTTGTTTGATTTTCGAGCGGATTAGTCATCAAAAATGACGCCCTCCGCCTCAAAAGCAGAGAAAAAGAGACGGGGGAGGTCCCTGGACCGACTGTCTTCTCGGTAAGGAAAATAGTATCCGCATTCTTCTTGATGATAAATAGGATTCTAAGATTATATGCAAATAGCCAACAGCATTTACGATTTCTCTTCAACACTGAAACGGGAAAATGTCGAGAGTATTCACTTCACATCTCAGCATTCCATAGTTCCAGAGGGCGTTATGCCCCATCAATAGACACGGTCAACTTTACTTAGTGGTACCTCTGTGATTTTCCCTATTTATACATGAATTAAAGAGGAAAAAAATTGCACAAAAAAGCCTAGAGGCCAGAAATGAACACGTACTTTATGTATTTGTTCGGTGTTGCAGTTGTCTAATGGAAGCACTCAATGTCGAATACCTGCTATTTTCTTGGTTCTCATCTTAAAAAGAGGAACTATCAGCTAATAGGATAGTGTAATTACACCGCACACTTCCGATGACGTCAACATTTTTTTTATTCACTATTTTGCACAGACTTAATCGTGTCAATTATATAAGTAAATATACTTCCAACCTTGAGGGCTTTGTTGTAATAGTTGTTGAATATTCTTTTGTTGCTGTCGTCGTTGTACCTCATAACACTGGAATCCGGCAACACCCCCCCCCCCCCTTATAAACAAAAACTTCAAAATAGAACCAACTGATTATGTATACTAACAGAGGCCAATAATGTGTCATTACATAGATGTAGTTTTCTGTAATATCGATTTATCTAAATAAGAACACAATAATGCCACTTCAGGCCTAGTGTATACCACAAACGTACAAGTGTAAAAATGAACAGTTAAGGCCTATATCATTATGCTTATAACTTTTGTCGAATAATTGAGCTGTTTTGTTTAAAGTTTGCAATCCTAGTTA
Source organism: Diadema antillarum (assembly GCF_040938485.1). NCBI lineage: Eukaryota > Metazoa > Echinodermata > Echinoidea > Diadematoida > Diadematidae > Diadema > Diadema antillarum. Next base: position 578,765 of record NW_027270896.1, read on the forward strand.
TCTTACCGCATTATTCTGGATGTATTCAATGGAATTAAACTCAATTGTATTAAGTTCAATTCAATCAGATTTAATATATCTTCGTTTCTCTTAAAAGAAAAAAAAAATGATATTAGAGCATACTCACATGATGATTTTCCTCCCAACAAGTTGAAATCACACACACACACAAAAAAAAATATGTGTACAATAACTTAAATCATTATAGACCAGTATTCTTCAGAATGTGAGCAGAAGCCACTGATGTAAATGACATAAATGGTAAAAAAAGAAGGCAATGTTACATATAAAACACCCGCTCACAAACATTAAATGAAAAATGACGCAATAGAGGCAAACAAATGAGAGCAAGGATTTGAACTGGACGTTTATTACAAAGATGGAGGAGAGAAGTTGACACTGGATCTCATCTTGGTGGGTTAATGGTCTGAAGTACGAAGTATGAGATAGCGAGTCGCATCGTCATTTCGTGGCTAAGCACTGATGTCTATCGGGTAAAAAGCTTCCATGTGCTTTATCGTCGCCATCAGACACCTGCAATTGGCCACACGAGCACGTCTTACCTTATCACCACGGAATATCTTCTTTCCTTGAAAAAAAGAAAGGAAAGGAGAAAAAGGGAGAAGAGATATAATATGAGAATATTGTGGACTCTATTACAACTTCGAAGAGAGGTGTCATTTTGACGATGTGCAGGTAAAAAAAAAAAAAAAAAACCGAAAAATACCCCAAATATTTCTGTCATGCCGTCGTCATGTTACAAAGATATTCAATTTTGGAGGCTCTTTTCAGATATCTATATCAAAATAAGGAGCAGTGTAGCCATCTTGATTTCAGCCATGATAATCACGTTGACTTAGAGAACAAGAGGTAAACGAAATTTCAGAGGAGTGAAACAGGCAGTCAATGCGTGGTGAAACATTATCATTTTTTTTTCTCCAGTCGTTGCATATAGATAGCGAGTAAATTTTATCAGGCAGGTCAGATGTTTACAAATTTGTTTGGATCGCCGATGCCACGGTTGTGGGAATTGCAGAAAACATGAAAACATGCATGTTGAATTCAAATCGACATATATACATACATATATATATATATATATATATATATATATATATACATGTATATATATATATATACTATATATATATTTATATATACTATATATATATATATATACATATACGTATATACATATACTATGTATATATATATATACATATATACATTTATATATATATATGTGTGTATGTGTAGGCCTATACATTATATTGTATGCAGAAACACAGATTTGTTTGTGTGTGTGTGTGTGTGTGTATGTGTGTGTTCGAGATCGCAGTGTAAATACACTAGCTCTTAACTGTCTGACCAACATTTCTTGTTTTTGCTTTTCTTTACCTAACAATCATGTTCAACAAGCCACTATAAAGCTGTGTTGAATTATGCACCTGCTTGATAGTGTTGATAGATATCAATAATATTTTGCCGTTACAAATATTCTTCAAATAAATTCAACCCAACCAAATATAAATGTGCGCATGAACAATTTGAATATGATTCCACTCACAGATCACGATGCACGGTTTTTGTACTGCAGTACATGGTGGATCATTACTTTGGCATTTGCAAAAGTAATGTGAAATTAGAATAAAGATGAAAATAGTAAATAATGTATACAATGTACTCAGTCGAGAGTGTATCATATCAATTTATTCGAGGAAATTTGCGAAGTACAGAGAAAATCGGGCATTATATCAGGGTTATTTCCCACAAAGATATACGATTGATTTCGCACCATTAAACAGTTGTTAAAACTCTTAGATGCATTTTCTTCATCTTTCACTTGCTGTGATTTTGCACTTATTATAAACAAACGAAAACAAATCCATGAGAGTTACATGAATAAATAGCTTCCCCATAGAATAACTTATTTGTCTTTTTAAAAGATCGCTTGTAGAATACGGTACGTTTATCTACTTCCCAAAATGCACTTCTGTTTTCAGTTTATTTTGTGTGCCTTTCGTTTGAATGAAAGTAACAAAAGTGACAAAGAGCTATATCAAGTGTCGTATTTAAGCTCGCTTATTTTTCTGCTTAACCTCGAGCAGAGCTAGCTAATGTGCAACCCAAGAATTATTGCCTTGCTCGGTTTTCTTCCCCCTTTCGCCTGTCATCGTAAATTTAGCCCGGAGTGAACCCCCTGCTTCGACGCTCTCCGTCCGCAAACCATGCACGGAACATTTGGCGAGGGGAGGCCGAAAAAGAAAGAAAGAAAAAAATCCCCCGCTCCCCGTCTTCGCCCGTGAGCTTGAAAACGCGCGGAAGGGCGGGCCTACCCAGCAAGACACTGTTGTATCAACACACATCCCCCCGCACAGCTGTCGCTATTATTCTACCTTCTGCAGACTACACATTTGCGATCTATGGCAAGAGACTTACTTCTCCCCCTCCCCGTGTGATAATATGCGTCAGACGGAAGGGGCCGGTATAAAAGCATGTTGTTATCATGACTCCATTTAGCCTGTCATACTCTGTCTCGTTCCCCAAGGCTCATTCAGGGCCGCTTCATTTAACTCCCAATCTGAGAAGACCAGTTCCAGTGGTCAAAACTCGTCTGGTTAATGCCCCGAGGGGGAACCGCCAATATCTGCTCAAACGTCAGAGGAAGGGTTGCGAAAAAGGGTGGCAAGAAGTCAGCGGTACTCAGCACTTTAAATCGCGAGCGGCGCAGCGTGTCTCTCCGTCATTGCCCCGCTGAAGCGATAGTCTTCAGTTTGTTTTCACGGTTTTGCGGCTCATTTCCCGCCGACAACTGAAAACCATGTAGTTAGCATTATCGCGGGCATCGCCTGTTGTAGTTGTTTCGGTTCTCTGAGGCGTATACGTATGTATGGCTGGCTGTCAAGCAACGTCAGGTGCGCGGCGCACTAATTGACGCCTTAAAACGAGATTAGTGCAGCTTCAGAATGTACCTATTTTGATGGTGCGCTAGATTTAGTGCGTAGCAATGTGTGTGTGTGTGTGTGTGTGTGTGTGTGTGTGTGTGTGTGTGTGTGTGTGTGTGATATACTTTATAAGTACTCTGCTTCCCGTTGTTCAAATGTCACCAATGAATTATACACACTTGCATAAAAGAGTTACGAACACATTCACACTCAAATTTGCACTGTTAAAAACAGATTGTAAACACAAGTACGCTATAAGTACTCATTCGACATGCACCTGTACAGACAACTAGCATTAGAAATAAGCTTCTGCACATCTTTCTCCCCATTTTACTTTGAAATACCTGAATGGTGTGAAAATGAAAAGATGCTATCCATTTCTTTCTCATCCTTCCTTATAGATCATTATCAGTCTCAGGCTGGAATTGGCTTATAATATCGTATTCCTGTATACACATTTCCCATTCATACGTGATGATAAGACTGCTGCCGTATTGGGGGATGAACCGATATAGAATGTAAACAAATCGAGAAATTATGATTGTCCCTAGTGCAAACAAATCCATACACAATAACAAGACCAACGTGATTATGGCAGTTTTGTAACTTTGCCAAACAATTAAAAGTAACCCAAGAATAATCAATGTTGACTTCTTTTCTCCAATAATGTATCATGATTTTGAAAAGAGGTGGTATGCCTTAGAACGATATATGAATTGAGCAATCATTAATTACTTCATGTTAGGCGATAGAAATTGATCTTCCTTTATCTCTCCCGTTTGTCTTCTTTCGCTCTCTTTTCTGTATTTAATGTGATTGTCATGACACATCAGATGGAGGAAACTTTAATGGAAAGCAGTCCGGTGACAGTAACAAGGTTGCCCACCGACAAGTTTTTACATAATGGATGATGATAACTTTCATCTCCTCTTCCATCGAGCCTTTCTGATTACGCTTTCCCGTCAGCTTTCTCTTCTTTCTTGTACTTTTTTTTTTGGCCGGACTTGCATCAGTCTCTGTAGATTTATCAACATTAGTTTTCAAAACTTTTCAAGACACGCTTAAGGCCATCATATATCATTAGCAGATGAAAAAAAAAGCTTTAGCGCTTCAAAATAGTTCTAAAATGTGAGTTAGGGATAGAAACAACCAACGTAAAAAAAATGTGTAATCAATGTTAAGTATTGTTAATATACAAAATATGAACAATAGTTTTGATAAAACTGTTTCTAGAATAAACCGTCTACAGTTATCCGTGGTTATGGTTTTATTGGGAAAATCAGCGACTTTGATGCCAATCTTTATTATGTCAGGATGTTTTGTGATACAACTGAACTATACATAATATGCATGCATCATGTGATAATTCGAACATTAGTATCATTGCTCCCAATGGTAAACAGTGCTTTTAAAGTTTGATGTTTATGCGTGTTCCACAGACGGATTTATGTACGTGCATGATGCTGCACAACGTGCGAAATATATACATTATATACATTATATATTTGTATTATTCACATATATACATATATTATTTACATATATATAAATATATATATATATATATATATATATATAATATATTTGTATTATTTACATATATATACATATATACTAGTATTTGATTATATGTGTGTTATTCATATTGGCTATCCCCTCCCCCCCCCCCCACCAGCGTTTTCTTTGCCAAACATTTGACTTGCTATCCCACGTCTGTACTTCATTCGATTTTTGTGTCAGTCGTACCACCTTTAGACAACAGGTGTCAAGAATGCCATAAGCACTTATCAAAACACTGATTAACTTTTCCTGCACAAGTCTATATTGAGATTGAAATGATAGATAGGGAGCGCCAGAAACGACGCAAATAGGTCAGCCAAGAAAAACAGGGTACGACCCGGAACAGAACCTTGGACACTTATGGCCGTAGTTAATGAATACACAGGCAGACTTGCAAAAATCATTGATTTGCTATTGTTTTGATTCTGTGTTTGTTTATTATGAGTTTCTATTATAAAGCAACATAACCACGGTAGTAAGCTGCCGTTAAATACATTGTCTTGTACACAAGTCCGTGCTGTCCCTATTACACATCCAATGCCAATGTCAATGGATAGACATGAAATTATTAATTTTGATACCCTTTTTCTTGATAAGATTAATTGGTTGTTGTTTTATTTTTCATTGGCTTTGTTAATAGGTGTGATTTACTTTTCAATGATATGCCTCCCCGATAGATTCCATACATGGTATTAAATTCTTTAAGACATAAATTAAGCGCGCAAATGTGTGTATTGTCAAGTACGGACATCCGTTATCGGGATTAGATGTGAACGTTTTGTTATCCTGTGTTTTTGTATATCTTCTTCTCAATGTGCGTTGTTAATGGTTGTGGTGTAATTTTTATCCCTACGTCTATCTGGCGGGATGGAACAATACAATAGACTTTAACTAACATCCTCCTCCCCCCCCCCCCCCCCGCTCGTCTGAGGTAAACACACGTCATTCGCGCATCCGTGCGATCAACAGATGACTGAGAATACTAATACGTGTATATCTTGTCAATTGAGCGTTTTGCTCCTTCTTGGATGGTTAACTGATTCAGTTAACTATTTCAGGAGGCAGACATAGTAGCTCGGTAGTTATTCTATCGAATATGGAATACACACACACATTTACACACCTGCACATACACACAAACACACGCACAAACTTATATGTGTATATTATATATTTATTCATTTTTGTTTTACGTATAGGTATGATGATGATAACATGCACACAGGTTTATTGCCATTATTGCTATAATCATTAGGTTTATCATCTCTGATAATATTATCATTCTACGCTCTGCCGCCACGATATCGGGCACTTTGTATTATAAGATATAAACTTAATAAGATGTTATCACACGGGGAGGGGGAAAAGTAAGTCTCTTGCCATAGATTATAAGCCTTCACAGACTATTATAATCTATTATATATATCTATATATAATACACAATACACACACACACACACACACACACACATATATATATATATATATATATATATATATATATATATGTATATATCTATATATATATATATATTGATATTGATATCGATATATAGATATAGATATACAGGGTTCGACACTATACTTTTGTTCTGGTGGTCCGTTAGACCCACTAACATATTCACATTTCAAATTTGGTAGCCCGCTAAAGTTAAGCCCTGATATGTATACTATTTATATACGCATATGTACGCGTGAATGGATTTTTGTCTTACGTTTAATAATTTCTATATCCGTGAATATGTCTTAAATGTTAACATATTTATATGATATGGTATTTCTAATATCTACATTGTAAAATACATATCGTGCATAATACATTGACGAAACTTTCCCCATAATTCACCACTGCACAATCTCGGGAGAGTTGACCAATGTTCTGTATACAAACTCTTGCATGTCTAAAATGGCGGACGGTAATTTTTCGGACGCAAATGAGTCGTGTAGAGTAAACACCGTCTGACCGAGTTTTGAGTTCCACATTCTCCAGCGATGTTTTTCCATCTCATGTGTTAGAAGGTTCTCCCTCTCTATTTCTCTCTCCCTCTTCAACACAAACATTTTATTCGCGTAGGCTGTTGAGCAGAATTTCCAAAATCAGATTGGGCATGATCAGAAGGGAAGAGGGAGATTTGGCTATTCAGGCAGTCACATTTTCGTGTGTACATTTCTTGTTTGAGGCGCTCAGCATCTCTTGGTAACCATTAGGCCGTGTCGAGCGGGGGCTTCAAACACGAGTGTCAGCTTCTTCACGCCGGGGTTTCAGCGAGAGTGGAAGGGGGAAGGGGGTTGGGGGCAGGGGCTGCTATATGAGAGCGGAACCTGAAGGAAAAGTCGCAAAGAATGAGCCGCCACAAGAGTTTAGGAAGCGGCAGAGAGAGAGAGAGAGAGAGAGATAGAACACGATTGAGAGGGAGAGAGGGATATATGTGGGAACCAAAAAGAAAAGTCTCTAATAAAAGGAGATTGAGAGACAGAAAAAAAAAATAGATGGTGCGTGAAAGTAGAAGTGGGACAGCAGAAACAAACTGGTGACACATTTAAACAACAAAAACAAAAAAATCCCTTCTTACCCAGCAACGTAAAAGTGCAAACTTGTTGATAATCGTACAGGGATATCTTGAGATGAGGGCAAGCCCCATCACTGTAACTAGGAGGGTTACAATCAGATCTAGCCCAGAGGGGGTAAGGGCGATCGAGAAATAACTGATAGTCAGCGACAGACAAGAGATAGTAATCTCTACTCTCTTTTTTTTTTAAGGAGTGAGAGTTAAACGCAAGAAGAGACAGAGACAGGTGTGTGAAAAAGAGTGAAGCGACAGTGGGAAAGGAAATAGCAAACCAAAGAGGATTTAGACTCCTATAAACGTCGAAAGTCAAGATTTGAGAATAAAGAGCATTGTCAGAGATACATATACTTCTGTATCAGATCTTTTGTGTTGAGTTTCCCCTGTATAATCTGTCTATCACCACTCTTTTCTTATTTACTGTATATCATTTCACTACCTCTTTATTCCTATAGTACTTTTTTATTGTAATCTAAGTTATAATTCTACATTTGATTGTTTTGTTGATTTTCAATCATGAAAATCAATAAAAACATAACTACAAAAAAGAGCATTGTTCCAGACAGTGAAATCAGCAAAATTCGAATGTTACCGGTCTATATGACTGGGTTTTTTTTTTCATTGAGAACAACTGACATATAAAGGATGGCGGTAAATGTTGTTCGAGTTAAAAAAAAATGGGAAAATGTGATATCCCTCCTTGTAGTTAGATATCGTTTCAAATAGGAACATGGGACTCAACCACCGTGGGATCAGTAAAGTTGTGAATGATTTCGTGTAGAGTTGATTTTTTTTTTTCAAAGAAGAAATGGATTTTAAGGTAAATCGAGTTATAAAAGAGTTATAAAAAGAGGAGAAAGAAAATAGCGTGTATCGTAAAGGTCAGGAGATGCTTGGCAGATATGAGCATCATAATCAATAAACATTAACATTTGAATCAGTCCAAAAAAAAATAATAAACTGAAATACTATGACCCAATAGTAACACAGGACAGAAAGACAAACAGACAAATAAATACAGAGAAAGGAAGAAAAACGGAATGAAGTTAGATAAAAGGATAAGAGTGTTAACTTTTCATTACGGAAGTACCTGAAATGGAGAGAGCAAATAATCAAACCATGACAGGACAAACACATGAAACTGAATAAGATAAAGTGAGAAAAAGAAATGATAGTGATATGCCTGCAAAATGTATAAACATATATATATGTATACATATATATATATATATATATATATATATATATATATATATATATATATATATGATATACAATACATATGTATGTATGTATATATATATATATATATATATAGATATATAGATATATATCTCGTGTAAGAATAGAAAGAAATGGATACAAAGAGAGAAGGAGAAGCTGAGAGAGAAAGAAGAAGTGAAAGCAAAGAATACATAAATCGAAGCCGTGGTGAGGTGACATACAAAAGCGAGATAAGATTTAGCAGCGAAAAGCATCTTTGCCGGATCCAAGACCGAACGCTCGATCGATGGAGCAACGCTGCTTCCTTAATTGGGCCTTTCTCCGACATCCCATTACAGTTCCGCCTCGTCTGACGAGAGAGGGAAAAAAAAGTCATTTTATCACGGCCTTTTTATTTTGCGCTCGGAGCAAATAGCTCGAAAAGTTGACAACCCATTTCCCGGGCGTATCATTTGATGTAGTAATCGATGGCAGGTTTATTGAAGCCCCGCCAAGCCGCACCGCAAAATGAAGTTTACATACGAAAGAGAGTCAAATAAGAGGGCGAGAAGAGGCGCAAGAAGCGGTGAGGTGCGCGGAAGAGCCGCGGACAGGTAAGGGGGCCGCGGGACATGGCGAAATTAGCTCTAAAAAAAGGGGAGAGAAGATACGCCGAGATCCCCCATCCCCGAGGCTACACGATTCCTAATGCGTAATATTAGCCTTGTATCGAATAGACATTAACACGGCGGGAGCATATTAAAAAGTCGGCTGCAATGGGAAAGGGAAAGGACAGGGAGGAAAAAATCGAAGAGTGACGATGGTAATTTGAATGTCGGGTGATAATAGCGTGAAAAGGTGTGCCTTTTTTTTCTTCATTCTCTTCGTGCGCAGTCAGGACAGAATTTAAATCGTTTTACGCGATCAATAAGAAAGTACAGATAAAAATCGCCGCTTGGCAAAACATTACAGTCGATGCACAATGTCATCTTGCCTTAATGATTTGAAAATTGATACGTACTTGTAGCAGCCCCGTCCATTCAGCGTCAGATTTTTTTTTTTTTTTTTTTTTTGCTAGCTACGATTAATCTCGTCCTATACGAACCCTTAGAGAGATGATGTGTATGAAAAGGGCTCAGTCACTTGGCAGCAAAATGGTTTATCACGTTAAAAAGTACACTCCAGCTAGGTTTTAGGAAATAGACAGAAAATAAACACAGGATTACATATATATATATATATATATATATATATATATATATATATATATATATACATATATATATGTGTGTGTGTGTGTGTATTTATTTATTTATTTATATTTATATAACATAACATATATACCGCTTGTAGAAGTCATCTTATTACTGCAACGAAAACAAAACGCTGCATTGCTACAGACGAGACTATTAATCAGCTTTGACCTGTGATTGTGATCATTACTGTAAAGATTATATAGGAATCATTTGCGATAAGCAATTCAATCTACCACAAGCTTTTTACTTCTGTACGACCAAAAATATTAATCATGATATTTTTTTTTTAATGTAGATTATAAATACGTATTTTCACCTTCTCATGCTATATAGCGTCTGTCAATAATCTTATGTCATTTCTTTTTCAGGGTTTTCATATCTATGTGGTGACAGTAAAAAAAAAAAAAAAATTTAGAAGCCCATACAGTGTAGACAACATGAATGATTGTCATGTTCTCGATGAAATATCATATTTCATTATTTGCAGGTTTCAAGTACAAGAATATAGGGTGAACTGGTTTTTGCAGAGTCAATCGAACCGGAGAGTATTTGCGTGTAGTTATATCTTGAACAGTTAACAACGAGGCAGCAACATGACATCAATTTTCATCGAACATGACTGCGCAACCAAAAATCATACGTCAATATCCTGTAAAGAGCACTACAAACCCATTCTTTTGCTTTCTTCTTCTTCTTCTTCTTTTTGTTTTGATCACTTTGGTAGTACAACCTCATGCTAATATATTGGTTGATCGAAGAATTACAGAATTGCCTCACGCACGGGGCGGATAGTGTGCTAAGGGAAAAACAAGCGACTTATATACAGCAAGCCCGTATATTTCAAGACAGTTATAGCGTACCACTGGCCCGCTGGAGTGGCGAAGGCGCCGCGGTCTCTCGGAGACCGGACGTCAAATTTGGCGTCAAGTAACATTAATATTCCTTACTGTTGGGTGGAAGGAACACTATAACCAACGTCATTTTGTGTCTGTTGTTTATCACACAATTCTATTATTACTTCGTCCCAGTTTGTCTGATTTTTCGTCATTGCACAAATGCGACAAGTGAATAAATCGCGCAATCGTAGCTGGAATAAAAGCAGGTGAAAAAAAGAAAGTTGGAAAAAAAAGTTGTCACGTTGCTAATGTGGGGAAGAATTTCAAGAGTCGTTAGGCACAAATCAAGTTACGTTTGGCTGTGACGAACAGCGTGCTATTACTTAAGCAAGCAGATATACGCAGATAAAAACATTCCATCATTTCGTACTTGAAAATCATCCTACTTTATGAATATTTTTAGACCGTGTGAGTGGTATGGTATGTTTAACGACCCCCGTCGAGTGTTTTGATTTAGTTTTGATTTATTAATTTAACATTACCATTTCACATCAGAAGCAAGAGAAATATTGAGGAAAGAGGCCAACCAAAACGAACCAAGGATTTTTAATCGAATCGGTAAACAAAGATTATGCCCTGCGAATTCTTAACTCACGTTTCAGGTTAAACTGGGACTACATTTTTATTCATTTTCATCATTCTTTTTTTAACGTGAGAATGAACTGCGTTCGGAGTTAAGAAAATCAAAATCAAAAGTCGCTATTTAAACTCACCCGCCAGGTTTATGATGTCACTTAAGTCGTTTGACCGTCGTTTTCTCAACGTTTGAAGCTTAGTCGGAAAAAAAGCCCGATCAAATACCATTTTAAGATACAAGCGTTCCACGGTTTGTTCCCCTCTCCTTATACTTTACATGGACACAGACAAACTTAAATAAGCCATTCATATCAGACTTAAAACATGCACCAGAGAATCACAAATGGCTTGATTAGGGTGTATCCTTAATTTTAGTTTTTCCAGCGTCGCACACTAACAGAGCAATACTGAATATCAACTGAGAGCACTACGCAGATTAGCATGTTTTGTTACATTTCTTTATTCGTCTTCTTCATACAGTTTCATCCTCATCCTGCGAGAAGTGATACCTTTGATGTAGTTTTGTTAATGCTTTCAAGCTAAAGCGAAAAACACGATGTTGGAGGTAACAAATTGGCCTTATTCATGCACTAAAGCTCTTAGTTCTTTTTTTTTTCGTACAGCCGCAAGATTTGAAACCAGATCTGAAATTGAGACGGTCGGTGAAACAGATTGGGCAATAGCCCAAAGAGGGGAAAGGAGAAAAAAGAAAAAAAAAAGAAAGTAGCTAGTGAGAGTTGAGATTGACACCGAAATGGACCATTTCCATCGAAGAAAGAAAATATGAGAGCACACATACATTCAGACATTTACACATACATACATACATTCATACACACACAAACACGCACACACACACACACACACACACACACACGAAGATGGAAGAACGTGAAATGCACAAAACCCCTTCTAGCGACAGGTTGGTTAAGAACTTAGGCACTAACTGATATGTATATGCACATGCGCATAATTCTCGGGCAAGAGAGTATACGGGAGGTGTGTAGACCGACACACCAACGAGGAGAGAAACGAAAATTCCGAACAGATTTCGTGTGCCTCGGTGGGTCGGGTAGCTCTGGTTTCCGCCCTCGGGCTATGGGACCCGAAACTTTGCGCGGTTTTCCCGCGGACGCCAATGGACGGCCGTCATGAAAGTTGATACGGCAACTTCGAGCCGCGCCATCTTGTGTGGATGCTGTCCTGGGGGAAAGAAGAGAAAAAAAAGAAGGGGAAAAAAAAAGAAAAGAAAGAAAGATTCGAGGAGAGTGGTGTGAGGAACCATTACGGTCGGATATTTGTATCATTATTCGGCCCTATGGAATTACTCAGCAATCTGAATGTATAAATGGCGATTAAGACTTGTCGAGATATTTTATAGCCCCTCTTTCTCTGTAGGGTAAGGGAAAGGTGATGGGACCGACGAAGAGGGGGGGGGGGTGGAGTGACATTTCCAAATATTGGAGACGGGATTAGATATTTTGTTTGAGGGCTTTTCACGACAAAGAGCATGTTTCGATGGAGAGATTTTGTCCAAACTTTGCAAAGTTGTTCCCCTGGTAACCTGCGTGATGCTTTCTAATCATCTATCATATTATTGATAAAACTGTTTATCTCTTAAGAAAATTGTAATTTGTGATGTCACTGTCATATTATAAACGTTTTCAATGATGCATTCTTGACGTAGTATACTATAAGGTTGCCAAGACGGTTTACATTTTATCCACTTCAGATTATTTTTTTTTTTTTCTTCTGATGCTCCTGTTTCGCTGCTAAATTTGTTCATCCCTTCATTTGATAAGCTCAGGTAACCTGATATGGAGGAGACAGTACGTCCCAGATAGCCTGTAATTATTCCTGATGATAAGCAAAAGATATCGAAAGAGTACTTGATATCTTGACATCAAGAATACGACGTTCAATCATGGGAAACTAACATGCTAAAAGTGGACATTGTTGCAGACGGTTGCGGACTCGCACTTCAATGGCGTGATGTCTAGTTATCGCGTAATTCCATGGGTCTGTTGAATGGTTTGTTATTATCATCACGGAAAAAAAAAAGGTGGGACAAGCAATATCATTCTTAACTCGTATTTAGACTTAAGCGCAAGCTTGTTGGGTTTTAATTCGTTACTAATTTTGCTATCATGTGATTTATTGTTCACAAAGTTCTCTTTACATTTTATTGTCTTCTTTACGTAATGCAACGTGTATGATTATACATAATCATGCATGTATATAACATATTGTATGTATACAATATTGAGACACGTGAAAGGAACGAAAACAGCAAGTTATACATTACCATTATTACGTCTGCGCGGTTCGTGTGCATGTGTGTATTTGTGCGTGGGTGTTGATATTAGCTTACAGTATGTTCGCGGGGAGGGAGGGATTTGATTTAAGCTTTAAGTGTTCACTCGAAGTCGAAGTTCCGTTAATCATACTATCTCATTCAAACGAAAATGTGTTTTTTTTTTCGTTGAGTAATTAGTGGTTAAAGTATTAGCAGTATTAGTATTATTCCCTTTAATCTTATATTTTTCTTTGATATTCTTGTGTGATGGAATAATTTCTTTCAGCAATATGGGGGGTACAGGCAAAGGCGTTGGCCCCTGTGGCGCTGCGCTCCAAGAAATGAAGTGCGGGGGTATGTAATCTCGCCAAAAACTGTAAAGTGGGGGGGGGGGGAGGGGGCTCCGTTATTCGCACAAATGGAGCTGACTAAATGAAAGAACAGAAAGAGTAAACTTTTGCATTCCCGTGTGACAGTGATAAAAAGTGATTATTGTAGGTCATGAATAACTGATGATTACATCAGGAAGGAGGGTGGGGAAAAACATGGGAATGAGGGGGAAGAAGTGCAACTCAGCAATATGTCGGGGAGATTGGCAAGGCGCGAGTCCGGCCCTGTTTAAACTCGACGCACAATAGCCGAGCCCATGCAACCATATGGCGCTGCTTCAAACTCGAGTGGGCTTCGCACGTGCGTGCGTGCGTGGCGCCCACTAAAACGCGCGAAGACGGAGCCGCGTGGTAGCTGGAATGGACAGGAGACCATCAGAAACAAGAAACGAATTATAAACACTTATTCTTTTTTTTCGGAGGGTGGGGGGTGGTGAGTTGGGCGAAATCGTTGAAATGAATTGGGAAAGCTGACCAACGGAAAAGTGCGAGAAAAGCCATATGCACTGAGCTGTTATGGATGCTATTCTAGAAGAGAGCTGCTGGAAGAAATAAGTGAGGAAAGAAAACAGGGATGAAAATAATATTCATAGATTTGGGTGTTCAGTATTCCACAGCTCATTTCTGCAGATCACACATGCACACAGCATTATACACACATGCATACATACGCACAGGCATACACACAAATAAAATGGCATAATCACTTCACTGATGATTCGTGGCAGCTTGACTTGAATGATTTTTGGATTTTATAACGAGGAATAAGGAAAACAAAAGAAACATATACTTTTTTTAATTGTCATCAAACAGTTTCAGAATCTCAAATAATAACAAAATTCTAGGTGTTACGGCTAATGTAGACAAAGTCCTCGTAAATGATTATGTTGAAAGATTTAAAAAAAAGATCATGCTAAATGTGACCGCAAAAATTCAAATATCATGCAGTAAAGTAGCATCATTATGTTCGTATACCAGTCAAGAGAAAAAAACAATTTATCATTTTAGTGTACATTGAATACTGGAGGCGGGTGCTTAGGCCCCTAGCTACGTCAACGAGAACATTTTCCTTGTCTATTTCAGTCTTAAAATTAGTTTTACTCTGAGTGGAAGTGGCTGTAACGCATACGGGAAGCGACAACACACACACACACACACACACACACACACGCACACACACATACAAAATCTATAGATCCGATCCTGACAAAATTGTTATAAACGTATTAATCACTTCATCAAAAAGAGTTGAAGAATAATCGGTATCTTTTGCCTCTGAGAACACCTGCAATATGCGTGCGCACGTGTCGTTACTTAACATGTACATATGTGGTGATAGATTACCTTCTTTGTTCTTCGGGTGATGTTGCACTAGGAAGGACAGCATTCTTATGGCAGCTATACCATGAAGCCCTTTTTCTTCTTGTTGTTGTTGTTAATTCTTAGCTTACTTCTCATAGTGGGTGGTAATGATAAGCATGGTTATTTCCACTATACAAAAAGTCCACGTTCGACGTGATGATTCTGCTTATGAGGGTTCTGTAGCATGCCAAAAAGGTGTATAGGCCTACTTTGACAAAGCCTGCAATAAACCTGGTGGTTACAGTTCGTTATTCCGAAGCTTCGTTAACCCGAAAATGAAGTACGGTTCGTTATTCCGAAGGTCCGTGATTTCGAAGGCTCGATATTCCAATGGCGCATACTGACGGAGGTACGTTATTCCAACGGTTCGTTGACCCGAAAACAAAATAAGGTTCGTAATTTCAAAGGTTCGTTATACTATACGCACCTTCTTTTCATTTTCAGATCAACGAACCTTATTTCATTTTCCGATTAGCGAACCTTCAGAATTATTTCATTCTTGGATTAACGAACCTTCGAAACCTTATTGAATAACGCCACGAATGTTCTGATTAACGAAGGGGGCTTTCACACCGGGCTTGCGTACAGTTGCGTAGTTTTGAGTACCGACCACGCTGAGGTTACGTAACTCTACGCTGTGTCTACGCCGGCCTACGTAACAATACGGCGAGTGACTCAGGGGGTACGTGGGATATGCGAAAAAAAATAATGTAACATGTTTCATCTTTTTTTTTTCGGCGTAGAACACATGACGCAAAAATACGCAGTTTATACGCAAGTCTACGCAACCCTACGATACTGTTCGCCATGTCTACGTAGTGGTACGCAACGCTACGCTGTTGTACGCGACTGTCTACGCAATAGTACGCTACCCTACGTCAGTGCGACAAAAAAAAAATATTTGAGATTGGATCCAAGCATTTACCCTTTGCAATCTCTTGCTTCCGTTATTTTTCCCATCACATGAGTATGCGGCCTATTTCGGCGTAGTCGTACACTACACTACGCAACTCATCGCTGGTCCGGTGTAAAAGCCCCTTTATTTCATTTTCGTATTAATGAACAGCTATAGGTATAGGAAATTTGTGTGTTTCGGAATAACGAGCCTTATTTTATTTTCGAATTAACGAATCTTTGGAATAACGAACATTACCCAACTGGCTATAACTAGGCCTTCAGTCTTATTTCTACACCGTTTATATACTGCGATTGTGGCATTACAGACAATTTTACTTCCACTTGTTTCGGGGTAAGAGCTATTAACGGAGTAGATTGTTGATATTTCATGTCAGCAATATCACATCGAGATATCATATCGCCTTGGCTAGGCAGGACGAGGTTGTGCAACATGAGTACTTCCGGTTCACCTTCGGCTGCCATACGATTGAGATCATTATGACTTGCTTCAAACTCACAACTCATTCCACTCAAGTCATATTATCCCTAAAGCTTTTAAGACGGGGACACACTCATACATGTCAGGATTTGTCTGTCTACGTCCACCCCCTCCCCCTCTTTCTCTCTCCTAAAGAAACCGTATATATTTCTGACTCAACGTCTTAAGACAATCAATCTTTTATGCTGACCTCCCCTGCCCCCATTCTCAGAAACTTTTGTGCTTTTTTTTTCTCTTCCCTTCTAAATACTGTTTTTCTTATGCATAGTCGTACCAACTTGATTATTTCTAGGTATGATAATATACGTTATTGTCTAATGGGGGTACGTAACTATTGTGAATCATGTTTTCTTCTATTTGATTTGTGATGAACGGAAATCAACTTTAATCGGATTGAGATGACATAGAAAGAGATGAGAACGACCTCGGATTAGCGCATAGAAAAGACAAAAACCCGATGATGATAATGGGACAAACATTTTGACACATGTGTTCTAACACGAGTAAGATTTTTCAATGTGAAAACTCATCGCTAAATGATAGACATCAGAACTTGTGCCAAAAACCCCCAAAAACTTAAGTGATGTTTGAATTGAGAAACTTTGTCAAATAAAGTCAGCGATTTCTTCTTTTTTACGTTGGTACCCAAGAACTGATGGAAAAATGTTGCCATAATGGGTCGCTCATCATGTTCATGAGTCGATTGTGTATTAACGCGATGCCAGATGGACTCGAGTCGGAAGTGCAAACATTTCGCGCCATATCTAAGCGCTGGCATCACATGCGTACAGAGCTCATTCGTGCGTTGGTACAGCCGGGCGGGTGTTTGTTTTTGCGCTTATGAGAATTCGAAACGGTGATTTATGCAAGATTTTTTTTTTCTTCACTTTTTTTTTTTTGGGGGGGGGGGGTGGCGGCGGAAATCATAAAAACCCATATTCAATGCAAGGTCTCTCCTCCTCTGCCCAATAATGAATTTCTTCAACCACTACTCCACCCCAACTCCCCCTCCGCTTTTCTCCTTATTTCCATTTTTACTATTTCCGTTAACGCGAAAATTGATACACAGGGAACGAGAAATAGTTAGGAGATGGTGCGCATTGAAATAAGAAATGAAAGTCTGGTTTGAAGAAACAAACCGACAAACAGACAGAAGACAGACATAGGAGGTGACCCCTAGCGTCTGTTGCAACTTTTCACGCTCTCAAATGTTGGGTGAAATGGCCGACCAAAATACTCTTCCCTTTTCCTCTCAGATGCCCGCGGCACTTTCTTCTGATACAGTTTCAAATTTGTCGTGTATGATATGCGAAACCTCATGGCCGTCCTGGAAGACCCGAGGGGAAATGCGTACGATATTCCCATATGTGATTTCTTGGCCGTTGTCCACACCGACAGGCGATTTTTCTTGTCTTTGCGTGCCATCCTTTAAAGTAAAATCTCTGGATTCGAAGCGGACGCGCGATGTCCGAAGTCCGCGCCCCCCTTGCTCCTCGAAGACCCCTCGGTGCGAACTTCCCGCCTCGCCCGTCCGTGTTTGTCGTCTGCGTGCTCCCCGTCATACGGTCCTTTCACCTTAGTCCCTCGGGACGGTGGCGCTCACTCCATATTTAGTCCCACGTCAAACTATATCGCCTGAGATTACAGATGATTATTGCGCCAAACATATGTCGGGGCAATTATTTCGAGTCAGACTTCATGCCACTACTAAGACGGGAATTTGAAAGAAGAAGAAGAAAAAAAAAAGGAGGAGAAATCGTTAAGTACACACCGATCATCTCGTGAGGCGCCTTTTCATTATTGTCTTGTCTCTGTTCAAATAACTATAGCATCAGTCATGTTTGAACATGGCTTGTCTTTGGATGAATAACTCCGTGTTGCTTTCCTTGAAGGTGGATAACTTGACGCCACAACGTTTGGTATAATCAGCTCGAAATAAGCATCATTCAATTTTATTTTCTCCCTTCCCTATGAATCAGTACAGCTGTAATATATCGTCAACATTTCTGATGTTACTTCTGGCATGACCAATCACCCTGTACAACGTAAACTTTTTTTTTTCAATTGCTTAACAAACAGTGTATCTCAAGATAAGAATGCCCTTTTTAAACAAACAAGCAAAAATCCTGCTTCAATAGACCTATATGACATCCTTGGTTGTCATTCTTCTCTTGTCCCTTCATGTTGAATCAACTTCGTCGGTTTCATGCATATGTATTTATGAGATTAGCGATAAGTTTCATCTCTTGAGAAAAAAAAAAACCCTGCTTCAATTACTTACAGTTCCCCGTTTGAAGGACCATACGACTCTTTTTCTTTCTGCAGTACTGGAAAAACAATACTAAATAATGAGAATGTTCACAATAATTGAATGTATTGCGGGAAAATAGTTTTAATTTTCGATATAAAGTGATAAGGTGCGTGCAGTGTGTATTGGTGTAATTCTTACTTTTCATGCAAAACATAGCTGACAAACAACATCAGCAATGGTATCTTATTCGACGTTTCAGTGTTGTTGGATTTTCTCCATTTTATTTAAAGCGCTCAGTCTCATAAACCGATACTTATCCACATAAGCAGGCAATCGAATAATAACTTTTTACAGTTATTCTTAAAAAATATAATCCACGAAAGGGTTCATCTGAAATTTATCGAAATTGGAATTTTAAGCAGAGACTCAATAGAGCCGCGAAATTTCAGTAAAAGTTCATGAAAATATATGGCGGGCTTTTCAAGTTCCCGTGTCATTATCAGTCAAAATAAGTTAATGAGATGGGGCCATGTCTTATCATAATCAATTTTTTGTGTGCAGTTAATCAGAGTGCCTTTCAGTTGTAATGTCGTAGTTGTTGAATAATGTTTAAATCTGAAATGATTTTGACGTCTAGTATATTCCATTTCCCCCCGACTTGCTTTCAAATGGGAATGAATTACAAATTTTCTGTTTGCAAGTGATTGAGAGACTATTCAGTTTGTGCAGCGATAACGACATCATCTCATCAAAAGTGATTCAGCCTCATGGAAACCCGTGAAACTTGAGATTCAATAACTTTAATTTCAATTTCAATTTACTGTGTTGTTTGTTCGATCAAGGTCAATTTTTCATTGGGTTCCCACAATCACAAAGTCTCACATTAAAGTTTCATCCGGAGGACATCTTTTACATTCCATTGCTCTCTAGTTTTTGAATTCTCTCCCTCATTTTTCTCTCCTCTTTCTGCATCTTTCTTGCTCCTCCTTCATTCTCCCCCCCCCCTCCTCTCTCTCTCTCTCTCTCTCTCTCTATCCATCTATCTGATGCACGTTCTCTCAATAAATTCTACTTTCTCTCTAGATGTGTTCGGCCTCATTAAATTACTCATTGTATCATCTTCTCATTCATTCATTCGCGGGGGAACCGACTCTTAATCAAACCTCGCTGAAGTGGGTACAGATTTTCATGTATAACCCACTAGTGGGCGGCGCGAAGCGTTCTCAGTGTTGCGAGTTTCAAGTCTCTTTCACACCCCCCCCCCTCCTCCCCCCCCCCCCCCCCATCTCTCTTTCTCTTTCTCTCTCCCTCTTTCTCTGTCTATCTCTTTCTCTGAATCACGCATGACCACGGACGGGCTAGGTTGTTGCGAGCGAGTCTTTTTTTGCGCGCCAAATTCACGCAGCTTCTGATGGGTAGTGACTGGCGCGCGAGCGACTTTGGATGCGAGATAAAGGGGAGGACATCTCTTGGAGTACTGGGCACCCTCTCTATCCCTCGTTCTAGGGCACTCCAGCACTAATTGTCTCTGAAGAGAACCCAACTTGACGTGGGGACACCCTCTCCGTCTCTCTCCGCGCCCAAATCTTCGCCGCCTGTTTACCGGTAAGAGTACGCTCCTCCAGCCCAAGTAGAATCTGGAGGGTTTGGGGAAATACCAATTTGTTCAATATCTTTTTTGGCCCAACCATTCTTCAGCAGTGAGAGTTTTCGACTTAATGATTTCCTTGTTATGACCAAACACTTCTTTTTCATTTCCCCCTCCGACGGCTCGTTGCTCTTCTTCACGAAGAATTCATTATTGTGGATATCGTTGAAAGGTCGCAAGTGCTTTTGGCTCTGCGGCCATAATTGAATTGTTCGAGCTTGGTTTAGGGGCGACTTAGAATTGTCTTGAACTATTTTGTTGTGACTCCGCCAGAAAGAGCTGATCCGTAGATTTTGCCTTTATCAGGAGCTTACTATTATCAACCCTTGACATTTTGTACTTAAGTCTTAATCCTACGGGTCGTTATTCACTATTGCATTTATATCTTTTGTCACACGCTGTCTTCACTTGATCGAGATTTCATGATTTTTCGATTGCAAAAACTGAATTGTATACTGCTATAATGTATCGTGTGTTTCTTCTTGTATCTTGAATGTATTTGTGCAACTAATTTTGTGAAGTCTCTAGAATCGAAAGTCTTGCGAACGGAGATCGTAGATTACTTTTTGTGTATGTGTGTTTTCTTCGTCCAAATTTGCGTGTTTGATTATTACACATTACAGTACAGTATTTAATGCGTTGTTAGACTTTTACCCCTGCCAGCAGTCACACACTTTCAGGTGAGTTTCATGCATTTCATTTGCAAATCATTGCATGCTGCATAGTTGCAAATGAAAGTCAAGATGGTCTTTTACCATCTTGACTTGGCAAAAGTTATCGTGAGATTAGCATAAATGTCTCATTGCATTCGTCCACGACAAACAAAGTTCGCAGCGAAAATCGAGGAGCGTAATCTTTTAAAATTTCTGTCGCCCAAGCTTGGTGACAATCTAACATTACTGATGTTTTAACAGACGACACTCATCGTTGTACCTCGTCAGCCGACGACCCGAATACGAGTAGAATTGTAGGTCGTATTTTCGACCGATTACGACATTTCGACGACGACATTTTCTTGAGCTGTCGATCTTTGTAGAACGTAATTCTATTGTGGAGGCTGGAGGTCTTGCTGATATTACTTTAACTGACAGTCATTCAGTCATGCATATATAAATGTGTAAGTCCGTTTCCTACCCGTTTACGCGAATTTACATGCATGTGTTTATTATATGCATGCGGTGACATGATCATATACACTATGCATATCAGACACACACACACACACACACACACACACACATACACACGTATGCATAATACAATATACTTTTACTTTTCTTATTATTTGTATGTCTTCGTGGTGGGTGTTGTGTGAACTCGAAATAATAATGTAGCTTAATATATATCTATATAATTTGTGTGTGTGTATCTATGAGTATGAGTGTGCATGTCGCAACCAAAATCATTGTCTTCTGTTTTTCCCGGAGAAGATATGGGAGCTCTTCTCCTTATTCCCTATATCATACTGCTCACCCATCTCCGCGGCGTTGTAAAGGCTGCAGAATACACCTCTAGTTACGGCTTTCTTACTCCCAAGGGCTCGGCGCAGGATGTGAATTTGCCGGAATCCACACGAAGAGTACCCACGCTGGAGAAACATTTTCCCTGACGAACAATTAATGAAGATATCATGACCGTATTAGCTTACCTTAAGAGAGACGGCTGTTATTTTTCTGTGATATCATCGCTCTAATTTGATACCGGTTCTCGGCGACGACTTGTTCAAAGGCGGTGTTTACTCTCGCGGAGCGAACATGACCGAGTGAAGCGGAGGGTTGGATATCTCGCGCGTAACCGAAAACAAGACAAACGAAAATGCTCAGAATGGAACCATTTTTTAAAGCATCGCCGTAACTATGATCGATGAAACGCTGTCAGAATGAGAAAGAAAAATCAAAATGATTCTGGAGCGTCGGAGATTATCATTTTGTTGACTGTCTTTCAAAGATTTTTTTTTTGCTTGTTCTTTCGTTATATGCTACATCTGAAAAGGCAACCGTTATAGAAAGACACAGGTACTCAATGAGTGCAAACCAGCCATTCACAGCTCTGATTCCAATTGTCGAGAGAGTAAAAGGGAATGGCAGAAATAGATAGACAGACAGATAGAAAGATAGATAGATAGATAGATAGATAGATTGATAGACAGATAAATAGATAGATAGGAAGGTATAGTAGATGTAGATGATAGATAGGTAGATAGATAGATAGATAGATAGATAGATAGATAGGAAGGTAGATGTAGATGATATATAGATAGATATATAATAGATAGATAGATAGATAGGTATAGATAGGAAGGTAGACATAGATGATATATAGATAGATAGATAGATAGATAGATAGATAGATAGATAGATAGATAGATAGATAGATAGGAAGGTAGACATAGATGATATATAGGTAGATAGACAGATAGAGAAAGAGACAGAAAGACTGAGAGAAGAAAGAGATAAATAACTACGGATTCGGCATACAGTACATTCACTGCGAGTGATGATACCAGAATAAAAATTTTGCTATCTCGATTTGGCACTCAACCACGCTTTAATATAATTTTTTTAGACACCGATATTTTGCTTCTGCACGTCATCTCTTCAAGAAAATAACCTTCAAACAACGAATATTTGATAGATCTATAGATGAGAATTCACATCATGAACCCTGTAAGTGATAAGGTATATCAGTTACATAAGCCAGTTCGGGGTTCCAGTTTGAGCATGAGCAGAAAAAGGTCATTTGTACTGAGAGACAGGCTGGTTTTTAAATTCACTGAGATAAACATATGTAATGCTATGATTATTCATGTAATCCTTATAAATGGTGCCTGACAGTATCCACCTGACAGCAAGCCTGCCAGATATTTGGCAATGTTAACAGAAAAAAACCCGATAATGTATTCAAAACGGCACTATGGATGCTTCCCAAAGTGTTGACTGACGAACCATTCTGGTCACTTCATCTACGCAGGTTCATTCTTTATTTGAATACGAGTTCCATAAATTGCTATGTTGGGCAAGCTGATACATTAAGTCGCTTTGAATTAAGTGAAATGCTTAACCAACTGAGAAAAATGAAAGGTCATTTGTACCCATGTGCACATGAGCTATCTCCGAACTGGCTTATCATTGTGACAGAGTTTGCAGCAGAAATTTACATTTTTAGTTGCAGTGTAACATGCGGATATCTTCTTTGTTCACGAAAAACAGGAACGAAATAATTGAAATGTTTTCACTTTTCTTTTGAACTGGGCATGAGGTTGATTTGAAAAAAAAAAAGATGATCGGATCATTTCATCATGCTGCAAAACCTATACTACGTGTAGGTGAAATTTTGTTATAGTCATCGACGTCTTATTAATTTTCAGGATCAAAGAGTAGCATTCATTTCCTTACTTCATACGACACTAGATGTTTATGTGGCCTTTCGGGAAAACATGATGCTATATAAGTTTGCTAGAAGGGACTAAATTGTCAAATTTTGTAATCGCTACAGCTGTGGCAACACGTGACTGCCTTGATTTGATTGCATGCAGCGCCGTTCATTGTCTTTCCCGTGTTTGATAGTTATGGTCCCGTCTATACGATGGGAAGTCATATTTGATCACCGGAAGTAATTTGACAGTGGCGGGAATCACGAGTTGATTGCGCGGGAAAGTCAACATTATTCAAAAGATCAGTGTATGTACAGGTGAAATCAGCAAATTTCCAGGATTGTTTGGAACAAGGGGTGATCGTTTTGTTGTTCAGTCATCACTGTTACACACACCCATACCCATACACACCCACACACTCGTAAAGTATTTATGCTGTTATTTAGGCGGTGCTGCGCTCCCTTGTTTGTTTGTTTTTATTTCTGAAACAATAAAATCATATACAAGATAAACAGTGTTGAACATGACATAACTGAAACATGAATTCAGATTGAAGTATCAAAACACAATGAAAACAAATTGACATGTGACAATGATGAGAACATGTAACGGTGGATAGCCCATTTTAGATCTATCGACATGATAGATCTGTTCTTCCATGGGGTCCAAGATTTATAGACCTATATAATAACTAACATGTCTTTAATTCATACCAAACATAATATCTAAAATCATATCACAAACAATCCCTCAAAACAACACCTCCCTCCCCCCCCCCCGTACCCATCTTAAATCTCTGATGATATAGGGTAATATACATGTAAATACATCTACATACATAAAACATATATTCATCAATTAATTTTGAATAATTCTATTATTTTACGGTTCAAAATCTACATATACAATTTTCGATTTCTTTATTGAAATCAGTAAGGCTGCTGAACTGTCTAATAGACAAAGGCAGATCATTGTATAATCTACTGCCACGATATAAAAATGTACGTTTACAATTTTGAGAATTAGGTTTCGGTAAAATCAATTTCTCGCATTGTCTTAAAGAGTAACCGATTTCTTTGTAAATGAATTTATCACGTAAACAAGAAGGTGCCATTTTATGAAAAATTGTGTACATCATCACATAAACATGCCTTGTGCTGCGATTTTCTAAAGTTTCCCACTTAAGATTACCATGAATTTCACTTATTGATTTATGTTCAGACGACTTTACTTTGAGTATTATCCTGCCTGCTCTGTTTTGTAGTTTCTGTAACGTTTCTACATGGGCTTTGGTTGCTGAGTGTCAGATCATATCACCATAATCAAAATGTGGTAAAATTACAGAATTATACAGTAATTTCATAGTTGATTCGTTAACGAATTCTCCCACTCTGCCCAAAAACTTATCAACTTACTAATCTTTTTACACAATTGCCCAATATGTAAGTCCCATTCTAACTGCGAATCAATGATAATGCCTAGATACTTGAAGCTTCCAACTTGAGATATAGATTTGTTCTTTATTCTTAGGTTGAGTGTACTACGTTTATGAAGCATTATGTTTTGTACCGATTAACATAGAAACAGTCCTTGAGCAGTTTACTTTCAACTTATAATGATTCATCCACACGCTTAATTTCTGTCATTCTTCATTAAGTACCTTTTCTATTATTTTGGGATCTCTATTTGAAAAGTACATGACAGTGTCATCTGCATAGGAATGTTTCGAACATTTATCAAAGCAGTTTGGCAAATCGTTTATGAATAACAAAAACAATATCGGACCAAGAATAGATCCTTGTGGTACCCCATGAGTCACCGGTAATTCTGATGATAACGTACCGTTAACTGAAGTTCTTATATGTCTGCCTTTTAGATAGCTATGAAACCAGTCTGAGGATTTACCCTAAGTCCTAAGGTAGAAACAAGCTTCTCCAGTATTTCCAACGTAACTTTATTTCGTATTTTCTTATATTCTCTCCAGTCTTCGACCCTGTTGTGCAATTTTGCATTCTTTTTCGATTTATCCCGTTTCTTCATCAATTCAAAAATACACTCATTAATCCATGGAGAGTGTTTCTTCTTTACTCTCTTGACTCTGATTGGAATATGCTTATCTACAACTTCCATTACCAATTTCTCCCATTGAGACACTGCTTCATCTAAACAGCCACATTCTTCTACTTCAAACCAATTTTGTGACTGCATTTCATCTTTATATGCATCTATATCAACACCAGTAGTTTTTCTAAACGTGATCACATTTGCATAATTATTTGTGTTGTTCATCTGCTTTACTTTCCATGAGAGATAACTCAGAGAATGATCACTGAATCCTACGTCATGTATACCCCAAGATATTACCTTATCAGGTTGACTTTATGATCTATGAGAGACCGCGTGAATCAGGAGATACACGCGTATATTCACAGGTATTAATTTGATGAAAATCATGAATTTCATTTATCTCACAATGACTTCGGCAATCAGTACTTAATGACTGTTGCATGATGTTAAAATGGATGTCCCCCATGAAAATCACAGGTGTTCCGAACCCTTCAATAAAAACCAACATATCTTCGTACACAGAGAGAATGTTGCATTTTGAATTAGGAGGTCTGTACCAGTTCACAAAAAGTAGGCAATGTTAGGGGTGTACATTTTGTAACATCAATTAATAACAGTATCGCCTCCAACTCATTAATGGAGGGATGTGATAATTCTTTATAATTCAGACTTTCATGAATGTATATAGCAACACCACCGCCTTGCCTATTACGATCTATTCAAATCAATCTAAAATGGTCAACTTTAATTTCCGAGGAATGAATACTTTCATCAAGCCTACTTTTATCTATAGCAAATATATGAATATTATTACTGCAAAGTATAGCTTTAATCTCATCAAAATTCTTCATTAAACTCACAACATTTAAATGTGCACAATTTAGTCCATTCTGACTCATATGCGAAATGTTTAAACTTTCATTCTTTACACTTTCTGAATTATCCCTTTTCCGATTACATACATTTGTAGTTTTATTTCCATGTTCATGATATTGTTCACTGTCAAACGACATACGCCTCATAGTACATTTACGACATTCCCAGCCTACAAACTGCTCTGTTAAATCATTGTACAGCTTCTCTGCGATAACATTACATGAGATATGAACCCATTTCTCACACTGAGTGCATTTCAAACCTGTTTGATTTACCCTTACTGACTTATTACATAAACCACATAAAAAATCTTTACCCATAAATTCAGCTAAATCACAACACACCTAGATTATGACTTGGAGAAAAAATATAAATCAATTTAAAAGTTAAAACAGCAGAAAAGTGCTGCCAGTGGGAAGAATTATATTGGCAACATGCACCCTCATTGTTCATCAGCTCTGACATGATTTTTTAAACATGTTTTACAACTTTTGCGCGTCCTGGAGAGAGGTCACGTGCTTCCTTTCGCTCTTTTATTTTTATTTATTTATTTATTTATTTCACATATTTTGAAAGGGTTGCTTGCTCAGCAAGGTCTGGTTTTCAGCAAGGCCCTTTTTAAAAACAACACATAAAATGTAAGATACAGAAAATTAAAATTGCATGAATAATATACACATTTAGCTGTAAAATGTTACAGAATACATAAATCATTAAACAACAATTAAACTTTTCCCAACAATGGTAATAGACTCTGCCGTCTTGAGACCACGCAGCAAAGACGTTTTTGGATTGTCTGGCTGTTTTGAGAATTCTGTAGTTTGATGCTGAGAGATCCTCTGCAAAAGAGATTCCCGATTGTTTGAATTTGCGACTAGCTTTCATGACGACTTGTCGTGCATGGTACGTGGCAAATTTGACAATGATAGGTCGATGGTACAGCTTGCTGTCCGCCTTGGAAGAAGACGAAGCTTCACTCACGCGCGATGACGATGACGATGACGACGTCGATGTGGCTGGATCTTGCGAGTGCGATCGTTGACGCTCTGCTTGTTTGCGGGCATGCGATCGCTCTGAGGTTCGATGGGGTCCTGTTCTATGACTTCTGTCGATGTCATTGATGTCGATTTCGATACCGAGCTTTTCGTCAGTATTCTCACCCCTGACTTCCGGGATTCCAAAAACCCTCAAACAGTTTCTTCTCGAATATTGCTCCGATTCTTTCACTTTGTTTTCCAGTGATTGTATTTGCTCTCTTTGTTCAAGTAGTTCTCGTTCCAATTCATCTATTTTCGTTGACTTTTGGTCATTGCAAACTTCTAGAGAAAGTATTCTGGTTCGTTGAGCTAAATCTGTGTCGTCATCATGGGGAGTTCCTGCCTGATTTCTTTCATTTCTTCGCGCACTGCTTGTTTGACTGCGTCTTCTACGGCAGCGAGAAATTCATCACTTTGAAAGAAATCTGTCATGGCGGCATTCGTCGGCTTGTCGTTTGACACTTGGCTTTGACTTCGCGACTGTCTTGTCTGTCTGGTGGACATTTGAACAGGTTTCGACATTTTGATTCCTATGGAGATAGGGCGCTAGATTCTTGCAATGTGAATAGCAAGTTTCGAGACGAGCTTTTGTACAAGATTGAAGATAATGAGTCTTGAGGAGCGTGGCGGAAGCACAATATGGTATATTGTCACGTAAAGTAGTTCAAGACCAGTGATCCGCTTACCCTTGGATATCCGTGTAGTAGAACAGGCTGTTCTCATGTCCACTGATGTTTCCGTGGCAAACGTATACCCCTCAGGAATAGACGTGAATAAGGGAAAACTTCGGGGTATGGTCCAAGAGCTGTTCGTAGAAGTTTTGGCCAACTATGTGAACTCGTCAGGCATCGGGAGAGAGAATGGCTTTTCCAGACACACATTGCTGTTTGAGACATGATTTTAATCCCATGGCGTCACTGAGTAAAAACAGTAGTTTCTTTACATATTGATGATATGACGTAAATCCAAAACCAGAAAATTTCACCCAAATTTCAAGAAAATTGTAATCAAGCACTCTATCCACATAAACTGTCTTGCCAGTCAAAACTATATTTTGGCTCATCTGCTGCGTTATGCACACAAGACAAGGATATTGATTCCAATCAATACAAAACTTCTGGTCTAAGATCATTCTTATTGATCGTAACGTAGAAAAGATGGATGATAAGAAAGCGAGGGAAAGAAAACTTGAGCGGATAGACGAAGAAAACGAAGGAAAAGTAAGAAGGGAAAGGGAAAGAAGGAAGAATTAAAAGAAAACAGGGTGACGAGGACGTAAGGTGAAGAAGAAGAAGAAGAAAACGGAAGAGAAGAGGGAAACGAAAAGGAAGACAAGCGGAAGGAAAGAAGGGGAAGAAGAAGAAAAGGACAAAAAGTGAATGTTCCTTGCTTTATTAAAGCGTGAACTTTGCAATATTCAACTTAATTAAAGAAAACATCCCGAATAAGGACAGCACAAAGCGGTCTGAAGGTAAAAACCACGAAAAAATCCCGAAATGTATGAAATTCTTTCGCTTTTGTTCATTTTGTTCGTTTAGCCAAGAATTTGCCTGTTGAGATGTCAGGTGAATTATTTTTGGTAAAATGGAGGTTTTTATCGACTAGGCATCTGGTTCAATGCCTCTGGTGCGAAGCGGCTTCGAATACTCTTACCAAGTCTCTGACCATCCCGCGCCACAATCTCGCGGATTTCACTCTAGCCGGTACCAAGAGACACACGTGCGCAAACTAATTTTTTTCTTTTCTTTAAGTCTCTCAGGGTTCCCGCCTCAAGTGTCATTGACATTGTGTACAGGCAGCATGCCAGGATCAGTGAGAGAGTTATTTGCGGGTTCCATTTATCAATATCATTGTTTTAGCTGAACCACCTGCTCAACACAATGCTGACTATCTCGACTATTTTTGTTTTTAGATCAAAATATCCACAATTTTCCTGACAGTTTTCTATTCGGCTCTCGCCTTGTAGATGATAATTCTAGATAGTTTTATTTATCATATTTCTCTCTATCTATTTATCTGTTTATAATGACAGAAAAGCTTTGAATGTTATGTAAGGACAAAATAGAAAAACGACTATTTCAGGGTCGTCTTGATACCGCTGCTCAACAACAACAACAACAACAAATCACCCGCAAATGTGTTGTAAAGAAAACATTTAGATGCCATTAACCTCTTGTTAGAAGTTATTACAAAATACACCAACTATGACTGTGAAGGCCGATCCATTTGGTTTGTTGTCAAATTCAGTTTTTTTTTCCAGCTCACAGTCCTTCAAATGAACCAAAAGCATTGTATCGTTTTCGTCAACCCGATTTAGGAAGTGCATGTAGGAAGCTACATGTTTATTCATCTTCACGTCGTTCATCATACCGACTCATTGTACGTTATCATAGTTCCTATCTCTGAGTGCATGTTGCTGCCTCGTGCAGAGTACTCTGAAAGATCGCGGAGACAACGCTGACCAATCCTATACCCGACATATTTCCTCTTTCGATTTGTCGGAGGCAGATGATGTTTGATAGACTGCGCCCTGCAGGTGCGCGTCGAAGGAAGCAGGTGGTATCGCCCTTCTCACAGTCATTTGCAGCCACTCTTTTCCCGGCAAGCTGGTCTCGAACACTCGCTAGATGGCTCGCGCCCTGTACCCGAGTTTCAAGTTCGATTCATTGTACCCACCTCGCATCAAACGTCTTTCTTGTGTTAGAAAACACGTGAAGAAACTGGTATAATGCAACTAGTGTTTGCCAAGTCGGCAGTTTGAGGGGAAGCAGGCAATTGCTACATTCAAAGCCACGCGCGTGTTGCACTACCGTTCTCGACTCGAGAAGAAGCCGGCAGTGGGGAGGGGAAAAAAAGATACATGGAATTGTTCAGTAAATGTTGCAATACTTTAGCGTACTATAACTCTCAAGTATAGTACTTGAACAGGCTATTGACTCGATTTTGATAAGATATTCGGAGAGGAGGGATTGGTGTAAGGGCTTGTCGACTTGAGTTGTTCAGATGTCGTATATACAACGATGGCAGACGCCACGCGGCACACGTGCTGCAATGACTGGAGAATAAACATCAGCTCGCCTATGTCTTTCAGCGGCTTACGATATCTGCTGCACCTCAATCTTTTATCTCTTGAGTGTGCTTCTCGCCTATTTCTGTTGGTCACTATTCACATATTATTCATTGCTGTTGTTATTATTTCTATCATTACTATTACCTTTTATTGTTATGTATATCGATAATTGTTATTGTCAGGATCATAATTGTCATTATTGCTATCTTATCATTTTCTGATATCATTATTGTCTTTTTTTCTCATAGAAGATTTTTTTTTTCTTTCGGGAATGAGTTAAAACAAAAAAGACCCTGAAATTAAAGCAACATGTCGCGGAAAAACATTAAATGAATTCCCGGACAGAAAATTGGCAGTTATCTGCACTGGAATGTTCGAAATCATATCTTGAGTCAGTCTGGTTTAGATATAAGGATGGACCTCTCAATTTAAGTCAAACACGAGGCGCCAATAGAACGTTTTTATTTCTCGATTGAGCGTTAAGATACAACTTGCCAGCATATCTAGTGAAAGAGTGGAACGTATCCTTCTAATTATTATCCTTGGTCATAGTCAACAAATTCATGGAGAAGCCGTTTCTTGAGAGTAGAGGACACGCATGCGTGCATAATTACACGGAGAGAAAGAGGGGGGAGGAGAGAGAGAAGGAGAGAGAAGAGAACTATTATACAATGTACTGCCACGATATTATGTTATCAGGACCACCATCTCCGGTGCCATTGTATGGAAAAGGAATTGCTAATGGTCAAAACGAAAAAGTCTTCTTTTTCATTCCAATGGCGACAGAATTCGTTCACCGTTTCACTCGTGACGCTCCTTTCGGTTTGCCCTTTTCAAGGTATTCATCTGACGTCAGGATCAAGTATTGTCCTCATGCGTCTGAGCGCAGGTCTTCAGTTGGGAGTGTTACTTTCTTCTTTGCCCCTCCCCCCCCCCCTTCCTCCCCCACCATCTCCATGTTACGGTGTGGTTGTCACGTAGGGGGCTCTGTAGCATAGTGGATAAGACTCCCGACTCCCAATCGGACGATCCGAGTTCGATTCCCTCTCGGCTGAGGTGTATAAATGGGTACCTGGCAACTCTAGGGTAAAAATAATGGCAGGGCCCTCTGGTAGAGCAGTGGCAATACTTAAGAGGAGCTGCTACCCGAGATAAAAAAGATATTATTGTTATTATAACTTTAATTATTATCATGTTATCATTATTATCATTATCATCATCATTATTATTATTATTATTATTATTATTATTATTATTATTATTATTATCATTATTATCATTATTGTTATTATCATTATCATTAGTAGTAGTAGTATAATTATCATTATTGTTACTATTACTATGTCTAATCTTTATAATGTGTCTTCATGTAAAAAAAAAAAAGCCGTAATGTAGATTCTCTCACTCCTTCTCAACACTTCCTCGGGAGTTATAAAATGTTCACACCAGTTGCACACCGATCACATTAACCCTCTGCCCGCCTCATCAATTTCTTGCTCATCGGCATACATGTGAAATTTGTGCACACCTGATTCATTGGCACAGAAATGGTTAAAGAATATAGTTACATTATTATGTATAAGGTCAAATATTTCTGTTGATTCACACTGGAGGAGGTAATAGAGGTCGACACGAGTGTTCGCCCCTTCTCTGTAAGCACAAGTATGTTAACGCCCTCTGTGTCTGAACATATTCTAAGTTGTGTATGTTGCTTATCAACATGCGCTTGGGTTGGTTTTTTTTTTTCGTCCAGTTGTGTACACACTTATTCTGTCCTTCTCATCGTAGGATCTAAGAGATATTTTTTTCAAATCAATTCAAGATATCACCGTTTTAAAACAAAAAAGTTCCACGTGGATTTCAATGAATATGTTACTGCTGAGTGTTCAAAGAGAAAAAAAGAAATGTTTGTGCTCAGTAGCCAACTAGTTCGATTGTCTCAAATTGACTGAACCACTTCCCTTCCCCCCCCCAAAAAAAAAAAAAAAACCAAAAAACACAACAACAACGCTATAATAATTTTGTAATCGCACTAACATTTTTCAGGTTATCCTCAAAGTATGACCCGTCCACTAAGAGGCTTACTTTTTTGTATTATGCATCTCTGGTGACAAAATTTACAGGGGTGAATGAAATTATTGTGAAGCTTAAATTTTAAACCTATGATACTCACCGGGGTTTTTTTTTCTGAGCCTACTATGGATAGAATAATTGTTCAAATCCTTTCCACTCTCAACAATTTTTCATATATCCATGGGTAAATAACACCATGTTGTAATCATTGTTATCATCATCATTACGTTTAAGTAGGCCTGTCGCTTATCAAAAGTGTTTTAAGATTATTTTTCTATGTAAAATTATTTCAAAATATGATATGATATTTCAATATATGAAAAACATATCAATACATGATACGACCGAGTCCACAATATTCACTTCAAGCACCGTTTAGCTCAGCGCTGACTTTGCAGTTGAAATGCAGGCGGCTTCGGCAACATGCATTGTAGTGGTTCGAAATATCTTGCAAAAGAAATATTCTCCATGTTTCTTTTTTTTTCCTTTGATAAGATAAGATTTGTCTGTTTGTCCTGCATCAAGTATTTTGACGTTGTTTGGATTTCTCAGTTCGATTTCACTTTCAATTTTCTTTATTTTTTTTTCTTAATGGAAGGGGGAGTGTTTGTTTGGACTTTTTCTCAATAGCCATTCGAGTATGATATTGTATCGCCCTGTAAATGGGGTAATCCTTCAAAACACTCGAATATATAGGCAAAAGGAGCAAGACTTGTTTCGCAGTAATGTAATAAACAAAACATTTTCCCCACGAGTGTTTGATTTTTAATCTCATCTGACTGACAAGTGTAAAAATAACAACGAATTTAGAAATGCGGTAACACTTCGATAGATTCCCCTTCCCCTATGCATCTCGCGAGTCCCACACAATTTCTGCCTTATAGCGGCTCGTTCGTTTAGGGTGTGTGGGTGTGGGTTGGTTTGTTGTTGTTTTGTTTTGTTTCTTTGGGATTTTTCTGTTTAGGAGGGGGGTGGGGTGAGAACGTTGTGTGTTCCTTCGTGGTTTGTAAATGACTTGATGACTGTGAGGTAAATATTGGGCTATCGCGGGGTTCGTAAGTTAAAACCAAGTCAGACTTGATGTGTGTTTAGAGCCAGATTTTTTTCTTTCTCCGCCTCTCTTTCTATGACATAGACCGTTCAATGAGATACAACTTGACTGATTGCCAAATGTCAACACATTACCAGTCATTCTATCTTCAATGGTGCTATATAAGACGACTTAGAAATGGCGTTTTGTGGATTCAAGACCATGATTTACACCAGCCTTCGTAAATCTATTGCCCCATTCATTGTTTCCGATTCAGATAAAGCCCGATGACCTCATTCTAATTATACAGGGAACGACACTGGTACTAGTACCAGTTTCCCTAGTCCGGGATCTCGTGTCACATGGTAACCAATTCATATTACGAAGTAAAATCTCACTAGATATTTTCACTTTCCATAGATTATTTGTGTATGTTTATTTTTTTTAATTCCACATTATCTATTATTTGTC
Source organism: Diadema antillarum (assembly GCF_040938485.1). NCBI lineage: Eukaryota > Metazoa > Echinodermata > Echinoidea > Diadematoida > Diadematidae > Diadema > Diadema antillarum. Next base: position 613,107 of record NW_027270896.1, read on the forward strand.
TATGTTTTTGTTTATTCATTTATCTATCTATTTATTTACTTATCTATTTATTTATTTGTTTGTTTATTTATTTATTTATTTATTTATCTATTTATTCATTTATTCATTCAGTTTTGTACAAAAGTGAATAGAGAGGTCACGTTCAGGGCCCTGTTACAAATAGCACTTATTGCAAATTATAAAAAAAAATCACATGATACAACAGCAACAAACAAAGAAAATAAAGGAACATGTAGAAACAAACAAGCTTGGCGCGCTTTTCCGCGAGCCATTCAGGAATTGCATTGTTTCCCTTTTTTTGATGACATTTGAATAGATTTCAAACGACTCTTAACAGTATTGTAATCTCATAAGGGGAAGGTTTTCGGAACATTGCGAATAAAATTGCATTTGGGGTTTATTCTATGTGGTCAGCACTTAGATGCTTATGAGAAAGTAAGTAGACTAAACTGAAGATATGGTGTCTTGGCCAAGGACACAACCGCGATAGGGTCAGCCGGTTCGAAGCAGGGACCTGAAGGTTTAGAGTCCATACCAAATAATTTTTGTAGTCCCATATACTGCTTCACGATTGCACCTTTGTCTGTGACTAAGAACAATATGATATCGTTTCTCTTCACGCGAAATGGCTTAATATGGATCGAGATGCCCTATGGGGTCTCACATGACTCGTTCTATCATAAATCAAAGATGCAATTTTAGAGTACAAGAATAGTATTAGATTATACCTTCCACATTCGGTGACATCCACGCATTCAAGTCCCTGCCCCCCTTTTTTTTCATAAAATGCTATAGGATTATTCAAACGCGTGCATTGGTGCCAATAATTCTATACGGGTGTATCATAGACATTATGCAATACGTAGACAAAATACAATACAGAAACAAGCCGTTATGTATCCCGACAGTATAGAAAGTTGAACATTTGTGCTTGTTCATGTTGAATATAATCGGACCTTTCTGTGCCTTGTACATCGATAATCCATCAAACTGGAATGAAATTTTCAGCTTTCTGAATACAATGTGGTATCCTGAAGCTTTTTGTTTTCTTCCGCAATTGATAAATTTGTAACCTTTGAACTTTGTGTAAATGTTGACTTTGCGAGGGCGCAGTGGGGCGGTATATAGTACTAATGATGCGTGTAGATAGAGGGACAAAGAAATATGTTTACGTTGGAATTGCAATCCAATCATTCATCATTCACCGGCGAGAGAAAGGTAAATATGTATTTCTGATTGTGTAACCATAATTGCAGGATTGCATGTACAAATACTGACAAAGCAATATGAGTGATAATTTGGCAGGATGAAAGTAGGCAGATTAGTAGATTTGTGTGAGAAATTGGTGTAATTTTAGGGATTTCAAGATATCAAAATAATGAATATGTAGATATATAGATATATAATGTCTCTTTTCTTAAAAAGCAATTGACTGGTTTTATATGTATATGTATATATATTATTTACATCAATATTTATAAAAGACAGACAGATAGATAGATAGATAGATAGATAGATAAATAAATAAATAAATAAATAAAAACAAATAAATAAATAAGTAAATAAATAAAGGAAGATAGAGATATGAACTTATGCATACGCAAATATATGTACATGTATGTATAAAAACATTCCAAGATCAATAATGACGGTATATCACATTCACTAAGCCATTGTCTCCTTGCTGTTTAAAACATAAGAATAGTTCAACAAAATGAAGAAGAATCTTTTTAAATCATATAGCATCTACAGAAAACAGGAATATCAAAGAGAACATAATATAAGGCAAAGATGAAAGGTCATGAGGAAATGATATGGGTTATTTCATTCTAGCTAAACGATCCCGTTTGCTTGGAAGACAAAAACAGGTTTCAGCGAGAGATTGTAATATTTGCACGAATAACAGAACCTTCCGTTTATACGTTGCCACGAACTGGCTTTTGTCACCGCCGTGGATATCTAATGACCTTTCAGACAATAAAATTTGCGGGTGTGTGTACTTACGGAGTGTCAACAGACTATAGCTAGAGCGGCGGCGGCGACTTGCAGTGCAAAAACCCAAGCTGAGTGTAAGTCTAAATATGACTTTTACGATTGCCAAGGTAGAGAAACAACAAAAGAAAGAAAAAAAACAAGCATCACCAGGCCAAAGTCAGACCTTTCTTGCTTTCTTTTTCTCGCTGTTTTTCCTCCTCTCTCGCTCCTCTCTTTGGACGCGCTAATCCGTCATAATCCATTATCAAAGAGAATCTTGAAGCAAGTTCAAACAAGAGTAACCTGTAAGAGAGGGGAAATTACGAGAAACTCAAACAATATATTCTTCCTATCCACCATTCTCTAGTCAGGGTGTTTTGGTTTGATTTTCAATTGTTTCTGATTGCTTTTTACAACCTGCACTGCCAGGTAAACGTGCGGTCGAATGGACTGATTTTGGAAGCGTACAGACTTGTAAGTTTTCTTAATAAAACACCAAACGTCCCAACAAGATAACGTTGCCTTATTGCTTATAATGCTTCATGCGTGTAATTGATTGATACTTTGTAGCAAGTATGCCGTGGCAAGTGAATTTTAGATGATGTTTTCGAATGTATTGTACCATCACAATATTTCGGTTAATGTGGAAGCGCGTTTGATCCATACACAAATAAGGAAATTGCAAGTGCACTCGCATGTCTTATTTGACAAATATTCGTTAATTTGCATAGATTCACAAAAGCAGAGACAATTTCAAAAAATAGGATAAAACTAAGAGCCTGTAAATTTGGCATTGATATTGATGCGGAAAGGTGTCGTACAGAGGCATGTGGGAAAGAGGGGACAATATTTCATTTTTTAATCTCGAGTAAGACAAGAACACATTAGAAGGTTACTGATGACCTTCTATTACGGCTGCATTCCTTTTAAGCGCTATATGTTTTTCCATAGTGCGAGATCTGCAGGAACCACTGGCGAGGCAATACTCTGGCATGTCACAAGCAATAGTAAAAAAGAATGAATATAAATGAACTTAATCTAATTGAAAAGGAATCCGCGGCTCATCCTACCCTAAGACACACACTCACGAAAAAAAAAATCAAATGAAGAATATAGAAACAAACTCCTGAAGTAAAAAGCTATCAAGCAATTTCATACTCTGTGCTGCAATTTAAAACATTTTTAATTCACATGTTTCTTTATACCACTAAACATCTAGGTATTTGGTAATTTGCAAATAAAATGCATCTGTTTCATTCAGTGAAATGAAAATGAAACGGGGAGGGAATTAAGGGAAGTCCACAATGTTGCAGCTTTGATAGAAATGTGATCTTTACGACTTTATCATATTTTCAATTACCTTTTCTCTGTGTGTTTTCCGATATATATAGAAATATTGAAAAAAAAAATCGTCTGTAGATAAAGCGGCGAAGCAACAACGGTTGATCACTTTTATCATTAAAGAAACAAACCCTATACTCGGTTGGACTAGTGGCTTAGTTAGCCGGACGATCTTCAGAAAATGCAAGATAACTTTCCGCCATGGTGAGATAATCATCTCCCCGACCTTTGAAAAACTACAGCGGTTTACTAGGCATCAGTATTGTAACGCAAGCGTTGGTCTGACTATTATTGACCTAACAGACCCCGTTGCAAAGAAACGCATCACAAACATTAACTTCGATTATCTGCAGTTTGAATGACGATATTTAATCGTGCCTGTCTCAGCTAACTTCAAAATGTTATGTCAACTCAGAGGGAAAGACGGAGATGTTGTCGACCGATATAAAACACGGGAAGAGATTCTGTGGAAACTTTCGATGCTTGTGGATTGTGCGTTTTATGTAGCTCCGTTTGTTTCTTCGTGCCTTTGATATAGTGGTCGCAGAGCATACACGTCGTGAATGGACCATTAGTATAAGATCTTTGAGTGCGACCCGCTGTAAAAACCAATATTGACCAAACTTACAAGGATTAAGCGCACAAACGTCTGCCAGGGGTCGCTCCGGGATTCCCTTTTCACTACTCTCGATAGTGACGATTTTCTCTCCCTCTTTTTCTTCTTTTCCATTACATTATATTTATCCCCTGTCTCTCTCTCTTTCTCTTTCCCTACATGATATATATATATATATATATATATATATATATATATATATATATATATATATATATATATATATATTTATATATACATATATATATTTCTTCCTCGCTTACTGTCTTTCTCTTACTACTCTTCCTTCTGTCTGTCTGTCCATCCTTCTTTCAATCTTGTCATATATTTCCCTATATCTGTTTGTCTGTGTTCTGTTGTCTATTTCTTTGCACGTCTTCTCTTTCTTCTATCTCTCCTTCTGTTCTGTCCCTTTCTTTTCTGTTTTCATCTCTTTATCTTCATCGTTCTTCATCTCTTTTAATTGTGTCATGCCTTACATGCATTTTCATCCTCTCCTTTCTACCACTCCTCTCTATCTCTCAATCTTTCCATCTCTTCCCATCATTCTATATTGTATCCAGTCCTATCGTTTTGCCATTAATTGAGAGCAATATTCAAAAACAATGTTTAAACGCCATGCATGCAAAGGTAATCTATGGCGGTGTGACATTTATTAATCAACGATTGCATGCCTTTCACGCCAAAACTGAATTGTTCAACAATCAGTTACACGTACGTATTTTATAAATGTTATATCTATATTTATATTTGATATGCGAATCGGTTGGTATATACGTTTCTTCCTAAAACCCAGATTTTAGTCAATCGCATCAAGGTTCCTGCATGTGACAATGTCAGGCTCCCGAAACTTATATGATCAGGGTTCGGGTAGTATTTACTGAGTAACCGTTTCTTAGTCACTAAGAAAAACATTTACATAAATGCTAAATGTTCCCTTTATCCTCTGAAATGATCCCGTGATACTGTTCAAAAACATTAACCAAAACATTGCAATTACGACACTCTACAGTCAAGAAGTAATAACAAAGAAAACACATCGATGACGAATTGTGTGTATATCCTTCTTTAATCGTCCGTATTGCGTTCATAATATATGAAAGGGTGTCTGGTGAATTGTCTCGTTTGACAGCCAGAATCCCGCATTTTATTGTTTAAGCAGCAGCAACAACATTATCAGCTGCCTCTGCCATTGTGAGCAAAATCAACAGGTAGATTTCCCGACGCTTGGCGCGATGGAGATCCTTCTCCGAGGTGTACGGTCGGTGCTCCCTCGTTTGAGCACTGGCACTCACCCACCGCCGTTAGGAAGGGTCCTCCAACCCGTGTGTACAATGCAATTGTGTTTGGAGAGTTAACTTCACCAACAAGAGTTTATGACAAGTTACAAGGACTCGACACTCTAGACCACTTACGTAAGCTTATTCAACTACTTAGCATCTCGACAATCATCTGGGAAGCCGCCGTCGACGTGTACAGGCCAGTTAGCCAACTAAACACTGCGAGAGCCCCTAAAAAGTAATTAGGAACTAATCGATTTGTAATCTCCGCTGAGAGAGCACTAAGGTAGATGAGTCGCATAAATTTCGTGCGCGACGACGGCACTCGCAAAGTGATGATTCCTCATTTCAATTGAATGTTAATTGTTTAAGATATTCTGACTCCTCGAGTACTCTGAAATACGTACTATCATATTGTTTGATTCTACAGAGATCGCAAAGCATATAATACATAGGTTGAGCAAAATTTTCTGACATTCGGCTTTGATGTATTCGAGGATACCATATATAGTCAGTGTCCAAACACATGGAGGCGGGGGACAAAAATTCCACACGACCCCCGTATCCGACAATCAAAAAGATAGCTGCTCAGCATGATGGTGCCGTTGGCGAAAGTCCAAGGACCTATGCAAAGCTACATCCAATGATATTTATTATGTAAGTCCACAACAAGTATTTATACTTTTTGGGGGGATCAGACCCAAGTACGCAGTGGACCGTTAGTTACTTTTAATCATTGTCCTCCAAGATAAAGATACTTGGAAAAATATAGAAACGAAAACAAAAAACGAAGGCAAACCAACATGACTTTGACAGAAACAAAAATGACAGAAAGAAAAACACAAACAAACAAACAAACAAAATCACTTACGTGTAATGATAATGGTGAATACATCTAAAAATGTGTAATCAAAATGGAAATACTGCTTTCAGAAGTAAATCTAGGTATCATAAAGAACAAAACAAAATCATGGAATTTTATGATCATCCGGGCTCTTCTACTAGTCACATTTTTGTATTTGTGTTTTTTGAATGTTGAAGTTAAAGCAATGCTAAACATCTATACATTACGATAGGTAAGCTAAGAGCGTGCATACGCGTTGGCGCCAGAGTGTTGAGTAAATGGAGAAAAAGAAAACAAGAAAGGAGGGAACAGTCGGGAATTCTGACACTAAAATGTGATACTGTATCCTAAGTTGTCCCTTTTCTCTCCTTGGCAAGCCGCCTCTTCAAAAAGCCAGCGCGATGTACGCCATGTGTATTGAGGAAAAGTGGCGGCATATGTTCGCTGTGTGGCATCGCGCTCCCAGAACGTCCGCGCTTCGCAAGCGGTTTTGTGGTAATGTGAGCATTATTTTCCGTGCATTATTCGTAATAGGGGGATATTCTCATGAAGTAATCACTACGACGGGAGAGAGGGAGGGAGGAGGGGGAAGGGGGGGGGCAGGGAGAGAGGGAGATGGTGGATATGCGTATAATTACACGTTTAGTGAGTGAGTGTGTGTGTATGTCTGTGTGCTTGTGTGTGTGCGTGTGTTTATATGTGTGTGTGTGTGTGTTTAAGGAACATAAAAAAGTGTATGCGCGCGTGTGTGTGTGTGTGTGTTTGTGTGTATATGTGTGTTGATGCAGGACGAATACAACACATAAGGACAGGATTGACAGATGGACGGAAGAGTGAAGGAAACGAAAAGAGGATTTTTAAAGAAATAATTCTAGGGAGCGTGCGGATGATAGAAGTAAAAAAAAAAAACGACATGAGAGAAAAAAGTGGGAGAGAAAGCGGCAGACTTGGATTGACAAGTGCACTAAGACGTGCGTACTGTGTAAACAGTGACCAAGTGATTTTTTTTTTCTCCAAAGTGAAATTAGGTACACAATATTGTGCTGAGGAACATGTAGCCAATCTGCTCATTCTGGCGGGCAGAAGTAATATTGGGCGTGTCACCAGTCAATTGCCGAATCTTTATGAAAGTGGTAGTGATGGGTGAGAAGTGTTGAGGAAACAGCGCCGATGATTTTAAAAGAGGAATCTCCACTTCGTGTTAGTTCAAGTTGAATTTACCTATCAGACTAAAGCCAACAGACAAAGCCATGAAAGTTTCACTAAAGTTTGAGATGAAACAGGATATTCACGGAATTGCATAATCTCACTTACTTCGTTCTCATGATGATGTCCGCCGCAAACACGACAAAAACAATATGGTATTATGCTTTAGTCTTAAAAACCCCTTCGATTGTTTTGTTAGACTTTTAAGGTGATTTCTTCCTTGAAAAAAACAAAATTAGCAGGAGATTTTTGTGCAAGACAGTGGGAAACTTGTGAAACGATGACGTCATTCCCTATCTGATGCGGAAGTGAACTTTTTCGCTTTTAAAACGTATATGAAACTTTCACCAACATGAGTTTATTTGTATTGTTTTTGTTAATTTAACGCCTTGGGTCTGGTTTGTATGTATGGCATGAGTAGTGTGTATCTAAACATCGAGTTCATTCGGTTTTAGAAACCTATTACATTATCATAAACCGAAATGAAGATGCAGAGATGGATATTATTGAATTTTTGCATTTTCCATTATTTCGATCTAGTCGACGCAAGAATTATGTGGCGTAAAAATAAGAACATTGATGAATATCATGACGACATTTTTGTTTAATTTCTTGAAGAATCGTCCATTAAAACCCTTTTGCTAGTTCCAGAACTTCAAAAATATATTTAGTTGTCGTGATACGACCACTAGCAACGCTTGGTGTGTCGAAATGTTAATTGATCTCTGTTCCTATTCACGACCTTAAAACTTATTTGACTTATTCTTCATCTACTGCTACAACTAAATTATGTTCATCATTTTTCATGGATGATTATAAAAGTGGTGGATTGTTACGTAATGTGTGTAATGGTTTTAATGAATATTGTCATTACATCGATTGTATTCATATGTCATTATAGCTGTAAAATATGTCATGTCATCATGCTGTGGCATAGTGGATAAGACTCCGGACTCCCGATCGGAGGACCCGAGTTCGATTCCCGCTCAGTGCTTACGTCCTTGGACAAGATGTTTTTACCCACTATGTCCCTCTCGACCCAGGTATATGAATGGGTACCTGGCAACGCTAGGGTAATAATGGTAGCAGGGCCTTCTGGTAGAGCAGTGGCAACACTGAAGAGGCCACCCTGGGTAAATAAGACCTTATAATTATTATTATTATTATTATCATTCATATCACATGCGATATGATTTCAACAAGAAAAAACAACTTGACAAGAATGAACTTATTTAAGAGCAAGAGATTATTAAGCAGAGGGGTAAAGATATGGGACATGAGTTTTCTTCAATTATTTGTCTCCCTCTGTACAAATGATCAGCAGGTGCGATCTTACAAATTTCATTTCTATACAGAGGGAGACAAATTGAAGAATACGCACGCCCAGCGAATCCATTTCTTAGAAAATATTTCGACTATCCTTGTCTATTAGCTCGAACAAACTGTTAGTTGCAAATCCCACACCAAGTTAGTGGTGCGTAACATTTTTATCCGCTCAAAAAAATGCCAAATAAGTCACCGCTCGTGTTCGCCACTTCACCTGTATTTGTACATCATCGAAACACCCCTTATGGGACGTATCACCTATTGATGAGGTGACGATAAACAAGTATAGATCCCTATGGTTAATTTGTGTCCCCGGCCGTAGATAAGGGCGACACTTCACCGCCCAAACTCCGTAACACAAGAGGGAACGACAGCCGATCGCTCTGATCTGGAGTGGCGATTATCAGTCGACTGACATGCACGACACCACGTTTTCCCCCTTATTTACTACTATGTGCAGTCAAAGGTGGCCTAAGGTAGCGACGGCATTGCGTGTTCGGCTCTCGTCATATCCTTAAAAAAGCAACACTTAATATTCTGATTACGCTGTCTACAAAATGCCATCTACGCGTCTCAAGGTCACATCTCGTTTTGAGGTCATTCTGACTACACGGTGATCCTGTTTTACGAACTTCTGACTCTGTCAGAGGACATTATACGTTTGAAATAAAGAAAAATCATCGATTAGCCCCCAGCGTGAAACTCGACTTCAGACTCCCGCTTCACACGTATACACGATGCGTGTTGACGTCACAAGATCAGAATGAATTCCGACCCATTGAATGATTAGTCACATATTGCATAATACTAGTAGTGCCATAAGTTCTATTCGGTCTTCGATGACCATATGAAATATTTTCATACCGCTAATGATATGAGACCATCCTTACCAATTGATTTTTTTCACAGTCAAATGGAGAGTCGAGTCATTCGCCAGGTCTGCAGACCTCTTTCAATTGTAACAAACCGAGGAGACCCATGCAGAAAATCCCAAAGCAAAGAGAGCATTGTCCCTGAGTAATATCTCTTTAAAAAAAGTTAAGGATGATCATGTAACCATGACGCAATTGTCATGTTGCATTCACATTTATTGTTTCAAGAGAGTATACATGTCTATATCAATGACCTCCCTTTCATTTACTGAGTGCAAAAAAAAATGGGCAATGTGAACTTTATGTTTATCGTTAGTATCATCTTCGCCTATTATTTTTTCTTCGCATTTGAATATGGAATCACGGGGAATAACGTAGACATCACTTCTCATCAACTTTTGAAATTGTCCTTTGTAAAGCTCTATCTGAGTGATCTTTAGCAAACTCTTTTTCTTTAAATTGTCTTATTTCACCGAAAAAATGAATAAAAATAACAACAACAATTATTTCACGTTTTGAATAATTTAAGTAGAAACTGAATGAATAATTTGATTTCATTTTCCGTACACGCCGGCAGTGACTCGGCTGCGTGTTTTTCAAGAGCCATACATTTCTCTTTACGTTTGAAGTGTAAGCTAATACACAACAATATAAAGCACTCGATATACTGTTTACTCAAGAGATAACAAGATGGTTTATAATTCAGTTCGGCAGAATTATCTCGATATTCGCTAACGAGGTTTCGTTGAATGTCAACAGCAGACCGATTAGAGCAACCTGGTGTGCGAGACGATCTGCACGTCTTACCTTTTGCTGCTGTTGAACAACCAATGTCCAAGAGAGGCGCTTTCTGCGTTCTGTCAAATGCACCTTTAGAAAAATGACATCGAATTGTTTAAAGATGACAAAGCAGAATGTGACCTTTTCTCGAGTTCACCTGTCGAACAGCAGGACGATGAAGCCGCCAATACCAGTATCAATGATTTAAGATGGATTAAAATGGATTACTATTCTAACCGTCAGAGGGTTGTGATTTTCATTTCCAAAAACTGAAACGTGATTGCGACGAAGATGTGAAAGCAGTGATTATGTCCAATCAAAATCAGCTGATACCCAGGGACCATTTTCCAGCAGTACAGTGATATTTTAGGAATAACAGAAAAGGAAATCACGTGCCCTCCCCCCATGCTCTACCCAGCATTATTTCTCATTTTTGCATCTAATGAGGACGGAACAATACCTAACATTGTACATTTTGATAATCATCTTCTTATGTTTGCTGTTGTTTCCTGTACACAAAAGACACGATAGTCATGGCATTGTCAAAATACATGTCCCTGCAAAAGTGCAATGGGCAAATTGAAACTGAACTTTTATGCGCATTAACATGATTAACATTTCACCTAGTTATCAATGCTCTTGCATCACAGTAGCGTGGTTTTTATTGGCAAATCAAAGAATCTCATACTTTTTTCTCTCGTTTCACGTTGCCCTGATAGCATCCCTTATAATAAACGATAGGACGGTGCAGTGACGTAATGACAAGCGTCATGAATGTCGCCGAGCATAATCACTGCTTCTCCCACAGTGCTTCTTGCCTTTCTACTATACCATTGAGACCCAAACGCTTTGAGAAGTAAGTCTTGTCTGCACCTATCGTTAATCCTCTGCGGCTATCTTTGAACCACTCTTTTCCCCCCGAGTTACACTGTCTCACCCAGTCTCATCATGCATTGTCAATGTTAATGCCGGACATTAATGACCAAGTCGCCACGCCGCTTCCACCCGTCTGTCTGCCAGATTCTGTATCAGAATGTCTGGCCTGGAACAAAAAACAATCAGATTGACCCCCGAGACTCCGCCGTAGCACCAGTTGCTCGTTCGATGAATAGGCCCTGGTAATGAGTTGTAATACGACAAAGGACTGACCAGCTCTGGACCATGTATTAATCCAACATTCAAAGTCCAACGGACAGCGAGGCGTAGCGAGACGCCATGGATGCAACATTTTTCTTTTCATCAAAATGGCCACCTAAGCCTTTTCAAAACAACAACAAAGAGACAAAGCAGAAAGGAGGAGGCGTCCATATGGTTTTAAAAGAAGCAAAAAGGGTTTCTGATGAGAATAGACACCAACAAAGGAGAGTGAGACACCTATACCCTCGTCTGTCGAGCCTGTCCACCCGGAGTCCCCCCGGCTGGACCCGCCAGTGGGTGTTAATCCCAAACCGCTTTGATGATAGACGTGCGGGCGTGCCGCTATGTTTCACTTTATCCAAGCTATCGCTTCTCCGCATTGTGCGCGCGGAGAAAGCTCTTTGAACCCCCTGATTATCATTCCTTCTTAACGTGACTGTCCAGTAGATGTCGGGAATGAACAAAAGTTTGCGGAATCAACTACAAGAGCAAAAAACAAAAACAAAAACAAAAAACACATATTGCGTGCGTGCGTCATCAACAGTGTAACTGTGCCAGCGTACCTTGTGTACACCGGTGCATAACATCCACACCTGCGTTTTTCACCCCATATCAAACAATTATGTGAAACAGAAATTCGATTTTAAGTAAAGGACACTTTGAATGTAGGTTCACTTTCCGTTACAGCTCTCTCGTCTTTTCCAATCATCTTCGAGGGCATGAGGATGAAACAGAGGTTGGGATCTCTAACCTTGGAAAAAAAATGTTTTTCTTTAGATATCTTTTTTTTTAGGGGCAAGCTACTCTAAGCTCGAAGACACCATGGCTTCGCACGTCCACGTCACATTGGCAGCCTTCATTGTCTATGCAAATTGGGAATTCTCACTGAAAGAGCGTCATTGAAGATTTGCTCCATCAATACGGGATAAGGGGGCCGTAATCTCTACCTTTCTTCCACGCCTCATGCTCCCATACACAATGGTCTAATTCGCCGGTAAACACAGCTTTGGCATGTAGGCACCAAACAAGATGCCTTCCGAAAATACCACCGACTCATTACTTTCTTGAAGATGTTTGCATAACACGAAATTGATTCTGCAATCTTCTCCTGCTTTGCGGGTTGTTGACGTTATTTTAGATGGTTTCCATCAGCTTCTTGATTACCAGGTTCTGATTCTATAGTTAAGTAACAGAATCATAATAATATTTCTGAAAAAATCAAGTTGGGTGTGTAAGCATGATAACATTATTCCTGAGATATGTTTTTATTTTCTTAAGAGATTATCAAGGAGAGGGATGAATATAAGGGGTATTTTTTTTTCTTCAATTTGTCTCCCTCTGTAAAAATGAAATTTGTAAGATCGCACCTGCTGATCTACATTGATAACAAGTATTCTAGTTAGTTTGTTAAAAATGTAGATCAGCAGTTGCCATCTTACAAATGTCATTTGTACAGAGGGAGACAAATTGAAAAAAAAACATACCCCTTATATTCATCCCTCTCCTTGATAATCTCTTACTTTCATTCAACATTCAACTTGCATGACAAAATGACTTCAGCTCAAATATTTGATTTCATTGATGAAAAGGTGCACAAAATATATTTTGTAGCGATTAATCTGCAACAGATGAGAGCAGAAAACTGATTTAGATTCTCCGTTTGATGCTCTATTTCCCCCGAGATGAATTTGATAGATAATACCCTTGGTGAGGAAATGCTAGAGGTGGCACAGGAATAAAAATGATTGGGTTGGGTGTTTTGTCTTCTCTCTTGATACACTTACGAAATGAATACCGGCTCGTGATTTTAAGTTCAAAGCAGATTGCAATGTGCCAATAAAACTGTCATTACAACGAAGAATGATATAACATGGACACAAACACACACACACACGCACACACAGAGAGACACAAATCACATACAGATACACACAAATCACATACAGATACACACACACACACAAACAGCATAATTTAGACACTTTTTTAGAGTTTTAATTATTAAGGAAGGTTAACGATGGTTCCTTAAGGAGCTCCCAGTGTTTGGAGTCTTCTTGGCGGTGCAGAGCCCGAAGCCACGCCCCTCGCGGTCACTGTGCCAGTGGTGACACGGCACCTATTGACAATGACTTCGGCGTGTAACGTACGTGTGCAGCCAAGCCATTATCAGGGGGCCCGGTCGTGTTGATGTGTGTTTACTGATATAGTTCGACGCTTCGCTAAGGGGGCTCCATTCAGCGTTGACTTGAAGGGGTCTCGAGTCGGCGCATCTTAGCCGGCACTTCGCTCATTCGCGCTTGTTCGGATCACAGCTCGTGAGGGGGAAGAGAGAGAGAGAAGGAGAAAGAGAGGGATAGAGGAGAAGACCAATAAGGGGAAACAGGCGCCCCCACTTAAGCGCAACTGCTTAGTCTGCAAGCTCTCTGGCAAGCACTCCGCCACCCTCCTCACAATTAGTTCCATCGATGTCAACATAATTAACGTCGGCATTAGCCAGAAGACTAATCTGATTACAGCTGGTGTGGACGATATATTAATGATTTTCCGGCATCGTTTTGCCAGCCAATGACATCGACATAATCTCGTTCCAGTTCACAAGAGGGATATTTACCACTCATTTTGACCAGAAATACGAATTTGCCCTCATTTTTGATGTTTTTGATTGACCAAAGTAAAGGTCCTCCTGGTTTTCTGTTTTCCCCAACCAACCCCAGCCGACACGCCTACATGAACGCCTCGGCCCTGGACTTTGGGGCGGTTGGACAGCTGCAGAGCTCTGCCGCCAACAAGCACTCCAAGCTGTTCACGCCGGACCTCCTCCACTCCGCCATCATGGACGACACTGAGGCCGTGATGAACGCGGCCAAGACCAGCTTCTCCGTGAAGGACATCTTGGACCTACCTCAGGCAGCCGCGGCCGCCGCCGCTGCCGCCGGCGTGGGCGCCACGCACTCCCTGGCTGGTCTCCCGCTCGACAAGCCTTTTCTGACGGAATCACAAATGGAGTCGCTAAAACAGTCGCTTCAGAACGGACATGACGGACACGGTTTGACCAACGGACAAGGGCCGACGGGTGTGGATTCGAACACCATCAACGCGCTGTACGACCAGAGCGATAACCCGTACACCAGATGGCTCCAGAATCAAGGCGGGGAGGCTGTTCATTACTCATGTGAGTGCGAAATCGATTAACATCACGGCTTCTAATAATCATCTTTTGTCCGATGTTGATTTTATGTAAAAACAAAATATCTGTCTGAGAAGCCCGTTGTAAATTCTCTGAAATCTTCTAATACAAAGATATCCTATGAAATTTATAGAAATATTAATGTATGGTTTGGTACTACGTTGTGATCAGAACTCAAATTGACGATATAATTTTATGTTCTTCGAAATTAGGAGGGGGGAGATCGCTATTAACTTTCTGAAAGTCAATATCGAATGAACACAGTTAATCCCTGGATCCAGCTCATGGCGAATGAAGTCTGACTTAGGATCCATTTTCGGTAGATACTCATAAAGGAGATTGTCGATGTACTTGAATGATCATCTTTGCGCTGTCATGACATTCTGCATGCACTTGACCAAAGTTTGAGAATAATGAATAGGAAGAAATGTAGTCAGGACTGCGATCAATTCTGAAACATTTGGAGAACTAAGAACGAAGAACAAGAACCAAGACCGTTCATTACAGGATATGGACGGACAGACTATGTCAGTCATGGTGGCCGTCTGTTTATACATCTCATTTTGTATACGGCTTCGGCATAATTAAACAGAATAAAATATAATATATTCAAATGTACATATTTGATATACCACAGGAATCAACTAGAATTTCATTCGTATTTGGTTTGATATCAGCTCTTATGTATCACTAACTTTCTCTACATAATTGATTAACAGAACAGCACACCGGATGTGTTTTTTTTTTTACAATATTTGATAATGGATTCTTGAAAGAGCAACAAGCAATTCGATAGGAGTCTGCAAACAGTTGTGTCAGTGGCGAGTCTGTCGTAGAATAATAAAAATGAATAATGTTGACACTTTTCATACAAGCAATTTATTCAAATGTAATTATCAGCAGGTAACATCTTACTAGTATACTTTACTTGATTTCACAAAAGTATTAAGACCAGAAACTGCACGGTGTAGACAACAATAATGGGTTCTTAACATCATTGTATCAAAATGCAGTTTTACTGTTAGGTTGGTCCGAGTGAGTCTCACAATGAAAGGTGTAGCTGCCATGCCCACTATTGGAACTCCACCATCTTTGGCACACATTTATCTGCTTTTAAAGTGGCAAAATTCATCGCGCAAAATTGAAAGCACGCTTTACCATGATTATACGAAATCCATCTCTGACAACGACGGGCGTAAGATGTTGCATTTAAATGCCCAGAATTTGAGAAATTCTACTTTTCGTCTTTTATTTCACTTCTGATTTGTAGTCTTCGCCATTGCCTTACTATCACCCTATTCCCGTGACTAGATATTCATTCACGTTGTTCACGTACATCAATTAGTACAACCACACACGTGTGCGATTGCAGATGGGTGTGTACTGCCATGATGGCATGCATGTCTTATCAGTAAATGGCATACATCATGTGAACAATGGCGACGTCCTCTGTTGAGCATACGTACCTATCCAGTCAGTACATCATATCATTCTATCCCTGTCCTCACTCTTAGCTCGATTATCACAGAATAAGAGGAAATCATCGCTCTGTTCATGCAAGCTGTGCTGACTTTCCACAAACTGCCACCTGCTGAAAATGATTCGTCATCGCAATCATGCCTAGTTCTAAATTAAAGTGTTAACAAACTTGACATTCAGATAATGAGATCGATGCGCTTTCTTTTTTTTCTCTCTTTATTTTTTTCAGAGTGATAAAGACTTCTTCTTAATAATTCTAAATTCAAAATAATTCATTCTTTATATATATAATCAATCGAAACACTGATATCCACTAAACTTCTCAGTATGTTTGGATTTTTGGAATGCATTGCGACCAATATGTTTAATATCCAAATTACACTTCGCGTATGAGACAACTGAACCTTTAAGATTCATTCAATTTACTACCGATGAACTCCACTCCTATCAAACGCGAAGGGCAAACAAAGAAATAGGAAGCTTATATCATCGTAAAGTTGTAGATCTCTTTGAACTGTATCGTAAAGTGATGTTTGACCTTCATACATTGTTGCTTTAATGGCGATGACAGTGTACTTTATCTGGAAATTTCAAGACAGGTGCAATATGAATTTCTTTGTCATCTAGTAACCTTTTGGAAATTTATGATATCCAAAAACTTCGTCTGCATGATAAAGATTAACACTTTCTGTTAAAACGGCTCGTTCCATTCGAATTGAATATAGCAATCTTGAGATATTTTCTTCATTTTTTTTTCAGTCAGGACTGAACCTATATCAAGATATTACTTCTGATATGCCGCTGACTCCGTCAAAAGGATACCAAAAGGAAATAGATACAACACTTACTTTGAATACAATCCTTGAACGCTAAGGCCTAAAAGTTATCACAGAAGCAACGTTTTATTACATGTCTCAGATATAAACTATGTACGTTCAGCCTTGTCTGGGATTCTACATAGCTTTCACATGTCAGTGTCTTCATGATCGTATCTGTTAAAAGACTTTTCGCTCTCGCTCATCCGAGGTAGAATTTGCGCAAAGCATGTGTCGAGATAACTGGGTGGAACTATCATTTTATCATGACTATCTTGTAAGACACCTTATCTGCCACTTTATTCTTCAGCATATCTGTTCTCATCCTGTCGGGTCTTATCCTTTCTCTACCTCCCTCTCCATTTGTTTTTTATATTTTTCTTTGTCTATTTCATTTCCAAATCTTGTCTAAAAGGTTGAATTCCATCTTTGTAAAACTGCAATCGAGTTGTTTTGAGTTTCACCATTTCAGCTGTATGTGGTATTTGGATGACCCAGCTTTCATTATCCCTACAGAAATGGGAAACCAGCGATGGTCAATTTCTTTAATGCAAACATAACGCAGGTGCAAATTCTGCAATAAAATCAACACGTCGTTTGTCTTCACAGCCCGTTACAAAACAACAAAACAGGTGCTCGGGACCCCCTCACCACCCCCACCCCCACCCTACCCCCACATACATACATACATGCATACACAGAACCTGCATAAATACGGAGACAATTTGTTGCTCAAGTAATCCTTTCCTCAAACATAAACTTAATCCGTGGAAGTGTCATCATATCTTGTCCTGTTCTGTTTAATTCACACCTCTGACCATACTATCACGATCCGGCTATCGGTGTCTCGCTGTCCTCGTGGCCAAACTACCACCGTGTTTTTTCTCGCGATAAGAGACAGAGATAAATGAATGCTTCGATGACCGTAGAAGCAGGTGCATGATTAGTATCGTTGGGTTACTTTGGTGTCATCGATTAATAATTCCAATGTGATCGTCATTTGGCATTAATATAGTAGTCTGCCTGTCCTCATGAGTGTCGTCAATCCTTTTAGCAAAAAGTTTGTGCAAAATCTTAATCTGTTTTTTTTTTTTGTTCATGGAAAGTATATAGATGTTAAAGACGTAAAGACATGCAACATTTTGGTAGTAAGGAAGCAACTTGTGATGTAGAGCGGAGAATAAAATGATTAATCAGGAGATGTAATAATTCCACTTCCCTGTTGGCGGTCTGTTGCCTTTCACAAAATATTTACCAACCAATTATTGACATTCATGCCACACTAAACGTTTTATGCAGACTAGTCAAGAGAATGGTGACATAATGCAATAATTTCTTTCGGGTCACCCCCCCCCCCCCACACACACACACACATATCATTCATTGCCCAAAATTCATTCATTCACGTACTCTCTCTTCTTAAAGGTACTGTTTAGCTTTGGGAGTACGGAAGTAATTTAAAATATGTTCAAGATGCCACATTTGATGCATATGTGTAGGTCAGTTGTGTCACAAAACACCCTACAATGCAAAAATTTGGCAGTAAAGCCTAAGATATAAGGAGATATCACTATTTTTCTCAATAACCCACAACTGTAGGCGGTTTAGTCTAGGACCATTTATGTTATTACTATTGTTCATGTATCAATACTTAACATTAATTATGCTGATTCAAATTTCTGCAGTTGTTGTTTCTATCCCTACCTCATATTTTATAACTATTTTGAAGCATAGAAGCTGGGTTTTTGTTTCATCTACAAATGGCAAATTATGCCTTTAAAGCTGACAATGTTATTGATAATCATACAGATTCTGAATACTCTTTTCGCGAATGCTTAGATTCACTAATTGCTCCAACTTGATTATGCATAATGCTTAATTCTCCATCACGTTACAGTGATCTAACTAACGGATCCTGTAGGGTTGACATTGTTTGCCCTTGTATATGTTACTTGCGCACGAAATTTCGCAGAATGCCACGGTGCCACTCTTCCAGTCTGAGATTAATATTTAATCCTCCGACAATTTCTTCCCTCTTTGCATTCCAACCCCGAGGACCTCGCCTACTATTAATGCCGACCAAAAACCTAATTATTTCTCTCGTTAGTTAGATTACAAATGAGCGCCATTAAGTGCCGTCAATGACAAACATTGCTCGTGTTCGACTGCCAATGTGTGACGGCTTGTTTCGTTATTAAAGGACAATCACTTGATTTCGATGAGATTAGGCATAAAATCATAATGCTCATCAGCATTGTGCATTTTAATGATGTATTTTTTTCTTCTTTGTTACTGGTAGTGATGTCCCTGTGTGCTGACGATTACACCTACACAAATTCGACTTCGACAGCTATGAAAATCTTCGTTTAACGTGCAAACTTTTTTTCCTCCAAATTCCCCATCAGCTGTTTGACCTTTAAGATCATATTCCAAATACCTCCACGTACTAGAATATTACTTGTCCATAGTCCACGAGTCACCGACTTAGTAGGCGCAAATACATAAACTACCCCATTTTAGAAGTATAATTTATGTTTTTCCATGTTGTTCGTTGAACGTGAAGTACTACTTACGGAGAGAAAGAAAAAACATCGTCACTGAGGAGGATCTTTCTTGTTTAATTTTGGGTGCTTAGCACCAATAAATGCAGAGAGCCTTATTGAACTTGAGATCTATTCTTATCGCCGTGTCAAGATTTTCGGGAAATTTGCACAGGACACGGTTGATTTCGGTGTAGTGTGTGGTTAGTAAGCCATTGTCTGATCGTTCGAATAAAGGCGGTTGCACCTTGTATCGCATTCTCTTTAAGGCAGTGTGCCAGCACAACTCCGAGAAGTGTGTGTATTTGAGTGAGTCAGAGTGTATAGTATGTACGTGTGTGTGTAGGTTCTTGGATCGCTCCATAGTACATAGTTCATCTCCATTCTCGATGTGTTTGTCAGTCACTTTACGAGCAGTCAACAGGTGTTTCGCATATCTTTCTGACATACTCTACATTTTTATTGATGATCATACGTGAATAATCAATATATTGATTCTCACTGACACAAGTCATTTCTGTAGAGAATATATAGCCCAGAGTATTGGTAGTTACATGCCCATATTATTCATTTGTCTTTGCAGCGCTGGCGCAGAACACAGCTACCCATAACAACACCTCTTCCACTGCCACGTCCCCCACATCAACCACGGCTTCCATCGCGGCAGTTAACGATGACGACGACGACGTCGAGTCCAACGCTTCCGACAAGGATGGCGACACTGCGAGCCGTGACGCATCGTCTCCCTCTGGGGATCCTCCCAAGAAACGGAAACGGCGGGTGCTGTTCTCCAAGGCACAGACATACGAGTTGGAAAGGCGATTTCGACAGCAGCGTTATCTCTCTGCACCCGAAAGGGAACATTTAGCGAGCATCATTCGACTGACCCCTACTCAGGTCAAGATCTGGTTCCAAAATCACCGTTACAAGTTGAAGCGTGCGCGGCAGGAGAAAGGGCTGGATTTGAACCCGCTCCCATCGCCGCGACGAGTCGCCGTCCCAGTTCTCGTCCGAGACGGTAAGCCGTGCAACGCCGGTGTCGGCGGGATGAACGGTGCTAGCATGGCTGGGGCCACCCACGGGGCGGCAGCGGCAGCGGCAGCAGCGGCCGCCTCGGCCTGCATGTCAGCGGCTGCCAAGTCTCACCACCACCATCACCATCACCATCAGGACTCGCTGTTAGCGCCTTCGGCAGCCGTAACTGCGCCGCCACCACTGCAACACATGCAACACTACCCTTCACCTTGTAGCTATTCCACCGTAACGGCACCGTATAATAGTAACTACAGCTCGTTTAGCAACATGTCTATGGCAAACAACATGCAGTACACGGGATCAATGGCGCAACCGTGGGCATGGTGAAAAGCATACACGCACGGAAACATTGAAAACTTGATTTAGAATTTAAGGTACAAACTGCTCTTGCAAATTTGACTGTTCACGGGTTACCACTGAACTCTATCATCATGGTTTAGGAACGTCTAAGGAAACGCTCTGAACGAATGTTTCTATAATAAAACAAAACGAAACAGATTGGAATGGCTTGTATTGTGATCTAGGGCTTGGACCGGACATTTCTTCTTTTGAGTATTACGAAAGCAACTGAAGAGCTGGAAAAAAATCAGATAAAAGACATTTTCAGACTAATCTCACTATACAGTCTCTTTCAGCTACATCGTTAGAGTCGTTCTCTGATTACAATCTTTACCGATAGACTTTTAATGCCCCGCTTAGCATTGTTTCTTCCTCTTCTGGATATTTGTCTATTCTTCTGAAATGTTCCTTGTTAAAAGCCTTGTTTGAAGGTTTGAAGGCTTTCACAACCTTGAAGACGAAAGCATACCTTTTCTCTCTTTGGGACAATAACACGATAATCAATTAATCGTGAAAATACCTAGTAATAAATAAGTAAAAACAAATGAGGCTGAAAATAACGTCAGTAAAAAATTTCTCCCTTAACTCTTTAGGGGCATGAAATGTGCCAAAGAGAACCTTTTAGACAACTTAGTTTAGTAAAATCAACCCGACGGGGAAGACGATACTCTCCAAAGTATGTAACATTAAGAGATAAAACATGTTCCAGTCTCTTATCATTGTCATTAGTCAGGAGAGTCGAAACAGCCATGAGAGGGTTAAAGGTCATCATCAGATTTATTCTAAGGGACGAAAGATGTGATGCGAACTGAAAATGTAGGGTACTTTGTAAGATCCTGACTGACACAGAAAATGAGCAACAGGTTTCAATAACCTGCCATGCGTAATGACCTTTAATTGTCACGCGCTGCGTAAACTCGTAGCAGTGACGTCATAGCGAGAACGTCATTCAGTTGCATGTCTTTCGTGTAATATGTCAGTATTCTCTTTCCTTTTTTTTCGAAGCCAAGGAAAGCATTATTGGAATCGAGAAACGATGATCACAGAGTAGTACACACCAACTGTAGAAACTACCATACTTCGTAATGCCATCTAATCATTCACATTAAGAAAAAGAAATGATAATAAGATGCTCCGCGGTCGTGAGTGAGAGCGCTTCGATAGTGTTGTAGATAGCAAGAAACAGTACTTTATTTATTGTATATGTAGGATTTTAGCTCTGTAAATAAAACGTGTAGAAATGACAGGCACGGAGGTATGATAATTGAATGAAAGATATCGAAAGGCGTTGGGTAAAGGGATTGTCTTAATTTCATTTTCAGTCCCTTCATTCGCTATTCTGAAAATAGTAACTCCTCTGCACCAATAAGGTAACGAAGATAAGGCTGAAGGATTTGATTTGACGAATGCGTGAAAAAGTGTAAGTTTATGCATTCTTTTCTGTAATAGAGCATGATATCGAAGAGCAATGTCAATTCATTAATGTTGCCTTCAAGATTCTCTGTAAGACCTGCTCACTGGAGATTTTTTTTTAATTTTTTATTTTTTATTATTTTTTTTTTGGGGGGGGGGTATTTTGGCATTTCCTAGGCCGACATTACGGACGATTGTGAATTGCAAATGATTGGCTTTCCCATTTTTTTTACTGCCTAACGACGTAAAGACTAATATGTTGAACCGTCTTGAATATGTGAACACAAGGCCAATTTTACAAACACCTATATATTGTGAACGACAGTTACCGCAATAAGAAACGAAATCGCGTTTAATGCTTCTTGAAAAATTGTTATACCTTACGCCGAAATTTTGCTCAGATGTGTTTATGAAGAGAGTTTCTGGTATTAGTGAGAGCAAAGCCATCGTAATTGTATATTTGGTGAAATGGGAAGATGATGAAAAATATGAAAGTGTACAATATCAGGGCATAATATTATTTATTTTGTACATGCATATATATATATGAGCTTGGTTTGATAACAGGAACTACAGCAATTTTTGAGAGGTGATCCGTCTATGAGTCTTGATCGATATTGACGCGTGATGACGAAAAATTCCAAAGATATTGACAAATAAATTTAAGTTGTATGTACAGACGAATGGAAATATCCGTTTGTGTATCTTGTCTTGTTTCCATGAAATAATATCATTCGTTCGTTGATTTGTGCGTGACCACTGGCTGACGTACCAGCTGATGATTGGGATCATATCGATGTTGGGTGTCTGCGTTGCTGGCTGCTACATTGTGCGTGAATGCTGTTGCAGCTCTGTAATAGTCCGTCTGGAAATGATGTATGAACACTCAAAAACGTACACAGGTTGCATCAAACAATCACACAATCATTATGTCCAAGAGGAACATCAATCGCACTTCGAGAAACACTTAGGGATAATTGACCACATGATTGTTACAGTTTCAAGGACACGACCATTGTTTTTAAATTGAATGCATACCATTGAACTCACTCCTTTATTTTGTAATATGTAGCCCAAGCCTTGTATGATTTTACTTTCTGTTCACTTAGGTCGTCGAAACAAGTGTGCAAAGAAATAATTTTGCTGTATTTCCCACCCACGGACAGGTAGTAACAAAAGGTCTCTTGACTTGATTCACGTGACTTGGTCTGGCTAAGAAGCTGACAATTGCTCCTTAACATTATACCCACTTCATTACGGAGGGTGTTGAAGAATGTCTAATACCTATGCAAATTGTGTGAAAACAAGATGGCGAACAAGAAAGAGTAAAATGGTGTTAGCGAATTAGCAACGCACACAACGGCGTCTCTTTCTCGCACCGTGGTGTGAGTGGTAATTACAGAGACAACACGGGGACCGTTTGAATTTGGTCTTCACATGGGTTGCTAGCGCATTGTTCCCCCAGTCCTGGACACACAAAATGTCTGTTTGATTTTAAATCGCCCTGCCGAGGAAAAGTGGTCGCCTTTTATGGTTAATCTGCAGAGTCTATTTGGGATGCCTCTTTGCCGGACAGTGGAGTAAGACTGTGAATTCGAGAGAGTAAATTGCGTGGGTACAGAAGTTTTTTTTTTTTTTGGATTCCTTAACTCGGCCAAGAGAAAACGAAGGAGCGCATCACGTATCCAATTTTAACCATCAGAGTTGACGACGGAGACTCTGACTCCTATATCAAATTTTCAATATCTCTGGAAAAGGTTGTGTGTGTGTGTGTGTGTGTGTGTGTGTGTGTGTGTGTGTGTGTGTGTGTGTGTGTGTGTGTGTGCGTGTGTGTGTGTGTGCGTGTTTAATTAAGCTTTAAGTAAGGCAGTTCCCCTTCATAAAACAGGTATCATCTGTAACAGGTATCATCTGTAAGAGCATCTGAAAAAGAGCAACATAGAAGAGAGAAATCCCACAGAATTAGACAAGGCCCAAACTGTCATGGGAAAAAAAAATCAACGAATTCGTGACATGAGCCTTAAAATTTCTTCACTAAATCACATGAATGATATCCATTTGTTTTTTTTAATCTCGTTTTGTTTCGAATGTAGATAGGATGTACGTTCTTCATAACCATGCTCAAGACGAAAACAAAATAGTAAGCTCCATTTTTCATCTCATCTTTTGTATCCCTCCTTTGAGTCCTTATATATTCGAGAAAATGCAACTCATTCTCATTTTAAAACTGTCACACACGCTCGAAAGTGATTAGAGATTTTCAGCTCATAATATTATTGTGATGTCGAGTTATCATAATCCAGACGTTTCGAAATGACGTATTATATAACAGACAATTATTGTAGATTTCAGTCATATTTTAATTTAGCTGTGCCCATGAGCAGTGTCGGACACGGTAGAGGCCATTCCTATTGTGATATTTTTTTTCCCGGTGAATGTGGTGCATAGGGAGAGCTACAGATAAGTGCAAATTGACCCTTACCCAACCGGAAGAAGGTAAATAATTTCCTCTGACTCGACACAACGACTCTGGGGTTCAAAGCTCCTCCCTTCCCTCATCCCCACCCCCCACCCCCGCAAAAAAAAAATAGTAACTCAGCATTGGTCAAAGTTTTATACGGACATACATAGCAGGACTATTTTTCTTGTTTGTTGGTTTGTTTGTTCATTTTCCATTTGAGAAGATGGCTGGATAGCCCATATTCAGCTACGTTAAGCTGGTCTTCCACGGGGTCCAGTTGGATATGAGGTGGGACCATTTCACCGGGTTAAACACCCTGCTCTTTGCGATGAATGAAGCGGGATCTTTTACGTGCATGAGTTGTTACTCTCTCATATACCGGACCTCCATTTTATGTCCTATCCGAGGGACACAGTGTTTTGCCTCTTGCTAGAGAGGACGGTATGCTTACACACAACATTGCTTAGTCCAGAAGTTGACTTCTTCTTATCGAAGGTAGGAGAACAGTAACTGCTAGTAATGTTGAAGACTTGTGAGAGGCGTATTTTGAACATATTCTTTAATACTTCTGTAAGGTGAATAGCACAACGTCATGCATATGATGAATGTGGAGTTTCCCCCATCCCCGTTGATAAATTTAAAGAAAAGAAAAAGAGAGATCACGAACACAAACCAAGACGTTCATGTGGCGTCTGGTTGTTTCAGTCACTGACTTTTGTAAATGTTGAGGGTTTGGGGAGATATTCTTACAAGTCAAGAAGACATTCTCCTGAATGGTCTTTTTTTAAAGTCACTTTCAGTCACTGTCACGTTGTATTTTATGTTAATTTCTTCCGAGATCATGACGATTTGATCAGGGAAAATAAGAGCGAAAAATATCGGGAGACCTGTGTGTGTGCATAATGTACTTGTTTGCGTGTGTGTGTGTGTGTGTGTGTGTGTGTGTTTGTTCGTTTGTTTGTGTGTTTGTATTTTATTTCTTATGGTTTTGCAGTTTTGATTTATCGGTTTATAGCAAGAAAAAAAAAAGAAATTGTATATATTTTTTTTTCTAGAGACAAGTGGTGAAATGTGCCCAGTTGCCTCGATTTCGTTTTTCGTCAAATGAGTCAATTATGTAAGATTGACGTATTTCTGTGCAATGTTTGTGTATAATGTTGTTTGTCTTTGTGCGATGTTTTGTTTTGTTCTTGTGAGTGTGAATTTTGTAGCACTGAACGAAATTCGAATAAAGAACTTTAAAAAATGTGTGTGTGTGTGTGTGTGTGTGTGTGTGTGTGTGTGTGTGTGTGTGTGTGTGTGTGAGGGTGTGAGTAATTTGGTGTATTCTATCTGTATACTGGTGGACTCTATCAATATCAATAAAGGTAAAATTGAGGCATTGTATACTACAGAATTTTGAAGCCATCTTATATATGTTGATGTTTGTGCTTATTGCAAGTGGGGGTAGGTATGAAAGGGCCAATTCTTTTTATGCTGTTATCTGCTACAATATGAAATTGTTATGATAGTAGGTGTAGAATTGGGCATTGGTGTAACACGATTGGTTCTCCCTATTATCATTGCCTGCCTCCATCTGATTATGTTTGCTTTTGCTGCACTCAAGAAATGGACAAACCAATAAATAGATTCTCCCAATGTCTTTTAGCCCCCTCCCCCATGCACCTTCTTTTTTTTTTCTAATTCGTGAACTCGAACATGATTGATTTTTGGGGGGTTGGATGTATGACACACCTGGATGTAAAACCTCACTGACGTCAATATCTCCCTTTCACCCGCAAAAATAGGATCCAAGGATTCCAAATACCTACCGCCAAAGCCCCGGGAGAACAATGCCTGGTCACACCTGGACGTGGTGGGGAGTAGAAAAGACGATCAAACGGCGATTG
The DNA here is from genome assembly GCF_040938485.1 of Diadema antillarum. Lineage (NCBI taxonomy): Eukaryota > Metazoa > Echinodermata > Echinoidea > Diadematoida > Diadematidae > Diadema > Diadema antillarum. Next base: position 639,641 of record NW_027270896.1, read on the forward strand.
TTGTCGGCGGGAAGCTCTGGGCATAATGAGACCGCTCTCTTCCCGTGGAAGTCTTCACTTCTAGCCGGACCGATTCAATTTATTGCCTAACAATGGTTTGGCGGCACTTCAAGGGGGTATCACTATCCGCTCGAGTTCTTTTTCTCTTTCTCAAAAAAAAAAAAATTCGCCGTCTTTTCGCTGTCTCTAGCTACTATTTTAAGCTCCTAATTCTCGTCTTGTTTTTACGACTAGGTTTTTTTTCTTTTTATTCCTTGCCTGCGTCCAAATTCCTCGTATTTGGTGGCTTAACATGGTTTTAAGCTGAGCAATAACGGAAACACAGTGATCGTTATTCTCTAAGATTCCTCTTTCTTTACTTTCGTGTGTCTTTGTCTCATGTCACGTTGTGTTTTGTGTTTTGTATCGGATTCTTCTCCCTCCCCCTATTTTCCCCCTAAATTTGTGCAGGCGTACGATTGTCCCACGCATCTGGGATGTTGGTTTTGTTGTTGTTGTTTTTTCAGAGGTAATAATGATTTCGATAACCAGAGTCATCTTATGGGGTAGCTTAAAAGACGAATGGGCCCTACGCTTTCTACAGGTGGGGCAAAAAGATTAAATACAGATAACGAAAGGGACATAGAGGTACGGGCTGAGAAGAAGATAGAGATTACAGATTGAAGAAGAGTAGAAGACATATGTAACAGAGATAGAACGTCATCATTGTTGTGATTTCAAATCAGTACATGTGACTTCGGGCAGAAAAATAGACCCCATCTTCATTGCTTGTAGTTCGTCAGTATTTTTCGGTTAAGTATTCGTGCGTTTTTGTTTTTGTTTTTTTGGTGACGAAATTGTCAAAAAAAGTACATGCCAATTGTGTTGAGCGCACTACTGGTGTTTATTGTCATTGCTAATACAAATACATGTAAGCGATAAACATTGTGTTGTGTGTTGTGTTTGTGTTGTGTTGCTATACTCCTGTGCACCAATGCATACACTCATTCTGCATCAATATTCATGAATGAGTGTATGCATGCTTATGTGTGTGCGTGTGTGTGTGTGTGTGTGTTCTGTGTGTGTGTGTGTGTGTGTGTGTGTGTGTGTGTGTGTGTGTGTGTGTGTATGTGTGAACGCAGATATACATAAAAAACCTACAGGGAGAAAGAGAGTGAGAACGGACAGGCAAATAGACAGACAGACAGACAGACAGACAGACAGACAGACAGAGTAAGAGAGAGATAGAAAGATCAACATGAATAGATATAGATGAATACGTTTTGATATACCACATTCAGTTTATTTTAACGTATGAGTCAAAAGCAAATACGAACAGTACATGTTCCATATTTTTCCTGTCACGTCACGGGGACCTCTAAAAAAAAAAAAAAAAAAAAAAAAAGAATCATCTACTACGCAAGACAAACTCACCGTCCAGGATCAATAAAAGTACACACACGCGTGCTTCAGCACCAAGAAGACCTCGGGGACGGATTCTAACGGGCGATAAAGCGACTCAGCATCGATCGTTCGCGCCAAAAACCTGCTAAACATTTGGACGGTCGCTCCTAGCACGCGTGCCGAAGAATCTTGTTGTCAGGCAACAGCCCCTTACAGCACTGAACCCTTGCTTTTTACGGCATGATATTGAATTAGGCATGTAAGAAATATAGATATGTACTGCAGTGAATGAGGGAAAAAACAGTCTCTCACCATCTCCCCCAAAACCCCCGACGGGTAATGTTTTGAGATGGAGCACTACAGCCACCATGTTAATCGTTCGATGATCGTGCGGGATCACAACGTGCCTGTAAGGCTTTAGCAATTCATTTAACCTCTACACCGTTTTGCACCTTGAAGATCGTAGTCAATTTGCCTTGTCACACCGTTGGGCATCAGCAAATGATTACCCATTTATGTTCTCATCAGAGATCATGTGGTCTTATCTTAATTCACACGGTCATACAGACATACACACATAATTATTGTTATGTTTCAGGCAAGTAGACTATCAAACATAATATCAAAGGTCAACATTTATAGCGGTGGCCACCAAAATAAATGTCATGAAACCACTTTAAAAGAAAAGATATGATTTGCCACTTTTCGGCAACCAAAAGAAGAAGTTAGTGTCGAGCCTTTCTTTTAGAGTGTAAACTTGGTACTGACGATTCTCATCTCTCTTAAAGATGGCAAACCTATAATACAAGATTGTTAGGAATATCAAAATAGTATTGCCTATAACATCACGTCAAGAACATGACCACGCTGTTAGGTAACCGACAACATGACTGTTGACAGAAATATTCCGACAACTGGTTATCATTATATTCACACTACCATGAGATAAGTATTCTTACTGCGTTACTGTCATAAGTAGACGACAATGAAAAACACCACTATTCTTGAAGTCATGTGATATGAAATGAAACAAGGTGTTATGATTATTACTAGTCATTACTATGATAAACTATGGTGGCATAGAAAAACATTGCAAGACCACTGAACTGTTGCGGACGCGTAATAAGACATGATGCAATGCTTTCCAAGGCAACGGCTGCCATCTTGTCATACTATGATGAAAGGAATGGGAAAAGAAAAAGGAAAAAAGAGGTCAAGTAGTCACGTGATAGGGTGTCGTGATGCCTGCACGGGACACGCATAATCTCCACAGGCGCGCACGCTCGTGCTATCAGGATTCTTCGTCACGACTCCCGAACAATTTGCCACGGAGACAGAGAGGAAAAGGCGGGATAAATAGAGGAAGGAAAAATGGGAGAGACTGTGTGTATAATGGTTGAAGCACAGATCAAAGCGTCATCATCATAAGCACCTCTCCCTTTTCCCTCTCTCAGGAGGAATTGGATCGCAAAATGCTTTGAGCCAAATTTTCAGAATCTACCATAGTATTCGTCTACTGGGTAATCCTCGGTGTATACGACGAGTGTACAAACGGCGCGCGCGATACACAAACTCTTATAGATTTGAACTTGACTCCCAGGAAAATTCGAAACCATGTTCAGCTGATGTTAGAGTTATCTTTGAAAGACATTATAAACATTAGCCGTGATATGTATGTCATTAACAATGTACTTCAGATTAAGTGTAACGACAGTGTGTAATACCAACAGAACGATTTGCTTTGTTTGATTTCGTTTTATTTCTGCATATCTTTTTTATTTCGAAGTGCAGTAACAAATGGATACAAAGTATGAAAAAAAAAGGGAAATATACTTATTAATACAGGAATTGTCAACACCGTAGGATAATATAATATAGGGAATAACGACATTGTAAACTATAATCATAAACAGGAGAGATTATAAACAGTTCCTGTATTTACTGTATACTGGAGACCGTCATCCTGAGCAGAGCTTGACCTGGTTTGAGCACATCATTTACATTGGCATTGCTATATCGTTACATATTATTATGTCTACATAGATTTATCTTACACGTGTATTTCTAAGGTATAGACCACAAACTGTTGGATGATAAAAAATCTCTTGCTTACGTGTGGATGCAGATAGGTTTTGGGCCGTGTGGTTTGGATGAAATCGCTGTATAATTGACTCCATGTGAGAGTGTAATGTGTGTGCAAGTGTGGCAGTGCAAGACAGTGTGAATTCTGAATGTGCTTCTCTTTTGTGTATGTGTGTGTGTGTGTGTGTGTGTAAAGTTTGGCCTGTGAGGGTGTTATAGAATGCAAACAGTTGTCCTGTTTATATCACCATTACTAAAGAGCAGAATTCAAAGTTGAAGATGTGTCAAATCAGATAATATTTCTGTTATGGTTGGGGGATGACCAAAACTTTAAGAAGAAGAAAAAAAAACTTACCGAGGGTACTAGTGTCAACTGCGTACATATCGATAGCACTTTCTAAGATGTGCCTAAATAGATAAAAAGGGAACCACACTTCTCTAGTTGACTCCAGATTTCGGCATGGGTCTGTAATATTTGATTGATGTGTTTGCAGGGCTAAAACAATTTTGGGGTTTACTTTTGGGGTGTAGCTATTCAAGTTTAAGTAAAATATAAGTTATGAAAGAATGCTGGAAGTTGATTTGTCGTGAACTTATAATTACGTGAATATGTCTGTTTGTAAAATATGAATTTGTTGGAGCATTAAAAGGTGTTTGAGTGATAAAAGGGGGTCCCAATGAGATAGGAATGTAAAACTAGTGATAATGTGAGGTTATTAGTGATAAAATTAGTGATAAAAACCAATTAGGATGACAGTTGTTGTGGTTTTTTTTTTCGTTCATTTTGATTCCTATCTATCTGGAACATCATTGATTATATCCTTTGCACATTCGTATCATCTCCTAATGATTATTGAAAGACAGCACTGAAAACACACCTATTCACTATGACATATAACATAATAACTTTAGTCAATAACTTCTTTCTTTCTTTCCTTCCTCCTCTCTCTCTCTCTCTCTCTCTCTCTCTCTCTCTCTCTCTCTCTCTCTCTCACTTATGCTGTGTGAGAGATTTTCCTTGCCCGTTGAGCACTCAGACTGAATGGTAAATAAATACACTTATCATCGTTGTGATGATGATGATGATGATGATGGTGATGAAGATAAGTATAGTAGTAGTAGTAATAGTAGTAGTAGTAGTAGTAGTAATGGTAGCATTATTATTATTATTATTATTATCATCATCATCATCATTATTATTTATCATGCAAACAACGATAACGCGACGTTTTGTATATTATAGACAAAACATTGGTTTACTTAAGCAGAACGTATACTACAGTTTCCACTGTACGTATTTCGAAATGCGCCGCCTCATAACCAGAAGAGATGATATGATATAGTAGAGGATATAAAAGGTGAATAATTGTAGAGAAAGTAAATCAACTATAAAAATAAAACAATATGGGAGAGAAGCCAATGAAAAGACGGACAGGGCAGATAATTGCAATCATCATATGCGTGTAGGAATCAGTGGTGGGATTTATTTTCGATCGTGAAAGTCATGTCCTTTTTCGTGATTTGAGTTTCTCGTTTGACCTCTTATTTTAGTTAAAGAAATATCTAATAATTTAGAGATATATCAAGACATGTTATGCTCATTCTTGCTCGACCAAATTCACGACTGATTCTGTCAGCGCAATGACGAGCAAATTAGGCCTCCTATACCTCTAATTTCATCGTAAACACGAAAAAGAAAAAAAAGCGCGCGAGTCACTTAGTGGACGATACATCACATGTCATGGCCTTTGTTTCGCCGCCGCAGCATACTTTCGTTGCTGTGCAAATATGCAGAGATTTAACCCCAAGCATCTCATATTTAAATCAGATCCATCAAAATTTAAAGCGATCGATAGTAAGAGTTGGATGACTGGGTTCTTCCCTGTCTATCCCTCCCCCCCCCCCCCCTCTTAAATGAAAGCAGCGGACAATGACCTTGATTTCAGAAGTAAGATAGATCAAGATTCGGACAATATCCGAAAATTTCTGCCCATTTATCCGTTTACCCTCTTTCCCCGTTAAATCAAAGGGTATTATCACTAGAATTGGTTCAAAATCCCTTTCAAGTTGACAAGTATTTAAGAGGGTACTTTTAGCGATCAAGTATTTGATATCCATGCAGGTTGTTATTTCACAATGTTCGCGTTATGTAGATAACAGAGGTGTCATATATGCAGTAACAGAATAATTATAATCATTATTATTATTATTATTATTATTATTATTATTATTATTATTATTATTATTATTATTATTATTGGTGCTTTTGATGTTATTATCATTATTATCATTAGCAGTATTATTATCATTATTATTATTTTCATCATCATCATCATCATAAGTATTGTTATGATTAGTCGTAGCACTAGAAGTAATTCTAATAGTAGCAGTGTCATTACTGTTTCTATTATCACATCTGTTGGTGTTAGTACTATTTTATCATCATCATTGTCATCACCGGATCATCATCATTTGCATGATAATACCGTATTTGCATCCTATACAAGGCAAATGAAAAAGAAAGAAGAAGTTGATGTAATCAACAGAATTCATAATAGTAGACAGCTACAAGTTATAAATGCCTGATTTCTGAATGTATGTGTTTGCGCATGTGGGTGTGACTTTGCTTTTTTCTTCCTTCACTTTATCTCTCTTACTTGCATTTTTGTTCTGCTTAGAAAATTTGATTTCATAACCAAAAAGTAATGCATGAGAACAGAAGTGCTTATATTTAAGAGGGTGATGGGGGGGGGGGAGGACTATCAGGCTGACAAATCTACAAATTATGTATCATTGCCACGAAGTTAATAATCATCTTAGCTACTGAAGTAGAAACTTTACAAATTATACATGCTATAAGGAAGGAGTTAGACGTCGTTTGCTCGATAATCAACTCCGAATAAAAGCGTTATATTATGCGAATTAAATCCGGTATACGCCTGCTACAAAACGTAAAGGGTGATTGAATATAAAAGATTTGCCATGTTTTGTGAGATTCTTAAAATTGGCTGCTAGTTGCGATTTATTTGGTTCCTAAAATTGGCTGCAGGTTGTGGCTGACTGACTTTTATCACTTCTCGAGATAGAATAATCGCTCTCTTTGTCGTATTCAATTAATCCGTGAGAGCCTTTTTTTACCGACGTTATTTCTTTTCAAATCGTAAACCAAAATGGAGAAGGAGATGAAGTTGTACGTAATGCAAAAAAAAAAAAAGCGTTTGCTTTGGTGAGCTCGAAAATGTTTTATTGGCGAAAATGCCACCCACTTATCAAAAGGGGGTTCGCATGTGTGTGTATCGAACGAACGGGGGTCTTTTTTTATACCGTGGGCACTCGCCGGGGCTCGGTCCCTCTCTTAAGAGCCTGAATGGTCAATTAGTCACGAGTGATGAAAGTTTTCCGACGAATTGCAACCGCGCTTAACGCACAATCCATCATTCCTGAACTATCGCTAGTGATGTCGTTGCCTCCACTTCCATCCCTACCTGTGATGGGTTGACGTACGTGGACTGTGAGGAATCTGGGAGCTTGCTGTCTCCCTGAATGAACAAATCACTCCTTGATGCTATAGCGTCCATTTACTTCTGATAAATATAAATTCCCACTCTTTGTGTTCACAGCTGGGTTCCAAAATGACTTTTATGTCGTATGGCCCTGTCGACTAGCTTTACCGGTTATTTCTTGATTTGATATTACATTTAGCTGAGTATATTCTTTCTCTTTCTCTTTCTTTTTTCCCTCTTTTGCTGGGACAGGTTTCTTCCCTAGTCTTTGCTACTACTATGTTTCAACAGGACCTCAAATAGTTCTGATTTTGAATAGAAAATCCTCGTAATCATTCATGAAGAAGAGGTGCATGCTTCCTTTTTACTAGAAACGGTAGTTACTCTCCAGCGTTTAACGTTCTGCGCTGTTACCTGCGCCTTGCCTTTCGGCTCAGTCATATAATTCATTCATATGTGTTATTTGCTTCTACAAGTCTCTTTGTCGATATTTTCAGAAATACACTATCAGCAGCGCAACATCGTGCCAAGGTAGTCAATATAATGATAGGCCACAAAATGTGTTGGAGTGGAAGTTGCTAGGAGGAACGTTTACTAGGTACAATGCGACAGTAAGCCTTCCTGACTTTTTTCCTCCTCTCAAAAAAGCAAGTGGTACGTTTTTCTCGTTTTAACATTTACATCAAAGTAGTGACATGAAGTCTTGATTTGATATATCTCTCAGTATAGGATACTAGTAACTGATTCTTCTAAGATTTTGGCATCAAAGAAGAAGTCCGATTTAAACACGATAATTTGAATGATTTGTCGCATGCTTTCTTTTGCCAGATGGGGAAATATGAGTGTCATTAATACCATGTGTATTTCCTCACCCCATACTCGCTCTCGCTCACATACAAGCTCACCCACACACACACCCACACCCACCCACAGACAAACAAACAAACAAACACACACACACACGCACGCACGAACGCACACTCTGTCTCTTTCTCAATCTCCGTCTTTCCACTGGCACTCCCATTTGACAGTAGCAGTTTTGCTTTCAATTGTGGAGCACTCCAAACTATTTTCTTTATCTCCTCAACATATCGAGGCTTACTCCATGACACCTCTTAAGGACCCGTTGTCAAGTGGAGAACACCTTTTCCTTTTTTATTCCTTTCTCTCCTTGTCCGCCCCTGTCTAAACGGGTGGATCAAGGGCCGCGGAGCTCTCCATGGTGATGCTTCAGTGAGCTGCGATACCCGGGATTCGTTGAAGAGCTTGCAAAAACACGAGGGAATGACTCGCTTTGGTGGTTTAGATGCAACTCGGTGCGTGGCCCGGCATACGTCTGCGCTTCCTGCCGGGGGTTTGGCGCGAACGTGGCGTGATTTAAGACGTCAGGGCATGCAAACCAGGTCGCAGTAAGTGATAGGAATACGTCTACTTACTAAAATCAGCATAATATCTGGAAGGAGTGGGGGAAAACACCAGGCAGAGGGAAAAGTTGAGATTTGGACGCAATGGTATGAGGGGAATTATGGAGAATTATCACGAGCGTAGTCGCTTTTTGAGCGACTCAGTGTCGGGTATGGATATATCGGTTTCATGCCAGCAGTGGTTGCGTGCGTGCCTGCTCACACGACGGCGTGCCGCGCGTGCATCCAACTGCAGCGAAGCCTGAGCGAAGCTGGGCCGAGGCTTCGGGGCGCATCAACCTGACTGTCTCGCTATCAATCGATAAGGCGATCGTGTCGTTGTGTACCAACTTACAGGCATTTCACAGCGCGCTGTCGGCTGCATTAGCATGCCCGTCTGCTAATCGGTCATTCATACTCATCACTATTTTCATAGCAAACGGACGACGAGCCGCCACTAGGAGCATTAAATAGGAGATTTTCAGCACATCAGTAATTTGCAGCACGCCGTTGTCAACCATCTGTGGCGAGATGTCGTCCCTCGAAAACGCTGACGCGAAAGAAAAGCTTCAAAAACAAGACAAAGACAAAAACAAAACCAAATAAAGCAAAACTCTTTCTAATGTAAGTCATATAGCTGTGAAACTATGAAATCGACAGAAGCCTTAGTTTGGGAAATATCGATTATTTGTATCTATCGATATAATCGCTGTCTGGACTTTTGAGAATATGTGTGGACATGATCTGCACTGCTCCAGTTGATATTGGACTGATTCCTGGCGCCATTTTATTCCGCAGATCAACTCCTATCGCCAGTGTGTGGCATTCAGCGTCTCACTGTGTGAAATGCATCAGCATGATGCTGAATGTTATTCGTGTTGTAGCATAGCAATCAAACTCAGCATTAAGTTCCTTCTGAATAAGTATGATTTTTGTTGGCCACACTCAGGCCTGAGTAATGAACTGGTAGGGTATTCACCTCGAAAAGGTTTTTTCCCGCTTTTCTGTAGAGTAGGGTCCTATAGTAAGGCGTTCCCTGGGCACCTCTTCTCATATAGAACTGAAGTACGGTGCTCCGAAGTCAAGAGCTAATAAACTGCTCCAGATTGAATAGATAAAAAAGGGAACTTTTGACACTTCTTCAGGAATCTCGTGCAAGTTCGAAAAGTCAAGTTTGATTTCAAAATAATGCGTCGCAGTGTCAACAGCAAATTGACAAATTTGGCACGATCTGCATGCGTTTTATAGTATTGGCTTGCATCTTATCTCTGAGTGCCTCTACCTCGTCATCTTTTCCGTTTTCTTCCCTTCACTCTCTCCCCCTTTTTCTGTCTCTTCTCTTTAGTCGGTTTCTCGTTCTATCACTCTCTCCCTTTGGTCTCTCTCTTCTCTTCTCTTCTTTTCCTAATCGGAGCAAAAGAGCGACCTCACGAGTCTTGTCATGGTAGAGTCAGGGAAATCCACGGTCCCACATGATTTATGGATTTGTCGTGGATAGATAGATATTCATTCGCGCCTTGTGCACGTAGAATTCATCCCAACTGCATAGCATACAGCCTTCGAAATGATTTTATATTATATAAACGTCAATTTGCAACCACTGCACATTTCATGTTTATGGAATAGACAATCAATTTCTTTTGAGGGGTCATCACGTTTGATTTCAAAGAGGAAAAGTTGATACCAACCGACCGGCCATAAATAACGTTACATTTTTTTCTGGATTGTACAGAACTGAGTCAGGGTCAGCGATGCGTATGAGATGTTTGATCATATTTTGCTCTCCACCTTTCTCACTCTAACTATCCAACACACACACACAACCACACCCACACACACTTTGTTATTCGAAGTGGCGATCAAAACAGTGTCACGATACATCCGTAAGAACATTTCATTCGCTATTATGGTCACAAGAAGAGTAAAGCTGAATGATGAAGTTGTAATACCTGGCCGACTTTCAAACATTTATTTTTTGTGTTTTACCTTATCGTAACTCAGGATTCTACTTGTTTCGTCATTTGAAAAAATCCTATTATTTTGATTTCGCAAACGTATCGCAAATGTTGTTTTCTTATTATATCATATTCTTATTGCAGCATCTACTTAAATGTTGATTCGTTACATAGTGCAATTCATGTACTTATATCTTTTCCACCGTATAATCCTCCGACTTCTCTTTTAAGGAAAATTCTTCGAACAGAACGAGACCGTGCTACTTTATAAAGAACATGACTATGACTAAATGAATAAGTACTAGTAATCAATATCTATTATTGAACAGCAGCGCTTAGACAGACGTGTATGTTTTGCAAAGCCAGGACATGAAATAGCCACTTGAACAATCTTCCAGATTGTCAACCATCCGCTTCGAGATGTCGATCGTCAAAAATGCAGGCACGAAAGATGTATTTTTAGAACAGAACAAAAACACACAACACAAAACAAAATACGTAGAAACCTCTTTCTGATGTAAGCCACATAGCTGTGAAACTAAGGAAAGCGACAGAAGTCGTCTTTTTGGGAAATATCGATTATTTGTATCTATCGATAATCGCTGTCTGGACTTTTGAGAATATGTGTGGACATGATCTGCCCCGCTCCAGTTGATAGTGGACTGAATCCTGGCGCCATTTTATTCCGCAGATCAACTCCTATCGCCAGTGTGTGGCATTCAGCGTGTCAATGTGTGAAATGTTTGTTCTTGAGCTGTAGCTCTTCGAATGACGTATATATGGGTTGCTAAGCCAGGCCATGAAATTGAAGATTCTAATTGAACATTCTTCCAAATTACATATCTCAGGCAGAGATATACTTCCCACTCAGTGAGTGGCAAGATTTTCTTTATGAGTGGCAAGATTATCTTTATGGCAAGATTTTCTTTATGTATCTCTTTATTGTGCCCTTCGCACAAGTACCCCCCACTCAGTGAGTGGCAAGATTTTCTTTATGTATTTCTTTACCTGGGGCCATCTTCCTCGTCAAGCTTAGCTTATGATGATGGTCCCCTGCATTTCATTTTTATCATTTCCTATTGCTTCCTTTCATATATGATATTCGTTCTTGAAAAAAAGAAAATGTATGTAAGATCCAAACGTTACGAATATTAGCTGTGTAAATGACTATGTAAGTATTTTGTTGATTTGTTAATTTGTATTGATTTTGAAATGCAGAAATAAAAACTGAACTGAACTGAACTGAGTATGTCAGTTACCACTCTATAATGGAACTAAAATGTAATTCATTCTTGCTCTGTAGCAGCGACTCTGTCGGGTGGGGGGGGGGGAGGAGGGGGAAGGGGAAACTTACTCAAAGAAATGAGTTGCTTCAGGTATGCTGATGATGACTGTGCTATTGGCAGCATCTAAGAAAGAATGGCTGATGATGTATGATAGAGCTTGTCCGTGTATTTCTGCGTTCTGCGTACGTTAGTTGTGTGTATTGTATTATACAGTATATCGCACAACGTCTTTAAGATGCTGAAGAATCTAATGAAAATGTAAATTCCGTCCAAAATAATCTCAGCACACGCACGAACACACACACGCACGAGTTGATATGGCAATGACCACGACGCATAATAAGAAGAAGCTCCGTGTGTTGTAGGATTTCAAGTACACAGTGGCGAGTCACTCCAATGTGACTAAATAAGCCCAAGCCTGGTTTAAAACACATTGCTGGTTATGGGTATCAAACCACGTGACAGCTAAGATCACATGACCACCAGGGATGCAAATATATTATGTGAAATTTAATACAGCCATGATCACAGCGGTACACTGTGAAACAGAGCACGATGGTATCCGAGAGTTAATGTTAATAATTCCTATATTATATCAAGAATCATGGGCACAAGTATACGAATAATTCATTTGTACATAATTATTTCGAGAAGGTAATTAACCCCTTCTATGCCAGGAACTTCGAATAACTATGGTGTTTTTGTGCATATACCAGCACTCAAAACACTCAAAGGGTTAACTGCGTAAAAAGTAAACACCAATTGTGAACCTACTTCTTTTTCTTTGCTTCTGTAGATGTCTGGCCTCCCATTATAAGTTGTCAAATTCAAGAAATTTGTGGAAGTTTCTTCCTCAGCTACATAGCGTAAAAGTCAAAGGACCATTAGCATTCACGCTGATGTAGTGATTAAACTTTTTACATGCTCTCTCTCTCTCGGAAAAAAAAATAGAGAGAGATAGAAATAGATAGATAGATAAATAGATACATAGATAGATAGATAGAGATAGATAGATAGATAGATAGATAGATAGATAGAGAGATAGATAGATAGATAGATAGATAGATAGATAGATAGATAGATAGATAGATAGATAAAGATTTGTTAGTAATCGTTCTGATATTGTCCTTTCTTATTCATTCTGTATTCTTAGCTGGCGTGACGAGGGCTAGTCAGCTACCCCTGGGTGAGGCTTTCAAAATCCCCCTTAAAAAAAGAAAAAGCATGATTTGATTGATGAATGAACAAACGAGCTGCCGAACGGTCTCCCTGGCCCTGCCCGGTGGGACGTTCAGCGACGGTCGGTCGTCAAGGGGCCGGTGTTTGTTGTCAAATTGGAGCCGGCGGTCCTCCGCGGGTCCACCTCAAAAAGTCACAAGTGTTCTTTAAATATGGAGAGTTCCTGGAATGTAATGCCTATACCTAAGATTTCTTGCCCATTATTGCTTTAACGATCACGAATATACATGTATGCATATGTATGCATATGCATGTGTGTGTATGTATGTGTATGTATGTGTGTGTGCATGACTTATGATTGCATGTATAGGTTTACATGCATGTATATAATATATGTGTGTATTACATGTATAATATGCATGGAATGTGTGTGTTTGTATGTGTGTATGTACGCGTATATTTATGTGTAAGGGTGTATGTACATGTTTAAGTGTGTATGTAAATGTCTGTATGTATGTTTGTATGCATGCATGTCTGTTTAGGGTAAGAAAGCATGCAGTTATACATGATTTCTGGACGGTATTGTTTCATGGAATTTTACTGTAATATTTTTTCTTTCCTCTTAAATTATTTGTTACATTATCCTGTTCCTTCATAATGCGTAATATCATTCTTTGTTTCTCTCTTTCTCATCCTTTTCCTAAACCTGCCTCTATCACCGCTTTCTATTCCTATGTCCTTGTTGCTTTTCAATCCCTCTCAATCTCTCTCTTTCCTGTTATCATATTCTGTCTCTATACTTTTGCTTGTTTGTCGTATCTACTATTCGTTTTTGTCTTATCCCTGCTGCTGCTTGGTTCTATAAGAGCCCAGATATAACTCTTACGAGACTCGTATTCTCGCATGACTTTCTTTCATGCTAGAGTTAACATACGATCAGATGAAGATGTGGACATATTCACTATTCACATACAGAAACAAATTACCACAGCACATGGCGATAGTATATAATTGAAGTTTGCGAGCTGGAAAGATGTATTGTCCACACATTTTGTTACACAGAAAACACACAAACACAAAAGTGCGCTTTGTATTGTGTGATACGCTTGTGAAGTGTAAAGGATCACTAATGTATGCATGTCCGTCTAAAAGGAGCATCTGTCTTTTAAGAAAAAATAAATTTCCTTATCCTGCAGATAGATTGCCTAAGATATAAATGTAGGTTGGTAATCAGATTGAAAACACTGATTGGCTGCAACAAGTTGCTCTCGTGAGCATCATGTGGCGAGACGCGATAGATAGAACCCACCACAGCTGTGTCGGTACAGAAAGCGCGGGATACCGATGCTTACTTAATGAATAACTTCCCCCATACCATGCCGCCGGTTAACACTTGCAAATAAGCTCTGATGAATAGTTTTATTGAAATCAAAGAACATTTTTTTTTCTTCCCGCCCATGAATAGACTCCGAGTGCTAGACCAACGAAGGTCAGATTTAATAAGCGCAAGATGACTGCCGTATTATCCCACTTCACAGGTATTAGCATAATTCCGATTTCCATTGAGCTATGTGGGCAAGAGCTAATGGGATTCAGCAGAAGTGGCGATTAAAAGAGGGCCTAATAAAAATACAATTACCGGGAGTGTTGGTTACCATTTTCGGGCGTGTCGGCTTCGAGGGCTCCGGAATAAGCATGAATAACTCAGAATCAAGTCTTCATTAGGTTATGTAACTTGCTCCAACGTATAAAACACAGACCGGTGTTTCTTCGTTATTAAAGAAGGGATGTATGGTCTTTTCGGGTTCTGTTCGTTCGCGGCCTCAGTGGACACTGCAGTTCCGGCATGATTAGATCCAATCTACGCAAACTAAGGCATTCGCTTACCGGCCACGTGACGTCAAAAGAAGAAGGCATGTATTACTTGCCAGGCGATACGTATCGTGGGTGTCATTAGAGGTTCTTGTGTATAGCGCGGGTGTAGGGAGGAAATGAAAAGTAGAAGAAGGAAAAAAAAAACGGTCATCCGCTCACCAGAGCAATCTCCGTTTTATCAACAATTTTGACATTGTTTTTTCATCTTTAATGGAACTGCTGCAATATTGAGACGTGTAATTATCGTCTTGAAGCGAGAGAAGATGCATTGTGGAGGGGAAGAGAGGAACAAGAAAGTGACCGTAATGGTTAAAAAAGGCACAAAAAGAAACAACGTCGTAGGCCATGACGAGCGGGCAGCGGGAAACGGAAATCGTCTGCTTGCGGAACGGCGCGCGCGCTGATATTCGGCGGGAATGTTTGCCGAGAAACTAGCCGACAATACCGGGGTAATGTGTCAACACATACAACTCTCATTCAATCATCATCAATCGAATTTAGCGTACATGTTTAAATAGACCGGGCTACTCGCTTGAAATCACACGCAATTAGCCGTGCTCCCCGCCACATTTACCTGGCGACTTTCTGCATGTCATCGTGGCATCAATATTTAGAGAGCGATTTATCTTTTTTCTTTTAATTAATCTTGATAGCTGGTCACGACTGGTGCGTACCCTGATATGATATCACTCGCCCTTTGTGTACAAACGAACAAACGATACATTTGCAATACTGCCGACACGGAATGAGTCAATTCTGTACATAAAAAGTATTACTAGTATGGCGCACTATTATTGGGTGAACAAAATCTTCTATTATGCATTCTTATATATCACATCATCCATTTTCAGCCAACTACCTTCATTCCAGTCCAACACAAAAATCAAAGCTATCCTGATCTTATTCATGCTCTTTCTTGTTTCATACACATACATGGTGATTGACACATGTTATAAACACGCATACACACACACACATGCACACACACATGCACACACACATACACACACACGCACACACACACACACACACACACACACACACACACACTCACACCACACCAAAACATTTTCAGGGCTCGACACTAATTTCTGGATCTGGTGGCCAGTTAGGGCCACTAAAGTCTCTCAATCTAAAATTTTGGTGGCCCGAAAAAGACATATAAAGTGGTCCGAAATAAAAGCCAAAGAAACAATCCATTTCGAATCTTATAATTGCCCAATTGGGCCACCAAAGGATAAATTTGGTCACCGGAACACCGCTAATGTGTAATGTCGACCCCTTTGTATATTGAATATGTGATTACATCAATTCAATTCAATTCAATTGAAATTGTATTTCCAATAACACATGTTTGTTATCGATACAGATTCAAGGAAATCAAATCTTACAATGTATTACAACAATAATGTACATAATTACATATGGAATGTTTTATTGTTCAAAACAATTGCGTTATTGGAAATGATATATATGTATTATTGGAATACATACATACATACATATATATATATATATATATATATATATATATATATATATATATATATATATAATATATATTCCTCTCTCTCTCTCTTCCATGTCATGAGATCGAAGACGAACACACATTCAAGGTAACCATGGAATGCTCGGTGAGCTGGATTTGATAACGCTAAGAGATGGTTTGCAATTTCCTCTCTCTCTCTAGCTCTTTGTCTCTCACTCACTCTGTCGATCCCTCCATAATCCTTCTCTCTTTCTTCTCTTTCTCTCCTCCTTCTTCACTACCTTCTCTCCCTCTCTCTTTCTCTCTCTCATGTTTATCATTCTCTACCTCGCTGTCTTTTCTGCCTGTCCATCTCTTCCTCTCCCTCTTTTTCTTATCCCTCTCTCGTTTTGGTGTCGCAGTCTTCGGCACACGTAATTGGGGAAGAGTGTCAAAGAGCAGAGTGACATGTCTTTACGACTTAATTGCCTCTGAAGATAAATCACGACTTTCGGGACGTCAGGTTCAGATTTTTTTTAAATACTTCATCTAATTAATTGTTCTCGACATTTGACAATGAAAAAAAAAGAGGATGATGGCGATGGTGGGGGGGGGGGGTGGGACGGGGAAGGGGTGATGGGTAACTTCCAAGGGGTAGTTGGGTGGCAACACTGTTTTAGCTACGTCATCTCTGTGGTATTGCAGAGTTGTGACATTTTGTATTCTATCAAGGTAAATAAAACGTGGAATGAATTCTTAGTCACTCAAGCCGCAATTTGATAGCACTTAACGATCCTAATCAATATACATGATCAAGAAAACAAATACATATGTACGTTTTTGTGTATACAGTTCCCTTTGCCTCATCATTATCGGATCAGTCTGTTATATTCTCGCTTTTTGTTGGATTCTTGGGATTTCTTTTTCTTTCTTTCTTTCTTTTTTTGCTGCAGATTACAATAGAAGGTATAAACTAGTGCGTTTGAATTCATATTTTAAGTACATGTAATACAATCACACTTCTGCAAAAACGAGAGGATGACAAAATAAATACATCTATGACCCTTTCTCACCGTTATCAGACTGATAGAGCACAAATGGCAATGTGTTTATTGTACTGTCTAAATAATTTGCACCATATATTTATTGATACACAGTGAGGAATCACACAAAGCAAAACCACCCTTATGAACCAAAGATATGAATGACTATTATAATGAATACCTGATTTCTGAGAGATATGCGACAACCCCCCCCCCTCAAAAAACGAACAAACAAACAAACAAACAATCAAACAAACAAACAAACAAACAAACAAAAAACACTACGTTAGGTACAAGTGCAATTACATTTTAAGGTTTCCATGTCACCTCTCCAAATCCAATATTCACCCTTTTTTGTTATGGATCATTCTAAAATTCAGCGAAACAGCGACCCCTTGTGGCAGCGATTAAGTCAGTTCGCGGTTGAAATACTGAGCCGACATCCGTTTTGTGACGTTAATGGGATTATTCATTTCGGCTCGACATGGTGATATACCTTCAGACTGAACAGGGAGGTGAGACTGAATCAGCGATCACATTTTTCTCTCTCCAATCCCAAGGAGGAAAGGGATTTTTTCCCGTCGGGTTGATGCTCTCTAAGTTGCAGTAGCGATGATATCATCTGCTCCATAACCCATCAGCCAGCCCGTTTCAACAGTTTATTTTTGACGAGAACACCTCTTAGCAGATAAATTGAAATTTACACCTCATCTCCAAATTGGGAAAGAGATTTTGATCGCGAATGGCTCGGCGCGAAATGCTCGGGGTGTCTCCGGACTGTTCGCTGTGTGCCTCACGGCAGTCATGTGATCTATGGACTTTCCCAGTCGACTTTACGACCGTTCACATCGAAAAATTGATCCGTTTTGTTTATCATTGTTTGGCAGTACAGAATTCATAGTTTTATGTCTGCCCAAGATGCGGTAAGCATCTCTCTAAATATATATATTTTTTTCATTTCTTGTTCTTCTTACTTTCTTTATACCTTGCCGTCTGTAGATCAATTCCCACACACAGACACTTTAAAAAGTATAAAGATTATGCAAATCAACATGATGTGTGTGTTCATGTGTGCGTTTGTGTGCTCTCACTATCACATGATTTTGACTGTTTTATTGTTGTTGGGGGTTTTTTTGTCTTACACTCTATTAATATACACTCGGTCAATTTTCTTTTTTTAATCTTTCAGTCTCTTTCCCTCTCTTCTCATAACTTCGCCCTTGTCACGAGAGATAAATCGAGACGTATCATTGGTTCTTTAATCGGAAATTTCACCGACTAATGCGGCACAACTTTTACGTTCGGATGGGTGCTTCGACGGCCTTTTGGCGTTCGTGTTCGGAATGCGTTAGCAACATTTCCCGCCTCGCAGCAGCGTGAGCCATCGATCGTCTGCGCGCCTCATCACGCGTTCCGTCCCGCGCTTCGCTGCACGGAACAGCGCCAGGGCTACGGGCATCTGCGCCGTGCGCCGTGACTCCCCATACCCAACGAGTTTCCGTCGTGCGGCTCGGATCCACGCTCTACCTCCACGCATGGCCGCCGAATTATTACACAGCGCACAGCAACGTCCGAGCCGCCGCGATTCCATCGGCTACTCTCTTCTATTTTGTAAAGTCAAATCAGACTTTCACTTTTCTCCTGGTATATTGAAATGGCAACTCGCCATCTCCCTCGCCTTCACCCCACCCCCATATGAAAGGAGAATTAGGCAAACTTCCCCCCGGTTGTCAGTGTATGGCATGATATTAAAACATAGGAAGTTTTAGGGCTGTATCGATGTCTTCAAACGATCATGGCACAAAATTGCTGGCAGAATTCAAAATGACGAAAATCGAGATGAGGAAGCGGAATTCGTAAGTATAATTCTGCGGAGTTCACTGCCCTAGACCAATGTACGTTCATCGTATATACAGGAAGAGTCAAGGGGGAAAAAAGAATACAGACGAGGACAACGGAAACTAAAGGCAGTTAGATCAATTCTGTTCGAGATTTCGTCCCCTGATTAGTTGGGAGGGGAGGGGAGGGGAGGGGGTGGCTTGGAGAGGTAGGAGATTGCTCATGGGGTGAGAATCGTGGATAGTGTGGCCTTAATTTTCTCTCTGCTGTGTGTTCCCTGACATCCTGAGTGTCCTATTCTCAATCATACACTCGCCAATACTCGGCGCTACAAGTGGCGATCGAGAAGGAGGGTGGTGTTCGTTTACGAATTAAGTGGTTAAACTGTCAGCGAATTTGGCACGCTGCTCTAGTCGGCAATAACAGGCTGCTAATTTAACCTTTTCCACTCTCTCCCTCTCTATCTCTCTTTCTCGATCTCTCGCACGCGGCTGTATTATATTTCGTAACCCATTTTTACACAAATCCCCGTCAATTCTCCCTTCTGTATCGTGACAACTTAGCTGTGGCTCGTTTTAATTGACATCAAATCACGCCAGTGCTTCCCACGAAGAAGAAGAAGTAGGAGAAGAAGACTGCGTGAGCCATACATCTCACGACAGTCTTCATTTTCTCGAGAGGTTTATATCCACATTTTTACCATTCTGACAAATTTAATTGGCCGCAGCTCAGTCCTTTGAAAATAGTTTCTACCAAAAAAAAAAAAATAGATGACGTACTGGTCGGTCATGTGACACTGCTTAGGTGATCCTGGCTGAATATTGATTTCCTTTTTCCTTTCGTCAAACATCATAACATTCAGTATCTGTTGGAAGTCTTATACACACAGTTTATTTGCATGAGAGGGGGAAAATAGTTCGTCTTCAGACTTTTATTTGGTGTTTATGATAAAACCGAAATTAAAGTTTGACTGTTCGTACATGTGCTTCTGCAAGTCACGTTTTGAAGTCGTTGTATATATATATATATATATATATATATATATATATATATATGATTATATATATATATATATGTATGATTATATGTATATATATATATATATATATATATATATATATATATATATATATATATATATATATCTTTAAAAACGATAAATGCCTTGACGGGTGACACAACATTTTGCTCCTGCGACAATTGCTCCGGTTTCGTTTTCCCCAAGGAGTTATAGGTTTAGGGTTAGGGTTGTGATAGGATTTTAAGTTTAGTTTGATGTGAGGATTAGGATAAGGTGTGGGGTTATATTAAGTTGGTAGAATTCATATTTTACTTAGCGTGCAGATAAATCACGGGAGCAATTGTCACAGAAGCGAATGTCATGGAACCGCGTTGACGTGACATCTTCACTTGCTGGATCCAATTTGCTCCTTTTAACACTCTGCGCCCAACATCAATCTCCTTTCCATAGGTATGTGCGTGAAAGTTGGGCACATGTGACTCCTTCCTTGGTACATAAAATGTTCATTGCCCACGTATCAATATGAACATTGATATACTTACAAAAAGCCGTCTGAGGTAGGCAGGGGGACCAACTTTCTTGAATAATGATGCATCCGGGGCATTGTGAATCCGCCAATCAAAATGGAGAAACATGCTTACAAATGCCATGATAACGACAGCTGAGCAAAGCACACGAATAACAATACAATAACGACAATAATAACAACGTTTACTGCAGCTACAATTCAACTATCAAAACTGATTTGTCCGAATAACAATAATAAAAAGATGAAGTGCCCACAAGCGATATTTTATTCAAGTGACCAAGGCACCCATTTTGTAGATTATAATTATAGTGACGCCCTGTATGATGGATGATACGTGCAATCAACGCTGTATGATGATTGAAAGTCTGATTAGCCTAAAGTATTGGTTAGTTGGTGATATCACTGTTATTGTAAATGTTTGTTTCTTATTTTAGAATAACCCATTCTCTGTGATTTTTCTTCGTTCATCAAGGTACAAGCACTCAATAATTACACGCCCATTATACTAGTAGTGGATATGGAGTTGAAAAGTTGTTTAAAAAATGACACAAACTGAAATAGAATTTGGCTTTATAAGATACTATGATGATATCAAATAGCTCCAAATAAAATGCAATAAAATTGCAGAACAAGCCCAAATGTCGATTGTGATTGATTTTCTTTGATGAGTTGACGTCACATCTATTTCCATTGAGCGTTAGGTGGCAGGTAAACTGCTAAAGACATGCCTATGCAATAAAGGTGAACAAAAAATTAGGGAGCACACTTGTTTTGGAAAAATAAAACAAAACAAAGAAATGCCAACAGCTTAGCATTTCATGTGTCTTCAATCTGAGAAGAAGGATGCTCATGCCCCGTCAGTAATTGAGAATTTACTTTGTCCAGTAATGAAATTGTTGCATCTTTCAGCGATCATGGGTACTCACAACTCACGGGGAAGTTTCCGATAAATGATGTAAGAGGGCGCTATTATCTCTGGCGCCACGAAATCAACCTGAAGAAGTAAAGTTGTAATAATTCGCCTTACAATAGTGTCTGATCTCGTTTTCTGTCGCGTTTACTCTGTTACTTTCGTAATCATTCAATTAACTACTTCGTATAATATGTATTATCATTTCTCAAGCTACTATGGTGCAGTGATATAATCAAGCAAAATCGTAAATACTCAAGAAACTCATTTAAATATTCAGACCGGCGTTGAGGGCAAATTTATATCAGTTTATTTTTAATCGAATGTTGTGCAAAATGGAAGAGCTCACCAAAAGTCACTGCAACGATCAAACCAAGGTCAGATATGGCACTAACGTCATATATCTTTTCAGTAGGAAAATTAAAGTGAAAGTTGAGTTGAGTACGTGTAAGTGCGTGCGTATGTAAGTGTGTGTAGCACCACGTAATCAGAGTCATGCAAGAGAGGATTTCTGTTAATGCTTCGAAGGTAAAAACGCCAGTGATGATGCTATCAACCGTGACATAAATCTTAGAGGTACCCCTGCAGACTCCGAAAGCCAAGAAGCTATACCGACTGGAGAATTAGTAACTGGGGTAATGGAAAACGCAAGCTTTTCAGACACCGTTCTTCCCTGATTTAATACGGCTGTGGAACTCGTCGCCCAGTTCGACCATTTGCACCTCCGCAAACCAATCCAAAGAGGAGGTGCAAACGATTCAGCTCCGTTAGAAGCATACATGATGATTTTTTACTCGCACGTAGTTAGTTTTTATTGAGCAATTGCACAGCACACCGCACATCACTCAATAGTACGACGATACACCTCACTGGTGGACTGTACTGGAAAGGAAGAGGAAGAAGAAAACTACTGAGCCAGTGAAATGGACGGCTCATGGCCAATTTGCGCTGACCCGACATTTTCTCAAGACAGAAATCTTGCAAGGTGGCGTAAATTAGAAAATTAGTTCGGGTTGAATACCCGCGTATAGCTAAAGAAGGCATTAAAAAAGAGATAATTCCCCTATAATAGACAAGGTCGTCTCGGCTGGTGATTATTGTCGGCGTCCATGACTTCTGAGCTACATTCTCCTGCCTAATCCACGGACAATACTCGGCTTGGCCATGCCGCCAGATCTGTATCGTCACACGCCGGCATGCAATACTTTTTTTCCCCTCGTGGGATCATAAAAAAACAACAACAACAACAAGAAACAATTAACAAACAATATTGCGAACCACTTCATGGTGGAAGGAGGGGTGTATGTTGGTTCTGTCTTCTTCAGATCTTCTGAGAGTTCTGCTGTAATTGTTGATAGTCATAACATTGATTCTTATATAGTGTAAAGACGTAATGACATTACAGTACATGCTGGCTAACGCCCTTTAATAATGTTTATCACGGGAAAAAAAAATCATTTTTCTTTTTATATTCTAGTAGAACTGATTATTGACCACATCGTGTTAAGCTGGAACGCGAATGTTTTACTCGAATATAATATCTTTTTGCATACATTTCGTTACATTAGCATGTAAATAGTACTAGGCCTACATAATTGTCTAATACAATATCCTCGTCTTTTAACAGGAAAAATATATTATTCTTTGTTTTGTGTGTGTGTGCGTGTGTGCGTGAGAGAGAGGTAAATTGCAACTGATTATAACAAGTTTAAACTCTATAAAGAAATCAGAAATCTGTTTAGCAGGAAATAAAGCAATGATTTCGATACTTGCCGTATTAGACGTGTGCTTGCTGCAGTTTCCATGTACAGAGTGAAAGGTTCATTAACTTCATCTACCGTGTTTTCAGTTTAAGATCTAGCCTGCCAAAAACGTCCTTTTCACCGAAATTTGATTCAACGATACTTGTCAATTTTTCAGATGCCACTTGGTATCCTAAAAATCTGATAGATAAATAGTTTCAACATGCCATTTAGCTTACATCTTATTACAAAAACGTTTTCTTAAAGGGATCGTAATAGTTTTGGTTGCGTGGGATGGGACCCACCTTTTGTAAGGACCATTTTGTTTTTGGATATCTCAGCCATTTCAAAGCCGATTTCAATAAAAAATAAACCACTTACAAAATATGAAAGTTCTAAAAGGAATTTTAAGTTTATTTTATGAATATCGGATTTGAAATGGCCATCTCAACCAAAACTATTTAAGGACCCGTTTGAGATGATGATGGTCATGACATTCACACACTCGTCTTCATTTTTGTTTGCTTTTTTCCCCCCACAAAGCTGGCCAAGAGTTGACACTATGAGGGCGCTCTTTGAATCTTCTGAGCGTCGTGGATTGAACGACACGACCGATGGCGCCTCACTCCTCTCTTCGGACTCTGGGTCTGAAAGAGGGGAACACTTATTTCGACACACCACCAATGCCAATCCACTAAATGGCAATCTTAGGTCAAGCGCCATCAACGTTGATAGTCAGAAACAGCACTTGCACTGTGTTAAAAGTGCGCCATCATACTCCATTACCTGGGAAACCTTCTCCCTCCTTCCTTTTTCTTTCACACTTTCTTTTTCATTCCTTTTCTATCTCTTTCTCTCCTTCTCTCTCTCTCTCTTACACTCTCTTTCTCTCTCGTCCTCTTTTCCTCTCAATATTGAAATATAAATACATCTTCTTTCCTGTTTGTGTCACAGATTGAAGATTCAAGATTCAATTTTTTTTTATTTCCATATAATAAACAGAGAAATTACAACGTATATGTAACGTATAAGCAGAACATCACATTTGTAATAGGGCCTAATTGCAAAAACGTAAACTGACAAAATACATGTGAAAATGAGTAACAATGAAGTAAACACAATTGTACTTTTTTCCCAAATACAGACATATGCATATAGTGCAAGCAAATTAAGGATGGGAATGGAAATGGAGGGTCCCACTAAAAAGCAGAGCTTGTATGATGTGGGATCCTCAGAAAACACATAAAACAGCGAATAACGAAGCTACAAACCGATACAAAAACAAAATCGAACGAACCAATGTCAACTGACACGAAATCAATTTGGCAAGGAGAAAAAAATAAAGAATAAAAAAAATAAAACTACAGCATTTTATTTAGGCCTTTTCCTATCACCACACATTACAATTAAGCGCATGTCGTCTGCAAGATCAATTCCCTGGGTATATAGTATTCTGCCAGACCATGGTGGATGAGTTCAGAAGAAGGAATCCGTGCTCCTGACACACACTATTTAACCGTTCCCGTCTATGGAGTCATCGAGTAGAATTTCTTCACCTGTACTATGGCACATTGGCAGTATTTCATGGAAGAATTTGTTTGATTTGGGATTTCCCAACATTGTCTATCAATGGTGAATAAAAAGTCTTACCATTAGTACATAGGAAGACAATTTCAAAACTGAAATGGGAATCAGTATATTGTATTCTGAGTAAGCTTTAACGTGTCATTCGTGTTGCTTCAGCAGCTACAAACGATCGCTGAAATCACTATCGGTAGGGTTTTGATGGAAGACAAGAACTCATGGGCGCGAGCTCATGGACAGTGTACGATTCGTGGGCTGTATGACTCATGTGCCTTTTTTTCCAATGTCGAACTCGTGGGTGTCGGTCTCGTGTGATGACTCCGATTAACTGAGCGTCGTAGATGAAGCACTTCCATGTGCCCACCTAGAAGTTTATGTTGTTTTGAGAGAGGATAAGCTTGTGTTTGAGTTGTCCAATGTAGAGCTTTGCGTGTGATTGGGTGCGGGGGGGGGGGGTACATCATACCGGTTCCCTGTATTTGTCTGTATGTCTTGTCACGGAAGTTGAAGTACATGTAGTTTTTGAAGTTCATAATGAGTACAGTAAAGGGCGAAGGACGCGAATGGTAAAATCCAGCATTCGTATTTTAGTCTGCAAAAGATCGCAAAACGAACGTGAGGGATCGGAAGCGTCGTCAATTGTTCGCGAATGTCGTTTTTACCTTCGGCGAACATTTCAAAAAATTCTGGAATTTTTTGCGAACCTTTTCCGCACACTTGGTCGTGATTTGCTCGTGATTTATTCTCGAAAGTGTCTTTAAAGCCTCGTCATATGCGCAAGACCTTTGCAAGACACACGTTCGCAAAATGTTCGTGAAACCCCAAACAGACCCCGAAACTTTGTAAAATGTCTCGCGTATGTTTCGTGAAATCTGCGAAGTTTTTACGATCATTTTACGACGTAATCGCAAACCGTTCGCGTACCTTTTGAGACGTTTAGTGCATGTTTTGGGGATGTATAATCTACGTTTTCTACAAATCAAAATCATAGCATACATCTAAACATCAATTATTAACGACTATATAGTAAAAAAGAAATTAAAGACTAGCAAAGAGAAAGAAATGTTTGATGTACAAAAAATCGCAGAATACACTTAAAATCAATCTAAAGTGTACCAAAATTACATTTGAAACTAGAGCTTATTTGTTGGAGAAACTGCAAAAAAAAAAAAAAAAAATCAAATGCTTTACTAGTGGAGATAGGTCCTAAGAAAAAACTCCAGGCACCACACAATAGAGAAATGAGAGAAAAAGAAAGGAGAAAATAATACAGGAAAGAAAAAAGATACTTCAACTCAAGACAGCTTCCACCTCTCCTTGGGTACATTTTCTCCCGTGATTATTGAAAAAAATTGCGTTGTTCGCATTTCCGTTGCGTGTTCTCCGTGTACGTAACATGCTGTACTTTACCAATGACACATCACACGACATTCGCACATACGTCGTGAGAACTTCGCACAAATTGCGCAAGAATGGTTTTCAGCTTCATTGTCGGAACACATTTGGAGAAAAACTTTTCCGAAGCCCTATAAGGCGTGATTTCACGGAGCACGCGAACGATTTGCGAAGGACGCGAATGGCAAAATCCAGCACTCAGAAAAGTTTTTGCGCAGTTTGTGCGAAGTTCTAACGACGTATTTGCGAACGTCGTGTGTACCATTGCTAAAGTACAGACGGTTACGTACACGAAGAACACGCGACGGAAATGCGAACAACGCAATTTTTTTCAATAATCATGTGAGAAATGTTTCCGAGGAGAGTTGATTGATAGCTGTTTTGAGTTTTTCGCTTTCCTGTATTTCTCCTTTCTTTGCCTTTCATTTCAATGTTGTTTGAGTGTGCCGACAATTTTTCTGAGGACCTACCCCCACAAGCATTGCCTTGATCTTTTGCAGGTTCCCCCACACAGTATCTTAAGTTTCAAGTATGATTTTGGCATTCTCTTTGCTGGTTTTTAAAATGTTTGTTACCAAATAGCTGTTTGATGTGTACATGTATGTTACGATTCTGATTTGTAGAAAACTTTTTTGAAGAGGTCCAACATCAAGGGTGCGGATTGCCCTCAAACATGAGTCAAACGTTCGTGAGAATGTCTCAAAAGGTACGCAAGCAGTTTGCGGTTATGTCGTAAAATGATCGGGAGAACTTCGCGGATTTCGCGAAACATATACGCAAGAAATTCTCCAGAGTTTCGAGGTCTGTTTGGGTTTTCACGAAGATTTTGCGATTTTGCGCACGTCTTGCGCACGTCTTGCGTATTTGTCGAGGCTTTAACGACATTTTCGAGAACAAATCACAAGCAAATCGAGACACAATGTGCGGAAGAGGTTCACAAAAATTTTTGAAATTCTCGCCGAAGTAAAATCGACATCCGCGAACAATTGCGAAGTCCGAAAACCCCCGTTCGTTTGGAGACTGAAATACGTATGTTGGATTTATGCCATTCGCGTCCTTCGCAAATTGTTCGCATGCTCCGTGAAATGAGATGATAGGACGCAAATGGCAAAATCCAGCATTCGTATTTTAGTCTGCAAAAGATCGCCCAACGAATGCGGGGGTCCGGAAGCGTCGTCAATTGTTCGCGGATGACGTTTTCACTTCGGCGAGAATTCCAAAAAATGTTGAAATTTTTTTTTACGAACCTTTTCCGCACACTTGGTCGTGACTTGCTCGTGATTTGTTCTCGAAAGTGTCTTTATAGCCTCGTCATATGCGCATGACCTTCGCAAGATGTGCGCGATGTTCGCAAAATTTTTGTGAAACCCTAAACAGACCCCGAAACTTTTGAAAATGTCTCGCGTATGTTTCGCGAAATTTGCGAAGTTTTTTCGATTATTTTACGACGTAACCGCAAACTGTTCGCGTACCTTTTAAGCCATTCTCACGAACTTTTAGCGCATGTTGGAGGGGGGGGGGATGTATGACCTCTTTAAAGCTCTACGTTTTCTACAAATCAAAATCATGACACATCAAACAACACTATTAACAACAATCATAGTTTTAAAAAAGATAAAGACCAGCAAAGAGAACGAAATGTTTGATATACACAAAAAGAAAT